>NC_090340.1:47840731-48465731 GCF_035084215.1 Heptranchias perlo
TAGTTAAAAGGATTAGGAGGAGGAACTGACTGAGAAATGGAGGTATGTGTCCTTCTTTAAAAGTGATTTTGTCATGAAATGTTGCATATCCTGTCTTGCTTCTGAAAACCTGTCAATCATGAGTATGACTGAAAGAGAAGCAGGTGAGGCTCTAGTCTCCAAGGCAATTGACCAGTTCAACACTCTTTGATGCTTTGGCCAGGTCCCCTGACAAATATGAAACAATATCAAGCAAATTGTTGAAAAAGAAAGCAAATGTTGTTCTCTAATAATTACATTCTACAGGGTGACTGGGACATGACATATTGTCACAAATCATTCATTAAAAAAAACCTGGAGCTGTGTGTGCAAGTGCTTTTTAACTGGTTAGACTCTCCCCTTTGTATTTCTTCTGATTGGAATCTTGAGATGTCAATGACCAATGTATGCATGCAAAACTATTTGAAATATTCAAAGGGCCCGATATTACCAGGGCGGCGGGTTCGCGGCAGGGGGTCGATTTGGCGCGTGGGTAATGCGCCCGGTGAAATCAGTCTGCCCCGCGCGCAATCGCAGGCTGATTGGATCCACTTACCTGTTGTTCCGGGTTTCCCGCTGCTAAGCTGCGCGGCGGACGGACTGTGCATGCGCAGTAAGGTCTGTCAGCTGGAAGAGCTCTATTTAAAGGGGCAGTGTTCCACTGACTGATGCTGCAAGAAATAGGAAAAATTACTGCATGGAGCAGCCCAGGGGGAAGGCTGCTCCCAGGTTTAATGATGCCTCACTCCAGCTCTTATTGGATGGGGTGAGGAGGGGGAGGACAGAGAGCTTCCCCCCGGTGGACGGGAGGAAGTGGCCTGCCTCTGCCACCAAGAAGGCCTGGCTCGAGGTGGCAGAGGAGGTCACCTGGACCACCAACATATCGCCCACCTGCATACAGTGCAGGAGGTGCTGCAATGACCTAAGTAGGTCAGCCAAAGTGAGTACACTTACTCATTCCCCTACACTCCATCTGCCACATCACCGCCCCCACCCCACATTTCCTTCTGCACTGCCAACACTACTCTGTCACATCACTCCTCACACCCACTCAAAGCTCATCCTCATCTTACCTGCACTTACTCACCTCGCTAGTACTCATCCCGCCACTACCACTCAATCCAATCCTCATACAATCTCATGGCTCTATCTCATACTCACCCTCTCATGCATCTCTTTCACAGTCAGCCTCACTCAACCTGCCACTACCTGTGCTGCAGCCACAGGGCATGCATCACATATGTGCAGTAGGCAGCGTAAGGCAAACGTGTCGTGAGCATGAAGGGGATGCACAAAGGTGTTTGAGGGTTTGTCATGGTTTTTAATCATATTTAATTTCTGAGCAATTCACATTACATATTATATTGGCCCCACTACTGTCACATCTTTGCGAATCTTGTCTGGTTTGTGCAATAATGCCCTTTCCTGAGGATCACTATGAAGACCCACAACTGATGCCACCCATTGTGTCACTGCAGAGTGGGTGTAGGTGTATTTGCAGGGCTCTTTTGTGCAGACGACTGAGAGACGTCGGCGATGTCCCCGGTGGCACCCTGGAAGGATGCGAAGGAGAAGTTGTTGAGGGCAGTGATGACTTTGACAGCGACAAGTAAGAAGATGGTGCTCGGGCCAGCCGGGAGCAGCTCGGCATGAAGGAGGCTGCAGAGGTCCACGACTGCATGTCGAGTGACTCTGAGCCTCCGTGTGCACTGCTGCTCAGAGAAGTCCAGGAAGCTGAGCCTCGGTCTGTGGACCCTGTGGCGAGGGTAGTGCCCTCTGCGACGCATCTCTCTCTGTGGTTGCCCTCCCTCCTGCTGTGCAGGTGGATGTGTCACAGCACTGTGTTGTGGAGCTCCACATGTCAGAGGTGGACGGCGTGGCCGGCGAGGCTGGTGATGCTGTTCGTCATGACTGCAGCTACGGCGGCCCCCATCCGGAAGATGTACATCTGAGGGGGTCCGCAAGGTAGGTAAATGTGTCTGGACCCCGGGGTAAGTGTGCAAGTTGGTGAATTTTGTTGTTAGGAGGAGTGTGGTGGAGGCCAAACTTTGTCCAAAGTGACAGAGTGGCCTCCTGCAATGAGTGAGGGTCTCCTCCCCACACCTGTCAAATGGACCTTTGCAGCTGCCATAGGCTGATGGCTGCAACACGTCCATTTGAACTAGGAGTGTTTCCCCCAGTACGGGAAACAGTCCCAGTTGTTTGCAAAATCCCAACCCTCCTAAAATATCATGTTAATCAGGTCTCTAAACGGCCTGAAATATCTAGATAAATACCTTAAGTGGCACGCTGCAGGCGGGAGTCCCACATACGGGGGCTGCGCGCGCATGTCAGCACGTCTGTGGGGAACCCGGAAATGGGGCGGGTTGGAGCCGGGCTCCCGCCCCGCCCCGGGAATCCCCGATTTTCGGAGCCCCCCTGCCAGGAACGCACCTGATCGCGGGTGCTAAAATCGAGCCCAAAGTGTCACTGAAAGGACAATATAATAATTGTATCGGAGTTGACAATAAGAGAAATTGAACACTGATTAACTAAAGTTCCAATTGATCTAATTGATCAAACAGTTCTCATTTCCTATTTCACTATAAATATGGGGAATCTTTATTTTCCAATTGTCCATTTCAAATTACATTTTGCCTCCACTTTTTCCTGTACAATTGTGATTATCTGGCCTGGAATTTATGCTGCTAGAGTAGTGACTGTTGTATAATTGTGTGATTTCTTCAAACCCTCCCCAAAGATTCTGGTTTTAATTTTTAGTTTTAGGCTAGGTTTTCTCACACATATGCATATTTTTGTTATTGCATGTTGATTTTTTTAGATACAATTTTCAAGTTTGAAGACTTTTGTGTCCGTCTTCACTGTAGAGGATACAAATATCATGCCAGAAATAATTATGAAACAAGAGGTGATAGGGAGGGAGAAACTTAAAACATTTACAATCACCAAGGAAAGGGTTCTGAAAAAATTATTAGAACTAAAAGCTGACAAGTCCCCAGGTCCTGACGGACTTCATCCTAGGGTATTAAAAGAAGTGGCTGCAGAGATAGTAGATGCATTGGTATTAATTTTTCAAAATTCCCTCGATTCTGGAAGGGTCCCATCAGATTGGAAGATAGCAAATGTAACTCCTCTATTCAAGAAAGGAGGGAGACAGAAAGCAGGAAACTACAGGCCAGTTAGCTTAACATCTGTCATCGGGAAAATGCTAGAATCTATTATTAAGGAGGTTATAGTAGGGCACTTAGAAAATCTCAATGCAATCAGGCAGCGTCAACACAGCTTTGTGAAAGGGAAATCGTGTTTGACTAATTTATTAGAGTTCTTTGAGGAAGTAACAAGCAATGTGGATAAAGGGGATCCTGTGGATGTGGTGTACTTGGATTTTGAGAAGGCTTTTGTCAAGGTGCCACATCAAAGGCTACAAAATAAGAGCTCATGGTGTAGGGGATAACATATTAGCATGGATAAAGGATTGGTTAGCTAACAGGAAACAGAGAGTAGCATAAATGGGTCATTTTCAGGTTGGCAAGATGTAACGAGTGGAGTGTCACAGGGATCAGTGCTTGGGCCTCAACTATTTACAATCTATATCAATGACTTGGATGAAGGGAGCGAATGTATGGGTTGCTAAATTTGCTGATGACTCAAAGGTAGGTAGGAAAGTAAGTTGTGAAAAGGACATAAGGAGTCTGCAAAGGGATATAGATAGGTCAAGTGAGTGGGCAAAAATTTAGCAGATGGAGTATAATGTGGGAAAATGTGAACTTGTCCACTTTGGCAGGAGGAATAGAAAAGCAGTATATTATTTAAATAGAGAGAGATTGCAGAACTCTGACGTACAGAGGGTTATGGGTGTCCTAGTACATGAATCACAAACAGTTAGTATGCAGGTACTGCAAGTGATTAGGAAGGCAAATGGAATGTTGTCATTAATTGCAAGGGGAATGGAATGTAATAGTAGAGATGATTTGCTACAGTTGTACAGGGCAATGGTGAGACCACATCTAGAATATTGTGTGCAGTTTTGGTCTCCTTATTTAAGAAAGGACATAACTGCTTTAGAGGCGGTTCAGAGAAGGTTCACTCGACTGATTCCTGGGATGAACGGGTTATCTTATGAGGAAAGGTTGGACAGGTTGGGCCTGTATACACTGGAGTTTAGAAGAATGAGAGGTGATCTTATTGAAACATATGAGATCCTGAGGGGACTTGAAGGGGTAGATGCTAAGAGAATGTTTCCCCTTGTGGGAGAGACTAGAACTAGGGGCTACAGTTTAAAAATAAGGGGTCTCCCATTTAAGAAGGAGATGAGGAGAATTTTTTTCTCTGAGGGTCGTGAGTCTGTGGAACTCCCTTCCCCAGAGAACGGTGGAGGCAGGGTCATTGAATATTTTTAAGGCTGAGTTAGATGGATTCCTGATTAACAAGGGAGTCAAAGGTTATAGTAGGTCGAGGGGAAAGTTGGGTTGAGGTCACAGTCAGATCAGCCATGATCTTATCAAATGGCAGAGCAGGCTCGAGGGGTCGAATGGCCTATTCCTGCTCTTAATTCGTATGTTCATATATCCCCCCCATTTTTTTCCTTCTCCATATCAATTTATCCCCCTCACCCAAAAGCACGTGATATTTCAGGCTATGGACACTTACACAAATACTCTTAATGCCTTCCTCAACAGATTCTTTTTCCTCTCCTAGATGGCTCAGCAGATCTGGCAAATTCAGTTCATTTGGTAAGTTCATCTCATTGGATAAACTAGACCGTGAATTTTCGTTAAACTTGGCATTCAAACTTGGACCTCTTTGTCAAGAGCCCAATGTCCCTGCATTGTAGCGACTTATCAGTCATACTGGGGCTGATTTCTATCACCCTTCCGCCCTTTTATGTGACAGAATGGGGTGGCAACAGGATGAAAATCACAAAAACATTGGCTGCCTAAATTGAGCCCCATCTGCTGCAGTTTTTGGATGGGCCTTAACTTAGGTGGCCAACACTGCTGACTGAAACCAGCGGGGGTCTAATTAATAAATTTAAATGAGGGTCCTATTATGTTTTTTGGATGGAAACACCATTTTTGTGTCAATCAGCGCTTGCCTCGCTGCTTCCTCAACCCACGCACTAACCAGTACAGGTCGGGGGGACAGCAATTTGCAGCACAGGAACAAATTATCCCACTCCATTGTACATTAGTGCACCAATGCATTATCTCTGTCTTTGGTCTTTTAAAGTAGAAAGTGCAGCGGTGTTTGTAAACTTTTTGTAATTAAGTAGGAAATTGGATGTTTATTTACATGATAGTTCTTCATCTGCAATCAATAAATGAAGAGGCAGAATTTTTGAGTTCCTTTGAATATGAACTTAGTGGTTACAGGCAATGAGAAACCATTCTTTTTATTACTAAGAATTTAGCTCACTTGGCAACAATCTGATAATATTTAGAACCTAAAATGTTAGGAACAGGAAAGTACCAGAAAGACCTATTCCTTTTTTATTAATCTCAACCCCAGTTTCTGGCCTTATCATCATATCTCTCAATCCCTTCTCCACAGAAATACATACTGCTGCCTTTTGAATCCATTTCTGTAACCTGCTTCAATGGCCTTCACTGATATCAAGTCTATTACTTTCTTACTCTCAACTTTCTCATTTTAAACTTGCGTCCCCTGATATTTCAATCCTTTGCTGTACTGGAGAAAGTTGCCCAAATCAACTTTCATAATTTTTTTAAAATTCAATTCTGCTACCTCAAAGTATTTCGTGAAGAGAACAACCAAACTTCCTTAACCTTCCCTGTAATTTAGATTCCTAGTACCTGGAATCATCTTGGTCGCTTGCCTCTGTACACTTTCAGGGGTAATAATATATTTGATGTAAACTGAATGTGTGTGTGTGTGTGTAATTCCCAAGGGTCGCAGTCATTTCCAATAGAATTATTTAACAATATTCACATAACCACTGACACTATTTGAAAAAGCAGTGAACAAATGGAGGATAGTACACTGGTACAGGTCAAGTGTGGATTTTCTTTCACATGAATGAATTAATTTGTGACACAGTTAGCGAACAAAAGGTTAAGTACAGGGTGCTACTGCAGCATGCAACCTGCACACCTGTGGTGATAAGATAATTTAATGGCAATTAAGGCAGCACTTAACCCTTTATTCATTAACTGTGCTACAAAATTGGTCTATTAATTTAATGATTGCAATTGGGTAGTCAAAACAGACTGTTTTCCAATTAGTATTTATAGTTGTGCCGTTTTTCCCTATTTAAGCAGCCTTTGCTTTAAATTTCACTGTTACTGTGATAGAACTGGTTCTCTCCATCTGTAGACGTGCGAGCTGAATGCGTGGGTAAAGGGCTACAGTCAACTTTCTTTGAGATGCTGCATGTCAATCAAGAAAATATTCCTCGATTATATATATCTTACATTTACAGGGCAGACCTGCCACTGGTACAACTGTAGAACTGGCAGCAAATTCTTACTTTAAACCTTGTGGTTTAATGGGAGTTAAAGGGTTCAACTGTCACCTCAGGAAGTGGTTTCCAAACACATCTTCCTGCAAACTAAATACTGGAAACTGACTCTGCTGTATTCTACATATATTTCCCCACACCTTCTTTCTGAAAATAAAACAAGTCCACTAATCTCATCTAGATAGTGTGCACAGCTTTGCAAGTATTCTGTCACCATCTGCAGGTAAGGAATTGTTAATAGGGGTTAAATTGGATAACCCCCGAAACCGGACGCCGGGGTCGCAGTGCGCGATTAACCTGCGCCCAGTCGTTGAGATGCAGGCAGCACGTAACATTCGTGCTGCCTGGTCATTTACCTGACATCGGTGAGCAGCCAGGCCTTGCTGCGCTGTTGAGTGGCTGCTCACCAGCAGGGAGACTCCGATATTGCGCAAGTGGTTAGCAGCACTTAAAGGCAGCCTGCACCTCTTATTCGCAAAATATAAGATACGGGTCCGCACGGATTCTGAACAGAGATCAGACATTGCACACGTAAAACACAGATGCAGGTCCCTTCCCTAAGTTTACGAACTGTTGGGTTACATTAAAACATTGAATAGAGGTTGTGCACTACTAAATCCCACATCCTCTAATCTGCATGCCAGACCTCACCAATCTGCTGATCTGAGTTTGTACCAAGCCTGCGAGAGAGCGTGCACCAAGGTTCTCTGATGATGCACTAGATGACTTGGTGCAAGAGGTGGACAGAAGGAGGGCCATCCTATCTCTGCAGGGGGGCAAGAGGCCCTCCAGACATATGCTCAAGAGGCAGTGGGAGGCAGTAGGGGACAAAGTCAATGCCAGGCGCATAGTACCACGAACATGGACGCACTGCAGGAAGAAGTTCAATGCTTTCACACGAGTGGTCAAGATGAATGAGATCAACTGTCAAGTGGCATCTCCTACCCAATGCACCACTAGCCACATCCACTGCTCCACGCACTACACCCCCCCATCGTCCACATACCAATAAACTCTTTCAATCATTACTCAACTCTTCCAATCAGGTGCTTCCTCTCACCCTCACACATTACCACTGTTGCAAGCCACATACCCATAACTCACAGGTCACACACACTGGCAGCTATTCAACCATGACAGCCACATCATCCAATCACGTTGCAGGACACTCACCGACACATGTCCCGCTTTCTTGCAGGCGAAGGTGGCGCATCACAGGAGGCAGCAAGTGGCAGTGGCTCCATGGAACATGAACCTGTTGTCCTCTCTCAGGATAACAGCATTCCTGTCCTACCCCTGCCACTCTGCCAGTGCCCTTGCTGTTGTCTGTCAGCGAGCCAGCTCACTCCCTATAGAGTGTTGAAACTTTATTATAGGAACATAGAAAGATAGGAAGAGGAGTAGGCCATTTAGCCCCTCGAGCCTGTTCCGCCATTCACTGAAATCATGGCTGATCTGTGGCCGAACTCCAAATGCCTGCCTTAGCTTCATATCCCTTAATACCTTTGGTTAACAAAAATCTATCAATCTCAGATTTAAAATTAACAATTGAGCTAGCATCAACTGCCGTTTGCAGAAGAACATTCCAAACCTCTACCACCCTTTGTGTGTAGAAATGTTTTCTAACTTCACTTCTGAAAGTCCTAGCTCTAATTTTTAGGCTATGTCCCCTAGTTCTTGTATTCAAGTGTAGGAAACCTCCAAAAACAGATACAAATCCATCAGCAGCCAGAAGCAATAATCCAACATCCGTAAATCTTGCATGATCCCTTTAAATAGCGCTGTTGGAGGATTCTCCATTCTGTTTGCGGCCTGTTCAGCTGTGCAAGGTTAAGACAGTGCGTTGGCTGGAGCATTGAGTTCCAAAATCGCATCTGTCCCTTTAAATCAGTGTGGCACACTGATCTAATGCACATTCTCCTTACTTTATATGCTGCCGGTGTTCATTACCTGCGCGTGCGCATACGCCTTTACCAAGATGGCGTCCGCCACACGTCACGCTGGAAGCTTGTGCGTGCATTTTGGATGCCTACAAAAATGGATGCTATATGGCCCAATTTATAGCCCAATGTCTTTTTGGGTTTAATCTAGGTGTCGAACACAGGAAAGGAAAATATGAAACATTCTTGTGGTTGGACTGAACTTTGCTTTCCACAACATTTCCTTGATTCCTCCAAACTCGATCCTCACTCAATGTCCCTTTAGTTATTGTACTGAAACTTTGTATCCCCTTGACTGCTAGGACTGCTTTTTCTGGCCTCCCACATTGTACTCTCATTGTCCTCAAGAACCAGGAAACACATGTTCTTACCTGTCCCCGAACCCTCAAACTGCTTACTCTGATCTCCTAAGTCATACTTTTTCAGCCACTTAAATGCAAGTTTCACTTTCCACGGCCTTCTACCTCACATCCTGAGCCATCCATACTGCAATGCCAATTTACCATTGCAACTTCTAATTATAACATCTTGTTAAATTGATTACATTACATCTACTACAATGATCTTCTTGAAGGTCCCCTTGCTTGCACATGCATTTCTGTGCCTTGCACAGTCAGAAAATCCTTAGAAGAAAAATCAAAAATCAAATTAAAAATTGGGAGAAATATGATATTGTATAATTAGTTCTGAGAAACAAAACCTTATGAACTGCACAACTAACAAAGTTCACCCTTCAGCTGCAAGAGTTATCCATTTTGATGTTTCTTAGTGGTTTGGGTACAGCTTCGCCAGTTTTAATGAAGTCTTGGTAGAGATAGTTAAATCTGGTTTGAATCTATAAAAATCCACTTTCAAACTTTAAAGTTGAGGCAATAGTCTCTATATTATGAGTTGGTGGTATTCTGTTCAAAAAGTTGTGAAGTAGTAAAAGGGGGAAATTAATTACTTGTACATACAAATGGTATACAAGAGCATATTATCTTCATTTTTGTCAAATCATCTTCCGTTAATACATTTTTGTTTAATTTTTACTCAGTAAGTTAAGAGTGCCAGTGCCAGTAATAATAAACTTGCATTTACACGTTGGCGTAGAAATTCGGCTGTGCAGTGCCCATTTTTCAGGCACTAACCGGACTTCTAAGCCTCCAATATGGCGGGCAAGAAGCGCACGCTCATTATGAGCTGGAAGTGTGCCACCCGCCATATTGGTAAAGGCCAAAAAATTGGCATGCAGTGCCCATGCCTGAAACATATGTATAGGCAAATAAGGGGCCTTATGCCTGTTTGAGGCCCCTACTGCAAGATTGGTTTGCCCTGAGGCAGGCTGTAACCAACAAGGTAAGTTTTAACTTTCCCATGGTCTATCTTGTAGGCTATGCCTAATATTCACGGTCAGGCTATATCTATACAGCAGTTACCATGCTGAGAGTGGTAGCTACAGGCCATGTTTACAGTGTACTATCATTCTGAGACTGGTACCTACAGGTTACATTTACCAATCTGAGACTGGTAGCTCCAAACTGTGTTTAAACTCTAGCTACCATTCTGCGATGGTAGCTGGAGGCTGTATTTATCCCGTACAACCATTGAGGCTGGTAGCTATGGGTTACATTTACCATTCTGAGACTGGTAGCTACAATCTGTATTTAAACTCTAGCTACCATTCCGAGACTAGTAGCTAGAGGCTGTATTTATACCGTACTACCATTCTGAGACTGGTAGCTTCAGGCTGTGTTTATACTGTATTACCATTCTGAGACTAGTAGCTACAGAATCAATCCCAGTCTAGCATTACCTTGTTTTTACTACCTAATTCCGAGTTCAATTCTCAGGACCAGGAAAAAGCTCCCAGATGGTGAATTTTAAATGTACTGTGTGGGTAGGCAGGAGTTTCTGCACTCGCAAAACATTTAAAACAACTCTTTGCGTAAGTTTGTAAACACTTTTTTAGAACAGGATTGACACGGCACTGGAGTTGTACACTATGTGGTGTCAAACACAAACGGTGTGAAATAGCCTTCCCAAGAGGCATCACATTGCTGTGCTCTGGAGCAGACTCTGGAATTATATTGTCATTTTTTTTCATTGCGATGAAGCAGAAGCGGCTTCACAGCGATGCTAAGGTGGCACTTATGGGGGTAATGTTGTAAGGACACGCTGCCAGTGCATGTTGGAAAACTGATTTCAGCACACCCACGGTTTTTACAATATGCGTTGATGCCAGGCACAGTGGACCACTGCCAACGGGTACTCAGAATCTTACCCCGTATAACTGTATCTTTGACGCAAGTATTCCCAAAAATTAAAAATGTTCGCATTAATTGAGCCAAAGGGCTAATTAGTTTTGATTTTGAACTGGGTTTTTCCATTGCTGCATTAAGTTTTGTAAAACCAGCTGTAGTTTCTCCCATTGGAATGAATGGAAATATGAAATTGTTAGAGAACATGGCAAATTACTGGAGTGTACTGTGCTTAAACACTTGTAATTTAAATTGTCTTTTATGTGATAGCTATGACTGGATTCTCTAAAGAAGGATCTAGTTTGTATTCTGCATTTTTTTTATGGACGAATCAATTTTGTTTTCAAATCAGATCTTCGTAAACAGAAATGTTAATGTCTTCTTAAACTCAGTTTAATTTTCCAAAGTAAACCCAGTTACAGCATGTTGCAGATCATTCCATTGAACACAACCTCACCTGGAATCAACATATTTATTGAATTTCAATATGTCACTGCATTATGGAAGTATTGAAAAGTTAAACAATCCAAAATAATTTTTATAGATCATTTATTTAGGAATTTAGCGTTAAACAAAACTATGTATAACTTATCAAGCTTCCAATATTTTTTTAGAATAATTACCAATTAATATGTGCCACATGAAATTTTTTTTCAAACTCATGTCAAATGGAAAGTTTAAAATCTCCTAGCTCAACATATAAACCCTTGTTTAAAAAATGTTCTGAATATATTTCTTTACTTTTCCCAAAATCCAGATCCTAATCATTTTTAAATGTTGCTGTTTTCAATTATTTATTTGCATAACAAATTTAGCTTGTTATTTTACACAGAATGAGTTCAAACATTTTATCTTCAGACTTATTGATATTTATAGTGACCAAAAACAATGTCCTAGGTTAAGATTAATTGGTGCCCCTACCCTTTTTCCTGCATGAATGTATGATCCTAAATCACACAAACCTCAATGTCTATTGTAATGTCTTATTACATTTGGGAAATCAATAGCAGTTCCAATTTATTCAGCATGTTAGAAATGAAATGTATCTTTTAATAAACAATTTCCAAAATAATAAAAATTGAATAAATATTCCACGTGAAAATTAGGAAACAAAATATCAGAGAACAAAGACAATTTTGCAACTACCAGAATTTAAAAATATGATAAGACAACTGATTATTTTTCTTCTTTCTCTTCCATACCTAGCAGCACATGAGGCAACCTATTTCTTCCACTGTTTTTACATCCAGCAGATTGTGCTGTGGGTTGTGTCCGTAACAAAGACCTCTTTTTTTATGTGGACAGGTCGTTAGCTTGATTTTTAAACACCTGCTCTTCCCATCAGATTTTCTTTCAAGTCATTACTGTTTCAGGGAACTTTCAATGTTATGATTCTTATTACTATTAAAAATTCTATGTTTTTAAATATGTTGCTATTTTAAGAAGAATTGACATGTTTGAATTTTAAGACTGGATACATACTGATGATTATCTGTTTTATTTTACATTTATTTGTTCTATAAACTGCTTGCTGTTATACCGAGGCACAGTACCAATTTCCCCCTCTATGGAAAAAAGCATATTGTCAGGAGAATGGAAGACCTTTCGGACTCAAACGAAACAAATGTTTAAGATTCAAGATTAACCAAAAAGTTGTCAAACTGGAAGTAATTAGAACTCCCACTTTATGTTCAATTATTTTACAATTGATCAAACACTCACAAAAGCACATGTATTATTCATTGAGTTTTTAAAGGAATGAAAAACGAGAATAAAAAAGTAGCAGATCACTCACTTTAATCCATTGTTCTCATATTTATTAATTGCGCATTAGTTACATCTGGTCCCTGGCTGATTGTTTTCTGTTAATTTGAATCTCAATAAATCAGATTGCTACACTCCAACTCATTACATTAACCGTTTGTGTCCTAAATTTCCTATACAGCAAAATTGGTTTCTCATTATGTCACCTTTAGTCTTGTTTTGTAAAAGCTTTAAGAGTGTTATTTTGTGGTTATGATTATTAGTAAAATCCTCCTCCCCCAGTTGCTGCTAATAGTATTAGCAAAAACTCTGTGTTGATGGTGGGGGTACAAAATATGGGGCCCACTCCCTCCTAGTTATCATGATGAGCTGTGTGTAGAATAGTTGGCCCATCAGATACAAATTCATTGTTTCTATCCTGCCCAACTGTAAGATATGGGTGGCTCTCACTGGTCCTTTAAGTTGCCACAACATTGCAAGTGGTGGGAGTGAGTGGGGGATATGACCACTGGGACAGCAGCTTCATGATAACTTGATAAGGTAGCCAGTTGTGTAAACTCAGGGAAACAGTCCCATGCATTTGCTCTCTGGGTCCCGATATAAGATGCAGAGCCTAGTGCACCAATGGACATCAGCTCCCAATTCCAAGTGGGAAAGCAAAAGAGGAGCACTCTTAAAAGCACAAATTAAAAGTGCCTTTTGTATCTTTGCCGTATTTTCATCTCTCTTCCCTCCCGACTAGGTCAACATTATTTTGTAAGATATACACAGCTTTCTTCTCTATTCACATATTTCACCTTGGCAAACCTTGCAAAACTTGTCTGCTTTATAAAACAACCTTTAAGTTATTCAACAAAGTGTGAGGCTTATTCTGTGGCTGTTGTGTGCTCCACCTTATTTAGAATGTATTGGACTCAGACTGTTGTGTATGTGTACCGCTGGACTGTCTTTTCCTTATTTATGAGCACTGCAGGGCTCCCTTTTACTTATTTTACAAATGACAGAATCCCATTTCCCAATGATACAGGGTTGTTTTTAAAAGTTGTTGAAATACAAGCTCACGTCATTTAGTTTTTGATTTGTAACTGGAAAAAAGTTATACATTGGTACTTAAAAAAATTATTTCAAATGCCACAAACTACATTTTTATAAACCTATAAAATGTTCAGTTTTACTTCTGTAAAAATGATAGTGCTCTCTCTCTCTCACTAAAATAAAGACACCATAAAGGTTTAGTTCTTGGCACTTTTAAAATGACCTCAGTGGAGATTTACAAAAGTACATTTCCTTAACTGTTCTTCAAGGATTCTGCACAATTAAAGCAGCTGTATTTTTGATTTTTTTTTATATACATTACATTCTTCCCGTGGGTATTGTTTCTATTCCTTATATACATTTTTACAATTAGTTGATTCCCTAACCCAGTCACTTGATGTCCAGGTCAGCTGGAATGAGAGCTGCAAATGTGGATCTATCACAACCACCACTTGCTGCCTAGGAAACGG
This sequence comes from Heptranchias perlo, assembly GCF_035084215.1. NCBI lineage: Eukaryota > Metazoa > Chordata > Chondrichthyes > Hexanchiformes > Hexanchidae > Heptranchias > Heptranchias perlo. The sequence goes on from NC_090340.1 coordinate 47,854,677, forward strand.
GCTCAGAGTGCAGGTAGGTGGGAATGTACAGCTACAGTCTATTTCACCTGTCCACATCTAAAATGGTGGCCCTGGTGAGGAAAACTGGATCTCTATTCTGTTTGAAATGATTCTTTAACATTGTTATTTATGTTGCAGAATTGCAATATTAGGCATTCTGACGCCAACAATGTTACATTAAGGAGCACTGATCTGTTGATTTCCATGATCAAAACAAAAATATGTCAACTTCACAGTCTGGGCCGTAACTTGGCAGAGCAACTCACCTACCTGTTGTAAAACCCGCCCGAAATCAATGGAACAAAAATTGGGTGGGTTCTACAAAGTGCGGGCAATCCACTCTGCCAGGCAGAAAATTAACGACATGGGATCTTATTGGCATCATATTTTAAAGATGTGTACATTAATTGGCTTGCAGAACATTCCTGAATAAACCCATTTACTGGAATTGCAGATGTAAGTTTTATTTTCTCTTCAATTGTAAGTGAATTGATGCTCTGTCTCTGGGGGTAATTTTCAACCACACCGCTTTGGTGGTGACCTGGCAGAGCAGATCATCCACTTGTTGTACAATCCACCCGATTTTAGTTCCACTGAAATCAAAGCAATCCACTCCTCCTGGTTACTGCCAAGGCAGCAAAGTTGAACATTACTTCCTTGGTCTTCTGTTTTTCCAGATCTCCCTCTACCACACACCATACTTCAGCAGAGAAACCAGACAGGTGATTTGCTCCCAAGACTCTATCCATGCTGTTCTGTAATCAATTGCTTCAAAATATACAAGAGAGTCCTGGTAACTAGGCCTCTAGTTTTTCCTCCCTCTTGAGATGGGGAACCCTGTGGTGCAGAAAGTCGGAACTCAGACATGCTGCAGATTCTTAAAACCAATTCTTAAACCAAAGTTTAGTTAGTTTTACACAGTCTCTTGTTTGTGACATAAAACAAATTCACTGATGATGAGCTTAGTAAATAGTTTTACACTCAGGTTCCAGAAGCAAATCAATTATCAGATTTGGCTTAATGACTGTAAATCTTCAGCACTTCCAGGGACATTATTGACAACAATCAAGTTGAAAATGCACACATGCTGTTTTAGTAGAAAGAACAAACTTGCATTTATTTAGGGATCTACACATCTTACATCTTAAGAATAGTTTTCTTTTTAAAAAAAAGTTATTTTTAATCCAGTTTTAATATTGTTGGGTTAACATCACAACAGTCTTCACAATCCTCCAATTTCAGGTTTAGTGACAGATGCAGCAGTATTTTTACTACATATGTCCCTTTACAACACTTTCAACCTCAGGCATTATGAAATACCTTCAATCACTTCTGTAATCCTCAGGTCAGTAGTGTAGAACCCACAACTACAGTTGTTACTTATGTATGAAAAAGGAGCAAATGTAAAATGGAGTGATCAGGTAGCTACAAATTGTAATCAGCTAAGTCTATCGTTCACAAAGAAAAAGGGTTAAAAATAATGTTTTAGCTGCAAAGCTCTTTATCTAGGACTTGTGGAAAGAGAGAAAAGAGGCCTCAATTTCCTCTCTTTTCATGGCTTCCACCAGAATAAAGCATGGTTGAAATATCATGTACAACCATTTTCTTTTTCAGCACTTCCCCTCAAAGCATCTTTATTGCTCAAAAGTTGAACTGAAAGGCTTGTATTCAGTCACTTAGCTTTGTGAAAAAATGTCAATTTTTTTTTCATTGGAAGTACAGGATACTCCTTGTGTACAAATAGCACAAAGTTTTCCAACAAAGGCAGGTGCATATTGCTCTTTTACACTCGATAATTCTATCCTTGGTACTGTTCAGTGAATTGAGAGCTGAGATTTGGAACTTGATGATGCTTATACACTCAGCTACTGTTTCTAAACACAAACATTTCAACAACATTTGTAACACCATCTACAGCCTGTGGAAACTGTAGCTAGAACATCTACAGCGATAAAAGGGAAATCTCACTATTTCACTAAACTATAGCTGAAGGAATAGCAAAATAGATTTGGAGTTTAAAATCTCGCAACTAGTATTATATGATAAATATTAATAAAATGAACCAAAATCCACACACACACATACAATTGAGTTACAAATCCATATACTTATAATTTGAATATATGTAAAATCCATCAATAAGCTTTTTTTTAAAAAAAAGTTTCACCATCAGAATCCCCTTAAAGTCACAGTTATAAAGAATTATAATTGTTTTTCATATGCTTTGATTTTGTTCTGTCCGTCTTGGTTGATTTTTTACTTAAAGAGCAAGTTCTAACGACAACATGGGAGGGTGGGGTTTCTTGGCTTAGAAGGGCTATTGAGCTCAATAAACAATGTTCTGGAGATGTTTAACACACAATTGATGCTGAAACAATGCTGTGTTTATGACCATCTCTACTATTGTTAATTCAGCTCTCTCTTATAGTCACACTCAGTAGCCCAGATTTTTTGAATAGTGATGGGAAAATCTAGGCTAGTAACCCTTTCAAGCTGATACCCTTGATGCTTTCATCAGTACTTCACTATTTAAACGAAACATACAAAAAACAAAAATTGACAGAGCAAGATAAGAGAACATTGCAATTCCTCATTATTATCTATTTTCTAAAAGGAGACTTCAGGTGAGACCACCTCTGTAATGAACTGATTTCCCCCCATTTTTTTCAATTTCTGGTGTAATTATGGTTCATCACTTGTGTTCAATACTTAACATGGAATTTCTTGTTATATGTAATAAAGTTGAGTAAGATGAATGTAGTTAGGACCTAACGCCTGTCTATAAGCATATTAACTGTCAACTAAATGGAAAAAAATCAGTTCAGGGACGTAGTTAAATGTGGCCACATTTTTTAACAAAATAATTATAAAACGGGAATTGTGAGGTATCCTCATATGATTTTCAATTCTTTGAACAGTACCCAATTTATTTTACAACAGGGTTTAATTTCTATATGTGGATCCTTTTGGTTAAAAAGAATGGATTGGTGGGAATTTAAAAATGTAGAATTTCATCAATGAAAGAGCTGAATTCTTGACTAATTTTGTTTTCCAAAACTTGTCTGTTCAATACCCACTCTCAATTCAGGAAAATTAATTCTGGATCACATGAGAATCTCCAACAATCCTACCTGAAGATTTTGTAATCCTGGAAAAAAATAGTTTCTAAAGCAGGTCCACCAGCACTCAACTACCGAGGGACTATCATCAGTACCTTAATTAACAGCCAAACTGTTAAAACTAATTATTAATTTTAATACACTTTTCCCTCTTATTTGTCATATTTGAATATTTGTTTTTAAACAGAACTGACACGTGGGCGTGGAGTTCCTCCATAATTAATGATCCTCTAATGAAATCCAGGCTTCAAAATATGCAATTTCTGAGAATGCTATTTCAATAATTACAGAAGAAAAACAAGCTGTCTCTGTGTTTCTTTAAAGGAGGCATTTCACCCTTACAGTCACGGCTATTTGGTAGGAGAAATTACTGAGCCCAGAGGTAGGAAGGAGCTGGCTTAACATCTGTACATACAGTTTTTAACCAAGGATGTTTCAATGGCATATATTAATTCAGCTCAGAAATTCCTTTAAAGCCAGTATCCTCATTGATGTCATCTGCATTCATTGTTGCAACAAATAAAAAAAATAGAAATCAAAAGAAATACAAAACAGGAACATTGTAAATGTGTTTTTTTTAAAAAACTGTCACTGTTCATACTATCTTTTAAAATGCCTCATTTGCTGATATGTATAGTTAGATAGGAGTTTTTCCAGGTTGCGAGGACTTGTATTAAAAAGAATCTCAGTTTCACTGTATGTTTGTGACTTTTACAATAGTGTCAACAACATTGGTGAATTGAAAAAATATCCAGAGTCAATTATTAATATGAGGACTATAATTGATTCACAGAACACTGGAAAATGTCACCCATATTTCCTTCAGTCAGAACGATCCAGGATTTTTTTCCACTGCTAAGCTGCACTCAAACTTCAATATTAAAAATCCGCTAAAACATGTTTCACTTATTGACAATGTCCTTGCAGTTCAGCCTGGAATATTACTTTTGTATAATCATTATTAATAAATATAAATCCATCCCTTCTAGAGAGTCTTAATACCAAGTAAATTGCTTTGTGCCTCTTACAACTATTCAGCTAAGAGTATTGGTAAATATTTCTAATTAATTTGTGTTTAACATATAATGTATTACACTTAATAAATACTGCATAATTAATACTTAGGAAAGTCTAAACTTGGTGTTCTCATTATGCTTCTGGTACTTTTTAAAATTCAATTTAAATATCATTTTTAGGAATAATGCTGAAATCAGCTATTCTAGACTCTGCAATCATTTGAAATGGTAGAATTTCCAGTCATTTCACCAACTGTTATTCTATACTACTCCAGCCTATCAAGGTCACGGCAAGATTCACCTATAGTCTGCACTGAATGAATTCAACCTACCCACAGTTCATGTATAATTTAAGCTCATCTTCTTTAGTATTACAATGCATTTGAAAAAATACTTTATTACACCAATATATTGGCACAAACCAGCATGCATTATGCATCACATGCTATGATTTTTGATTAAATACCACAAATAAAAAAGAATCTTTTAGGCCATTGTATTCCTTTTAAAATGGCATAAAATTCACCTCTTCAAATCAGGATTAAACACCCTGCTGTTTAAGTTCTAATGTATAGGACCAAATAGAAGCTCTGATAGATTTGTCTTGCATCATTTGTAATGTTTTTGTGATATAAGCATTGACTCAAGCCTTTTTTTTGGATCAAATCACACCTTTCCTCTTTGAAAATTGACAAAATTCTCAAATAGATTTCTGTAACACAGCTTTTTGGTAATAAATATTAATTATTAAAATATTTTCCCTGTCATTCTATGCACCTGATGTTTAAATCATTTAAGGTATTTTGAGTAATTGCATTCCCACTAGAAAATCGCATGGATGTTAGCAAAATTATTTTTTAACCAAAATCGAATTGTTCTCGATTTGTTGATTTTTTCAATAAGACTTTTACACTTACTAAATAAAATTGTCATGAAATGATGAGTGATGGTTATTTGTATTTGGTAACTTATGGTGTACATTACAGCTTATTTTGTTAATCTATATTCAGTGTTTAAAATGTCCACTGATAATGGATTGTGCAATTCTTTGTTATCAAAAGGACACATTATTTAAATTATTAAAAAGGAATAATTTTATTTTAAGCAAACATTAAACGAAATCAGGATATTTTCAACATTATTAGCCAGCAGCCATATAATTATTTCAGGAATGTTCGATGGTTCAAAGTTGATAAAATGGCCAAGTAAAAATACAAAAACAATCTTTACACTTAAGTTAAAATACTACTTTCAGATCCTTCATTTCAGATCCATGAAAAAGCAAATTTTACATAGGGGAAAAAGCCAAAAGTACTTGACAATAGTAACAATTCTATAATTGCATGTTAAAAAATTTATTTATTTTGATGTGAAAAGTACCTGATTATGTTTACTGGATGCAATTGTTAATACTCAATAACATAAATTTAAATTGTCATCTAACAGCATGGTGTATGTACCCAGTAAAACAAAGGTGCACAATGTCAAAACTTCCTAGGTATATTGAATTCAGAGATAAAACTACATTTTCTAAAATGATGTAAATTTCCTTTTCATTAGTTAGATTGAATTATTTATTCCTAAAGTATACCAATTGTTATTCTATCAGAATGTAGTACATCTGAAGTTTAGTCGCCTTAATGACTTTACCGTAAACATATGATTTGCTTTGTTAATGGTGCCAGAAAATAATTTTGCTTTCAGCAATGAAAGAAAAATGAAGTAACTCTTGTTTAGGTGAGCACTGTGACAATGACAGTGAAATATCTGTAAGTTATAGCCCTACAGACAAACAAATATATTTCACCACGGTCTCTATGAACATCAATATATTGCACCCAGATTGCAGAAAGGGAAATTATGCTTTGGTGGCTGTCCAGCAGCATGTAAACCAGTAATGTACGTTACTTGAGAAGCCATTTTGCAAAGCGAGCAGTTTCACTGAAGCACACTAGCTTTTGAGAAGACAAGATGCAAGTGACAGAATTCATCTACAAGAAGTACTGTGCACATCCTTGAGGTCTATTGCAGTCATTTATTTTACTGGGGGGGCATTGCTGCTCAGGTTCTGTTCATGCTATCAGTATCTAAGTATGCTTTAAGGTTAAACAAACTTTTCGGTTGTTACTTTTTGCTCAGCAGTTTTCAAATGATCTAGCTCATTTTCCTTCCTTAAAATTAGTTCTCACTGCTAATAAAATCTCTGGGACAAAGAAAAACTGCAAATGCAGCATTTCATTGAATTAATGTAAAGATCGAGTCATACATTGCAATGACATCTTCACGGAGTGTCACATTGCAATTTCTGATTAAAAAAATCATTGCTTCCTGAAAGGTACAACAGTCAAATAGTGTGAATTCCTCTCTTCTACCTCTTTTTTCTGGAACCTGTTCTTCCATTTTGAACATAAAGTCTTAATCCGTATAATTTAAATGTCTCCATGTTTAGATAATGAATGTATCACTTTTAATATAATCTTTTAGCAATCTCAATATTAAGGGTGAGTTTTAAAAGACTGGTATCTCTTTCAGGCAACAGGAGAAAAAAAATCAGTCTTGTTTTAGAAGAATGGATGTTTTCGAGCATTTAAGAAATTGTTAAATTGACGTAGCTGTGTCTTGAGGCAGCTTATCGGAGATTTAGGTTTTTTTAAAAACCCCACCGCCAAGGTACTTTCATTCAGCTGTACACATCGGCAACTAAAGCCTTCCTTTGTAGATTTCTTATAAATGGTAGCACCTTTTTCTTGGGCATTTCTGTATTCCTGTTATCGTTCCTGATTCTTTTCTTTATAAACAAGAGGAACATTAGGAAAGATACAGAAATGCTAAGATAAATTTATCCCCCCCAATCATTTTTGCTAACTTGATGATTTCGTTCAATAAAGACTCACTTTAGACCCAAATCGAGAGAGAGAGAGAGAGAGAACATCCTGGCCGCATCTGTTCCATGAGATTTGAGAAATATGGCAGTATTTTTAGCTCAGAGAATTACATTTTCTGCTGATGGTATATGTGCTGTAATCTGTATACACAATTTAATCCATCAAAGAATCACCAGCACCATATCAATCAAGCTTTCATCAACTTGTAAAAACAATATTTTGATTCAATCAGGCTCAAGACCAGCTGTTAAATATTTGGCACCCCATCATAATGCATGAGACACAAATTAATCCGGTGTCACTGAGCTGCTCTGCGGAGGCTACTGCAACAGTCAAATATTTACATGCCATCCCACATGTCCCACAAAAGAGGTCAGGGAAACAATGGCAAACAAATTAATATTTCAGCATTCAGCAGATTTCTTATTTTTGTGTGACAGAGCATATCATTTTCTGGGATGTTTGAATTTTATAGGAGTGGGTCATTGCTAAGTGAGAATTTCCTGGCAATTTTCATTGGCACTTCTAGCTACACATTCTTTCTTCAGAGTTTAACATAAAAAAGGTGATTCATGTGAAAAATATACACTATTGATTGCATTATTTCCATCATTTAATGGAGCAGAATTTTAAATGCAATAAAGATCTATTGTCATAAAGAAAGGAGCATAATATTTTATAAGAACTACCCGTGTTTATGCAGTATTTGCCTTTTGAAATATACCTTTTAAATTTACCAATTTAATGCTAGTTTCCTCTATAATAATACTTTGGCATGAAATGAAAATTCAATGATTTTATTCTTCCAGTGAATATGACCATTTCCTAATATGTTCCACTAAAACATATACAAGAGATGTTTATTTTACTAATAGAGAATGCAATGCAATTTTATCCAAGGAGTGTATGACTATAATAATTTTCCAACTCGGGATTATTGCATTTTCAGGAACAGTGCTGTAAAAAATTACAGTTAATAATTTGTAAAACACACAATTTCTCCAGTTTGGTGGGGAGCAAAAAACAGTTAAACATTTAAACCACATTACAATCATGAACACTTTTTATGTTTAAAAAAGCATGCAGCTTTAAGTTAGAATTTGTAGCAAACCAATATTTAAAGCCTGCACCTTTATAAAACAATTTCAGATGAGCAAATAGTAAAATGAAGTTTGAAGCAAAATCATTTGGACTTTCATTAATGTATATTTTTTAAGAGACCAGTTTAGAAATGTTTAATCATTGAAGACTCTTAGAATACATAAAAAGAACAAAATTATTCCTACATCACTTTCAGTAGGGAGATGATGCATGTCTCAGGAACAGCAGTTGATCCTAGAAATGTTTAGTGATATAGGTGTGTATATGTTTATGAGTGTTCGCACATACACACTGTCAGTGTAAGGAACATAAGTCTTTGCAGTGTAATTTCACCTTCACATTAGCTGACTTTTCGCACAAGCATCAAGTCGCCAAAAATATATTGCAACAAAGATAGAGTTAGCAACAAATAAAATCACATTGGTATTTCATTAAACTGTTAGAAATTATGTTCAAATCAGGACACATATAGTTACCTCAACTAAGAAAATTATTAAAGAAACTATCACATTCCAATATATTTCTTTATAAAACTTTCACCATTATAGTTTTAAAATCATACTTTTCTTAAGTGTTTTGTGATGTAATGTAGCTTAATGTAACAAAATAAATTTATATTCGTTTTATATGTTTGTGGTACAGTATGGTATCTTTATTTCTATTATGTAACTTGAATTTTAGGGGTGTTTTGTATATTTTAAATTATCCCCCTATATGGAAAAGATAAGTTCTAAACAGTAAAATATGAATTCAAAAAGAATCTGATGCCTTCAATAACAAATTGTTTGTGAATACAGCAAACAATCCAACATAAACCTATGACATAGACTATCAAATTACATGAAAGGGGTACATCTTTTAGAATTCACACTTTGTTTCTATATTTTTTTAAATTGAAACATGTATGAAGCAGTTTAATTTCTTAATTCAATTAGAGAAAAAAAACAACTGATACAATTCAGCTATTCTTTAAAACTCAATTGTAAAGGATGTGGTACTTGGATTTCTGACAACATAATTCAGAAATTTGCCATTTCTTCAGAGACAATTTGTCATTTATTAATTTTTTTTAGAAATAGCATCCAGACACAATTCTGTCCTTCATGACATTTCAGAAATTTCAATGTGGAAAACTTTCCCAAAATATTTGAAATGTTACAATTCTTTTTAAATGTTTTGACATCTCTTTCTTTTATATTCCTCTTCTCTTAATTTTGAATATTTTTTTCCACCCATGTTATCAAGTGACATTAGAAATTACGGATATGTTTCATAGAACTGACCTTTCATTGCCGGTAAGGGCATTACTGCGGTTTGCTGTCTCCTAGTTTGTCATGTATTTACCTCGTGTACTACTGGATAGTTTGAATGATATGGAAGGCATAATATATATATTCACTGATCTTATTGCCTTGAATTATCAACTTTGTGTCTCATATGTCGCATAATTTATAATTCATACATGCAAGCTGCCCAAAGTGCATTTAGATAATGTGATACCACAGTCACTTGAATCAAAAAACTTTGCTGTAGACAGAGTTGTCTGATTGTATGCTACTAAACATAGCAAAATCTTCAGCAAGGGAATAAATATATATCCCTGCAAAATTTTTTTTAATCACTTAAAGATCCATTTATCCTGTTCTTTTTGCTTTTTAATAGGACGGAGAATCAAATTAAATGGTCAAGGTTTATTAAAATGTTCAAACATTAAACAACAAAGTTTATAATAATATATGAATCTACATTTTCAGAAACAAATTCAATTATTTAAAGGGAGTATTTAGACAGTGGATAGCTAAAAGGCATCTTCTCGTTGAAAGAGAATATCTAGCATTGTTCAACTTTCTTGTCCTTTCTATAAATTCAACCAACAATTCGGAACAGGCTTCCTAAACTGGTGCAAATTAGAATAAATACACTGTGCATTTTACGATATTGCAATGCTGACTTTTAATGCATTTCTGCACTATCCTGATCATAATTCAAAATACATAGAACCCCAAGAAAAATATATAAGGTTTCAGTCAGATCTGTTAGCTAATTAGAAATCAAAGTGGCAACTGTATTTAAAAAGTACAGTACAAGAATGCTTGGTACATCAGAAATGATTGTTAGATACTTCAGAATGAATAAGATAAGTGTCAAGCCTGCACTAGCAATATAATGGTGAATTGAAGATTCTTAATGATTTACAACTTCTACAAAAATAATTTCAAAACAGGGGAGATATGATATTGAAAATAGGAGAAAGAAGACAAAATATAATGAAAAATAAATAAATGTTAGCTTGAGAAAGGAATTGTGCTATTCTCACTGTGCTAAAACTGATTTATTTCTATACAAAACCCATATTGTAAAACAACACATGAAGAAGGTTTTGAGGCTGTGCAAGAGATTTAACCTCAAAACATTTGACTCATTTTACACACTCTGATAATGTACATTAATTTTTGACAATACATGACCAAACATTCATCCTGGGTATGCATGGTCACACATTTTCGCTTTTGCTGATATAGCCTCAGGCTACAATGCACATTCATTTGCGCAGAGAATCCTGCGCTGTCATCCCAGTAAAATGGAGATAAACAAAATTAAAGCCACAAGAATATACAGCCTTTGAGATAAACAATTGTTCAATATTTTGTATCATCATTTTCTTGTCAATTTATGACATCAAAGAACAGAACAGTGGTCATTTAAAAAACGGAAGAAAGGTGTTTGTTCATCACTTCCCAAGACACTTTTAAATATGTTTTCTTTCTATAATATAGATGAGAAAATTAAATCATAAGAAAATGTATTGATTTTTCATTTTAGAATCACTTTCTAAATCTCTTTGAAGTATAATTCTCTGTCCACAGTGGTCAGGTCTTGAGCAATGCTGTCTCGCATCTATTATTATTGTAACTCTGATGGGGGCGATACTTATTTACATTTCAATAGGTGACTTGACCAGGAACTGGTGATGGGCGTCTGCATTAGGCTGCCACAATGCTGTACCCCAACAGCGACACATTATTATACTGCGGAAACACTAAGGCTGGTACACACAACAGTGCTTTATCAAAAACAGTAGGCATTCTAGGTTAGCTACGATTATATCTGGACCGAAGCCTTAAAGAGAACATTTAGGCAATTATGAGGAACAAAACAAAGCAATGCCAAACACAACCCGTCAAAGAACTAGAACAGGAAACAATACAGTGTAGGGTCCATTTTAAAGTCTCCTGGAGAGGCGGGCGACTGCTAAACTAAACTATATTATGGTGAAAAAATTTACATACAGAATAATCAGTGGGGGTTCAATGATTATGAAAATGTAAGATCAATTTATCATAAGCTCGCCAAAATCACATCGCCACTGCGACGAGAGCCACCACTCGGCATCACAACAAAAGAATGACATTTGCTGCTACGGACACAATTTGAGGTCATCACAAATCTTGACAGCCATACAATTCTCCTGCCACAAATGAAGTGCTGAAAAAAAGATCTGAGTTCATACGCAGGCATCTGCAAATTTTGTACAAGTCAAAATATTTCAAGTCTGCGCACTTATTCTGAAGACAGTTTTCCATCTCTTCTGTGTCTGCTGGGCTTAACCAGAGCATCTGTAATTTTACCTTGTATAATAATACTAAGGAATAGTTAATTTCTGGGACTAGTGGTTGCTTTTACAGTCACTGTTCCTAAAATTATGGGATAAAATACTTCTTAGGCTAAAAGATTTCTTAGCGTTAGTACTTTTTTTTAAAGCAATTCATTCCTGTACTATAGAAGATACATAATATTTATTGGTAAATATACTTATGATCTTTTGAAAAGAAACTTTCATCTTTATTTAGATCAGGCTTGTCATGAAGTTAAAAGTTGTTTTTGAAATAATTACCTCAGAGAAGATCCACAGCAATATTAAAGTCATCTTTTTCATGGATCTGTTTTAACAAATGTTGTAGTTTTGAGACTGAACTTTAAAATGTTTTATTGATTTTATTTTCCCCCCTCCCCGATAGTTCTTCACTGCTGCCACACTTCCTCCTTCAGCCTTGACTACCAGACAGCTGCAACCCAGGACATCTCCAGGTCCATCGTCAATGCAGTTTCGTGATCACCAACGTGAGGTGCGCTTCTGCAGCTTGGGACAGGGTTCCTACCAGATTTAGAATGTTCTATAACCACATACTGCTCCATCTGGTGGCCTGGCCAAACACACGCAAAACCCAACTATTACGGGGATTGACGTAAGATGACAGTCGAGACTAGCATTTGAACCTGGGCCCGCTGAATGGGAGATCACACCTCTTCCACTCCAACTACTGGCCTGCCTTCTTCAAATGGAACTCTTAAAGTGAAATATAGACATCTCTTAAAGGACTACATTTGTTAAGTGATAACAATAGGACGAGAGACTTTTCATGGTTGTCAACTAAAGTTAATAGTATTTCACTAGACAATATTCCTCCATAAAAGGTAATGTATTCTAAATACTACATTGTTTGGAAAAGCTGTCCCTTTATAGGAAAGTAATTACATTATTGAAAACAGTTAATTGGCTAATAGAAACATAAAATATCGTTTTATTAGATCTGTGAATACAGTTCTTTTGCTATTTATTTGCAATCTACTAAAAATACAGAAATTCAGTATAGTGGCTAAAATGTGGGAATCTTAAATGGAACCCATTTATTTGAATTCCAGTCTCAACTCGTGCAGATACTCTGGATTCAGAAATGAATTTGCCAGTCTCAACCAGATCCTCTAAGGGAAGGAAGAATTGCTCCTGGAAAAGGAATCCTATTCTACATTCTACAAGTGATCCCTCTTGGATCAACTAAAGGAACAATATCTATGGAGATAAGTACAGGTTAGACCCTCCCAACTGAGGACAGTGCAGTGGGAGGGGGTGAAGGGGGTGGGGGGGAGAAGAGGAGAACATTTAGAGTAAAATTGCAAAATAAATGCAGAGATGGACACTTTTAAAAGTGTTGGACTTCAATCTTCAAACAATTTATAAAGTACATTTATATCCTGGGGCTGGAATACAAAATGAGCATCGAATTCAAATGGTTAATGCCCTTCTTTGTCTGCTGTTGGAAGAAAATAAATGGAATACTTAATGCCAATGAATTTAGAATGACCTTAATTTCTGATCTAGAAGCTTCAGCTTTTTGGAAACTGCACCCAGGGTCACAAAACCAACACTGGAAATGTTTTATGTTGGTAGCAAGATGTTGTAAGTCACTTATAAAGATTCTACATTGTGTGGTTTTTTTTTCCTGCAGCCTTAAGAAGTCTTTTGTATTCTGCTTTAGCAAGAACCCATTTTGATACTTCACACTGGGCAGTCTTCTATTTATTTTCTGTTAAAAACTATTGCTTCTAAACCCCAAATTGGGGTAAGATGGTTTTATAGCAGGCATTATAAGATACCTGCTGTTTAATAGTAACTGGTCTCCACACTTACAAAAATATTGGATCTGACTGTTAAGTCCACTAGTAATAAAAAGTATTTGTAGAAAATGTTTTCTATCACAACAGTGAGTTATATTGCTGATTTAATAAAATGGGCATGGAAATTCTTAACCATAACACCCAAGCATTTGGAACTGGCCTACACAAGAGTACAAGATCCTGAAAGACACAGAAGCAAACCTGAAACACATAGCAGTCATAACATATAAAATGATCCTTTAAGATCCAATAGATTTTTAAACATCCATCCAATACGATATTTTATTAAAGGTGTCTGAAATGTTCAACCCTTCAATACTGAGAACTGAATGTTATAATTTATGTCTTGAAAGTGACTCCATAAACAGATAAATAATATCTGTTTTTTTTTATTCGTTCATGGGACGTGGGCGTCGCTGGCAAGGCCAGCATTTATTGCCCATCCCTAATTGCCCTTGAGAAGGTGGTGGTGAGCTGCCTTCTTGAACCGCTGCAGTCCGTGTGGTGAAGGTTCTCCCACAGTGCTGTTAGGTAGGGAGTTCCAGGATTTTGACCCAGCGACGATGAAGGAACGGCGATATATTTCCAAGTCGGGATGGTGTGTGACTTGGAGGAGATCGTGCAGGTGGTGTTGTACCCATGTGCCTGCTGCCCTTGTGCTTCTAGGTGGTAGGGGTCGTGGGTTTGCGAGGTGCTGTCGAAGAAGCCTTGGCGAGTCGCTGCAGTGCATCCTGTGGATGGTACACACTGCAGCCACTGTGCACCGGGGGTGGATAGGGTGCCAATCAAGCGGGCCGCTTTGTCCTGGATGGTGTCGAGCTTCTTGAGTGTTGTTGGAGCTGCACTCATCCAGACAAGTGGAGAGTATTCCATCACACTCCTGACTTGTGCCTCGTAGATGGTGGAAAGGCTTTGGGGAGTCAGGAGGTGAGTCACTCGCCACAGAATATCCAGCCTCTGACCTGCTCTTGTAGCCACAGTATTTATATGGCTGGTCCAGTTAAGTTTCTGGTCAATGGTGACCCCCAGGATGTTGATGGTGGGGGATTCAGCGATGGTAATGCCGTTGAATGTCAAGGGGAGGTGGTTAGACTCTCTCTTGTTGGAGATGGTCATTGCCTGGCATTTATCTGGCGCGAATGTTACTTGCCACTTATCAGCCCAAGCCTGGATGTTGTCCAGGTCTTGCTGCATGCGGGCTCAGACTGCTTCATTATCTGAGGGGTTGCGAATGGAACTGAACATTGTGCAATCATCAGCGAACATCCCCATTTCTGACCTTATGATGGAGGGAAGGTCATTGATGAAGCAGCTGAAGATGGTTGGGCCTAGGACACTGCCCTGAGGAACTCCTGCAGCAATGTCCTGGGGCTGAGATGATTGGCCTCCAACAACCACTACCATCTTCCTTTGTGCTAGGTATGACTCCAGCCACTGGAGAGTTTTCCCCCTGATTCCCACTGACTTCAATTTTACGAGGGCTCCTTGGTGCCACACTCGGTCAAATGCTGCCTTGATGTCGAGGGCAGTCACTCTCACCTCACCTCTGGAATTCAGCTCTTTTGTCCATGTTTGGACCAAGGCTGTAATGAGGTCTGGAGTCAAGTGGTCCTGGCGGAACCCGAACTGAGCATCGGTAAGCAGGTTATTGGTGAGTAAGTGCCGCTTGATAGCACTGTCGACGACACCTTCCATCACTTTGCTGATAACTGAAAGTAGACTGATGGAGCGGTAATTGGCTGGATTGGATTTGTCCTGGGCAATTTTCCACATTGTCGGGTAGATGCCAGTGTTGTAGCTGTACTGGAACAGTTTGGCTAGAGGTGCGGCTTGTTCTGGAGCACACGACTTCAGCACTACAGCCGGGATGTTGTTGGGACCCATAGCCTTTGCTGTATCCAGTGCACTCAGCTGTTTCTTGATATCACGTGGAGTGAATCGAATTGGCTGAAGACTGGCTTCTGTGATGGTGGGGACATCGGGAGGAGGCTGAGATGGATCATCCACTCGGCACTTCT
Organism: Heptranchias perlo; assembly: GCF_035084215.1. NCBI lineage: Eukaryota > Metazoa > Chordata > Chondrichthyes > Hexanchiformes > Hexanchidae > Heptranchias > Heptranchias perlo. Next base: position 47,870,273 of record NC_090340.1, read on the forward strand.
GGCTGAAGACGGTTGCAAACGCTTCAGCCTTGTCTTTTGCACTCACGTTCTGGACTCCGCCATCATTGAGGTTGAGGATGTTTACAAAGCCTCCTCCTCCCGTTAGTTGTTTAATTGTCCACTAGCATTCACGACTGGATGTGGCAGGACTGCAGAGCTTTGATCTGATCCGTTGGTTGTGGAATTGTTTAGCTCTGTCTATAGCATGTTGCTTCCACTGTTTAGCATGCATGTAGTCCTGAGTTGTAGCTTCACCAGGTTGGCACCTCATTTTTAGGTACGCCTGGTGCTGCCCCTGGCATGCTCTTCTACACTCCTCATTGAACCAGGGTTGATCTCCTGGCTTGTTGGTAATGATAGAGTGAGGAATATGCCATGCGAATAATATCCGTTAAATATAAAGGCACAGAAATACTTGCAGCCTAGCAACATAATATAATAATGGGGTGTACCCAACCAGCTTGAGGCTTGTGTCGCTATAGGGTCAATTTTAACCCTGCCCACCCGGTGGAAACCGTTGCCTTGTTGCGGGTTCCAATCTTAAGCTGCTCTTTTGAGCAGGCGAAAATGATGCCTGCTCGGAACCTTCTTTAATTATGTAGATCAGGCTCCAATGATGTCATCAGGACTCGCCTACAATTGTAACTGGAGGCCTGTGTGGGTAAGCTGTTGTAGCTGTTTTTGTTTAAGTTTCCTTGTGGGCCAGGAGGAGAATGCTCTTCTGGGCCCCACAAGAAAACCTGGGACGTCCCCTGTCCTAAGCTTCCCTCCCAAACATTTATTTGAGTGCTGGAGACCATTCTTTCGGGTCCCTGACAGCAGCCTTTGCCCCACCTGTATTCCCGCTCCCAACCCCCAGCCAGCTACCACTTCCCACCATGTTCGGACCGGAGACTGATGAGGCCTAAGCAGATCAGGCCGGAGAGTTAAAATCTCCTGGGTCTCATTCTACAAAGAACTAGATGGTTTGCTGTCCCCTCGGACCCCACTGCATGACTCCAGTACAGGAGTTAAAATCAAGGCTTATGTTTTTGACTCCAGTACCTGCCCAGCATGAGTACCTGCTAACATTTTCTTTACAATTGAAACAAATGTATTCAATTTTTGCTAAACACTTTGCTTGCATGGACAGAGCATGTGGTACTTAAGATTTTGAGAGTACATACCACAAATACACAACAGGACAATCTACATCAGAAAACAGTAAAGGCAGGTTAATATTTTAGGTGTGGACCCTTATTCAGAACTGGAAGCTGCAAGGTAAGAGACCCCTTTATAGGGGTCGAAGAGAAGAACAGGTAGAAATCAAGAGCATTGAATGTTGAGTTCCGACACTGAGAGGCAATCAATAGGTTTTAATGGCCAGTAAACAGATTTTCTCTCAATGATCTATCCTCAGCAAGGGATTGTTCTCTGATTTGCAGATGTGACAAGTGGTGTTCCCCCAGGGATCTCAGCTTTTCACCATATATATTAATGACTTGAAAGAAGGAATAGAGTGCAGTCTATTGAAATTTGCAGATGTCACCAAGTTAGGAGGCACAGCGAGTTGTGTAGATGGGAGCAGAAAGTTATAAAAGGACATCGAAAACTAAGTGAGTGGGCAAAACTATGGCAGATGAAGTTCAATGTGGAGAAGTGTGAGATTGTCCACTTTGGATATGAGAAAGAAAAATTGGAATATTTTCTCAATGGTGTGAGACTAGGAGCTGTGGAGAAGCAAAGGGATTTAGGTGTCCCTGTACACAAACTAATCAAAAGGCTAATGGAATGTTCGCCATTATCTCAAGGGGCTTGGAATACAACAGTGAGTAAGTGGTGCTTCAATTGTACAGAGCCTTCACCAGGATCTCCACCTGGTTAAGGCCAAAAGGCAACTGTCTGATACCGGTTTCTATCTTCCACTAGACCATTACCCCACCACTGAATACCAAACAACATTTCCTGGACTGCATTTTTTTCATTTTCCATTCCACATGTCTGATGACCATAGAATATTGAAAATGTTCTATGATGGCCTAACCATAACAATAACATAATCCACTTACAACCTGTTCATTTGTTGTGTGGATGGGACAGTGAGGCGTATTTCCCATATTTCACAATCATCAGCCAAAAATTGCACACTTCCTAAATGCAACAGATGAATGAATTACATTATTACCATCATCTTATCACTTAACAACCTCTACACTTGGTATTTAGGAACTTTACCTGCTCTGTATGATCTTTTGCAACATATAAGCAGGAGAGTCAGTTTCCACATATGGTAGCTCATATGGATTTTAAATGTCACAACCACTTGGCAGAGAAAAATCTCTGACTGGAGACAAACATTCTAGAAACAAGATACTAGTAAATGGGTATTACATTTCCTCAAATATGTCTTCTAATCATAAGTAATGAATTATTCAGCTCTAAAAGTCTTATTTTCAGAAATATTTATTGATGTAGGTTAGGAAAAGTCATCTTTGTGACATAGGTATTGATGTACAGAGTGTGTAGCCAGTGGAACAACAAGTGTACACTGTCATGTTAAGCAGGATGACGTTTTCCGCTTTAAAGATGACACCGAATTGGTCTTTTAAAAATTTATAATTCACTAATCAATGATTTGTTTTACTGGAACTTTTTAAAGAGAACCAATGTATTTTGTAAGAAATGAAACGGAAAAAAAAGCTTTGATTGATTTATTCAAGATTAAGTTTGCAAAAAGCAAATAATATTGTCAATTTCTACAAAGTACAAAAAAATCTAAATTATTCATCATATTAATAAAATACCTAGGAATCGCTGTGCTAATTAGTCATTTAAGCATGCTGTAAATGGTACATAATTGCAGCAAATGTCATGTGCTGACAAAATTTAGCAATAAATAAAAACAAGTTATTGCTAAATTTTGTTCACATAATAAAAGGCTCTGTTACCAATTGCACAAAATTATATTTCAACAATTCCTTTAATGCTTATATCTGATGACCACATTGGACAGTCACATTAAGTGGAATTTATATGGTGAACTCAATTTTTGATAGGGTGGTTGAGGATGAATGAGATGTCCTTTCATTTTGACACTCCTTCTCAACTTTACTTTTTTTGAGGTTCCCAACAAAATTGACCATCCTGGCTGGAAGGGCAGGTAGGTGATTAGCTCTCAAACTTCCACCAATACTGCTCTAAAACTGATAATGATGATTCTACAAGACATGGGGAAAGGGTAAGGAAATGGGATTATTGTAGATAGCTCCAGCTGAAGAGCTAAAACCATCATAATGGGTCAAATCGTCATGTAGTTTCTATAATGCTAAGAACTTGGAAACACCCAAAGCAACCCAGGCAGATTCTCTGTGAAGATGTATTAACCTTCACTCAATGCTTGCCCGTGGTGGGCAAGTAAGATCTGGAAATCACAAGGAAGATTTTGGGTTTCACTTGCATCCTGCCAGTCTATAGAGTAGTGTGCTGATGTGCCAATGTCTCTTGCCATCGCGCTGCACTACCAGAATGCCCAAGTGAACTGCATTTTTAACAATCATCTAGTTAAATAGTCAAAAATTAATGTGCAAAATAGTCTTAGTCATCTTATTATCTAATGTACTTGTGTGGTTAAAATCATTTATCTTGATCTGATGCGATGATGTGAAAAAATTACAAAGTGACAACCACCAAATTGACTGAAATGACAGAACAGGAAACTGTACATGTCAAGTCGATTAAACATGCATTCCATACAATATGATCAGGAACTAAATGTAATACATACATTATCTCATACACATAGCATATGGTTTTTAAATTGTACTAAAATGATATAATAATCTAACAAAACCTGTTTTGCAATGTTCCGGTAGATTAAAACAAAATTTCACAGCTGTACACTCACTCTGACCATTACTGTGTACACAGCTGTAGCCATGATAACTCCCTTACCATAACTGCCGCTAAGCATTCTGGACAATCAATCGCACAAAAAAAATAGTTTACTGATGCTACCCAGCTGGCCCACAAAACACTTATACAACCTGAAATAAACTTATACAAGCACCACATAAATAAAATGAGAAACAAATAAACCTTTGCCCTTAGGTGAACTCCTAGCAGCTCCACTCTCTCTCTCTCTCACACACACACACACACACACATATTCCATTCTTGCATTCTCTTTCACAACCCAGTGACAAGGAATGATGTCAGGACCACAGCAGTGAAGGCTGCCCCTAAACATTCTGGGGTGCACAACACAGCAAAAACAGAAAACCACACTGAACTAAAATTCCATTCAAAATGTAACTTTTTAGTTTTTATTTTTGACAACACTGCACATTCACACACGAGCAGAGATTTTCAACTTGACACTCAAGCGTAAATCTATTTTGCGGATTGGCTGCTGGTTGTAGAAACCGCCTAATTTTCTTTCCCATTGATATCAATGGAAATAAATATCGGGTTTACCACCCAAGTGGTGTCAGTGAAAATGACCCTCAATGTGTAAACAGAATGCTGCATCTGAAGTTGTAAGTGCGACAATTATTCCATTTGGTCGCAAGATCTGCGTAACTTGTTCACGACTTTGTTGCTCATGCGTTCATTCACTTGTCGAGTAAACATTGTATTCAACAGCTTCAAAGAGAGTATTGTATTTATACACATATACACTATTATAACATAAATCTATATACCTGTATTGTGTTGATATTCCTTTCTTTGCAAACAATACAGTAAAACACCTTGACTAAAGTAGCCCTGATTACCCAAGGAGCAAACGTTTTCTTGAGTCCTTGGTGGTCGGGGGTGGCACACGTATCTTAAAATTAGACAAGTCATTGCGAGGCCTTGTTACAGACTCCAGCTTCGTGCACTGCATCTTTTGTATTTCACAGAGACTGAAATACGTTTAAGGCAGTACCATGGGAGTCTAATGAGTCATGGTTGATCATCTTATTGTACTCTAATACAATGACTGATACATTGGAAGATGATAACTTCTATACAACATGGAAAATTATCCTGAATAAAGTTGAAAATAATGTGAAAATTTTCAAATTGAACCTACCCTCAAAAAAGGGCAGCATAAAATTTCACCTGAGCCAATGGTTAGAAATGACTTACTAATTTATTAATCAACACTAGTTATTATATATTCTGGGAAAGGTTTCCTAAACTTCATTTATAAAATATTACATCTCACATTTTACTATTTAATATCTATTCCTGTATTGAGATCTATAAGAAATATTTAAAAATTCACCATTTTCATGACTTCTATAAATATTTCCGATTATTATTAAATTTATTTATATTTTTACAGTAATCCATTACTGATTATTCTATTTCTAAATCAACTAAAGTACACAGACATTAATACTGCATTGATTTTGAATAGATGAAATTGACATGAGAAAAAGAACACTGGCATAGAAATTGAATTGTGCCCTAATGAGCCTGCTGGCAGGAACATGGCAAATTGGATCCACCAGCCTCCTTTGTGTAGTATTGGAGACCAGAGGGCGACAGTTGCCACCTCAAAGGCAGCTCGCTGGTTACAGAGGCTCAGCAAGATCGGCTGGCTGGGTTGCTCGTCCTTGCTCCAAATTAAGGTAAGTATTTTTTTTTTAATTACCTTTTTGGTGGTGGCCTCCAGTGGTCCCTTTCAGGACCGCCGGTTAGACTGCTGCGTTCAGGGCAAACCAATTTCCGGTTTGGATTCTGAAACAGACGTTCGGTCCTTATTAGCATATTCAAGGCTCCTAACACGTAATTTAGGTGGCTGCCAGGGACGCCTCCAGAGCGCCCGGACCAATATGGCATCAGACCTGTTTCTGACGCTGTTGGGGCATGGGAGGTTGGTCCCCGAAATTGGACTTCTTCGCACCCATTTTCCGCCTGGAAAACAGGCACAAGATGATCCAATTTCACCTCACCCCCACCCCCACCCAGAGTCTCGAGTTGCAACCCTAGGTTTGAATTCCAAGTGCAACTGACATTTGCACTATGGCTTCCCCTCGTGAGTAAGATTCACCAATCTTGGCCCGACCATCTGTGGAATGGAGGGAAAAATGATCGCTGGAGTTGAGTGAAGACATCCTTTTTTTACAGTTACAGATCCATATGGTGGCAAATATTTGCTCTACTCACTTTGTTGAAAATGCGCTTTTGAAATATAGGGATGGAGACGAGGATGATTTGGTCTGCTATATATATGATGACTTTTAAGTGAGACTGACTACCACAATTAACAGTAGGCAATTTGCCATAGAACCATAGAAAAGATATAGCACAGAAGGGGACCATTCAGCCCATCGTGTCCATGCCGGCTCAAAGAACAACCAAGTAGCCATGCTAATCCCACCTTCCAGCACCCAGTCCATAGCCCTGCTGCTTACAGCACTTTAGGTGCAGGTCCAGGTACTTTTTAAAAGAGTTAAGGGTCCCTGCCTCTACCACCAATTCGGGCAGCGAATTCCATACGCCCACCACCTTCTGGGTAAAAAAGTTTTTCCTCATGTCCCCTCTAATTCTTCCGCCAATCAACTTAAATCTATGTCCTCTAGTTCTTGAACTCTCCGCCAGGGGAAACAGGTACTTCCTGTCTACTCTATCTGGGCCCCTCATAATTTTGTACACCTCAATCAAGTCTCCCCTTAGACTCCTCTGCTCCAAGAAAACAACCCCAGCCTATCCAATCTCTCCTCGTAGCTGCAATTTTCAAGCCCTGGTAACATTCTTGTAAATCTTCTCTGCACTCTCTCCAGAGCAATTACGTCCTTCCTGTAATGTGGTGACCAGAACTGCGCACAATACTCCAGCTGTGGCCTTACTAGTGTTTTATACAGTTCCATCGTTACATCCCTGCTTTTGTATTCTATACCTCGGCTAATAACGGAGAGCATTCCGTATGCCTTCTTCACAACCTTATCTACCTGTACTGCCACCTTCAGGATCCTGTGCACATGCACTCCAAGGTCTCTCAATTCCTCTACCCCTCTCAATATATTCCTGTTTACTGCTTATTCCCTTTTACTGTTTGCCCTCCCTAAGTGCATTGCCTCACACTTCTCCGGGTTGAACTCCATTTGCCACTTTTCCGCTCACTCCACCAACCCATTGATATCTTGGAGTCTACAGTTATCCTCTTCATTATCAACTACACGGCCAATTTTTGTGCCGTCTGCAAATTTGCCAATCATGCCCCCTACATTCAAGTCCAAATCATTAATATATACCACAGACAGCAAGGGACCCAACACTGAGCCCTGTGGCACACCATTGGAAATGGATTTCCATTCGCAAAGACATCCATCGACTTTTACCCTTTGTTTCCTGATACTGAGCCAATTTTGGATCCAATTCGCCACATTTCCCTGTATCCCATGAGCTTTTACCTTTCTGACCGGTCTGGCATGTGGGACCTTGTCAAATGCCTTACTAAAAACCATGTAGACAACATCCACTGCACTACCCTCATCAACCCTCCTTGTCACTTCCTCAAAGAATTCAATCAGATTTGTAAGGCATGACCTTCTCTGAACAAATCCATGCTGATTATCCCTGATTAAACCATGCCTTTCTCAGTGACAGTTTATCTTATCTCTCAGTATTGATTCTAATAGTTTGCCCACCACCGAGGTAAGACTGACCGGCCTATAATTATTCGGCCTTTCCCTCGTACCCTTTTTAAACAATGGTACTACGTTTGCAGTCTTCCAGTCCTCCGAGTACCTCCCCTGTACCATGGGTTTATGCCCATGATCCCCCATACATTCCTGATCTGAGCTGGGAGTCGGAGAGTAAACAGTGAATAAAAACTGTAAGGCATGGCTACCCAGGTCTTTCCGATCCACTTCCTATCAGCTAATTACATTGCGACACCTGCATAGGACTGGGAACTGATCTTAAGGTTATCTTTTTAACTGGGGAATGTTGTATGAGTTGAGGAACATCTCCTCCCTTATGTTCCTCAAACCATACACCATTCTCCAGCCAAAAAAGAAGGTTCAATAAACATTCATTTTTTTCTGTAAGAATCCACAGGTCCTTCAATCAGAACTTCTTAAAAGTGGAATACTGTTTTCATTTCAACTATGATTCGTGAACAGACTTTTAACAAGTCTCCATCTTGCCGTGTGAGATCTAACAATTTGGCACATGGCATGCAAAATAAACTGCAGAGGAATCCTACTAACTAAAAATGATTCATAACATGCCATATTTTGTCTCACTAATTTTAGTTAAAGCTTTCTAAATGGATGCCAATTACTCTGTCAGATAGTGATAATAAGGCTATCAAGTTAATGATTTGTAATCAGCTCCCTGTATTGTGCTGTGGGTTTTTGGTGTACAAACGCTTTGCATTTGTCCAAAATTCCTATCTACACTTTCTTAGAAGAGACATTCACCCATTTAAAATGGATGAGTGAATGCCTCTGCTAAAATATCAGAGAGGAATTTTTTAAGGGAACACCTTAAGCTGGTACCCATGGTATAATTTCAGGGCCCCTTATAATCTTGAATTAAATTTATTTCGAAACGAGATTTAGTAGCCCCCTCCCAAATCCATGTTGGCTAATATCTTGTTTTAAGTAGAAGCTAAATATTCATTTTTTAAAACATTTTGGACTTTTGTGGCGTAATTCAGGCTATCAAATTCAACATTAACAGTAGAAACAGTTCATGAGGCATATCTGCAAAATCAGCCCACCAGGGCCGTGTGCATTTCTTCCTATTAACAAAGCAACAGGACAGAAGCCTCGAGTATTATTTCATGAATTCTTAGACATGCTTTGTGTATATGCATGACACAAGTCAAAAATATTTGGAACTCGACCTCGTATGCACATATTACACCTATCAGCTTACTGACAGCAGACAGCAGGTGTGTTTGTGAATCAATAGAAATGTGTGTGGTTATTGTAGGGGGTTTAAGGTCCTAAGGATAGAAGGAATATAAAGATGTAATGTCATGAAATCCAAACATATAAATATATTTTTTCCAACACCAGTACATTGATTTTACTGAAGTAAACACATTTTTAAGGGACCCCTTGATTTGTACGGCACGTTTGCAATATATATTTGTGTGACTCGTTACTACCTGAGAAATGTTATTACCACAAAATGTGAAGAACCCTGATTAGTAAGAATGAGGCCAATATTTGCATTGAAATATTAGCATCAGGTTTGATTTCTAAAAAGCATTGTTGCAGGACTTAGATTTAGCAATGTACACTTAAACAAAATTGTTTTAATTTTTCAAAACATTGTTCTCAACATGAGCAGGAATCTCTTTAATTGCTTGGGAATGGAAACACAAATCAACAATACATATTCACAGATCCTGTGCACTCAGTGTGATATTCTGAATAATCTGATCATACAGCCATTTTCTGCATCAACTGCATTAAATAGAAGTACTCCATCTTGAGTTAGTGCTGAGAGATTACATGCATTAAAGTTTGTCGACATCGTAAATATGATGCATGGGTCTAGAGCTTTGACTGTGAATTCACTGGTTAAAATGTCCAAATTTGTTGTTCCTTGGGATTCACTAAGATTTGATTAAAGAACGACAACTGTACCCTTGAATATAACTTTCTCATTTTCCAGGTAAAAGTACAATTTAAAGCTAGAGTATCCCTTTCAAATGCATACATGGCTTGATTTTATACATTGACAATCAATCAACCTGTGATCTTGGTGTATTCAGTTGGAACTGTAAGCTGAATTACTGAAAGAACATATACTACTTGGAACACTTTGGCAGCATTTTTGCTCCATTTCAAAAACATAACAAGCTTCATATTTTCTGATTATTCACACAAATGTGCACTTCATGTTGTCTTCTTTATTCATACCCTCTTTATAATTTTTAGCATCATTACTTTACCGTCGATGATAACCAGTTTGTATTCTGCAGGAAGCAGTGCTTAAAGACTTTAATGATAGGTAAATTAAAATTTGATTGGAGGAAGTTACAAAAATTAAAACAGGACACTGTAAAGACAGAGAAAATATAATGAAAGAGTCCATGTGGGCAATTACACATTCAGTGAATTTGTAGGCAAAATACAGTCCAGTGCTACGTTATTGCTACACACTGCATTGACCAGTGATAATCATCCGTTGTTTCACTTCCATGGAAGCAAGTACCAACACGATTTAAAACATTTAAATATTCAAAAATATTTTACAAACTGAAATGGATTAGCTAAAGTGCTGATATTTATGTTGATGCTCATTTTAACACCAAAACTATCTTCTCATGACCATATAAACCGTAAATCCCAAAGTAATAAATTATGTCAGGTCCCCCGTGAAAAATCTTCCATATCCCACAGATAAGTGTGCAGTATCTCTATTTACAAAGGTATAAATATGGCTATCTAGATGATAGACAGGCACATGAGTTCATAGAAAGAAAGAATAGTTGGTATAATTACCAAGCCCACAAATAGATCTCTTCTGGTTTTATAATTAAAACATTGGTAGAGTAAATGAAGAGAAGACACTGAGCAAAAGATGGGCAATATATTTAACAACAAACCAATAATGCAAAATTTGATTTTTACCATCAGTATGGGAACTTGCAGGCAGTCTCTCAGCACATAAAAAGTCATGGGGCTAAGGGAAATAGTGAAAAAGTAGACCTGGGTGCCATCTGCATACACATAGAAACTGATCCATGTCTACAGATGATGATCATGTTACTGAGTGGCAGCCTGGAGGTGATGAAGAGGAGGGGCCAAGCATAGGTTCTTGAAGAATTCTAGAGATGAACATATGGGGATATGTAATGGCCGCATTAAAACAGGTGGCAGTGGATCATGCAAGGGTAGTCCCGCAGAGGTTGACTAAGAAGGATGTGGTGGAGGAGGATAGTGTGGTCAACCATGTCCCATACCACGCAGAGGACAAGAAGGACAAGGACGGACAGAAGACCACAATTGCAGTCACAGAGAATGTCATTGGTGATTTTGTTCAGGGAAGCCTGTGAGTAGGATGGATACCAAACTGAAAGGATTTCCGTTAATACTGGACTGAAGGAATTTATGCAGGAGAGATGAGCATGGAGCTGGGAGGTAGCAACACATTCAAGAACCTTAGAGAGAAAAGGGAGGCTGCAGATGCGGCAGTACTTAATTACACACAAACTGAATAGTACATAAAACAAAATGGGAATGGTAAGATACGGCGTAAGGGTAAAGGGATGAGAGTGGCGAAAAAAATTAACTACATTTTAAAATGTAAGTTAAAGTTAGTTCTCGAGTGGAAACATGGTTCAAGCCTCTTGAAAGCATGCATTATGTCTCAGGAGACATGTAAATGTGAAGTGCAGACACTGCAATAACTGATGACAGTAAAGACTGCATCCACATAAGGTAAGATTGAATGAGCAAATCTCCTTGCATTTATATAACATCTTATCGAGTCCTCAATGCATCTCAATTTGCAACCAATGGATCACCAAAGGTAAAAAACATGATATTTAAGTACGTGGTAGAAATGAATTAATAGGTAAACTTAAAGTAACACAAATCAAGTGTACAGTACCTTATTGCTTACTGTGGAAGGAAACTGTTTTCAGCTCTGTTGCTATGACATGGGACTAATAAGCCAAGAGGACTACAGCATACTGTAAACTTCAATATTTTACTTCATAAGTACAATTTAGAAATAGTAGGCAGAAAGTTTACTTTTGCAAAAGAGCTTAAAATATATCTGTTACCTGTTGCTCTGGAAACTGCTGCAAATGTGTAGTTTGTGCCCCACAATTAGAAAGCTAACTTTGTGGGAATGTAGAGGAGGCATGCTGTTATAAGGTAAGACTTAACACTTTAGCCATGAAATTTAACACATATAAGGGGCTAAAATGGGCCACGTAGCACCCGTTCTGTAAACACTACGCGGACTCCTGAGCCCCGAAAATGGCGTCCGAGATGCGCACGCACACTTCCGGCGTGATGTGCGCAGGACGCCATCTTGATAATGAACGCTGGCAGCATGTAGAATAGGGAGATTATGACATAAATCAGTGTGCAACGCTGATTCAAAGGGACCACTGCTATTTTGGAACTCCACGCTCCAGGCAACGCACTGTCTTAACCTCACACAGCTAAATAGGCCTTAAACAGCATGGAGGACACCCCATCAGCGCTATTTAAAGAGATCATGCAGGATTTACAAGTTAGTTGCTGGATTATTGCTTCTGGCTGCTGATGTATTTGTACCTGGTTTTGGAGGTCTCCTATACTATAGGGGACATAGCCTAAAAATTAGAGCCAGAACTTTCAGGAGTGAAGTTAGAAAACACTTCTACACACAAAGGGTGGTAGAAGTTTGGAACTCTCTTCCACAAACGGCAATTGATGCTAGCTCAATTGTTAATTTTGAATCTGAGATTGACAGAATGTTGTTCACCAAAGGTATTAAGGGATATGGGGCTAAGGCGGATATATGGAGTGAGGTCACAGATCTCAGTGAATGGCAGGACAGGCTCAAGGGACTAAATGGCCGACTCTTGTTCCTATCTTCCTATAATAAAGTTTCAATACTCTACAGGGAGTGGGCTGGCTAGCTGACAGACAACAGCAAGGGCACTGGCGGAGTGGCAGGAGTGGGACAGGACAAGAGAGGACGGCAGGTTCATGTTCCATGGAGCCACTGCCACTTGCTGCCTCCTGTTATGCGCCACCGTCTCCTGCAAGAAAGCAGGAAGTATGTCGATGAGTGTCTTGCAAGATGTTTGGGTGATGTGGCTGTCATGGTTGAATAGCTGCCGGTGTGGGTGTGCAGCTTGTAACAATGGTAATGTGTGGGAGTGAGATGAAGCATCTGTTTGGAAGAGTTGAGCACTGATTGAAAGAGTTTGTTGGTAGGTGGGTGATGGGGGGTGCAGTGCGTGGAGCAGTGGATGAGGCTAGTGATGCATTTGGTAGGAGATGCCACTTGACAGTTGAACTTATGCGCTTTGTCCACTCATGTCAAATCATTGAACTTCTTCCTGCACTGCATCCATGTTCGTGGTGCTGTGCTCTGGCATTGACTTCATCCTTTACTACCTCGAGAGCATATGTATGGAGGGCCTCTTGCCGCCCTGCGGTTATAGGATGCCCCTTCTTCTGTCCACCTCTTGCACTAAGGCCTCTGGTGCATCATCAGAGAACGGTCTCTCACAGGTCCGGTACAAACACAGGTCGGCAGATTGGTGAGATCTGGCATGAAGATTGGAGGATGTGGGATGTAGTTTTGAGCAACTTTTATTCAGTATTTTAAAATAAAACAACAGTTCTTAAACAAAAGGGTGAAACCTGTATCTTTGTTTTACATGTGCTATTTCTGATCTCTGTTCAGACCCGTATCATATATTTTGAAAATATAAGAGTCCCGCAAACTTTGAGCAGCCGAATTTTTGCTCATTAAAAATTACAGAGTTCCCATCATCACCATGCTTCACTATATTGCAGCACAAACTCACTTCACAATTGGCTTCCACCACTTCCTGCAACAACAGAGCACCTCCCCTTTAAGAGGTCAAGGCTGCCTTTAAGTGGTGCTGGCCACTCCCGATATCAGGGCCCCCTGCTAGTGAGCAGCCACTCAAAAGCGCAAGTAGCATTAGCTGCACGCAGCAATCATTGAAATCGCATGAATATTACGTGCTGCCTGCATCGCAACAATCGGGTGTGGGTTAAACGCACACTGCGATCCCAGTGTCCGTTTTCGGGGATTAACCAATTTAACCCCCATTAAATCTGCTCCTTTTAACTCATAGTTTAAATTATCTGCTAATTTGAATCGAAATCTTGCAAAAAAGCTTCCTGTTCTATTTTAGTCAAATTGCTTAGTTCATATAACTAGATAATTTGATTTTTTTTGAATAAAAATTTTAATTTACAGAAGTAGACTTATGAAACCATCTAAGATCCAGTTTTTCTGAAGCACAATGGTGAAAGTTTATTCAGTACATATATATTTCTGAAAGGTATACTGGATTCCTACAACAGAGTTTAAAAATACATAATATGATGCTTTGAACATATGTTGGGGAAAAATGTTAAAATGGAAGGTTGCCATATTTGTCTTGCAACAGGGTTAGTATTCTGTCCTACTGTGCAAACCTCAAAATAGCAACCAAAGAATAAAAGCTTGGTTTCTGTGTTATTACCCAGTTTAAAGGTTAAAAATACCAGCTGTTGCAAGGGATAATTTCTCTGTTCCAATGTGAACACAGTGCATTTGCAGGCGATGTATGCTATAAATAACCTCAGTTCTGATGAAGGAAAAAAAATCTGCCCATTTTGTTCAACATCTCTTTAATAAAATGCAGCATTACACATCTACATATAGCTGCACTTTGTTACTGGGGAGATGTCACAAGACACTATTCTGTACTACACACAGAGGACACAATGACACAATTGGTGATGCAATTACATCGCTGATTGCACCTAGTGCTAAGATTTATCATTTTTATCTTAGTTTTAATAAAAACATTTCTGTTTCTCACTGGGGATGAGGTGGGATGCCTCACCTTGGAGCAAATGTGATTTTGTTTCTCACTCTGCTGTAACAGTGAACGGAATTGGTGCTGGGAAAATCTACAATTGCTTTCCCTTTCAACTGAATGAAGATGGAGAGGAGACACCTTGATTTGAGAAAGGACAAAAAAAGGAAAGGTTTTAAAAAAAAATACAATAAAAAAAGACACCGCTGACAAATATCTCTGGGATGACCAAGACAGAATTTTATTGTAGATTTTTTTCTCACTTTTGTGGAAAACCAGTCATTTGTTGGGCAACATTCCTTTTTGTTTTTCAATTTGTAAAATATTACTAAAACACAAAACAAGCATATCTTTTTCTGTATTCCACAATACCTGCAGAAGGCTCCCCTGATGGTTCAGTTAATTAATACAGTGAGTAGTTGAGCCATACAGACTAGGAGTCTGCCAGGTTTGACCCCTGGTTTGTGTTGTTAGCTAATTTCAGCCCAACAGGTGGTAGTGGTATTAAATTGGTCTCAGTGTCCCTGGGCTATGGTGGGGAACATTGTTTGGGCTTACACTCCTGATCACTATATGGCACCTCTGCTGGAAGTGCATATGTGAATGATGCAGAAATCCCCACCTGCCAAGGCTCACTATGTAGGTTCCCACATGATGAGTGGTCACTTGGGTGAGATACTGGAGGATGACGGGCAACCCCTGGAACTGTACTCCAACAAGAAATCAAGCTGATGCACCCTTATAGGCACCAGCAGCCAGCCTCAGCTATGCAAATGACCCAGTTCCCAGAAATTTGGGACAGGGTCTCCAGCCTTGGGTGAGAGTGGATGTAGGTTTTGCTCCATTGCGCTTACACTGGCCCCAGTAAAATCGGTACGTGCCCCATGCGATCGCGGGTAAATTGAAGCCACTTACCTTGGCTTCCAGGAAACCTGCGCAGCAGGCGGACTGCGCACCCACATCACAGGCTGTCAGCTGGAGGAGCCCTATTTAAAGGGGCAGTCCTCCAATGCTGCTCCTGTAGCAAACAACCAAAAGAGCAGCATGGAGCAGCCCAGGTGAAAGGCTGCTCCCAGGTTTAATGATGCCTCACTCCAGTTGTTTCTGGATGGGGTGAGGAGGGGGAGAGAAATATTCTACCTGGCGGACAGGAGGAAGTGGCCTGCCTCTGCCCTCAACAAGGCCTGGCTCGAGGTGGCAGAGAAGGTCAGCAGCAGCAGCAACGTCTCCCGCACCTGGATCCAGTGCAGGAAGCGCTTCAATGACCTAACTAGGTCAGCCATAGTGAGTACACTTACTCATTCTCCGACACTCCGTCTTCCACATCACCGCCCCCACCCCACAACTCCTTCTGCACATCACTCCTCACACCCACTCAAACCTCATCCTCAACTTACCTGCACCTACTCACCTACCCAGTACTCATCCCACCACTACCACTCAACCCAATCCTCATACAATCTCATGGCTCTGTCTCATACTCACCCTTTGATGCATCTCTTTCACGGTCAGCCTCACCCAAACCAATACATTCAACGGTTGGCCACGTCACCATCCCTCATTCACGCCTCTCTACTTTCTCCCCTTATAGAAGAGAGCCCAGAGTGCACGGGAGAGGGCGAAGACCGGAGGGGGGCCGCAACATCAAGTTGTCCTCACGGACGCGGAACAGGAGGCTCTCGAATTGAGCCGCACTCTCGAGTGCCTGTCCGCCGGGGACGCCGAGACTGCCACCTGACAAACGGCTGGTGACAGAACTTTAACATTCAGCACTCACAATAGCAAATGATGTTAACATGCCTTGCCATCTTCAGCACCTCAACATCTGTCATCATGCTTAATATTGTCTTCTGTTCTCTTCCAGGGCCTTCAGCGACTGCCGTGACAGCGGAGGGCGATTCCTCAGAGGACCTGCCGGCCTCTGAGGGGGAACCGTCACATCTGAGCGAGCCATCCACCAGCGCAGATACATACACCCCGGTGGGTCCCTGTCGTCACCTAGTTGGGGTTGCACATGGTGAGTAACCACATACGTGAGCACAAGCAGACACTGGTGGCAGGGGCAGCTGTGGAGAGTCCGCATCGGTGGGAGCATTCTTCTCCAGGCTCTGCTCAGCTGGACACAGATGCTGAAACCTGGGGGCCATCCATGAAAAGGAGAATGATCGAGGGGCAACAGCACATTTGTGAGGTGCTGGAACAGGTGCCAGAACAGGTGTCACGCGCACTCTCCACAATCGCGCAGAGGATGGAGGAGTCCAACTCCTGCATGAGTGGAATGGTGGCACAGGTACAGGAGGGAATCTCTGAGATACTGTCACAGGGACGTGAGGGCATTCTGGGATAGTGTCGCGGGTAAATGCGGGAATGTCTGCGATGGAGGGAAGGCTAGCCTCCATCGAGCTTCAAGCACGGCTCACCAATGAGTCCATTGAGGCCCTGACAACGGCTGTTCGGACTCGGGGTGAGCAACATTCTGCCGCCTTAAACAGGGAGACAGATACAATAGCACTGGCCTTACAAGGCTTCACACATGTCCTCCATACTGTTGTCCAGCAGGGTGGAAGGACTGATGTGGGCCTGGCCCAGGAGAGGGATGATGGCAAAAGGAGACATGGAAGTGGGGATGCCACTCAAAGCGCTTCCACGTCTCACCCGTTGCCCCCCTCTCAACCAGTACCCGCAATGCTGCCTCCTCTCCAGGTGGTCGAGTCTGCCCCTGCACAGGTGCAGGTGGAGCAGTCTTTGGAGGGGCCCTCACGGGCACCCAAACCCAGAGGGCGTCGGCCCAAAGCATCTAATCGGTCAGGGCATGAACAAGAGTAAACTGCCACTACCTCGGCTGCAGCCACAGGGGAAGCACATTTAGGAGTAATAGGAAGCGTAAGGCAAAGGTTTTGTGAGCATAAAAGGGATGCACAAGGGTGTTTGACGCTTTGTCATGTTTTTTATTTATATTTGATTTTTTTTTCCACTCTTATTAAAATCTTATTATTATCCACTACTGCCACGTCTAGCCCATTCTTGACTGCCTTCTGCAATAAGTCCCTTTCATGAGGTTCACCATGAACACCCACACTTGATGTCACTCATTGGGTCACTCTACAGTGGGTGTAGGTGCAGTTGCACGACTATTTTGTGCAGGGGGGGGGGGAGGGGGCTGGTGTGGCCGCTCCTCTGTCCAGGTGATGAGGACTGGACTCTTCACACAGTCTGATGTTAGGAGAACCGTTCACATATCAGTGACTCCCTGGCCTCACGAGCAGCCAGGTGAGCCGCTGTTCTGCCCATGGGTTGCTCCTCCTCCTCGGCCTCCTCCTCCTCCTCAATACGGGTGGCAGATGTGGATGGGGCCTCCTCCAGCGGCACCTCTCTCTGTTGTGCCACGTTGTGCAGGGCACAACAGATGACTATAACGTGTCTCACTCTGTCTGGCGCGTATTGAAGCGCTCCCCCAGAACGATCAAGGCACCTGAAGTGCATCTTGAGCAGCCCTATAGCGATGTGGCTGTCATTATATCGACGCTGTTGTTCGGTGGTGGGGTTCCTCAGAGGTGTCATGAGCCACGTGTGCAGGAGGTATCCCTTGTCCCCGAGGAGCCAGCCCTTGCGGGTGTTGGGTGCATGGAAGAGAGGTGGGAGTTGGACTCCCAGAGGATGAAGGAATCATGGCAGCTGCCAGGGTATCTGGCGCACACATGAAGGAATCTATTGCGGTGGTCACAGATGAGCTGAGTGTTGATGGAGTGATAGCCCTTCCTGTTGATGAACAGTCCTGGCTGGTGTGGAGGTGCTCGTATTGCTATATGGGTGCAATCGATTACACTCTGCACCCGTGGGAAGCCAGCCACAGCGTGGAATCTGACTGCCCTCTCCGTCTGGCTGAGTTCTTCCATGGGGAAATTGATGTAATGCGAGGCCCTGCAAAACAAGCCGTCGGTGACCTGCCTTATACACTTGTGTGCAGACGACTGACAGACCCTAGCGATGTTCCCGGTGGCACCCTGGAAGGAACCGGAGGCGAAGAAGTTGAGGGCAGTGGTGACTTTGACAGCGACAGGTAAGAAGATGCTGCTCGGTCCATCCGGGAGCAGCTCGTCATGAAGGAGGCTGCAGATGTCTGCGACTATCTGGCGACTGACTCTGAACCTCCGTGTGCACTGCTCCTCAGAGAGGTCCAGGAAGCTGAGCCTCGGTCTGTAGACCCTGTGGCGAGGGTAGTGCCTCCTGCGACGCCGCTCTCTCTGTTGTTGCCCTCTCTGCTGTTGTGCAGGTGCATGTGGCGCAGCACTGTTTTGTGGAACTCCACTTGGCGGAGATGGACGGTGTGCCTGACGAGGCTGGTGATGTTGCTTGTCGTCGGATGAAGTGATGAATGCAGCTATGGCACCCCCCATCCTGATGGTGTGAGTTTGAGGGGGTCCGCAAAGTTGGTAAATGTGTTTGCACAGCAGAGTTTAGGATATAAAGTAATAATTTTGAGTGGAAAGGCAAAGGTGTTACAGCCAAAACTTTGTCTGAAGTGACAGAGTGCCCTGCTGCAATAAATTAGGTTTTCCCCCCACCTGTCAAAGAATCCTTTGCATCTCCCACTGGCTGCTGGCTGAAACATGTCTGCTTCAACAGGGAGTGTTTCCCACAGCACGGGAAACATGCTGAGGATCCATGAAAATTGCACCTCTGCCAAAATCTCCTGTCAATGAGGTCTGTCAAGAATCTCAACTATCTAAATCAGTATGTGAATTGTCATCCTGCCGGCTTTAATTGCCGGTGGGAGTCCTGCATGCGGGAGCTGCGCGTGCACCCGTACGCTGGGGAACCCTGAAGTGGGCGGGTTGGAGCCGGACTCCGGACCCGCTCCAGGATTCCCCCATTTTGCGAGCCCCCCCCCCCCGCCCCCAATGCACCCGCTCGACTATCCTAAAATCGGCCCCCATGTAACTAACGCACAATGTAGATTTTCCAATCAGGCAGTGCATTCCTCGCATCTGTCCATCAATGTGCTGACTTGACGCGATTGACTTGCGGTCAGCCTCATTTACATAGTGTGGCCAAGCTCCCAGTCCATAACAGGCTTGGCACTGTAAACTTGCCTGGTTTTGGGGGGGTGGGTGGTGGAAATCACATGTATAATAAGTGATGGGTAAAACTAAATGGTTGAAAGACCAATTAAAGGTAATTGGCTGCATATGGGGGGAAATGTTGGTAGGCCTTACAAAGACTATTGATATTTTCAATGTGTATTTCAACTTTTGTAAAAATTGCTTGGGTCACAAAATTGGCTCACAGAAACCAGTAGCTGGCACAATAACGTGGAAGCAGGAAACCAAGTCTTTGGCCAAGGAATAGAGTGGTACAAAAATTGAACCCTCACTTTCATGGCTGGCAATGTGGAGGTGGTGTTGCAGAAAGTGTCAGGGAACTTGGAGATGCTACTTGTCATTCCAAGACATTGTGCCCATAGGATACATCGAGTTACATCGAAACTACAACACAGAAACAGGCCATTCAGCCCAACTGGTCTATGTCGGTTTATGTTCCACACGAGCCTCCTCTCTCCCAGCTTCATCTAACCCTATCAGGATATCCTTCCATTCCTTTCTCCCTCATGTGTTTATCTAGCTTCCCCTTAAATGCATCTATGTTATTTGCCTCAACTACTCCTTGTGGTAGTGCATTTCACATTCTTATCACTCTTTGGTGAAAGAAGTTTATCCTCAATTCCCTATTTGGTTTATTAGCGACTATTTTACATTTATGGCCTCTAGTTTTGGACTCCCCCACAAGTGGAAACATTTTCTCTACGTCTACCCTATCAAACCCTATCATTATCTTAAAGACCTCTATCAGGTCACCCCTCAGCCTTCTCTTTTCTGGAGAAAAGAGCCCCAGACTGTTCAGCCTTTCCTGAGAAGGATATCCTCTCAGTTCTGGTATCATCCTTGTGAATCTTTTTTGCACTTTCTCCAATGCCTCTATATCCTTTCTCTAATATGGAGACCAGAACTGTGCACAATACTCCAAGTGTGGTCTAACCAAGGATCTATACAAGATTTAGCATAACTTCATTGCTTTTCAATTCCATCCCTGTAGAAATGACCCCTAGTGCTTGATTTACCTTGTTTATGGCCTTATTACTATTACTTATTACTAGGGGTACAGATACACAAATCACTACTTTTAGTGATCTGTGTATCTGTACCCCCAGATCTCTTTACTTCTCAATCCCATTTATCCAAGCAGTATGTGGCCTCCTTATTCTTCCTACCAAAATGCACCACCTCACACTTAGCTATCATGAAATTAATTTGCCAATTACACGCCCATTCTTCAAGTTTATTAATGTCCTCTTGCATTTTGACACATTCTTCCTTTGTATTAACTACACCCCCCAATTTCGTGTCATCCGCAAATTTTGAAATTGTACTCCTGGTTCCCGAATCCAAATCGTTAATGTAAATTGTGAACAACAGTGGTCCCAGCACCGATCCCTGTGATACACCACTTCCCACCTATTGCCAGTCTGAGTAGCTACTCTTAACCCCTACTCTCTTTTCTGTTTTGTAGCCAGCTTGCTACCCATTCTGTTACTTGTCCCCTGACTCCACATGCTCTGACCTTAGCCATGTGTCTACAATGCAGTACCTTATCAAAGGCCTTTTGAAAATCCAAATATATTACATCTACTACATTACCCTTGTCTACTCTTTGTGTTACTTCTTCAAAGAATTCAATAAGGTTGGTCAACTTTCCCTTCTAAAATCTGTGCTGACTATTCTTTATTATATTTTCATTCTCTAAATGTCTTTCTATTTCATCTTAGAGTAAAGATTCCATTAACTTTCCTACCACTGATTTTAAGCTAACTGGTCTATAGTTCCCTGGACTTGTTCTATCTCCCTTTTTAAATATAGGAATAACATTAGCTATCCACCAGTCCTGTGGCACTATTCCCTTTTCGAATGAATTTTTATATATATGTAATATTGTGCCCCTGCTATCTCCTCCCTATCTTCTCTTAATATTCGTGGATGCAATCCATCCGGACCCAGGGATCTAAGTTTGATTAGTTTATCACTTATCTCGCCTCTTTCTAACTTAAATGTTTTAATTTTTTTTTGATCTCTTCTTCTAATGTCCTGCCCACCTTGTTAGTCTCCCTGGTAAATACAGAGGCAAAGTAACTATTCAATATTTCTCCCATTTCGCTGTTGTTACCTGTGAGTTTATCTTGTGCATCCTTTACTGGCCCTATCCCTATTCTGATTTTCCTTTTGTTATTTAGGAGTCTGTAGAATACTTACTATTTCTTTTTATATTCCTTGATAATTTAATCCTGTAGTTCCTCTTTGCTTTCCTAACTTTTTTTTACTTCTTTCCTAACCTCTTTGCATTCCCTTTTATCATCCTCCTTTATTGTCTATGTACTTAGAGTATGCCTTTTTCTTTAGTTTCAATTTTACCCTTATCTCTTTATTCATCCATGGTGTTTCATTATTGACTAGTTTGTTCTTGCTTTTCAGAGGAATATATTTCTTCCGAACTCTATTGATCACCGTTTTAAATATTACCCACTGTTGTTCTATCTCTTTGTCTGTCAATTTCTTTTTCCAGTTTACCTTCCCTAGTTCCATTCTCATCCCCTCAAAATTAGTTTTTTTCCAATCTATTATTTTGGTCTTTGTCTTTCTTATGTCTTTCTCAATCATTATTTTAAACCTTATTATGTTTTGATCACTATTGCATAGATGTTCCCCAACGCTTACTTTTCTTATCTATTCTTGTTGAATTTCCATTGTGCGATCCAGCAGTGATTCTTCTCTTGTTGGGCTTCTCACATACTGGGTAAGAAAGGAGACTTGTACACATTGTAAAAATTACATTCCCTATTCTCTTTTCCCTACCTCTTCTTGTCAGTTTATTT
Organism: Heptranchias perlo; assembly: GCF_035084215.1. NCBI lineage: Eukaryota > Metazoa > Chordata > Chondrichthyes > Hexanchiformes > Hexanchidae > Heptranchias > Heptranchias perlo. The sequence continues at coordinate 47,892,697 of NC_090340.1, forward strand.
GGGGGTAGTTGAAATCTCCCATGATTATTATTCGATGTTTTTTGCTCATTTCATTGATTTGTCTACATATTTCATCCTCCACTTCCCTTCCACTATTAGGTGGTCTGTTATACCTGTGATCGATCCCTTCTTATCCTTTGTCTCAATCCATAGGGATTCTGTTTCTATCTTAATGCTACTTATATCCCTTTTTTCTATTGCCATTATGGTGTCTCTAATTAGTACAGCTATCCCATACCACCCCCCCTCCTCCTTCCCTATTATTTCTAAATACATTACACCCTGCAATATTTAACTGCCAGTCTTTTTCCTTATGTAGCCATGTTTCAGTTATCTCTACCATATCCGGCTCCTCACTATGAATTATTGTCTCCAGTTCCCCCGTTTTGTTTCCGATGCTGTGCACATTGCTGTACAAGCAATTTAATTTGTTTTTAGTAATTGATCCCTTGCCTTTGTTTTTAACAGTCATTTTGACTTATGTTCTATAACTGTATTTGTTCCCTGACCGTTTATATTACCCTTATTCCTTAACTTGGTCTGACCTTTGCTCTCATTTCCTATTTCTTTTTTCTTCGACTTATGTTTTCTGCCCCAGATCCCTCCCACCATCTTACTAGTTTAAAGTCATATTGACAGCCCTATTTATCCTTTCCGTTTGGACATTGGTCCCAGTGGTACAGCTCCTACCTGTCCCAGTGCTGGTGCCAGTGTCCCATGAAATAGAACCCTTCCTTCCCACACCACTCTTTCAGCCACACATTCATCTTCCTGATCTGTTTATCTCAATGCCAATTAGCATGTGGCTCGGTTAGTAATCCCAATATTACCATCTATAAGGTCCTGTTTTTTTAATTTAGTTCCTAACTTCTGATATTTTCTTAGCAGGACTTCCTCCCTTTCCTTCCCAATGTCATTGGTCCCAGCATGGACCATGAACTGGATCTTCCCCCTCCCTTTCAAAGTTCCTTGGCAAAGGCAGAGAATTGGACCTTTACTGCTACTAGCAATGCCAGCTCCATCATCCATGTTACCTGCAGGTGTCCTTGCTCGGTCACTATTCACTGGTGACTTGCAGCATCTTCAGGTAAAGAATCCGGTTAGGTGTGCCTCTACTAGTAAATGCGGATGTGCACGTACCAAAGGATTAGCACAATACGCCTCTGGTGCAGTCTGACTTGTCTGGCATTCCTCCATTGTTCCCACTCCTCTTCTTCCCATAGACACAAGTAAAGGATAATACCAATTTCCATTGTGGCAACACTGTGGACTTTCCAAAACATCTGGCATGAAGGTCTCTGAGCTAACAGGGAAAGATGTGAAAATACAACAAAAAAGGCTAGGCAACAGCCTCAAAAAACAGCAAAAGGCCTTTAAAAAGCCTCTGCAAATGCATTTGCACATTCAACACAGTGCTTAGCAATCCTGGATGCCCATTTTGTATGGGATCGTTTATAACTCCATGCTGTTCCAATGCAAACTCAGGGGCCTCATTTAAACGATGCAACCACAGAAACTGGCAGATGCTTCCAGTGCGACTTGAAAACTTGACCAGAAAATTAAGTGGAGTGCTACATGAGGAACGATCCAGCTTATGTTATCTCCACCCATATATCTGTTCAGTTATATCTATTTATCAACCACTACCACCACCCCCACAAAAATGGCCCAAAATTTTACAGAATCTAGCACCACCACCCCTGCAGCCCACCCCCTCCAAAACGGACATTGCTGCACTCCATAATAATATAACCGCGCACAAACACACACATTTACACCCCAAAATAACATTGTAGCTACTAGGCCATCCTTACAGACTCTTCTTTTAAATGTGTTACATATTAAACATAAAGATATTAAGAGTATGAATCAGGTTTTCTGGTTATGTTAATCCTGGATTAACATCCCCTGACATTTTTTGATTACTTCTGTTAAGAATTTGAGTTTATTTAAATTTAACAAATAGTGGGAAATCTTATAAGTTGTCTGAATGTGAAGTTTTTTATTTATTTAAGTGCAGAATCTGGCATTCAGACAAGGAAGGTATCCTGCTTAAAAGATTTTCAGGTTTACAATGTTTGGACAGGAATACAATTATGTCTTACAGTATTACAGTTATTGTTGACACCTCACAATTAAGTTTGGAGATTTTTATTTTGATATTAATATTATTAATTCAATTTCTAAGGGAGGGTAGCAGTGATGCTGGGGAGGGAAAGAGCGATGACCCTAAGAAAAGAACAGTGAGCATAAGGAATGAAGTGGCAGCAGGGGACAGACTGAACATGAAGTAATGTGTCAGAGGGCACTACAGTTTGATTTAATTATCATCAGCTTTTTTTAACAACTTATTTTAATCATATTCAGCATCTTTGACATGGAAGAAACATTAAAAAAGCCTGTTATGACACACAATGTCGTGACAAAAAAATCCTATAATGTCTGACATTAAAAAGGTTATTTGATCAGACAAAAGAATTCAGCATGCTTGACAGTCTATACAATAAGGCATTAAGACAGCTGAAAAGTTGATTACAAGTTAGCTCACAGCATTAAACACAAGGCCTTTTGTGTGGCTGAGATAAGACAAACTCCTTGAAAAACACTTCATGATAACTGTTACTGTTATCCTGAAGTTTTTGGATTTTTAACTCAGAAATCTAGTTCAAAATTATTGCTTCTGCAATATTGAAAAGTAGTTAAGCAAATTGCAGAGCAGGATAACAGGAATATCTTCTTGATAAGAATTCAATAAGACCTTGAAACGTCCCAATCCTGTTTTTCCTTGGAGCTACATTAGAGACTTTGTGATTTGTATTATGTAATCACAATGATAGGATCAATAAGGCTTGTGGAAAAAAATCTCAATCAATATTATTGTGGAATTCATGTGAAAATTTCAGAGCTTAAAACTATGCTCATGCACAGTTTCTTCACCATTACTGTATAAAAATGGGCTTCATTGTGTACTTAACTTCAAGCACAAATACACAATGCATTCAAAGACACTAGAAAAAGGTAAGAAAAACTAAACTATCAAGGAATTTGTCTGTTTCTCTTAGAGTGAGATTATTGTCCCAATATTTCATTATTGAACATTTTGTGATTATCTAAATTTTGAATGATCAGTATGTAAAACCCAATGTAAAGGGCTCATTCCTTAATGCCTGCCGGGAGCAGTTTTGCCTTAATTCAAGTGTTTATGACCTATAATCCTAGTGGTGAGTCTTAATGGAAATTTAAACCCAGGCAACTAACATTTATGTTCTAATCTTTATGCCAATTTGAACTGTGATGATTCCACAATCTCGTAATCCCAGCAGGAAAGCCATGCTTGCAGGGAACCCAGTTTGGACATTGGGCTACAACATTGTATTCTGACTCATGCTGTCCAGGAGCATGGCTGTCTGTAGGCATCAAGGAATCAGCCCTTTAGATTGGGTTTTACATCTCTGGTTGTTTCAAATTTAGATAATCAAAACATTTTCACAAAAATTATCCAACACATGCAAAACAATAATCTCACTCTAAGATAAATAGACAAATTCCTTGATAGTTTAAGTTTTTGAGGGCAATAATGGGTCTTTTCATCTGATGTCCTAGTGCATGTTGAAACCAGACAGGAAAGCCTTTTGTATATGAGAGCGCTAGTCATCTGAATATTCACCAGAAACACTCCAATCGGTCTTAGGGCCTCTAAACACTGGAAACTCCATTGCAGATAACATTGAAGTTGTCATGCACTCCATGCTGGACTGCACATTCGTGTCTGATGAAAGATGTGGGTAGTGGACTCCTCCACAGTCACCACCAGACCTTGCAGGGTGCTTGGCACACTCTCTACTGACAGCAAGAAATATTAATGGTCAGATAGCATTCTTCTTTTAAATGTAGACCCTGTGAAGTCTGAATCTTATTTTAATTCTTAGGATGTGGGCAACATTGGCAAGGTTGCATTTTATTGCCCATCTCTATTTGCCTAGAGAAAGTGGTGGTCCGTTTTTTTGAGTAATTGTTTATACAACGGAATGGCTTGCTCAGCCATTTCAGATGACATTAAGAATAAACTATGCAGTGTGAACAAGTGTCATGTGCAGACTGGGTATTGATGAAGATTCCCTACCTTAAAAGGACAATAGTAAACCAGTTGGGTTTTAATGACAACGCAGCAGTGTTCGTGGGCATTTTTTCTGCTGCTAGTCTACAAATTACCAAATATATTGAATTCAATTTCATATCTTGTCATGGCGGGACTTCAACTTATGGGCCCTAATTCTAACTGACCCTGCCTGGTGGAAACCTGGCAGTCAAAATAAGGCCAGTCACTTACCCACTCTGATCTCGCTGCCTTCCACCACGTCATGATCTTAACCTGCTCTTTTGAGCAGGTGAGCAGGACACCCAGCAGGAAGGAAGTGGTTCCGACTTTAAATGTGCAGATTGGGTCCAATGTTGTAACTGCAGGCTATTTCTTGCCACCTGCTGACAGCAAGCTTCCACTGGTAAGCCCAATCCGGGCTGGGAGCTAACTACAAATAATTCATATAGGTGATCTTGTGAGTTGAAAGATGTGGGTGGTGGACTCTTCCACACTCACCACCAGACCACCAGTGAGGTTGGCCTTGTGTGGCTTCAGCATACGCAAAGCTCACCTGTACATTGGCCTTGGTGCTGAACCACCAGGTTTGGAAAAATTAACCCTACTGAGTTTTATGCCCGGTTTCCACCTGACTAAAAATTTTTGATTTTGGTACTATATGTAACATCTTTTGTGCCTGTGGCTTGATCATAAGAGGAATTTGAGGGGAACAATGCATTTCAAAATGCTCTGAAGATGTATTAATGACACCACAATTTACAGATATTGTTCATTAAGATTTGAATGTGCAACTATTACAACTTGCACCTATCTAGCACCTTTAATGTTGAAAACATCCTGAGACACTTTACAGAGGGAAAGAAAAGAATAGGAAAAAAAAGGTAAGGAAACAGATATTGAACTATGGAGCAAATTACCAAAGGTTTGGTCAAAGTTGGGCTTTAAAAGGTGGAAAGAGAAGAGGAGAGGGAGAAGGGTTTAGGGAGGAAATTGTGGCGAGTAGGCCCAAGCATCCTGACAGACCTACCACCAATGGTGGGATGAAGGTAGGAGGGGATGTACGAGGGGGTGGAGTTGGAGGTCTAAAGGGTGTGGGAGGGCATATAAGCCTGAAGGAAGTGCATAGGTAAAGTGGGACAGGGTCATGGGGGGATTTGTAGATAAGTATAAGAATTTTAAATGTAAAGTGTTCGGAGATTGGATCGATGGAAGTTTAACCAGGAACGTGGTCCCATGACAGATGCAATAGAACATCTCACTTGGCACTTGAACATTAATAATGTGACACAGTAAAGACATTGCATAACAGAACCACCATTCCAGGGCTATATTGCGTACACTCTACTTGTATTGCTCCAAAAATCAGAACTTAGAACCAAGATAGGGGTTAAATTGGTCAATGTCAGGAGCACAAAATGGGCTGATAGCAAGTTGGCAATGAATTTTACACCTTTGGAAAAGAAAATCGGGCACAGTATAAAACGGGGTGTGCTACTGTCATTGACCAATTTCACCTCTCTTAAAGTTTCAATGTTTACTCACTTGACATAGTTTGGAGGCTGATATCATACGATTTCTCATTGCAACTGATGACCAAATCATTACAGAATTTCGAGCTACTTCACAAATACTTAATATCTGAAACTTTGTCACACATGAATTGTAAGGTTATCCTTACAATAGTGGCCTGGATTCTCCTCTCGGTTACTGACGTTTTTGTGGCACATTTGAGGCAATAAACAAAGAATGAGTCCTTAAAATCTACCGCCACAAATATGCCACAAAAGGGACTCTTTGGCCTTGACAATTCAGTGTCGGTTTATCGTTCCTCAGCTTTCCTTTCAACATTCAAAATATGTGCCATGCAATTTAGATGCAATGACAGAGAAATGCAACTCATGTTGGTTTCCGGTGCAAAATAGCCAGCACAATGCAAATGCATTGAAATTTGGCCTCAGGCCTCACTTGCATGAAACCGGCAAGCGGCGAACGCCAATCCCAATGCAGCTCACCACTCAGGGCCTTAGGAATATTGGTCAGCTATGATGCCAAGCTGGCCTGCAGGTATAGGCCCTAGCAAAGTGGAGTGGGGGCGTGTCTGGGCCAGCAGTGTTGTGTGGTATTTTTGTGAAGACAGAAGGAACACTCCTGCTCCTCCTGGCTCCACAGAAATGAAAGTATTAAAAATACCTTTTTGTGAGCAGCCACCAGCAATCCCTTTAAGTACCACTGATTAGGCTGCTGATGATCAGGAAGAACTGGGTGGAGCATGCACGGTGTTAGCTCCGCCCATTTGATGACAAATTTCAATAGGGGTCCTACAACTGGCTTTAGGACCTGAAATTGCATTGACAGGGTGCCTAACACCTGTTTCAGACAAGTGGCCTGTACACCTAGAAGTCGCTGGCTTCCAATTTGACAGCCAGTATACTTCCGGGGGTGATTGGGAGATTACGACCCGAAATTTGTCCCTCTCCCCCACACCACCCCTTGGTGAATTAACTCCCAATAAACGGGTGCAACAATATTCAATTTCTCATGCAGTGTGTGCAAAAGGGAAATGGTTGTGTACAATGCTTGAAATTGTATTTTTCAGAGTTTGCAGCAGTTCCCAAGTGTTTGTCCAGTGCTCAATGTAGCTCACACAAAATGTGTGTAAAAGTGAAGTATGCATTTCACCTTTACATTGCTCCTAATATCAACACAACTTTTCCTTTCAACTCATAGAAACTGCCCTGAAGACCCTTCAGCATGTTAATATTACAAAATGATTTAGCCATAGATGCATGGACAATTCTGTTTTGAAGATGCAATTCAATTTCTAAATTTAAAGCTTTAAATTTTATTGGCCTTTGTACCCCCTGTCCTAGCAAAACATGATTTTCCCATCATTTCAGTTTAATTGTAAATTTAAAATGAATCACACATCTAATTGGAATAGCTGACCTATAATAACTAATACTGAACAAACACAGATCTTTATAAAAGTAAACACATTTGCACCACTTTATTTGACCCCTATGTGCACATGGTATTAAATTAAAGAAAGAAAAATAAAATATAATAAATACCATATGCACAACAGTAATAAGGGTCCTCTGTGGTTTTTGAAAACGCACTCACCATTGTGTGGTTTCACATTTCATTCACAAACCTGCCCCTGACAAAAAGTTTCAGAATGTTCAGAACACCATTGTGAAGCCTATTAATACTACAGACAGTCATTGCATGTAGTTGTTAGGTGCATACTTTGTGAATGAAGAACACTTCAAGAAGCAAGGTTTTCGTTTTGCTTCATTCCTAGGATTTTCATTATTCTGTCCATTCTATCAAAAGCTTAATGATTGATGTGATCACTGATTAATATTGGCCAGATTTTCAGTGGCATCCTTAGAATGGAAAGTTCAAAGAGAAGTGCAACCAAAGACTTTCCTTTTCGTTGGTTGTTACACAAGTGTTTTCAAAAATCACTGAACGGCTTTTCAAATTTTAATTTTCAGTTCATTATTAGAAATGAAAAAAATTAAAAAGGTAAGCAGTTGATGTTTCCAGTATTCATGATTGTTTGTGAATTAGTCTATTATTTCAAGTATTATTATTAGCAGTATCAATAAGAGCAGTTGTTGAATGAAATATTAGTATATACTATTAAAAAAATGACTACTTTTGCAATTGGATGAAGTTTATTGTTACATTAATGGCATTAGCAAACATTGACAATCCCTCTGCATCCCAATATTTAATACCCACGTTAATTGCAGTGTTCCTTCAGAAACCCTGGGGGCAAAATTCATTGAAAATTCAATCGGGAAATGCACGGTGCAATTGAAATGTGCGATTTTTATTCCCGTGCCTCATTTGGCTGCAGCAGGCAAACTTCCAGTGTTACTCTTGCTGCTGATTGGCAGCTCGCATTATTGGGGGGGGGGGGAATTGGGCCTTCCTAACACAATTTAAAGGCAGCCAGCAAGGTGCTCTTTGGCTGCAGGCAACTTTAATTCGCAATACAACAATCAAAATGACAGAAAGAGCTAGTGCTGCAAAGGCCCTCAGATTCTCTGATGTTGCATTGGAGATCCTGGTGCAGGAGATCAACAGAAGTGAGGTATTCTTCAAGACTGGGGTTGGTGGGGTGGGGGGTGGCAAAAAGTCTCCCAACAAGTGTCCTGGCTGCGATGTAGAAAGAAGTTTAATGACCTGACCAGTATTGCCAAGGTGGGATTCCTAACTCTCATCACTGTTACTCACTGTTAAGCCCTGCATCACCTGTCGTCCCAGTACTCAAACCTTTCTTCTCCCACTTCCCTTCATTCTCCTTCAATCAGTGCAGCACACTACACTCCACTTCCTTCCTTTCTACTGCCACACTCTGCACCTGCTACCGATCTCACAATTACTTCCCTCACTTCCCCACACCTATGCTACCTTTCACGCAACATCAACACTTTTCCACCATGACATGCACATCCTCAAGACATCTCAGTAGGCTACCAATAACACACTTCCTTCTTTCTTGCAGGAGAAGCTGGCACACAATACACACCAGCAGATGCTCTATGAAGTCTATGATGTCTTACCCCTGTGGGAAGCCTGCCAACTTGATGAAGCCTGCAGATCTTTTGTCTTGCTTTCTTGCCTCCAAGGAGAAGGAGATAAAAAATTGGTTCCTCTTGGAGTACAGCCCTTCTGTCACAAATCTGATGCAGCAGTGGACAGCAAACTGGGTGATGTCACTGATGTCACCTGTTGCAGGCTGGAATGACCCTGTGGCATAGAAATTAAAGGCCGCTGCCACCTTGATAGCTGCAGGCAGTGTTGTCCATGCCCTATTTTGGGCCTTCAGTTGATGCTGCAATAGGTGACACATCTCAGTGACAGATTGGCACCCCATCCACCACCCTAAACATTCACTCCCCTCACCACCAGCACACCGTGGCTGCAGTGTGTACCATCCACAGGATGCACTGCAGCAACTCGCCAAGGCTTCTTCGACAGCACCTCCCAAACCCACGACCCCTACCACCTAGAAGGACAAGAGCAGCAGGCACATAGAAACAACACCACCTGCATGTTGCCCTCCAAGTCACACACCATCCCGACTTGGAAATATATCGCCGTTCCTTCATCGTCGCTGGGTCAAAATTCTGGAACTTCCTTCCTAACAGCACTGTGGGAGAACCTTCACCACACAGACTGCAGCAGTTCAAGAAGGCGGCTCACCACCACCTTCTCAAGAGCAATTTGGGATGGGCAATAAATGCTGGCCTCGGCAGCGACGCCCACATCTCATGAATGAATAAAAAAAAATTCCATGATGAAGCAAAGTGCCAACACTTCATTACTCATCAATTGTTGGCACCATGGTGAGCATATTGATTCTGCAGCACATTGTGCCACAGTAGGGCATAAGTGTGCATTACATGAGAGTACTCCCACACTGAGTTCCTAATTTCAGCTGAGCTGATATGGAGAGCTGCAAAGCAGAGGCAGGCATTTCTCACAGAGAAAATTCAAAAATTAAGGTTCCACTCATTTCAAGTTACTCTCACTTCCCTCCTTACAGCCAGATCAGAAACAGCACAGGGACAAGTCTGGGAGCAAGTTGCCTGTTTGTACTTTTGGCTGCAGATCAGTGCACTATGTAGGGCGATCTGCAGTTGAAGAAAAAAAAGAGACATATAAAAAAAGTGAAAAGTTCAAAATGACTCATTGTCATTAAAAAACAACGGCTTTGACAATGTATTCTGAAAATTGTTCTTGAACATTGTGGTTTTAACACAATATTCCTCTTGCATTAGGCAGACTATCTTCCGACATGCAGCGCCCCCGGCACATGTGCAAGTGAGAAGAATTACAGCCTTAGAATTTATAGAATTTGTAGAAAAGGGAAGTCAAATTTTGATATCTGAAGCAAGAGGTGGTGAAAAAAAAATCATTTTTAACTAGGAATCATGTGTAAACAAACCAGTAACTCTTGAAAAGATGTTCAGGTTGCTTTTCAGGATTGGCTAAAATATTAAGATTTGGCACTTTAGCTGAAAGACGTAGTACTAGGCTAGATACTGCCACGTTGGAGGTGTTTTACAGGTACAAAAGGTGCATTAGTCAGAAAATATGTTTTTAAATCATGAATTACACGGGTATAGGAACATGAGTTCATAAGTATAATCGTATTTTATGGGGCTTCTGTGAGCATGTTTGTGAGTTTTTTGAGGAGGGGAATTCTTATCTGTTTATCAACTGACATAAGTCACTACAGTCCAATTCGCATAGGTCAGCTGCTTTAAGGAACAAAAAAGCCCCTCTCTAAAGTTAAAAGATTTGGCTATTTTAATTTTCAGTAAAGAATTATTAATTCTCTTCAATTACTGATTCCATAATAAAATGATAAATGTAAATATATGAAACAGTGAAAAAATTACTGCTATACATGAAAAGTAATTGCAAAACTAAATCTATTTTAGCACTCAATTGATGTGTGAAACTTTTTAAATCTAGAAGAACTTGTTGCAATATCCTGTGCAGTGGAACCTCCATCATCCTATTATCCACTTTACCAATTATTCACTGACATTTTCACAAAACAAAGCCTTGTGTGAGATATCACCTCATTGCATGGTTTATTTTGTTATTTGAATTTCATTTTCTTCTCATGCCTAAGGAATAGCCGTACAATAAATGCAAGACCAACATTTAGGGATTCTTGATTATCCATCAATTTCTATGGTACACCACAGGTCTCTTTCATGATGGTAGGTAATTGAGTCCTGCTGGAGAGAAGTGGCAGAGAGTGAGAGTGAAAGAGTGGGAAAGGAAAAGCGGGAGAAAATTCGTAATCTTTCACCTCCTGGATGTGAGTTGGAATAGAACCAGACTGTGGTATAAGAAGTTGGGGAGTAGAAGGTGATCATACAAGATTTTGGGTAAGAGCAACGGAAGCTCTACCCTGTATCTCGTCTGTGCTATACCTGATCTGGCAGTGCCTCTTGCTAACACTGGGTAAAAAATGGAAATATGTTTTATTCTTCAGTACTGACATCCTTTACCTTGATAAACACAGAGAAGGAAGAGAAGTGAATAATTAAACTAAAGTAGTAAATAAAATTCATATCATGAAGCCGCAAATCCTTTGATGCAATTTCCTTTTCTTTTTTTGAAAGTAGGATGTGAATTGTAATATATTTTTATGATACCTATCAAAATAGTTATACATTTCCATGCTTTACCTTGGTGCAGGACATTAACTGTGGAATAATGAAACAATGACAATAGCTTTCCGATACATGGCTGTTTTTTTGAGCAAGCTATCACACAGAAATGTCCTGATGATCACATTTTAAATCACATAGCTTCTACAATAATTCATTCTTAGTTTATTTGGTTGTAATGTGATATGGTGATTTTATGATGGCAACACCTGGATCCATTAGTTTAAAGGATTTGGTGCAAATACAAAATAAAGCAGTTAACCCTTGAAGCACCCGCAACTTCATTTACTGTAGTGTGAAACGAATAACAAAATATAGGTAATGTGTAAAAAAAAAACCTGAAGTGAACGTTTATTCTCCTAAACACAATATCATTGCTTAGTATATGCACTGAAAATGGTACAAGCATTACATTGTATTCTTTTAAATATATTTGTTCCAGAAATTAATCACTGTACAAATTTGTTAAGCTGGAAATTGTTGCAAGTTATTTTCGTTTTAAAATAATTAATGAAAGTTTTAATACAAAGTATTAGTCAATAATGTAATCATTCAGATGATTTATCAGTGTAAGGACTAAACCGAACCCAATACAGAAAGTGATGAAATACAAAACAGAAATACAAAGAAAAGAAGGAAACCATATTCAGTGTTTTTTTAGAAACAGATAATTGCAAGAAAAGTCCTTAAAACCTGGCTGCAATGCATTAATTTGCCATATCCACAGATATTAAATTAAAAAAAGATTGCTGTCTAAAATTCTGGTTAAATTCTCAATGAAGGCCATCGGTTTTTAGCAGAGGATGAAAAGTTTCTCTGTTTTTAAAAATATTCCTCAGCAATTCTGGTGCTTATTGCCTTCAATGGTTTAATACATTTCAGAAGAGCTTTTTATTTAGATGAAGGACTAATCATGCACAAGTGAACAATGAAACAAGGGGATTTAGAAAATTCTGCCTGTAACATCTATAAATACTAAATATTGCAATCTTTTCTCTTTATGATTGCTGGAGAAGTATCAATTTATTAACAGTATGAATGAAAATCATAATTTTTAAAAAAGATTTCTTTGCTGTTAGCTTATAAACTTCTTTAGTTTACATTTCTAGTTTCAATAGTAAATTAAAAGATTGGATGATTAAGTTTTAGAAAAAATTAGGACACACACATTGTTTCATTTATGTATTACAATTATCTTGCTAAATTTCCATTATTCTCCTTTATAGAAGCCAATGTTTAAATGTTTTTACCAATTTCACAATTTTAAACATTTATAACAGTTTTTGCTTAACTTTATTCATAAAGTCCAGAAGGAAGTGATTGCTGATATTACACATTACAGGGCAACTTTGTCTGGGCATAAATCTCAATTTAATTCAGTTGATTTCTGCTTCAATATGTATAACCATTTATGGGTTTTGGCTTTTAAATGTAATAAAGTACCAGCCACCTGCCACCAAGTGAGAATCAGATGAAAAAAACATTAAGTCTAAAAATATGGAAAATGATAGTTCTTTGTATATGTGAGGAATGAGTTGAGAGAACAAAATGGATTCTTCTGGTGTTCCCGCCAAAACCATCCCCCGTCAGTCTTTTGATCAAAGCAGAAAATTTAGCACCATCTTCTGAGTAAGGTCTGATCCAATTTAACAGCAGGTCACAGTTAGAGGCCTCGAGCCACTAATGTAACCCAGATTTAGCTGTGCATTTGGTTCATCAGCTTCTTAAAAAATCTGCAATGTGCCAGGTTAAAGCACTTCTCAACTGGACTGATCTATTTTATTTAAATGAACGAAAAGGTTATGTTTTAAAAACAAAAACATGAATTACTTCCAAATTATGTTTCCAAGTTTTCTTATTTAAAGAAAGGGTCAGAAGGCATTTTGTTGCTAAAATATTATTCACAATTTGCTTTAATAATCTGCAGACATAACTTAGAATTTGAATAGTTTGCTTTGTTAAGAAATAATTTAATTTGCTAAATGATTTCTTTTTTTAATCAACATTTTTAAAGAAGTCTCCAAGGCATAACATTATTTCTATAATTACAGAAGCATTTTGTGAAATCTACAAAAAGTAGCATGAGTATATTTAATATTCAATAAAAGATAAAGTACAAATTAAATTAAGCTACAAGCAATCGTGGTTTAACAAGTCTACAGAATGAATTTTAGTAGACATATAGTTTAGGACAATTTACAATATACATAAATGAAATGTAACATAAATCTGTTCTTAAATCAAAATAACAAACAATCTATGACTCACAAGCTGTATTCAGATTTTTAAACAGAGTGTAAATCCCTGAAGAAAACCAAAAGAATCCTTCAATTCCTAAAATCATGCAGCACTAACATAAAGGTTGATGTCAAAGATTAGAATTGTATTTACAACTACTTCTTGTGCACATACTTAAAATTGGCAAGCATTTTAATGGCAGATTTTAAAACTGAACCGACATTAAGTAATGATACAGTAAGAGCACCAAAAGAAATCCTATGGTTTCACACATAATTTGAAACATATGAATGCATGTCTGCATTCATTAAAAAAACTTCAATTTTTTGATCAATATGTTTTATTTTAATTACACTAGTAAATTCATCTTTAGTATGCTTCACAACAGTCCTCATTTAAAATAGAGGAGAATTAATGTCAGCAGTTAAGGCACTTGAAACTTTTAAGTTTTCCCTTGTGATTTTAAACAAAGACTGTTTCTGTACTAGACACTCACAAAACTGGAAATAAATTGAGAAAGATTTGAAACAGAAGTTCAGGCAATTCCGATCATGCAACACATGTTATTTTGTACAAGTCAAGGCACTTGGTGAACATCAAAATACTGTCTCAATAAACTGTAATGTTTTAAAGAACAAAATCAAATAATTAATAATACAGCTTGTTTTGAAAAAAAATATTCATAGAAAAAATGTCCGAACAAAAGAAATCCAAAACACAATTAAACTGTAGTCTATTTCATAGCTTTGGCAATTTCATAGATTTGAAAATCAATTGATGTCTGAAATTCCTTCCTTTCAGGTGACTTTAAGCAGGCAGTTTCAAGGGTTTAAAACCTGGAATGATATTCTCTAAACAATCACTAAATGTAAATTATAGAAGCACTTTTGAGTTTACAAATTTCTGTTGATTGTTCTCTTTTTCATCATTTTTTTCGTTGTAAGTTTCAGCAAAATTTATCACATAATTTTATTAAATTTATCTCCCTAATTCTATATTTGGTAGTTTGGTTTGTGACAGTCTATTCCTCAAAGCGGACTTCATACTAAACTTTGACAATGGTCAATGATGCAGGGGAAAAGCTCAGTGTAACTGAAAACAAAAGGTGGGGTGTTCCCATTCAGCCTACAATACTTCAGGTTCTCTTCCCCGTAACGTAAGTGCTGGGGCCAATACTGCTTACCACGGACCAGACATTCCAGAAACAATGATCTCAAACATTTTTAGGTAACAACTTAAGTACCTGTAATTTGTATACATTTGATCTGTTGCCTTTTTTCTGTTTGACAGAGCACACAAAAGAAGTCAGCTGCTGGCAGCTTAGCAGATACGTACTCCAACATGCGGTGCAATTAATAGGTTTAGGTCAAAGTTCATACATTTGGAAAAAATGAAAGAATAAAAAGCACCCCCGACTACACATACCATAGTACTGATTCAGTCTCCATGGGAAAAAGTTGCACACATTAAAAACAAAATCAAAATGTTTTGAAGATTGTTCCTACCCAAATCATTTTTTTTTCTCTTTTCTAAGGGAAAGAGGTTCTAAACATTTTAAAGTAACAATTTGTGATTTAAAGTATTTTTGATGTTTTCTTCTCGAGTCCCTCAGGAAGAACTGAGGGCAACATGTCACAAACCTTCACTTTAGAACAATAAATAAATAAACTCACTAAAACCTAACAGTGGCCAGACAACTGTAGCATAAGTAATTTAAAAGGGTAAGAGATGCCAGATAAATTTGATTACAATAAAAGATGGGGATATATTTTTTCCCTCAGAGAATTGACAGAAATGGACACAAAACAAAAAGCAAGGCAGAGTGAATGATTTCATTCTGTCTTCAATTCCAGACAAAATTCACAAGTAATTTTGACTGAGCATTTTATCACAATTTGACACCTTTTCCGCATGTCCCAATCATTAATTTCAGAAAGAAGCCTGGCCTGAGATGATAATTTTTTTTTGTACCAGCAGAAAATTTGTGAATCCATTCCGAAGTCGAGCCTACCGCTGCGAGTGTGATTTGCTAAAAGCAGCTAACGGCATACTCCGAAACCCAGCAGGGCCACTTGCAAGCAGCCCCTGATTAGCAGCTTAACAGACACAGGAGCTTGGGAAAATTCATTCCTCTTTCACCTGCTGCCTATATTTTGCTCCCTTACTAGATACTGTGGTCAGTAAAGTCTGGCACTGACCAAGAAAATGGTAGAAAGAAAAGATATTGCTTTCAATATTTTCAAAGGTTTACCTTGACATAAGCTTTAACCCTATGTGGGTCATAGCTGCATTTCTGAAACAACAAATAAAAAGTACAGCTCATGTTCAGGTCAGGCCGACAGTGGCTCCTTTCCCCATTTTAGATAAAATATTAAACATGAAGGAAATAAAAATTGCCTTTGTTCTGTGCAATTAAAAACCACATGAATACAATTCTGTAAAAAAAAAGTTTTTCCATTATTTTACATTTTTTATACTATTCCTATATTTAGATTAGAATGTTTTCTCTAATGATGCTTTATTTTTCTGATCAAAGAAAATCAAAGAAGAAAATAAAGAGAAAGCAAACATTTAACATCCTTCGATGGTCAATAATTCTAAATGCCATTTGAAACCTTTCTATTTGTTAGTAAAGCACCACACAGGGAATGGTCTGCTTTACTGTTTACTCTTTTCACTTCTCTTTTTATGACAGATATTTGCACCTTTTTTTCAAAAAAAGAAGTAAGCTTTAGATGACAAGATGTATGTGGCAAAACATACAAGGTTACCAAAATACATTTTTCTCAAGTGCTTTTAAACATTCCAATGAAGCATCTTTTTTAGATGAAATATTTATACTGTATCATGTTTTATTCTGTGACATGCCACACAAAATATGCAGTTTGTATATTGCAACCTAGCCCCATGCCTCTTGATTGTTCTCATATAGCAAGTGTAGCTTTATCAAATAAAAACAATAAACAATATTTGAATCTCTCATGTATATTACTATAATAAAATAACTTAGCTGAGATTTATTACATATTTACAAGGAGAGAAAAAATGATCAAACTTTATGATAAAATTACCCTGTGACTAGTATTCTATCACTGGTTCTCAGCTGTTGTCCCTTTTCGGGATGCTGAATGATGAGAATGCTGTCACCTTGCTGGATCTGCTGTTTATTAGCAGATTAATGGGAACATCTGTCTATGAGAACATCTGTCTAATGGCAACCAATCATTTTCCTATATATTGTATAGCATTTGCTCAATAGGAACAATTGGATAAAAAGGAAACATTTTACTTGCCACAGGGTGTTCTCTATGAAAAGGCTTCTAGTGCACTAACTTTATGAAATGGAGACCAGTTCAACCACTTTGCTGTGGAGGTTAGACTTTCATTCAATTTGTTATGTGTTTCATTTTTTTCCCACAGTCTTTATCAGCACAGCACACCACATCCTCATTATAATGGCCCCTTGTTTTCTCCTGTTGTACCTCAGCATCACGCTTTTTCATGTTGCATTTTATGTCTTTGTTAGTACACTTTTAAGTATAGTACGTTATTTATGACACACTGCTAGGTTAGGTACTCTTCCAAATCAAAGAAGATTGTACTGAATTATTAACAAAGAAAACACACAATGTATTGCACACACCATGGCATCTCATACTACGCTGATTAACTGCAAATAACAGATTGATCGATTACATAGTTTAATTGACAGAAATATAAATAGCCAATTAATTGCTTTGTCACCTTGCCAGCTAATGCTGGAACATTTCCTACAATTTGCCAGAGAAGTTCAGAACCCTATTCCACAAAATAGAAGACAGTGTTACAATAAAATAAATATTAGAAAGCAGTCTTAACTTTATTACCTGGCATTAGACTGAACTGAAAAATATCTGAATGAGTTAAGGATTAATCCAGTGCCATATTAAAGACACATTAAACCACAAAAATATTACAAATGCTTGCTTAACATATCAAAATATTTGATTAATCATTTCATAATCAATAGAGAATTGGTTGATTGAACTTTATTTAGCTAAACTTGATCAAGAATCATTTCTCATCTTTCTAAAATAGAATTATTATTTTGTATTCATACTTAAAGCACATTGTTGTTTTTGGATAAAATAAGTCATGTTACTTTAGACTTAATATTAAGAGAATGCAGATAAATTAATCTGAAGCATTACATATTTATCTGTACGAGTGCAAGAAACTCACTAATGAAAGGTACACTTCTGTTAAAAGCTTCCTCAAACAATGTCTTTTCTTACTGTTATGCCTTATATATCCTCCCACTCCCGTATATTGCACTGTCAATCAGTACTCTTAGACAATGGGCTAATTTTGTACAATACTAGGCCTATTACAGTGGATACCAAATATGAAATGGCCAATACCTGGTAAATTTGGTACTGGCTGTTCATTATATTTCTTTGAAATGTTGCATTGCAAATTACAGTTTTAATGTTGTTAACGTGGCACTCTGTAGCATGCTACGAAGGAAATTGAACACGCTAAGGTTAAAGCTAATGGGCCATCTTATCACTTCCATCACCATCTGTTTTTATTGGATTATTAAAGAATCAATCATATGAAAATCCCCACAGCAGAATATCAAACTCTAACATCTGTGTCTTTGAAAGAACTTTATTTAAAACATAATAATGTTCTGATGTGTATTTTATTGTCAGTATCCTCTTGTACACCGGTGTTACCTTCAATCCTGGTTACAGATTCCTCATAAATGAGTATTGTCCTGCCGTTCAGAGCATGTTTCGTAGCAAAGTTACACGAAGTCATCGAGAAGCTTACTCAATTTCTTGTATTTGTCATACTGTGAAATCACAACTGGATAGCAAGATTTCCATGCACACAGTATGTTCCTAAATTCTAATGAATAGCACAATAAACAGATAAGACTAATGCCTTTAGAAATGAAATTTAATATATCCACTTACACCCAGAAAGTCTAGTGAAAGTCTATGACTTAGCACAGTTTGTTCATACTTTGAGGAATCTCCACCATTTCAGAGCTACAATGCAATATAAAAATACAATACCTACACCTTTATTTCTACCATTGGCTCATGGCTTTATGACAGACACACTATTTAGCTCCTAAATTCCATCGCTACAATCTCTCCAAAGCACCTGAACACAAAGATTTGAGCACAGGTACATGCTAAGCATCCAGTAGACTGTTTTCTGATGACACAAAGCTGTATTTAAGTTGTTACAAAATAAATTCTTACAAGGCTTTTCAGTTTTTCATCCTGCATTTTATGTCGTGCTTTGTTGCAGGACAGTCACTAGAATGTACATTTCATCATAATTGACTTAAAGGACTATGCATGAATGAGATGGGGGTGCATATTTCCAATTCTCGTCAGTCTCCCATGAATCAGATGATAAGCTATTTTGTAATGACAGAAGTGTTATATCATAGAGCATACAATGTTTTATTACATAGCAAGTGAATGTCCTGTGATGTTGTTCTTGGATTTCTATGGGTGGGGCAGGCTGCTGGTGGAGGATGATGGTCAGATCTGTGAGAGAGAATGATATAGAGTTCAGGATGCTGTTATAGGGTGGAGGTTGGAAAGAATGGAAAAAAGAGGATTGGGTCCATTTGGAAAAAGTTAAATAAGTAAATGTGAATGGGGGAAGAATTAAATAAATAGATAGAAAGAGCAGAGACAGTGAAGAAGTAAATGAAAGTGGATAAGAATAGCTTGTGCTGGAAAGAATAACAGTTTTTTTTAAACAGCCTTATCAATCTGAATTGCTGTCTTTAATGCACTGTGAACCTGTACCCCCAAATCCCTCTGCTCTTCCATAACACCAAGCTTACTTCCATTCAGAGCACAATTACTGCAGTAATTTTTTTTAACCAAAATTTATCGCCTCCCACTTACTGACATTGAATGCCATCGCCCACTTTTTAGCCCATTCCACCATCTTATCAATATACCTTTACAGCTTCTTTTGGTATTCTAAAGAATTAACTATACCTCCTATTAGGTATTATCTGAAAATTTCAACACCACTCCCTCAAAGCTTATATCCAAATCATTGATATAAACAGTAAAAACACAAGTGGCCCCAGAACTGAACCCTGTGGGATACCACTACCCACTTCCAACTGCTCTGAAAAACTGTCCTTAATTCATACTTTGTTTTCATAGAATAGAATCAAAGTAATTTATGGCACAGGAGGCAGCCATTTGGCCCATCATGTCTGTGCCAGCAAATCACTAATCCAGTTTGCTATCCTCTTCCTAATTCCTTACTGACATAAACAGCATGTTTTCCTTCTTTTACCAAGATTACCACTCCACCTCATTTCCGATTTTTTCTATCCCTTTAATTATATTATATCCCAATGTGTTCATTTTCCAGTTTACAGCCAGGTTTCTGACAATGTTATTAAGTCTAGATCCTCCAAATAATTGTATCCAGTTCACTCAGTTTATGCAATGCCTGCATTTTAATTTTTTTTTGCTTTGTTTAAAACTATCCTTTTCTCATGATTTTTTTTGTTTAAGCTACCCCCTACATTTACATAAAACATATTTTCCCTGTTTATAACTAGTCTATTTAATTTTATTCCTCTCACTGAATAGTTATCTGCATGACTATTATCCTCATTTATTTCTCCCTTCACTATCAACTGATCCTGGTTGGTTTAATTTTCCCAGTGCCCCCTCCTTCCTAGTTTAAATACCTAATTACTTCCCTATTTAATATTTTGCCAACACATTATCACACTCCCTGTTCAGATGGAGCCAATTCTTGCAGAATAGCTCCTATCTGTCCCAGAACTGGTTTCACAGCCCAACAAATTGGAATCCCTTTTCTTCACACCACGGGCTAGAAATTTGGCCGCATACCGCCCGTTTTTTCAGCTCTACGCAGCCTCCTGAAGTTCCAAAATGGCATCCAGGATGCACGCACATGCCATCTTGGTGAAAGGGTTTGCGCAGGCACAGATAACAAAAACCGGCAGCATGTAAAGTAAGGAGAATATGCTGATTTAAAGGTATAGACAACATTTTGGCACTGAACGCTACAGTGAATGCACTGTCTTAACCATGACCAGCTAAACATATCCTATGTCAGCATTATTTAAAGGGATTATGCAGGATTTACAGGTTAGTTGCTGGATTATTGCTTCTGGCTGTGGGATTTAGTAGTGCGCAATCTTTATCCAATGTTTTAACATAACTCAACAGATTGTAAACGTAGGGATGGGACCTGCATCTGTGTTTTACATGTGCAATGTCTGATCTCCGTTCAGACTCCGTGTGGACCTGTATGTTATTTTTTGCAAATAAGAGGTGCAGGCTGCCTTTAAGAGGTGCAAGCAACTCACCTGAGATTTGGGCACCCCCCTGCTGGTGAGAAGTGGAGAGAACGGAGAAAATGGAGAGGAGAACGCAGATAGGCCTCCACGCTGTGCACTTATCAGGTAAATGAAGTTGCAGCACCAATCTAACTGATGGCTGTGTTGGTACTACCGGGCGCAGGCTAATCGCGCACCGCGATGCCCACACTTGGATTCGGGGGTTCACCAATTTAACCCCCCTACACCTTTAGCCATGCACTGATTTCCCTAATCTTCTTATCCTTCTCTAGTCTAGACCATGGTTGGGGAAATAATCCTGTGATTAGCACCCATAAAGTCCTGCTCCTAAACTTGTTTCTTAAACTCATAAATACATTCTTGCAGGATGCCAGGCCTTTCTTTACCTACATCATTCATTCCCACATGGACCATAATAACTGTTTTTTTTACCCCTCCCTGTGCACAATCTTTTCCAGTCTATGCAATATGTCCCTTAACTTAACACCTGGGAGGCAACAAAACATCTGGACCTGCTGGTCCGATTGCGAAAGAGCCTGGCAGCTTGTCTAACTATTGAATCTCCTATCACTACTGTGTTTAAATACTTGTTACTTTTTACACTATTAGTTTCCAAACCAAAGGAATAAGAAGTGTCAGTTACTAAATGATACATAGAGCTTTTCTAGATCTTCAAACTGTGGAGAAGGTGATGTTGATAAGTGGGCATTACATATTGGTAATTGACCAGCGATTTGCAGAAATTATTAGGTGCATCAAGAAATTTGGTTGTTTATCACCCTGTGTTTTTTTTTAAATACAGCATTTGTTACCTGATTTAATGTCATGTATTGTCTCTGTAAATCCATTACAAAATTCCTGTGGCACCTTTTTGGAGACTAAAAAGTACAATATAATTCACATTTGGACATCCATCTTCCATGCACATCTCTGCCCACCAGTGAACCAAGAGATACAATTCTGTTTAGTAATGCAATACGCCAAGGAAGTGGCTTCTGCTCACAATTTTAATATGTTCTTTTCTACAGATTCATAAAGGGTACATCAGCCAACTATGCCTTCAATGTGACTGAACCACCACATACTACAAATGATTAAGCAATCAGTTCTTGCATGCTGTTCTTGAGTCACTCGGACATAGTCCGCAACATGACAAACAAAACTGGTGACAAGAGTGGTAGTCTGTGAGTGGCTGACTGCTCACTGTGCCATTTTAGATCTTGGAAACACAGCAATCAGAAAGAATTCGAGAGAAAACAGTGGGAGTTCAAAACTCAGCTAATCTGGCAGTTTTGTTCGTTTTCTTATTATGTGTAATTCAGGCATGATTTTCCTGTAAAAATCATGTAAAATGCAGAATAAAACAGGACCTCTGGAAGCACTATTATATTGTCCTATAAATAGCTCAGTTTATCAGTTTTCCCTACTCTCTACTCATTATTTTCTGAAAATAGTATATAACCTTTGCGTAAGACCTGTAAATGAAATATACAGATATACAGAAGCGGCAGTATTGATTAAGGAGAATATTGCAGTACTGGAGGAGTCAAGGACAGAATCTATTTGGTTAGAGTTAAGAAACAATAGAGGTGCCATTACACTACTGGGTGTATTCTATAGGCCACCAACTAGTGAGAAGGATATAGAGTAACAAATTTGCAGGGAAACTACAGAGAGGTGCAAAAGCTATAGAATAGTGATAATGGGGGACTTCAACTATCCTAATATAGACTGGGATAATAATAATATAAGGGGCAAAGAGGGGGAGGAATTTTTGAAATGTGTTCAGGAGAACTTTCTTGACCAGTACTTTTCCGGCCCAACGAGGAAGGAGGCATTGCTGGACTTGGTTTTAGGGGATGAGGCTGGCTGGCCAAGTGGAGCAAGTGTCAGTGGGGGAGCATCTAGGGAGCAGCGATCATATTATCGTAAGGTTTAGAATAGCTATGGAAAAGCACACGGACCACTCTAAAGTAAAAATTCACAATTGGAGGAGAGCCAATTTCAGTGGGATGAGAACAGATCTGGCTTGGGTAAATTGGAATCAAAGATTGGCAGGCAAAACTGTAATTGAACAGTGGACGGCCTTTAAAGAGGAGATGGTTAGGGTACAGTCTAGGTACAACTCCACAAGGGAGAAAGATATGGCAACTAAAGCCAGAGCTCCCTGGATGACAAAAGAGATAGAGAGTAAGATGACGCGGAAAAAAGGGGTATATGACAAATATCAGGTTGATAACACAAGTGAGAACCAGGCAGAATATAGAAAGTTCAGAGGGGAAGTGAAAAAGGAAATAAGAGAGGCAAAGAGAGATTATGAGAATAGACTGGTGGCCAACATAAAAGGGAATCCAAAAGTCTTCTACATGCATATAAATAGTAAACGGGTAGTAAGAGGAGGGGTGGGGCCAATTAGGGACCATAAAAGAGATTTACTCATGGAGGCAGAGGGCATGGCCGAGATACTAAATGAGTACTTTGCATCTGTCTTTACCAAGGATGAAGATGCTGCCAGAGTCACAGTAAAGGAAGATATAACTGAGATACTGGATGGGCTAAAAATTGATAAAGAAGAGGTACTAGAAAGGCTAGCTGTACTTAAAGTAGATTAGTGACCTGGTCTGGATGGGATGCATCCTAGGTTGCTGAGGGAAGTTAGGGTGGAAATTGCAGAGGTACTGATCATAATCTTCCAAACATCCTTAGATACGGGGGTGGTGCCAGAGGACTGGAGAATTGCAAATGTTGCACCCAATTTCAAAAAAGGGTGCAAGGATAAACCCAGCAACTATAGGCCAGTCAGTTTAACCTCGGTGGTGGGGAAACTTTTAGAAACGATAATCCAGGACAGAATTAACAGTCACTTGGAATGTGGATCGATTAGGGAAAGCCACCTCGGATTTGTTAAAAGCAAATCATGTTTAACTAACCTGATAGAGTTTTTTGATGAGGTACCAGAAAGGGTAGAAGAGGGCAATGCGGATGATGCAGTGTATATGGACTTTCAAAAGGCTTTTGATAAAGTACCGCATGGTAGGCTTGTCATCAAGATTGCGGCCCATGGAATAAAGGGGATACCAGTAACATGAATACAGAATTAGCTAAGTGACAGGAAACAGAGAGTAGTGGTGAACGGTTGTTTTTCGGACTGGAGGGAGGTGTACAGTGGTGTTCCCCAAGGGTCGGTGCTGGGACCACTGCTTTTCTTGATATACATTAATAACTTGAACTTGGGTTTACAGGGCACAATTTCAAAATTTGCAAATGACATGAAACTTGGAAGGTTAGTAAACAATGAGGAGGATAGTGATAGACTTCAAGAGGATATAGACAGACTGGTGGCATGGGCAGACACGTGGCAGATGAAATTTAATGCAGAAAAATGTGACGTGATACATTTCGGTAAGAAGAACAAGGAGAGGCAATATAAACTAGAGGGCATAATTCTAAAAGGGGTACAGGAACAGAGAGATCTGGGGGTATATGTGCACAAATCATTGAAGGTGGCAGGGCAGGTTGAGAAAGCGGTTTAAAAAGCATACGGGATCCTGGGCTTTATAAATAGAGGCATAGAGTACAAAAGTAAGGAAGTCATGATGAACCTTTATAAAACATTGGTTCGGCCACAAATGGAGTATTATGTCCAGTTCTGGGCACCGCACATTGGGAAAAATGTGAAGGCCTTAGAGAGGGTGCAGAAGAGATTTACTAGAATGATTCCAGGGATGAGGGACTTTAGTTACGTGGATAGACTGGAAAAGCTGGGGTTGTTCGCCTTGGAACAGAGAAGGTTGAGAGGAGATTTGATAGAGGTATTCAAAATCATGAAGGGTTTTGACATAGTAGATAGAGAGAAACTGTTTCCATTGGTGGAAGGGTCAAGAACAAGAGGACATAGATTTAAGGTGATTGGCAAAAGAACCAAAGGTGACATGAGGAAAAACTTTTTTACACAGTGAGTGGTTAGGATCTGGAATGCACTGCCTGAGGGGGCGGTGGAGCCAGATTCTATCATGGCCTTCAAAAGGTAACTGGATAAGTACTTGAAGGTAAAAAATTTCCAGGGCAACGTGGATAGGGCGGGGGAGTGGGACTAGCTGGATTGCTCTTGCATAGAGCCGGCGTGGACTCGATGGGCCGAATGGCCTCCTTCCGTGCTGTAACCTTTCTATGATTCTATGATATCCTTTTATCCATAACATAGGGCCTGATTTTATGATGAAAATAATGGCGAGGCTAACAGGGCTCACCATTATTTCTGTGCATCTCGTCCAAACAGGTCAGTACTGCTGTATTTCATCACATGCAATTGTAGCCAAGAATGGCAGCCAAGACCTTTCTTTTTTTGTATATATACTTAATTCAACAATCTTTGCAGGTTAGCAGAAAAAAGCCTATTTTATGCAAAACCAATGGACCAGATTTTCCTCTGAAAATAACGGCGAGGCTAACAGGGGTCACCGTTATTTCTGTGCACCTGGTACAGCATCTTCTGGCGACTGCACATGAGCAGTTCAACGTGGAAATCCAAAAGTTGCTGTACCAGATGCAACCCTCCTCCGTAAACTCCGCAAAAACGGCAACTCGCCAGCTTGCTCCCCGTTCAAATGAATGGAACGGCGTGAAGTTCCTGCATTGCCCTGATGAATATGAACTAATCTCGCCAAAAAAACAGTACGTCAAGTCACTTCAAGTCTAAACACCCTTTTAATGGCATGGTAAGTCTTCATGACTGCCAAACAACCTCTCTGTCACTGAAAAATAACTTTTACAAGTGTGGAGTCTCATTCCTTCAGATTTTAATTGTTGTTAGACATTTTAAAAATAATTAAAATTTTTATGTTTTTACTTTTTCTTTCGGTCTCTTTTATCTCTGTCTCTTAATTCAATATTTCTTACCCTCTCTTTATTTCACTTTCTATTTCTGATCTGACATTGAATTCACTATTCTAATTTACACTTCCTGGTTCTGACTTTGCGCTTCTTATTAACATGCTTCAATCTGATTGGTTAAGGGGGTACACAGCTGCTTGCCCCATTCACACAGGTCCCAGATGTCCTGTAGAGGGCACCATGTTGGATTGAGCACCCGATGAGGGGAACTTGCTGTGTAAATGCCCATGAAAAGGCTCCGTTCATTCGCCGCTCACAGGAAAATTCGGCCCATTGGAGTAACTATTCCCATTAAAATAAGGTCCCTCTCTCCCATCCATTTTGTACATTATGTTCTGTTGCCTTACAGTAACCCATTCCCTGACTGAGAATTCCCAGTCATGCAATTTATTCTCAGGCTTCTGTCAATACCAGTTGAACTAACCAAAAGGAGACGCACCAGAGCAGTATGAGTTCACTCATTCTTAGATTGTTTTGCTCTTTCCTTCTGGAGAGACACATTGCCTCTACTCAGCACCTTTTGTAGAAGGCCTGGCTAAGGCTGCAATTTGTGTGTATGATGAATTACATGTGAACCTGCATGCTAACATTCCACAGAATAGCACACAATCTCACAAACTCAGTTGCAATATTGGATGCAGATTCCACAAATTAAAAAAAAGTACACACATTTTACTTTGTCTTTTTAACCCTTCTCTGCTTCAAAGCATTTTTCCTCCACTCTCCTCTCCAGACAAATTACTATACTACCTTTCTTTGTCAAATTGCCAGCCTGCAGATATGTCCATTGACACCATCAATGCTGCTCCTTGACTGACTTGTCAGGAAGTCGGATTGAGCAATGTGAAAAAAGATCCCATTTGATGTACTTTCTCCATTTCTCTCAAACAACCCAGGCAAGACTGTGCAACAATCTCTTGGGAAAGTTTAAGTATAAATGCCAGTTTTTTACACTGAGGTCCTCCCCGTTCAGAGTCCAACACTAGTATTCCAATAGCAACAAAAACAAAATGCTAGAAATACATAGCTGGCAGATCAGCAGCTTAGAAGATTAAAGACAGGTTAATGTTTCAGGTGTTAGAGTTTTTATAAGAAAGCTGACAGGACAGTCTCTACTATGAAATGTTAACCTGTTTTCTCTCTTTACTGTGTAGTTCCAACATTTCTTGCTTTTATTCCAGCTTCCATTTTAACTGGCATTGGAACTACCAATCCTATTCTCAATAGAAATATCAATTCTACATTTTCACAAACAACGTTTGAAAGTAACTGCTTTCAAAACAGTTACTTTGAGAATTTTGATACTTGCCCTTGTGATTAAAAAAATGTTATTGCATAGTTCAAGCATACAATTACACATGTGAAATACAATCATGTATTATTTTTCTCTGAAAGTGAATTATTTCCTTGAGAACCTGTCACAGTAATAAACTACATACCTAAATGACGGTAATATGGAAAACAATGCTTCAGATAAATTAAATGAAGCATTCTATGCTTACAATTAGTTTTATTAAATGGATGTTTTAGCTAAAAAAAGCCCATTTATCCATCCCAAATTCAAGAAAATATACAGGTATAACAATGCCATATACATGAATGATGAGGTCTCTATTACTAGCTTAATGAATAAAAATCTCCTGCGGATTTTAATCGCTCCAATATTCTTACTAGATATCAATCAAGTACAAATATTGGGGTTTATTAGCTATTAAATCATCACAAAATAGTTAAATACACACATACCATTTTAACAAAATTTGTATATCAATTGTCTTCTGCTTGCTTTCAACAAAATCAATTCACAAATGGAACTTAAGTGATAAAACAACATATTTGTTTCCCAAGGCATGTCATACCTATTGTGTAATATAACACTGCTAATAAACTTTCGATGTACTTTATACGGGCACCGATAATGTGTATGCAACTTATATAAATATCCTATATATGTACATGTTTTTATATTTATTCGATCAACAATACAGAATGTCATTTTCCTTTCCTCCATGAAATCATTTTAAAATCTTAATTGTCATATCATAGAAACCATTGATGTGTTTTCGAGTATGCATTTTTAAAAAATGTAATCCCTACATGTTTGGATTTAATTTTGTTTTCTAAAATGTCACACCTTCCCATATACAAATAACACTTTCATCCTTTGCAAACTTTGTTTGAGGTTTTCAAGCACAAAAACATTTAAACAATTTCCAGTTGACAAGTTAAAACAATAAATTGGGCACAACTTCAGCCCACCTTCTCCCATATTATACAGAGAATCACAAGCACGACTCTTCATTTTACAACATCAATCATTCCAAATGAAATAATTAAAACTCCAGACAAAAGTCACTAGAGAATTTCTTAAAAGGGTAATTTTTTTCTCTGCTTCAGCAGTAACAGTTTTTATACATCTCTTAATCATAATCAGATTTTAATTATTGGAGAACCTGTAATATACCAAAGTATCCTATGATTTTCTATTAAAATGCCATGGAATGAAACAGCATTTTTAATTTGTTGGAAAGCCTTTCAACAAACTGTAAATCTGATAGTAGAGTCCGTAAGACATGAGACAACATCTTAAGATTCTAAAAGGCAAATTCCAAATCCTAAAGGATTGTTTGCTGGGGGGTGAGTTGAGTTTAATGGCATTTGTGTGGTCTAAAAAAAATTTTGCAAAAATACAAAAGAGAAGTCGCACTTCCCGAAAACATGCAAAATCGCATTATATTCTGAAAAACCATTATGAAAAGCAGACTTGTGTTCTCATATTCCATGGAGTATGAATAGCAGCTGAAATTTCACGAGTTGTTCATACCTTGCCATTGAATTATCACTGATATTGCAGAAAAGGAGCACAAATACCTTGTAGATTTAAAATTCTAACATATCTATACCATAATGTCTGCCTCAAGCCAATATTTGATAACACAAAGAATCACCTAGATTATGTTTAATTTGTGTTTAACTCAAGTAAAAAAATTATAAAATAACCTTGGAGTCCATGGTAAAATCTAATTGTTTTGCTAAACTATTTAGGAGAGATTAAAAATAAGTTTAAGAAATACAGATCTCTGTATATTCTAAATATTCAGCCCATGCAATCTACATTTCAACAGAATAACTCTCTCATCCGGTTACAACTTCCTTGTGAGGAATTCTATTAGTTGTAAGCGAACACGACTGATTTTATGAAATACAAGAGCAAATGCAGCAATCCCGTGTTCCGAGTGGGGAGCTGCACTTGAAAGAAGCGGCCTGTCAGAGACAAAGCTACAATTCTCCCTTTGAGTGTGGCACTTGCTGGGAGTGCTGATTTTACCCTCCACTGATTATACTCCCCCAAATGTATACATAGCTTTGAAATTACTGTTGATCATTTTAGCAGACAAAGGCATCTGTTAACCATTTCCTGGCAGACAAAAACTTTCCTTTGAATATGATGCCAACAGTTTCACAGTTTCTGTCCACTGTTTTAACAGAGGTAGTAACCCATGATGGGTTAATTCCTCCAACAAAATAGCAGGCACGGGGATGGCATATGAGTGCATTAAAGGTTCATCTGCTTATATCGGCAACAGTTGGTTTATATCTTTTGTTTATTAATGTGTTTTTGTAGCTGCTGTCATAAGGTAAAATTATGATCAAACATGCAGACCCTTTTATTTTCTTTTGTTGTACAATTCCTAAACTGAGGACCTACAGCACTATGCTCTGCAAGTAAATAAATTCACTGGGCAAAAACTTTGAAACTATCATTGTGAATTATGAAGTAAGAAAGAGGTTCACATTGACAAGTATATTTCTTAACCAATACCTGCCTGTTTTTATTATAATTGCTAACTTCCAAACACCAGGCAGAAATCATTTTCACAAACAGAAGAAATTATACGATGCTGAAGAAATAATTCAGTGAACTTTGGGTTAATTTTAGACAATTATCTGATAACGTGATGAATTATTCTTTTCTCTCTCAATAAGTCTATGAGTAATTGAGGAGCTATTAATTAATAATAAAAATCAACTGATACCCTGGAGAGTGGTATTAATTATGAATATAAAAATGTATTAAAATGAAACATTTCCATTTCAAGGCAGATGATAAGCATTTTTAATGCAAATGATATTTAGCACTTTTTATTCGTGCCATTTTAAAATTAGCACAAAAAATGTTCAGTTATCCATTTCTTGGCCAAGCAGAGAAAAACTGTCCTTCAAGTATGATGGTAACCATTTCAAAGTCTCTTTATTGTTAAAATCAAAACAAACGAGGAGATTGGCAGTGACTATAACAACAGTGACTGCACTTCAAAGTAATTTATTTTCTGTGAATTGTTTCGGGACATTTCTGAGAAATGGGATAAGACAATATTTAAATACATGTCTTTCCTCTTTTGCATTTACAAGTTAGTGTGTCTTTAAAAAAAACCTGGCAAACCAATATTAGCAAAGGATGGAACTTACCTTAGGCTGGGAGGTGGCAAATGCCTGTATGCATGATGAATGTTCATCAGAGACTCTTTAAATCATTTGATTGCTAAGATTGGGTTGAATGTCCAATCATCCCGGCAGGTCGAAGATGGCCTTGTTTGACAAGTCCAGATATCCATTCCTGTGATGAAGAATGTAAACTTACCATCAGCAAACTTTACACATTTACTTTATCACATGGTTGGTTCTCTGTTAACCTGTTACCAATTACATTTTCATTTTGAAAAGAGTAGCATCTATCATGCAACTAAAATTTGATTCCCTTCACATCCTGCTCTGTAAAATTTGGGCGAGGTAGTTATGTCAACCTTACTTGTGCCAGAAAGTAGATACAAAATATAGTGATGTAGAAACCTCAAAAATAGGTCCTGAGAGGACTGGTAATGATGATAATGATAATCATTAAACACATGGCTCTTTAACATAGTTGTTTCGTGATGTCAAGAAACAGCATATCACCACAAAGGGCAGAACATATTCAAAAACACACTTGGGGCATAGAAGACTTTTTAAGAGAAAAAATGTTGATTGTTGAGCAAAGGTTCTGATGATGGTGAAGGTTAGAAAATTATATTTTAGTGGTACCAGCAGCACTTCTTGCCTGCCTAGTGATTCAATATTGAAGCATTAAAGAAACGGCTCTCTGTGATACAGGGAAGATTCACCAAAGCACATCAACCTACAATCACAGTAGCAGCTATTCTGTAAAACACGATGTCTACGGTTGTTGTACCATGGTGAACTAGTGCAAGTAAAAAAAAATGGGGATGCATGCATTGCACTTCCCCACATACTTGCTGGTTTCAAAAGAACTAGAGAGGGGTCACTAACCAAGAGAGAGTTATAGCTTATATACAACATTATTCCAGTCCTACTCAGGGCCCCTCCTTCACCTCTTTTTCCAGTACATTGATGATTGTATCGGTGCCGCTTCTTGCTCTCGTCCCGAACTGGAAAATTTCATCAACTTTGCTTCCAATTTCCACCCCTCCCTCACCATCACATGGTACATCTCCATCTTCCCTTCCTCAACTCAATCTCCATTTCTGGGGACAGGCTGTCAACCAATATCTACTATAAGCTCACCAACTCCCACAGCTACTTTGATTACACTCCCTCTCACCCCACTTCTTGTAAGGACTCTATTCCATTCTCACAGTTTCTCCGTCTCCGTCGCATCTGTTCCGACAATGCCACCTTCCACACCAGTGCTTCCTTTCTCCTCAGCCGAGGATTCCCCTCCACAGTGGTTGACAGGGCCCTCGATCGTGTCCATCCCATTTCCCACACTTCTGCCCTCATCTCGTCCTCTCCCTCCCAGAACCACGATAGGGGTCCCCTTTGTCCTCACCTTCCACCCCACCAGTCTCCACATTCAACAGATCATCTTCCACCGTTTCCGCCACCTCCTTAGCCTCTTACACTGTACCAATGAAGCTCAACAGAAGCTCAAGGAACTTCACCTCATCTTTCGATGAGGCACTTCACAACCTTTTGGACTCAACATTGATTTCAATAACTTCAAATCATAACCATTGCTCCCAATTTTTCAGACAGCAGGTGCTGGTAATGATTCTGCAGCTGCCATTTATAGCTCCTCTAGACGTGTCTTTTGTTTCTTCATTTGTCCCATTACCACCCCCTTTTGCCTTGCACCATCATCCCTTTTGTCATTTAATCACTCCTGCCCTCCACCCTATCATAGACCTTTCTTTTTGTTCTTTCCTCCACTCCCCTTCTCCCTGGTTCTATAGTTGCTTAAAAACTGTTAAATCTTCTTCCAGTTCTGACGAAGGTCATCAACCTGAAACGTTAACTCGGTTTCTCTCTCCACTGATGCTGCCTGACCTGCTGAGTATTTCAAGTATTTTCTGTTTTTATTTCCGATATCCATTCCTGTGATGAGTCTCTGATGAACATTCATCATGTTTGTATGCTGTTTGGGTTGACATGTGCAATAAATATTGGTCATGGCCTTTTATCATTATCATGTGTTGTGTTGTGTATCTTTTGAGTTCTTAAAGTAAACATCACAGATGCATAACAATGCCTACCCATCATTCCAGTGAGTTCCACCATCAAACTCTGAGCTTTAATATTCAGTGCTACAGACTGCTATATACAGCTACTCAAATTTTATTTTGTAAAGTGTTTGTCATTGGAAAGTTAATGATTAGAACATTGTCATTCACTTATTGGATCTAGATTAAAAGAAGCCTAGATGTCTCTGAAGACTGCCTGGGCCCAAGTGCAATTGGTTTGTGCAGTGCCAAGCTAATTCCTACTGAGAATTAGTTCATGCCAAAAATTGTCCATCACCCAACACTAATTGATAGTCTTACTCAACAGAACACAAGTATGGCTACTGCGGGAAATGAAAGTGATAATACTGGTGCAATAAGGAATAATCCTCTGGAGCTGGCATTAAGATGCACTGTTCCCTTTTAATATGTAGTTTGCCTCTTTTAGATTCACTTTAGTTCTACCCTGTCAGCTCACATAAGTTCTGTCCTAGGAGTGCCAAAAAACAATTGCAGCACAAACAATAGCCAGATTAAAAAGTAGAGTAAGAGAAGCAAACAGAATATGAATAGAAGCACAAATTAGCTGAATTTAGGTTATATAGAAAACAATGCAGCAGAGAACATAAAATTTGGACTTTCATGGAAGATACAATAAAATGTTACTTACATTTAGAATGAAACAAAAACAGGATTGTAAAATTGGTACTGTGTAACTTTTTTAAAAATTAGCTTTCATTTTTAAACAAAAAAATCATTATTATTTAATATTATTTGACTTTTAATTTTTTTTCAAATCCTCCTTTTGCCAGTTCCATTGGCCTCCACAGTCATAAAAGATGGACAGATGCAGTGGCTAACCTATCAAATCTGCCCTCAACTTGTGTTGTGGACAAAACAGGGTCAGACAACCAGTTGCAAAGAATGCATAGCTGCAGCTCTGCAGGTTAGCATAATGCCAAAATAGTAGGTCTGAAAGAAAAGCAGTAGATACTCTATTTAATTTAGTTTTAATTAAAGGTGCTTTGTATTTTTAATTAACTGATTTAAATTACAGGTTGGAATCAACATGTTAACAATTGTGTCAGTTAGATAAATCCTTTAAATAACAAGTCACTTACCTTCACTTTGAGAGAGAATGTCCTTTTCTTAAATTTTCAACATTTATTTTATCATAGCCTCAATTTAATAAGTACAATGGCTCTCTGAAGTGCCATTTTTTTTGGCAGAATATTGAGTCAGACTTGGTATCCTCTTTGCTGTGTATCCTGCCATCCCACTTGGTTTCATATTTCCCATAATTTTACCACCCTGACAAAATGTTGTCTTCAATGGTTTGTATGGGATGGTGTAGAATTTCAACACAATTTGAAAAAAAAGAAAATAACAGGAAATATAATTTTATATAGCAGGGGACTAATTGAATAGCTCTTTCAAAGAGCTGGCGCAGGCACGATGGGCCGAATGGCCTCCTTCTGTGCTGTATGATTTTAAGACAGTTATCAAAAATTAGTATGAGGATTCTGTTGTATTCCTATTTATAATTGAAATGAATATTAGAATATATATTTAAATTTGTATTTAACTTCTTTAAAAGCATGCACAGTATAATATTGGTGGTAGATACATGCTAGAATCATAGAATGATACAGCACAGGAGGCCATTCGGCCCATTGTGCCTATGCCAACTTTTTGGTAGAGCTATCCAATTAGTCCCACTCTGCTCATCTTTCCCTATAGCCCTGCAAATTTTTCCACTTCAAGTATTTATCCAATTCCCTTTTGAAAGTTATTATTGAATCTGCTTCCACCACCCTTTCAGACAGTGCTTTCCAGATCGGAACAACTCGCTGTGTAAATTTTTTTTCCTCATGTCGCCTCTGGTTCTTTTGCCAATTACCTTAAATCTGTATCCTCTGGTTACCGACCCTTCTGCCACTGAAAACAGTTTCTTCTTATTTACTCTATCAAAACCCTTCATGATTCTGAACACCTCTATAAAATCTCTCCTTAACCTTCTCTGCTCTAAAGAGAACAACCTCAGATTCTCTAGTCTCTCCACATAAATAAAGTCTTTCATCCCTGGTCTCTCGACATCCTTCCAAAAGTGTGGCGCCCAGAATTGGACACAATACTCCAGCTGGGGCCTAACCAGTGTTTTATAAGGTTAGCATAACTTCCTTGCTTTTGTACTCTATTTATAAAGCCAAGGATCGCATTTGCCTTTTTAAAAGCCTTCTCAACTTGTCCTGCCACCCTCTCTGTTCCTGCACCCCCTTTAAAATTGTACCATTTAGTTTATATTGCCTTTCTACATTCTTCCAACCAAAATGCATCACTTCACACTTCTCTGCATTAAATGTCATCTGCCATGTGTCTTCCCATTTCACCAATCTGTCTATGTCCTCCTGAAGTCTGTTACTATGTTCCTCACTGTTTACCACATTTCCAAATTTCGTGTCATCTGCAAACTTTGAAACTATGCCTTGTATAATCAAGTCCAGGTCATTAATATATATCAAAAAGAGCAGTGGTCACAACACCGACCCATGGGGGACACCACTGTATACTTCCCTCGCTTTAGTTTTTCTTATCTTGTGAGGTTACATTGCTGACGTAATGACATTGCTGCAGTAACCTGGGAGTAACAAAATGTTAACACTTCATTTCCAAGTGAAAGCTATCATCAGGAAAGATTGAAATATAGGGAGCATTAAACAGTCATCCTGGCAACTATAGTCATCTAATGGGGAAGCCTTGAGGATTGCATGGGGAAACAGTGTGCACAAGTATGTGAATCTGATAAAATGGAAGAAACCCTGAGCAACAATATGGACAGTCTTGAGTGTCTAACAGAGAAACTGTTGTATTGATTGGGAATCCTGGTATGCCAGGCAGGCAAAGTCTCTGTGTGCCAACTGAAAACATCTGGATACTCAGTGGATTACAATTAGGTTTACCGCATGTAAGAATATGGTTTAAAACAAGCATAGAAAATAGGAGGGCAAAAGTTCAGCATCTCTGTGAGAACAAGGACAGCTCACACAGCAGAACATCAGGGAGACCATAGAGTAGATAACATTAATGTCAGAAGGTGCTTTACACCAAAACAAGAGAAGTGGTTGCTACGAAACATTGGTGGGGCTGTGCGAGGCCGAATAAGGGGGGCTGTACTCAGAGAAAAAGGATGCATTCCTCAGAGGAACATACCAGCTTATATACAGAGATGGAGATTGAGGTCATTAGTTATGTTACGTAAAATAGCTTATCTTGAGTTGCTAATGTGGCGTCAGCACGGTGGGAGGACTTACGACCATGAGATAAGACCAGTGGTGCTTATGTACAAAACAACACAGCGGAGTAGTATAAAGATCGAGCATGCTCCCTCCCAAAAGTTAGAGCTCTCAAGAGGGTACGGTTGGAAGTCCATCAGGTTGTATTGATTGCTTGTCATTTAATGTAATCTATAGACAGTTGTATTATAACTATAATACTGTTGAATGTAGTATTGAAGAC
This sequence comes from Heptranchias perlo, assembly GCF_035084215.1. NCBI lineage: Eukaryota > Metazoa > Chordata > Chondrichthyes > Hexanchiformes > Hexanchidae > Heptranchias > Heptranchias perlo. The sequence continues at coordinate 47,928,535 of NC_090340.1, forward strand.
AGCTGTAGCGCAACTCTGTTGTAAGTCAATCTAATAAACTTGCTATTTTATAACCACTAGAATCAAGCAGAAGTTAATGTTGATGGATTAACAACCCATAGTTGCGACAATAATGGAAAAATCCACGAACCTAATGGCGTCCCTGAGTGGGCCCAAGTTTTAAAGGTTTAAAAATAACTAGTGCTGAGAGACACAGAGAGAGCGAGAGACAGAGAGGCAGAGACAGAGAGTTAGACAGAGAGATCAGAGACACAGAGAGAGAGGAGAGATAGAAAGAGATGGAGAGAAAAAAATAAGCATGGTGAGTGCACCGGATGGCTTATGTTCTAAGCAAAAGAAGAGGGAAAGAAATTGTGCAGGAGGATGAGGAGTTAAAATGATTCCTTTCACAGCAGACAGAGGCTGTAAAGGAATTATGTAAAAATCAGTAGAGTGTTACTAGCTGCAGAATGTGTTCTTTGTTTTAAAAGCCTGTGTTAGTGCTTTCTTTTTGCAATATTTACTTTGTGTTCTCTTTTGTGTAATGTTGCAAAGATTTTGTTTAGCTGTGAAGGCCAACATGTCCTTGATTAAAAGTGGTAGAAATGAAACTTAATCTCTTATCTCTATGACAACAATCTGGAAATTTTGGACTAACTAAAAATAAGATGAACAAACTAAAATATTATCTTCCCTGACTCAAAACGTTTTTTAAAAATTTACGTGGGAGCTGCATTGACGCACGCTGCGTCAGTTGTTTATTTTTCTCAAAGGGGTTAACCCCTTCCAAGGACATTGATGTCTGTTTTAATTCACAAAGTAACAACCTTTGCATTTATTTAAAATAAGTTTCTTAATGTAAGTGGTTATTTCCCCACATGATAGAAGGAAATATTGGGCATAATTTTCTGCTCCCTTTGTTGATTATTCCTCCTGGAGTGAGGTAATTAGATTCATTCATGGAAACATATGTGGAGTCCTCTCTGGTCCCGGGATAAAGGGTGACAGAAGAAAATTAATGAACTGTTTGTGTTTTTAACCCCTTGGGCTCTCAAGAAGAGTCACAGTGGATTTTCTGTGATTCTTTTTAAAACAGGGGACTATGGTTTTCGGGATAGCATGAGTGTTGATGGTGCAGGATTGCCAAAAGTAGTGCTTTGACATAAAAATGGCTTCACAAAGTTACTGAGCAATCTTTGCTGGAGAAATGTTGGTGCAGGAACATTCAGTTGTTAAGGATTTAAGGTCTTATCTGCAGACAGCGGCAAATATCAAATGTCACAGCATGGTGACATTTTGGACTAATACTTAAGCCCTATCAAAAATTCAAAATTACATAGAGAAGGAAAACCAATCATTAGCCTTGACCAAGTTGCTTTGCCTCTTTTGAAAACGTTCTGCCAAAAGTAATTACAAGCACTTCTGTCTCTACCGTAAAACCACAAAGCCTGGACATAATTTGTTTCTGAAATTGGAATTGATAAGATAAATTGATATGAGTTGCTGTTCAAACACTGGAGAAAGGAAAATTTACCTGCAGTTTAAGGGGATAATCAAATTATATTTTAAAATATAAAGAGTCCAGTCTAAATGGTTCCTATCCAATGCTGTGTATCAAAGAAGTATTTTGGGGGGAAATAAAATTGTACATTGACAAGTCCTGTAAGTCCAACAATACTGCTCTCAAATTGTGAAAATGAAAAGCGGTCCAAGAAGAATTTAAGTAAAATAAACAAAAATAATGTAATGGGATATTAGACCAAACTGTGAATATTATATTGGAGAGTAAAGTTCCTCCAGGACTCATGCTTGAGATGAAATGGTAATACATGGGATGTGTAAAATTGGATGAGAGGAAGTGATTGAGAATTAAAGTATAGAAAGAGAGAAATTACACCACCAAATGGGAATTTTTCTAAAGTCATCACCCTGGATGATTTTGGGTATATAAATCACCTAGATATGATTTACCAAAAGATATCAATCTGGTATAAATGTACCTAGTGAAAGGCAGGAAAGTGTAGTTGAGAATAGTTAATTGATAGCTTTCTCCTGGAGATATTTCTGTCCTTGCTTATACCAAACAATGAGAAAACTGTATTTGATAGCCTGGCCACTACCTGAGACATCAGGACCATGCAGGGGGAGATAAGCAAAAACCTCGAGACAACCCCCCCATCCTGATTTTTTGATAAGATAACCTGAAAGCCCAAGAATGGCTACTGTGGACATGAAAGATACAAATATATGTTGCCATCAATTGGAAACGGAGACCAGGAAGAAGGACATAATTACAAAAGCCTACAGCCTGGTGAGCTATTGGAACCACTCTTTAAACAGAACAGTTGCTCCTACAGGATTGAATCTTACTGGACATTTGACATGTGCCATGGAAACACATGTTGCATGTGAGGCAATTAGTATGTGGAAATACGTGATGAAGATGCATTGAAGAACAGGTCTCAGACATGCCTAACATCAGTAGTAGGGAAAATGCTAGTGTCTATCATAAAGGATGTGATAACAGGATACTTAGAAAATATCTACAGGATTAGACAAAGTCAGTATAGATTTATGAAAGGGAAATCATGTTTGACAAACCTACTGGAGTGTTTTGAGGATGTAACTGGTAACCTAAGAAAGGATATACTTGCCACAGAGGGAGTGCAGCGAAGGTTCACCAGACTGATTCCTGGGATGGCTGGACTGTCGTATTAGGAGAAATTGGGTCGACTCGGCTTGTATTCACTCGAGTTTAGAAGAATGAGAGGGGATCTCAATGAAACATATAAAATTCTGACAGGGTTAGACAGATTGGATGCAAGGAGGATGTTTCCCCTGGCTGGGGGTTCCAGAATGAGGGGTCACAGTCTCAGGGTACGGAGTAGGACATTTAGGACTGAGAAGAAGAGAAATTTCTTCACTCAGAGGGTGGTGAACCTGTGAAATTCTTTACCACAGAAGGCTGTGGAGGCCAAGTCACTGAATATATTTAATAAGGAGCTAGATAGATTTCTAGACACAAAAGGCATCAAGGGGTATGGGGAGAGAGCAGGTATATGGTATTGAGATAGAGGATCAGCCATGATCGTATTGGATGGTGGGGCAGGCTTGAGGGGCAGAATGGCCTACTCCTGCTTCTATTTTCTATGCTCAGTTACTTGACAACAGCACGACATGAAATGGTTAATGTGGCTCAGGCGAGTGAGAAAAGGCACTGACACATGCTCCATAGTGAAACGGACTAATTAATGAAACAATTAGGAAACACTGGTACCAATAGAAAATAGGAGGGCAAAAGTTCAGCATCTCTGTGAGAACAAGAACAGCTCACACAGCAGAACATCAGGAAGACCATAGAATTAATAACATTAATGTCAGAAGGTGGTTTACACCAAAACAAGAGATGTGGTTGCTATGAAACTGACATTTGAGGGGCTGTGCAAGGTTGAATAAGGGGGGCTGTACTCAGATAAGAAAGACACATTCCTCATAGGAGCATAAAAGCTTGTAAACAGAGATGGAGGTTGAGGTCATTAGCTATATTACATAAAACAGCTGATCTTGAGTTGCTAACGTGGCGTCAGCACGGTGGGAGGACTTAAGACCATGAGATAAGACCAGTGGTGCTTATGTACAAAACAACACAGCTGAATAATATAAAGATAGGACATGCTCCCTCCCAAAAGTTAGAGCTCTCAAGAGGGTACAGTCGGAAGTCTATCAGGTTGCATTGATTGCTTGTCATTTAATGTAATCTATAGACAGTTGTATTATAAGGATAATACTGTTGAATGTAATGTTGAAGACAGCTGTAGTGCAACTCTGTTGTAAGTCAATCTATTGAACTTGCTATTTTATAACTACATGGGCTGGAATCAAGCAGAAGTTATTGTTGATGGATTAACAACCCACAGTTGTGACAGTAATGGAGAAATCTGCCAACACCACAAAAGGTAGCTGGGTGGCAATGGCAATAGAGCATGCCAGCACTTTCACCACTGAATTCGATCTGGTAGGCCATTGCTGAGATAGTTAACTATGAAGTGCTGAAAAATATAAATAATAATGTCAACTAGTATTTCTATTGTTCTTAAATAGAATGCAAAAGATAGAATGAGATGTCTGAGAACTTACCACTCTCCTTACTAATTCTCAGCAGATGCATTTTCTGGAACTGCTGAAGGGACAATTGTTGATTTTGTTTTTCTCTTTTATTTGTGAAATGAGCTTAAGTCAGCTGGTTGTGGTGCTAGTTAAGAATTATATGAGTATCAGATGTTTCTTTTGGCTCTGCACAGAATCTTTGTCTTTTTATATAGCAGTGTGCTTGTTCTACTTTTATAGTATCAGCAATGTCGGAGACTGAAAGGTAAAGCTCCCTCTATTCTGCCTTAGCCCCAACCTCAGCAGAGCAACCTCCAATGCACCAGTGTAAATTCTTTCACTTCCCACACCAGCATTCCCTTGGATCTCTCTGAATGAGATTGTCAATTTAGCATGAGTTTTGTGCTATGGGTACATGTCCCCTCAAAATTGTTTTGAGACGGTCAAACCTCATTTCTCGTACAGCCATTACAGGAAGCAGATTAGAAGAGACTTTCAGGGCCATTAAATAGTAATGAAGAATTAAATCTCTGGCTAATTTTTCCCCACTTTCAGCCCAAAGATGCTGAAGTGAATTGTAGTGCTCCTCCCATATTCTGGTTAAGATTAACTAATTCAGCACGAACCAAGCATTTGTGTTGTGACCTTCTTGGTTGTTATGGCTTGGCACCACATTGCACAGAACAATTACCTACTGAACCATCAGGGGAGCCATTCAGTAGTTCTTTAACCAGAATCCTAACAAGAGAACCATCTCACTTACTAGCTTGTGCTCATTATTCCTCCACAAGGTATTGAATTCCCAAATGATTACTTAAAATGCCAGAAGGCAAACTGTACTTCATAAGAACCCACAAAGCTGCTATCCCAGAAAAAATGGCACCTAAAGAAACTGGTGTCAGATCCAAAGCACTAAATTATATTTATAGCTTTACCCACCAATATTTGAAGAGATCTTAATGTCATTAGCAGCAATCAGCTCCTAAATATCTAAGTTTCCTTGTAAGACACCAAAACCAGTCAGTGCTTAGCAATACTCATCATTTCCAAGATTTTCATTTTAAAGACAGTCATTTTTATGTTTCTATCATATTTCCTAGATCCATATTCTATTTTCTGTAGTTTCCTACAATTAAGTGGGCACTTCACACTTGTCAGTCATCCATGTTTTACTTTGGTTTATAGCAATGTGGTTTGCTGATCAAAATGAAGCACTTTGCTTTCCCAACTATGTCTCAAGCCCACCCAGTACAGTAATAAATTACTAAAACTGCTAAGCAATTGGAGCACCCACCCTATGGCAAATATGAGCTGAGTATATAATTGCCTAGGTTACCAACTAATGGTCTTGTAAATGTACCTCTTTATTAAGCCATTTCAACCTTATCAGCTGTCAGTTTTACTTTGAGACTCTTTCAATGCACTAACTGATGCAATTGCATTGGTGTCCCCAATCTCTGCACTTGTTTCAGTATGCACAGTTAGAGTCAGTCCAACAAGCTTAATTGACAGGTTCTCCTTCTGGTACAGTAGTCCCCAAGAGCCAACTAGTACAACCTCCAACACTTTATTATTGGTCAATTTGGGTTTTCTGCCCACTTAAGTGGCAGAGGTGAGGGTCTCTGTGGCCAGCATAATCAATAAGGCCAGTCACTTTCATGGTGTTTGTATGCTACTCAGCAGAAGGTAGACATGTGCTGCCAAATGTTCTAAATTACCTTATAACTGTTTCATTATATCAGGAAATGCACTGCTTCTTTGCTAATTTAAAAAAAAAGGCTTACAGACCCAACAGGAAATTCCTTCAAGCATTGTAAGTTGAGTTAGATAAATAATACTTCTATTTGGAAAATGGCTAAAAATAGCCTTATTTTCATGAAATGAATTCTGGAAATTTCAACTGGATGCATATGATTGTACCTGCACTTGTTCCTCAGTTGAAGGCTGACTACTAAACCTCGCAGTTTATGAAACTCAAGTTTTCAGCTGAAGAAAGGTACTGAATTTTTCTTTATTTTACATAAGGTAATTGTTGTTACTATATATAATTTTTAAGTAAAGCTTTTCAGAATGCATTTGAAATTGATTCTATGTTAAATCTTCAGAGAACGTTGTCCTATTCAAATATCTTGTTGGACATGAACATTTTTTTTTAACCATATCACACACAATTCGATGAGAAATTAAAATTTTAAACTTGCGCCTTGCTGACTGTTTTAATTTTTCTTTCCTTAAGTAGGGATATTCTCCACATCTACATAAAACCAACAAAAGAATAAAGCACAGCCACAAAGGTGATGGCCAACAGTTCAAACCATGATTTATGTTCCATTGGCAAAAATGTACTATAACTAACGTGAATCACATGCCATTTACTCTGCTTACCTTGCAAACTTTATGGCTATATAAAATTATTACTTGAGTCAAAGCAGTACAGTATAACATTGCCAAATACCAATTCATTAGAACAAATTAAATTAGGTGCTAAGGTGGTGCCACATGTTGGAACATCAGCACTGTAAGTTTGTGTTCACAATCTCCTATATTGCTCAGTTCTCAATCACAGCATTGCTGTGTAGATGCTTCATATCAAGTCCAAACCCACAAGGAGGAATGGAAAATCACTGACAAAGTCATCATTGGGCTGCTCTTGCACATCTCCTTACAACTAGTTTAGTGCTGCACCAGATGTGCAGGGCAGCTAAATCAGGCATCTAGATCCCAAAGAAAGGCAAATACAATTTCAACGTGAAGGTACTATTATAAAATAAGGCAAGACAATAAAGACGACATGGATGCAACAATTGACCAAACATTTAAAGCATTACTACAACATATAACAGCGGTTGTAAAGGCAAATAAAATCTTACTACATATAAGTAGTTCCATATTATTAGTGTTTTATAAAGCATTAGTGAGACCACGTGGAATACTTAGTGCTGGTGTGGCCACAATACCCAATATATGGAGGTGGTGGAAAAGATTCAGGGAAGGGTGCCGCAGGGCTCAGTGCTGGGGCCTCAACTACTTACAATATATATCAATGACTTGGATGAAGGAACAGAGTGTCTTGTGGCCAAATTTGCTAATGATACAAAGATAGGTGGAAAAGCAAGTTGCGATGAGGACACAAAGTGTCTGCAAAGGGATATTGACAGGTTAAGTGAATGGGCAAAAATTTGGCAGATGGAATATAATGTGGGAAAATGTGAAGTCGTCCACTTTGGGAGGAAAAATAAAAAAGCAAAATATTATTTGAATGGAGAAATACTACAAAATGCTGCGGTACAGAGGGATCTGGGTGTCCTCGTACATGAAACACAAAAAAGTCAACATACAGGTGCAGCAGGTAATCCGGAAGGCAAACGGAATATTGGCCTTTATTTCTATGGGGATGGAGTATAAAAGCAGGGAAGTTATGCTACAACTGTACAGGGTGCTGGTGAGACCACACCTGGAGTACTGTGTACAGTTCTGGTGCCCTTATTTAAGGAAGGACATACTTGTATAGGAGGCAGTTCAGAGAAGGTTCACTAGGTTGATTCTGGGTATGGAAGGGTTGTCTTATGAGGAAAGATTGAACAGGTTGGGTCGATACTCATTGGAGTTTAGAAGAATGAGAGGAGATCTTATTGAAACATACAAAATTCTGAGGGGACTCGATAGGGTAGCTGCTGAGAGGATGTTACCCTTCATGGAGGAATCTAAAACTAGGGGGCATAGTCTCAGAATAAGAGGTCGCCCGTTTAAGATGGAAATGAGGAGGAATTTCTTCTCCCAGAGGGTCGTGAGTCTTTGGAATTCTTTACCCCAAAAAGCTGTGGAGGCTGAGTCATTGAATACATTCAAGGCTGAGTTAGACAAATTTTTGATCAGTAAGGGAGTCAAAGGACATGGGGAAAGGGTGGGAAAGTGGAGTTGAGGTAAAAATCAGATCAGCCATGATCTCATTGAATGGTGGAGCAGGCTTGAGGGGCTGAATGGCCTACTCCTGCTCTTATCTCTTATGGTCTTATTATGGTCTAAGAGCAACAAGAGACTGCATGCTTTACACCAGAGTGATGGAGATGTTAAGCCAGTGTAATAATTTTAAAAAAGGATATACCTGCATTCAAACTGCTAAAGAAATAAAGTGGAAATAGAGATGTATTTTGTACACAATCCAACTAGCAGAACCAGGGGATATGAAAAAACTGAGAAAGCCACATGTTGACTTAGCATCAGAAATAACTTCAGTTAGAATCATTGCCTTATGAAATAGACCGCCAACTAATGCAGTAAATACTGACTCCATTGAAACATTCACAAGGGAATTGGATCAATTCTTGATTTATTAAAGAATAGAAGGATATGAGTTCGGAGTAAAAAAAGATTTTAAAAGGGTCTCATCATGTACAAAAAAGGATATGAGTGGCAGACAAAGGTGGATGGCTTTTATTCATTGCTACATATTTATATTCTTCTCGTTGTTCACAAAAAATTGTGCAAGCTGCAGATCTTTACACACCAGCAAAGCAAAATCATATTGCTTGCCTGTATAGGTGGGCTCTGAGCTCAGCCCACCTGCAGGTAGAAGCAAATGACTGACCTGATACAATTACTATTGGTGGCAGTCATTTGCCTTTACCATTGACAGCATTTTACTATCACGGACACAAAGTGAAACTACTTCCTGAAGAGCATTTTGGTGCCTCTGATGGCACTGGTGCTGGATTATTTATGCTGTAAGGTAAATTGGCATAAGAGGTGCATGGACCAGCAAGAGGTGACTCGCTTGCCCATTCTCTTCTCCCTTTGAAGAAACAAACAGGGTCAGCTTCATGTTTCTTTATTGACATGACTGAAGTAGAATTCACCAAGTGAGGAATCATGCACGTGTCTTATCACTGTTGCAGCACACACACTAAGCACTCAAGAAGATTTTTTTCTACATTTGCAGCATAATCAGGAACAAGTAAACTTTTGAAAACTGGACTTGATTTTCTTCAGTATCATTGGGGTATTTGAGTTTTGTTTTAAAATATCTGAATATACGGTTATACACTAATTGTAAGATGTAAATTAGATAACACAGTAATCAGGGATAGTGTTATGACTATGCTACTGTACAGGGCCCCAAGCCTGTCAGTGGCCCTGAGCAGATTCAGTGATAAGTTTATCAAGTAAAATGTAAGGGCCCCAAACCGAACCTTTGCACTGGGGACGCACAAGGTAAATGTCCCCTCCACCACCACCCCCCTCCCCACCCAACACCCCCCCAATAGTAGTTAGCCTGATTATTTTAAAACCTGTGCATCATTTTAGAAAATTAGCTCACAGACAGAAAAAGACTTTGTTTGAGATACAACAAAACTAAAGGCAAAAAGCTTAGCCAATGAAATAATCCAGCTAAGAATAAAAATAAAAATAATCCATATTTATGATTTCAAAGAAAAATATTCTCTCCAGGAGATTTTTTTTTAAAAACACTAAAATTCTATATATTCAGACATGGCACCTTTACAAAAACCTGATTTATTGTCTTCTGAATACAGAGAAATACAATCTAGGGACTGAATGCTTCTTTTGTTTAATCAAAGAAAAAATCCAAATCATTTACTACAAGCAATTTCACATGCTGTGATAATGAAGTATAAAAACCTTTAGTATCATTCAAAGAACGAATTTCCTACATTACTTAGTACCAGCCAAGTTCTTTGTGTAGCCCTGCAGCCGCGCACATTCCACGTCTCACTCAAACAAAAGACATACAAATTCATTAAACTATTTAATTACGTGTCTTTATTTTTCTCCATTAGCAATCTTTGCCAGTACAAAGTAAATAAAAGCTGCTTAGTTTCTTGAGCAACAGCAGTGACTGAGGTTTTTATTCAATTTACAATAAAGGCCCTTTTTTCTCTTGGCCAGTTTCCTACAAGCCCTGCAAATGGAAGCATTCAACTGTACACACAGAGCAAGAATCTAAAACAGCAGTAGCACTCGGCATGGCAAGCACATACCATGCAAGCATTAAAGCTGCCAGCGCCAATAGCGGCAGAAAAGTGCTTCAGCTACAGAAAGGATATTAGCTTTTTTCCTAGTAAATTTGCTTTTTACATCTATTTCTTTTCAGAAGGGTTGTTATTGAGCTTAGTGTCCACAAATGCCATTGATCTGCCTGTGACTCAATCTATACACTCTTACTTTGACAGAAGCTCAGCATGTAAGCAATACAAATCCTAGTTAGGCTACAAACTTATTGATTTTATAGATTTCTCCCAAAGTTGTGATAATGATATATCATTGTTAAATTTGGTAGAACAAACTGCTTTTCCAATCTGTCAATGCAAGCATGAAAACCAATTCACAGCCTTGTTTAGAGATTTTCCTTCAGTAGGATAACTACTGCAAGCGGAAACAGATCGCCAATATCCAGCTGGTGGCAGCCGCTTGATGGATGACACCTTGTCTGATGCCCCTTTCCGATCCACAGTGTGTAATGTCACATGGAGTTTTACTCACTGCCAATAATCATCAATGCAGTTTTTCATAATCTTTTCTTAAGCAATTTAAATTTTACATACTCCCACATGCCTTTTATTTTCCATCCTGCGTGTGTTTTATTCTAAAAATGAATGCTGAAGGAAGAAGGTAGTTATTCAATGTTAATTAAAGACTCACTAAGCTAAAATAAAAACACTATTTGAGGTATTTTTTCAGTCATTCTATTATATAAAATATTGGTAATTTACTCCTCTCATACATAGCAGCAGTTTTTAGGATTGTATGTTGTAGATTTTACAAGGCATTCAATAACTTGCGGCTAAAGTTGCTCATGAAATGTTTTTTCCCTAGGAATCAGGCACATGTGTTCTTGCACACTTCACAGCATCTGAGTGCACAATTAATTTTATGGTGGATGAGTTTTCTTTTTCTGAAAATCTGTTCATAATTGTGCTGGTTGAATTTGCGGGAGCTTTCACAGAGAATGATGACTTCCCCCTCCTGGATTTGTTCTGCTCCTATGGGAGGTGCAATTTAGATAGTGCATTATCGATTTTTGCCATAATAGGTACAGAGGTACCTCTCTGGCCTGTTCAGTCTGCCCACTCTCAACATCAGGATTGTCAGCTGCTGTGAGGAAGCCTGTCATTATTCTTTTCAAGTAAATCCATCACAGAAAAAGGTGATGAAAATAAAATTATTTTCACCTTGCTACAGAGAAGAATGGCTGTGTCCACCACTGAAATTATTCTTAATGCCTTCTGGTAACAAAGTAGAGGGTAATCAGAAAACAGAAGGAAATGGTTTGTGAAGGCTAATTTACTTTTAATTTGCCTCAGACACTCCCGTGATATATTTTTTGATGCCAAATAATAAAAGGTGCTATATTTTTCTTTAAAGGAATACTAATTAGGACAGCAATGTGGAACTTGACTTGTAAATCACTTATAAAAAAAATGAAGACTAGCTCTATAAGAAAAAAATTGAAATGAGATTTGTAAATTCAAACCCTTTCAAGTGGTAGCTTCAGAATGAAATGAGATCGTCAACAATTACTTGTGGAAAATAGGACATGCAAAAGTAAGAGCCTCGGGGCTTGTCATTCCTGACCCCTGGAAGATTAGTGAGTCTGTTGAAGCTCATCTACTAAAGCCCAACCCAGGGGGAAAAAAAACTTGATACTTAAAAAGAAATGTTGCCTCATTACATTAAACCAGCAAGAGGCACTCAAAAGAGATTGTTTATAAAATTGTTTAAAAAAAAGTCATCTGACTTTGTGTTTGTTAGACTTACGTACTAGTTAGTAGAGCACAGTTGTCTGTGTACATCAAAGAAAACAAAGAAAGAAATGTCCTTAACTGTCACTTTTAATAAGAGGAGTCAACATGCCTCTATTCAGGTTAAATATTGCCCTGTCACTTTTCAATTGAGTCAACAGATTTTTAAAAAAGTCAAAGCATAGTGTATGCAAAAATCTGTCATAATGTGACAGATCTATCCTCATTCAGCAAATTCTATTGTGAAATCTGAAAAGTAACTTTTCATAATCAGCAGTGACATCAAAAGGAGCATTTGCATGAAAACAATTACATTTCTAATTTAATGAAAGCTTGTAGGTCTCCATTGTAAAGTTTACAAAAACCTCATACATTTGCATTTTCAGACAGAATCATTTGGTAAAATATGGATTTATAACAGAACTGCCTTAGAATGAAGCTTCTTCATGATTATGACATGTAGCAAGCTACAAAAAATTGTAAATTAAGTTGTGTTGTGACTTTTAATGAAATTCCTTGCATAACTTTGATACAAAATGCAAAACATTGACCAATAACTCTAAAGCAATACAAAACATTAGTAAAACAACATTCCAGGTACAAACTTTTTTAAGGTTGTGGTTTATTTTAATGTCATTATTGATAAGCAAAAAACTTTCTAATTAACAAGGGTTGCGATATGAGCAGAATGAATCAAATATTAAAGATGGGCAGCTTTGAAATATTTCAAATACAGTTATTATCAATGTGGCAATTGTGTGGAAAACATGAAACTTAAAAGACAACCTTTCTTTTCAAATAGTTTTTATTCAGTGCCCTCTTCTGATGGTGAGATTTATGATTTTTGATCGCTATTTCCTCAAGGATTTTTTTTACAGAATTTATTACAAAGAGTACAAGTCATTCAAAATTTGAAATCCATTGATTTCATAACAGTTATCACATAATGCTGCAAGTTCTGCCTTCAGATATTGTTATTCCATTTGGTTTGTTAAAGGAAATGCAACCTTATTTGAAAAGATTGTAAATTTAAATGATTTACTCATGAACAGAACCCTTCAGTAAATGCTTTGAACCAAGTGCAATAAGTCCAATATTGTGGAGAAATCCAATTCATTACATTGTACCGGGAAGAAAAGGTAGGTTGGGGTCAGCATTACTCTATCATGTGAATTAATGGTCCATCATAATGCCATGGCAATGTATGGCCTGTAAATTTGCATGCTTTCACTGAACTTTGTTCATTAAGAATCCTTTAAATAAAACAAAATATCGTAACTGATGAAATTTTCATAAAAATTGCAAACGCAAACTGAATTTTTGCAGGTCAAAAATGACTTTTTAAAAAAAATGTATAATTTGTTTCTGCAGCAAAACTGCAAACTACAAGCAGCCAACACGGACTATTACTAAGAAATGTAGAAGATGAAGGAGAGATGATAATGTTGCCCTGGTACAATGTCACAAACAGCAATTCTCCACAAAACTCCGCCATTTCATTCAGAATATAGGGAAGGAATGAGTTTGAGAAAATGACTCTGACTATTTGCTAAACTGGGTTGAGTTCTCCCCCCCCCCCCAAAGTCTGTAGATATCTCATCTGTGTAGAAATAAAAATGATTAAAATCAAATTATGATCAACAATTAATAGATTTTTATAAACAGAGATTAGGACTGAGCTACAGGGAGTAAGAAAATCAATAGATTGAAATAGTGTCACACACATTGAGAACAAAGTTTCAATGATTTATACAACTTAATGAATGGATTCTCAGCCACTTTTAACTTCTTACAAGTAATTTTGTGTGATATGTTCAATTACTTTTAAATCAGCAAAACTGTAAATTCATAGTGACTTATCAATGATCGGAACTTCCAAAGATCCTTGCGTGCTGACCTCAGTGAATGCTTTGATATTGATCATGTAATTGGCAGAACGTGGAGTGTTACATGATTTTGTTTTGTAGCAAGTCAATAAGTTATTCACTATCTTTTTACATTATAAAACATGAAACTAATACAGAGCCAGCTGCGTAATCTGTTCCTTACTGTAAGAATGAGAAATACCATATATCTAGGTGCACTATACAGCTCTTCCTCACAAGTGAAATAAACTGGTGACCATCTACATATGCACGTGACAAATAATTATTTTGTAGTTGAACATTAATGAAATATTTGGATATACGTAAACACATTGTTTCAATATTCAATGCCTTGCACATTGACATCATATTAGACAAACCCTGACGCCTTCATGTACATCAACACATCAGTCAATAATCAAGGCTGAAATAAATTTGATTGTTTGCTTTATCATGACAACAACGTCTTCCGACAAATACAAATAACCAGATCAATGTGAATGGTATGCTACTGTGTCTATATTAGCTGGTTCAATGAGAAGACTAAAAGTCAACTGTTTAATTTTTATGTGTTAAAATGTTTACATCTATAGTCCTTTAAAATAGAAATGGCTACTTTAGTAATTTTTAAAAATATGCTGAAACACTGAGCAGGTCATGGAGCATCTGTGGAGAGAGAAAGGTAGGGTTAACGTTTCAAGTCGATGGCCTATCAGATGGTTCTGACAAAAGGTCATCGACCTGAAATGTTAACCCTACCTTTTTCTCTACACAGATGCTGTCTGACCTGCTGAATGGTTTCCAGCATTTTCTGTTTTAATTTCAGATTTCTAGAATTTGCAGTATTTTGATTTTAGTAATTTTTTATTTTTCATAAAAATTAAATATTACATCATAACAGAAATAATATCTTCACTCTGGCGAAAAGATCCTTGATATTCACACAGCATAAATGTATCAGCACCAGATTTTTACCAAATACGATCAAAGATATATGAGGTAATAAAATGTACAAGAATGAAAAATGTAATACATGCAATAAATATAATAAAGTACGAAAGTATCAGTGGATGATTGAGAATTATTGCCAGTGGTTGATGCAAAGAAGTAGATATTAAGGTTTTACACAGTTGCTAAAGAAACTGATTACAAAACACTAAGTCACACACATTGCTGCAGTACACTATTTTGTTTGGCTCGCAAAGACATTATAGAGAGGGTCCACAGTACATGATGGTCTCTATTAATCACATATCTAGCTGAAAGCGCAGAAAGAAATTGTAAAATCAGCAAAATATTTTTGCAGACCAATTCAATGTTAAGTACACAACAACCTATGCAAACTGATCTCTTTGGAAAAAGTGCTAAGGAACCAGAGGCAATCAAAAGCCCTCAATATCTTAACTAAAGTATGCTGGATTATTGTGCAAACTAACATTTTATCGTATTTATAGTTTTACTTGAGTGCATTTTTAGTGAATTGACCCTGCAGAATTTTAAACTGAATTTAACCAGATGTCAATGCCAGTTGAAATACAAGCAGATTTAAAGGCAACTTTGGATAGTTAATGGTTTTCATATCAACTATTAAACTGTGGTGACGATTTCCAGCACCTACTTTTATTTCACTTTAAATTCACTAAACCAGTTGTCTCTGAGCTCAAGTCAGGTAACATACTCTAACAAAATATTAAATATGTTGAAAGTATGGTAATGAAAACAAATGGAGTGATACTTTAAGATATCCTGACCAAGAAAGTATTCATGCTGTCAGGAGCATTTAATAAGAAACATTTTATTTTCATTTATATATTCAAAGCTTTTTTTAAAAAAACAGCAAAGATATGTAAATTAAATTTTCACAATTAATCACTCCCATGCTAAGGTTACGGACCTCAACTAAAACAATTTTCATTCCCAAAATAATTTAAATTGGAGCAATAATTCAACTATAAACTTTGCCCATACTAATAAACCTACATACTAATCTTGCTCAATAGGATCCATAATTAGTGCTAAATATCATAAATATATTAACAGAAATCTGCTCACTTCCATTCTACTTTTGCTAACAATGTGAGTAACACTAATGGAACCCAGCATCTTCTTTACAAACATAAAAAGAGCTATACCTGTAGTTGAACCGTTGGGGAAAATTGAGATTTTAGCTAAGTTAAACCCATCTGAACAAATTTGAGTGCAATTTGTATTTTTGTTTGACTAGATAATATTTATCTTACCATTTTGCCATAAGATAAATATAAGCAAGACAAAAAGAATACAGGTTAAGAATAATCTAGGTTTATAATAAAGTTCCTTTGGTTTTAATGTTTTAACTGTGAACTCTTCAAATGACCATTTAAAGAATTGAAGGATAACCCAGTAATTATTCATAAAAAGGTTCCATGCACCTGCTGTGTGCATATGAGATCTCACACTTTAAATTACGTTACTGTTCAATCAATGAGCCCAACCTGTTGGAACACTTTCTGTATATAATCTGAAATTGAAAGAATAATCAGCTTGAACTATATCCTAGCTGTTCGTCAGGCAGTGTAATTGTTGACCAACTTACTATGCTACATGCCCAAAATATTTCTAGACTTGATACATCTTGATTGGAAAGAGCAGGGTGAGAATATCCTGGAAAATGGTCAATCAGGAGGCTAATTTTGTGCAATCAATCATGGTGCAGTGGTGTGTTAGTTATAATAATTGTAGCATAAAAATTGCATTAATAACAACAAATGATTTGAGTGACACACAAGGAGGGTTGAACTGCTTTGCAGGGATTCACTCAATCACAGCATTGAGGGCACAATCATAAGGTTCAATCCAAAAAACAACCTCAAACATTTATGTTTCTTATAATCAACTTGTAACATATTATTGCCACACATAATTACTATGTATACAGTGTTCTTTCCAGCAAATGTAAAGGGCACAATGGTATCCAGGTGACTAGCACAGATTTAGGAATATAGCACATGTCCAAGCATCCTGCACAATGAGACGAGAGTTGAATTTTTAGAATGTGAGATGTGCCTTTAAATGATAAATAGAAAATTACATACACTTATTTTATACAGACCCTAATATTTCCTGGCAATTAGCTGTTGATTAGTCATTTAACTTGCAGTAATTATGTCACAGTGATTGATAATTCAGTAGTGTCACATTTCAGGATTTTTTGACCATTTTTCCACAGAACGGATTTGGAAAAGAGTTACATTTAATTGTTCAGTTATTAAATAAGAGTATATTCACACAAGTTTTTTAAAAAGCACTGAGATGAAGTGTGGCTAAAATGTTTATGATGTCATTTGAACTCCTCAATAAGATTAGTGCTTTTCAATCACTCCCTGGAGTCCATTGTATTCTTTATATTTAATATATTAAAAATCTTATGTTTGTTAGTACTCTGCTGTCCACAAAACCTTACTTCCTGTTGTCATGTTTTTGTCATACTTTTGTGTCAATTTCTTCCATCATAAACTGCTCTTTCCACATGTATAATGGAACTGCCTTATGTAAACTTATCATGCTGTAATTACACACTCCCACCATTGGTGGCACTGAAGCAGTGCAGTTTTACATCTCTCAATTACTTAGCTTGTACTGCAGAGAAACTCGTATGCTCTATCCAACTCCCAAATTACCTTAAATTTTGCTGCTTAACTATGAATAATAATACAAAATAGAAGTATTGAATAAAAATGAAAAATATAAAAAGGGGAAGGAATAACATCTGTACGCCCTGGTCCAAGTATCCCCCATTCTCCAGCTCTGCTTCACCTGAAGACTAGACTTGATCATGACGCCTTCGAGATTTTATATATACATTGCATTATTTAACCCAGTTGTGACATCTTCACTCTGCATTAATGCCATGAAGCATCCTGAGTATTTATGTCAACAGCTCCCATCTTCACCACCACCTGTACAGTGCCTTCAAAATAATAAAATTGGAGACCAACAAATACAGGAAAAAAAATTAGGGGAAGTGACTGAAAACAAGATTGGACAGATAGGCGTTGATCAGGCTTTTTGAAGCAGGGTAAGAAGTCACAAAGTGGAGAGGCCCAGGGAAATGAACCACAGTGTGGAGATGAAAGGCTGAATGCCTTCCAATTGAAATACAGCAAAGAGAAGGGAGAATGAAAAGGCCAGAATCAGAAGAGCAGAGGGCATGTACAGGAACATAGGCCTGAATTAGGTTGCAGAGGTAGGAGGGGCAAGGCTATGGAGGGATTTATAGATAAGGACAAGGATTTTGAAATTGATGAACAGAAAATAAATCAAAGTACAACCACCCACCAACTTCACAGCATATATGTATTTTTAAAAAATAGCTATATGGAATGATTATCAAGTAGTAGTCTAATTTCAGGACTTTAAGCAACAGCTATAAAATGATCAAGGTTCACTCACAATTTAGGTAATTATCTAAAGTTCCTTGATGAGATTACTGCCTAATGAATTACTTCTGGGTAAAGAAGTAACACTTACATTTGTCTACCACCTTGTGACATCATTCAAAGTGCCTCACATACAACTTTGAAGTTCAGTGACTGATTTATAAGCTAAGCCTGTCTTTCTTTCATCAAATGGGTTAGTATTCGCTGAGAAGTAGGAGGGAGAAGCATGGGAGTGGGAGGAGGATCAGAAGCATGGAATTGGAGCAGGATAAAGTTATTTTGTTCACATTATTGTCTTATTTTATCTATATGTTATTTTCACTGTCAAGAAACAATCAGGAAAATACGGGCCATCTACCTGATGAAAATTAATGACTAATGCTAAAATTCCGTAATCCATAAACCATTGTCATGCAAGTGAGCAGTGATAGTCTTTTGCACAAGAAGGTCTGAATTCACAATTACTGGAGGTACAGACATACAGTGCAGTGCAGAATTTATTCCAGCATGACAACTTAGTAACTCATGCAAGTTATCAAGATCTTCCTAACTTGTGCAATAAATTCTTTGTTGCTTTTTTTCCTTCAGTATTCTCTTGATTCTTTGCATTCTATTCCATTATTTACAAAAGTAATTCATTTATTTTAAAAAGTTCCTTTCATTTAATTATGGTAGGGTACTAGTCTAAGAATACAGAGTTCTTTATTACTTACTCCCATAATCATGTAAACCAGCTTTCATCTCTCTTCAAAGATATTTGGTTGCCGTACTGAAAATTAAGAGGGAATTTAGGTTAAACTATTTAGGCTGTTAGACTCCCACAGGGGAGGAGTTAAAACAATTAGCTCCATGACTGAACAGCTTTTATTTTTTAATTAAACAAATGTTCGTTCATAAAATGGGTTGATTACAGGACTAGTTGGTGCACCAGAGTACAGCACAGCAGAGTGGTAGGGAAAGGGTTTGCAGCTGTGATTCCTCACATAGTGAGCTCACGATGCTGGATAAGCCTTCTGGAGAAATTACCCAAAGGCAGGGAGGGGGGGGAAGAAGAAATATTGGAAGAAGAAAGTATCAAACTGAGCTACTTTGCGTGTCTTTGAGTTGGCAGTTATATAATGATATTTGTAAAGATCAAAGAGTAGGTCACCTGCCCAGCCTCCTGCAGAGGAATGCTGTACCGCAGAATGACCTAAAGAGCAGAAAAGGAATTGCATTTCACAATGAGGAAAACAAGCTTAAAACGTAACACAGTTGTTGCAAATTATTGTTACCGAATGCAATGCCATATTTAGTATCTTTATTGAGCTCTTTAAAAAAGTTGCTGTTGAATTAGCCTTATCCTTAATGCCAACATTTATGCAATTCACGTTTCACACACTGAAAGTGCATGACATTTTTTCTTATAACTCTGAAGAGCTGATCAGTCATAAAAAATGCAATTTTAATTAGCACCGTGATCAACTATAAAACTACACTCAGAGCTGCAACAGTCCACACTGTTCGTCTAAACATGTGGGGAGTTTACAGTTTGCTTTATTTCATGAAAGTTATTCACTTTCTAAGTGGTATAAATATAGAATGGGTGATTTAGAACTAATAGTGACAGAGCATTACAATGGTCATCAATGTGCACACTGAGTGACAGAAAGCTGCACATTTTCAATACGTGATTATATTCATGAAAGAATATATAGGTTTAGCAAGAAATAATCTCCAGTTGATTATCTATAAGTTCACTGTGCAGTGCTTAGTGCAGAATATTAATACATCCAAATTTATTTTCTCTTTACTTAACTGCCATTTACCATAGTCTATAGTTTTATTTTACTGGCTATGCAAAACAAATTAACAACTGTGAATCAAAATACTTTAAATTCTGCAAATGTACCAAGTGTAATGGTCACTCTGAAAATACATTTACAGTGTAACAGTCTATTATGATTGCCCAAAGGAATTTCCCAGATTATCCACAATACATAGATTGTTGTTCTATCCAGATCAATGCTCCAAGATCCGACTCCACAGCCATTTCCAGGCTTCAATTCTGGTCCTGCCTCCAGGCCCTGACTTTACTCCACAATATCCTTCAACAACCTGTACCATTCAGGTAGAATATATAGGCATCACATAGATTGTGGCCAAAATGGGTGGGTACAATATGGAGTACATAGGTGGCCATTTTATAAAGGAAATGTACCACTAACTTCTATTGGAACTTACTTAGGATCGTGAAAATTGGCTAGAATGAACTGATAACTGCTCTATAATGGTTACACAGTACACAATAAACAAGATAACGTGCCTGGGTGAATATTGGCATTCTGTCACTTGTATAGGTCTCATGTGAACCATATTAATACAGAAATGATTAGCTGAATCATACACCCATTAATTTATTTTGAATAATGATTTTTCTCTTGCACTGACTTAATTTGTTTTGTTCTACCACTTTAGGGGGTAATTTCAATTTTTAGATCGTTGGGTGAAAACGGGCAAAAGCGTATCGGCAGCCTGTTTTACACCTTGCCCGACTTTGGCGAGGTATAAAACGAGCTGTCGATTTATTATCACCTGTTTTTCACCTGGCGATAAAAGTTAAAACTACCCGCCTTGTTCCTAGCTTTCATTGACTTCCTTCTCGTCTGTTTACTCTCTGGTGTTATAATTTTTACTGCTTCATTCATCTGTTACATTTTAAAAAAAAACATGACCTCTAA
The DNA here is from genome assembly GCF_035084215.1 of Heptranchias perlo. Classification (NCBI taxonomy): domain Eukaryota; kingdom Metazoa; phylum Chordata; class Chondrichthyes; order Hexanchiformes; family Hexanchidae; genus Heptranchias; species Heptranchias perlo. The sequence continues at coordinate 47,949,384 of NC_090340.1, forward strand.
TTCCCAACCTACACCCATATCACTCAGTATTATCGAGGAGAGATGACGGACAGTCAATCTTCCAACATCCTTCTGGCAATGCTACTCTTGAGTTGGTCACTAGAAGCTATATGAAAGAAGCCATTGATTTTCTTTTCCTATAGGAAACTGCTTGGCTCTTTGTGTGGGGATATGCACTTGTCCTACCACTTTGCTAAACTGAAGCAGCAATGAAATGTGCAAGCAGTATTGTACATTAGAGCAAGGGCTAACCTGCTTTCTAAAAAAAATCACAAGCTGCACATTTTAAAAAAGTGGCTCAAAATTTATCAGATAGCATTTTTGCTCCACACCTCTTTCCATTGCCCACTCAAAATTCATTTTTTTCCCTCTTTTCTTTACAATTCTGCTGGCCACTAAGTTCTCCTTGGCTAAGTGTGTCCACAGGCAGCCTCCTTCCAAGGCCTCAACCATTTCTGCATTTAAGTCAGCAGCTATGGGGTGCAGGGCAAAAAGGATTGAGAGGGGGTGAAATTTGTCATCTGATTTTAATTTACTTCCTGTGGAAAATTGTCAGGTCTCTCCTCATACCTATGGTGAAATCAGAATTTGCTAACTGGGCAATCTTGGGCATGATCTTATGTCCAATTAATTACCAGGACAGCATATTGAGAGCATCAACACACTGTGCCACAATGTTACGGAAGTTGGAAATTTAAACCTAAAGCCTTTTGATTAAACAGTGCTTAACATATCCGATTCTATTAAGATCATGAAATAAATCATAAGCTAAAGTGTCTTTGAGCATATTGCAGTTAACACTTCAGGGTTCAGATGACAGTTATAAACCACTTGTGCTTCGTAGTTCACATTGACAATTCATGTCATCATGTCAAAATATTATGCTTTCCTCTCAAACTTTCAAAGAATTAAGAATAATAGAGCTGTCAATAAATTTCTAATCTGTTCGTGCTTTTGCATATTGTAAACTTGGCAGATACACATTAATCTATGAAAACGCTTTTAAGTCACACCAGATTCTCTTCATTGAGGGTAAAATAGATCCCAAAAAAAAGCACAAGTGCAGTCCAGGAACAAAATAAGATTTTTCACTTGTTTAGTTCATCGAATAATTTGATCTTTTACTTCCAATGTTTTATTGTTCAAAATAAATTGGGTAATGTATCTAATAAACTAGAAGAACATTGGTCAAGCTTATTCCATAAATTACCAATGATGAATGAGATAATTCTTCTAAACTGTTGCTTAGCTGGTGCCTTAATTATGAAAGCATAGTTCTCTTGTCCTATGATTCTAATTAATTTTAACAAATTTACCAGCTTCTACTTTGTCTGCTATTATCTTTATATTTCCCTAGTTTGTCTTATACAAAAGACCCTGAATCATTTATGTTTCCTTTCTTTGCATACTTTCTAATTAATCAATGTTTTCGAGCTCATGGTGACCAAAATTGAAGGCAATAGTCTAAGTGTAGTCCTCATCCAATGCATTTTGCAGTGTTAATATCATATCCTTAGGAATACATGCTAACATTTTGTATGTCTTCATCGCAATCATGTTACAGATAGTATTAATTCTGGGTTACAACTATGAATGCAAATGTCAATTCAAAAAGCAAGTTATCATACATCACAGTTATGATGCAGGATAGACATCTTATCTTGTTCAGCCATGTGGCTCATCTTCAGTAGTCTACTTGTACCCATAAGGGCCTGTTTTTTTCAGACCACTGTCCAGGCACAGAAGTCCTTGGGACATCCAAAGAAGTAATCCAAAAAACCAACATCTGAATCTGCCAAGATTAAAGGGATTGTCACCTGCCACATGTGGCATCCTATGTGCAGCCACTGTGTGGGACACATGGAAACAATGGCAATCACAATGGATCAATAATGTGTATTTGACTTCATTACAACCATGCCTAAGCTCCCTTCATGTTCCACCATGTATAACATGTTGCATTAGCTATAAACAGTGTAAAAGCGAATTTCTGCTAAAAACAAATTAAATTTTCAAGTCAAACATTTTCATTTTCAATCAAAATTGTTTTATGAGTAATCAATTGCATTTTAGATGATTCACATTCAGAGAAGTATTTTGATTATCAGAAATAGTCTGCCCATAAGGAAATGGGGGAGGGGAGAAATTATACACTCACAAAGATCTTCCCTCATCTTCCTTAGAACAGAGATAATTGCCATTAATAAATGTCTCTGCAGAGGGAACTGTAAAAGCAATTCTTTGAGCATTATTTTAATTAATCTGCTGCCTATTTAAAAGCTACATTTGTTTGGAGTTTGGGATAACAATGATCAGATTAATGATTCAAATTTATCCTATAAAATTTTACTCCCAAATTTTACCTAAAAAAAGATGTGGTGAGCATTGGAAAGAGTGCAGAGGGCAATAAGGAATTAGGACAGTGAATTGTAGGGCCAATCTCAGAGATCTATTTACATATAGCAGAGGGTGTAATTCAAGTGTTTAAAATTTGAATGGAGTAGGAGAGAAATTGGATAGTTGATTGTACAGATTCAACAGAGAATCCAGGAAAGATATTTAAAATACAATCATTTAAGAAAGAAATTCTTTGGAGTAGAAAAAATGTTGGGCTGCTGCGAGAGGCCTGAGGATCAATAGAAATTGGTCCTCAAGCCCCATCTGAATAATTGGGGCAAGCTGCCAGTGCCGGTCGTACCTCCTCCACAGGCAGCTCGCCAAACGGGAGAAGTCAATTTTGGGCCACCTGCCTCCCCAGCAGCAGCCATCAACTAAGTTTTGGGTGTGGTGTTGGAGTAGGGAGCACGCCTGCTCTTCCTGGTTCCTGGCCTCGCTCCTTACACACAACCCTCAGTATCGATCACGTGAACTCGGCAGACTCGAAAATAAACCACTAACCTGAATTTTTGTATGTTTAATGTCATAGTGGGTTAACACACTATCCTTTCACATCAAGGACCAGTGTTCGGATTTAGCCCCGATCAATGAGATTAAATTCTGTTATCTTTTCTCTCTGTAAGGATACTGCATGATGTGAAAGGATAGTGTGTTAACCCACTATGACACTAAACATACAAAAATTCTGGCTAGTGGTTTATTTTCGAGTCTGCCGAGTTCACGTGATCGATACTGAGGGTTGTGTGTAAGGAGCGAGGCCAGGAACCAGGAAGAGCAGGCGTGCTCCCTCCACCTCCCCCGCATCCTACTCCAACACCACACCCAAAACTTAGTTGATGGCTGCTGCTGGGGAGGCAGGCAGCCCAAAATTGACTTCTCCCGTTTGGCGAGCTGCCTGTGGAGGTGACCGGCACTGGCAGCTCGCCCCAATTAATCAGATGAGGCTCGAGGACCAATTTCTATTGATCCTCAGGCCTCTTTCAGCAGCCCAAAATTGTTTCTACTCCACTGACTAATTTCTCAAAGAGGTCCTTTAACAGGCGTTAAGCCCCTTATTTACATATTTAAAGGGCCTGATGCCTATTTTAGTCGTACGTCCAGGACACCTAAAAAATGCGCCCCACAAATTTAGCAATGGGACCCACGAATACACAGATTGACACAATCCCTCCAACAGCTTTGTGCCTGTTCTACACACGAAAAATGGGCACAACGCATACCAATTTCTCCCCCTTTGTGTTCAAAACTTGTAGAATAAACTGCAGTGTACAGATAATGCGGGTAGCTTTTTGCGACACTTCTCCCGATTTACGACATTTGTCCGAGGTTTCCGTGGCTCTTCTGCTGAAGTTAGGGCAGACAATTCAAAAAGGAGCTGGATAGATTCCTGATTATGGAGAGAGTGTTGGAGTATGACTTTAGATTGAGTGAAATGGTAATAGAAATGCCTATTTGTAGGACACAGTCATAATGTAGTATTGCAGCATTAATGAATCAAATGGACCAAGTGGCCTTTTTTTTCCTCATCCATAATAACAATGAAAGGCAATCCAGTGTGTATAGCTTATTAAGGGTGTAAGTCTATACTTTGGATTTATGATTCAGGCAGACATTTCAATTACCCCTGATGCTAGTCCTTAACATACTATAAAGCATAATACTGTCAACACAGTAACGCATTATGATTTGTAATTTCTGTTCATATGCCAGCAATAGCTGGAGATCCAAGGATAGCAGCAGCATGGATCTCACTGGCATTAGCAAATGAGTTGTCGAGCACTTGCTTCTTTGCAGTGTAAAGGGGTTCAAAACGTCTTAATTTTAATTACTGGCGGTATTACTACAGCTCCTCCCAAACCCCCGACCTCCACCACCTAGAAGGACAAGGGCAGCAGGTGCACGGGAACACGATAACGTCCAAATTCCCCTCCAAGTCAAACACCAACCCCCACTTGAACATATATTGTCATTCCTTCATCATCGCTGGGTCAAAACCTGAGAACTCCGTAACTAACAGCACGTGAGAGCAACTTCACCACACAGTTCACCACCACCTTCTCAAGGCCAACTAAGGCTGGGCAATAAATGCTGGCCTTGCTAGCGTCGCCCATATCCCGAGAATGAATTAAAAAGAATGCTTATTTCATCTTAATCCACAAAATATAGCTGAGTCGAAACGGGTTAGTACCATTGTAATTCATCACATGCCTTTGTAGCCAAGGATGGCAGCCAAGACCTTTCACTTTTTTTTATATATCATTTATTGAACAATCTTTGCAGGTTAGCAGAAGAGAGCCTATTTTATGCAAAACCAATATGATCATCAGTGATCTTTAATCTCACAGCTACAATATTTTTACATTGTAACCTGGATGCTATGATTCTGATTATTACATCAACATATATGGCCCCAATTTCCCCTGTGCTAGGTATTAACTTAGAAATAGGCACAAAGTGGGATGCATGTGTAAAATTAGTTGGTTCTAATCAGTGCTTAGTGAATACATTGAAATATAGCCAAAGAAAATAAAAGTACACCTTCAATGGACAATATAGGGCATAGGGACAGAGAGAACAGAGAGACCCATCCTATAAAAAGGTAATCCACCTATCCTCTTGATTGCATCATTTTACAAAATGCCTTCTCTCATCCCCCCTCCCTAAATTATCCATGCTTACAGGTTCCCAAAAATTCCAACCCATTTACAAGTTGAGGTCTGAAGAGATCAGTATGTATGATGTACACTGTACCGGATCCTATTCTTGTTTACCAAATGTGAAAATGGTTCACCTTAAATTATTAATGAATATTTAACCATAGAAGTTTATAGCACAGAAGGAAGTCTGTATCAGCGCTTTCCTAGAGTAATCCAAAACTATTCCCAGTGCTCCCCAATCTCTCCAGAGCTTTCATAATGGAAGATGCCGGTGTAACAATTTGTTTATGCAATGCTGTGCTAAGGAACATGCAGATGTTTAAAACTAGTAGGGAAAGTCACATACATCTTATAAGATAGCTTATGGCTCACTTAATGCAAACTCTATGGATTTCATCAAGTTCAGGATCTGATCATCTGTATAAGGATGCTAAAAGTGAAGGGAATTATTTATTTGTAAAATATATAGTCAACACTTTAGTACCTTTTCTTTTTCTAGATTTACTGTTGTTTATACTTTTATCTGTTTTTCATTGCTTTTCTCATGCTGTCAGATAATTTGACTCGTAAAATTCACCACAACCCAATGCAGTTGGAGTATAGGGAGCCACCTCTGGAATTTGGTTAATGATTAGGGGAAAAATCAAATCAATTTGTAACAAATTATTCATAAGTAATATTAATAATAGAGGTATTATGTTTCTGAGAGGGCAAAGTTTTCTCTTTACTGTCTACAACCAAGGAAGGAGAAAGTTAAGATGAGCTGAATTGATTATGGAACTATGGTAAAATCAATTTTTTCTTTTCTTGTATACAGGATGAAATTGGAAAATTAATCCATTCTTGGGCGCAGTAAACAATGGATTTAGTATTAGTTGGATGCAGGTGCCTTCAGAAATCTGCCAGGTATTGTAGAGGTTAAGAACAATCAAATTAATTATTCTTGCTTTTCTAGACACTGTAGCAAGACTTTGGGATGATTCATTACAGAATAGACCAAATACACAAACAAAATCTCATTCATCACAATTTCTGAATTATATTAAGCAAGATGAAAGCAGTAATACAGCGATGGTGTTGAAACCATTATAAGTATATTAGTGTATGAACCTACTAAAATTCTGTGTGTGTCAGGATGTATCTACTTGCATCGTGTACAACAAAGCAAACATTTTTGTAACTCAGATTGTTTTTATTGTAAAACAGGACAAACCAAAGAACAGAATATTGGTGCTACCCAATCACATCATAGTACCTGATGTTTCAGTCGAGCTAGGTAGGTTTCCTTTTTAAACTAGCTTAGAATCTTTTTGGTACACCATAGGATATTGTAACCAATAGTGTGCCAGGAAAGAGGAATGTTAGAATTTAGAATATAGGAATACTAAAAAGAATGATGCAAGTCCACCATAATTGATTAGCCAGTTTCCCATCTGCTCCCCCATGTGCCCATTTTTTGTAAAACAAGAATATACCAATTCTTAAAGATGTACTAAACTACAGTCTCCTCATATACATCTTCATTCCTCTTGGTTCCTCCTCACCTCAAATTAGAAAATAACTATCATTTTTTTAAGATAAAATAACAGAAGTAGATTAACGGTCAGATTCATGGCACACAAAAATCAATGTACAACAGTATTTCAGCACATTCCCTACTTTACCAGTTAAGCAACAACCTCAAAACTGTATTCAGAAGAAAATCTCTACTCTCTCTGGTTGAGTATAACTCCCTTATTGATTGACCTTTATGTTTTAATAAAATGAACCACCAATAACCATGTTACTGTCAGGTGGTCCACAGAGAATGCCAAGCTTATGTCCACACATCTGTCATACACATGTGTGTGCACTTTTAAAATGTTAACTGTTTGCAAAGTTAGAATTGGCTTAACTTTTACTAACATTGATTTAATATTTTATCAAATTTCATATATGCAGGTTCAAGAATGGCCACTGAATTGAATTTGTAATGTGGATCCAGAGGGGCAATTTTTTCACTCAAAGGGTGGTGAGTGTCTGGAACGAGCTGCCAGAGGCAGTAGTAGAGGCGGGTACAATTTTGTCTTTTAAAAAGCATTTGGACAGTTACATGGGGAAGATGGGTATCGAGGGATATGGGCCAAGTGCAGGCAATTGGGACTAGCTTAGTGGTATAAACTGGGCGACATGGACATGTTGGGCCGAAGGGCCTGTTTCCATGTTGTAACTTCTATGATTCTATGATTCTATGAAATTTGATCAATTTGGAGCACTGTCTGTTTGGATGATTCTGTCCAAACATCAATTGTAGAAAGAAGTGTTTTCTGACATGTCAATAGGTAATAAATGGTTGAGGAATACATCCATCTTTCTTTGATATAGCGGTGAGTTTACACCTAGACATCCTTATAGGTCTGGTGCTGGTAGGAAATGCATCAATGTTTTCTAGTGGCATTTTGGTGAGTGTGACTCTGGTCCATGATGCTCTGATGGAGAGGTGATAGAGAGGATATGCTTGAGTTCTATGTGAAGAGGGTGTAAGGCTTATTCACTGATTTTGGTTTTCTGGAATTGGCTTTCAGTTTCAGAAAACACTCAAATTTTCAGGTGTCCAAAGTGAAAAATGAATCCCACCAAAAAATGAAGAGTTAAGACTTGAAACATCATGATCTGTCTTTTTTCTTTACAGATGCTGTTGGACCTGTTGTGTATATCCAGTATTTTCTGGGTTTTTTTTAAGAAGAAGTAAATGCGCATTTCAATCTGTAAAATATTACAGCTATCTCTATCAGTTACACACATACACAAGTTGATAGGATACATACTACAGTAGTGGCTCCTAACAGATCTATTAACTTAGAACCAGAAAGATGAAATGGTGAGCGACATAACGTTATTAGCACAATGGCCACTATGATTTCTGCATCATAAAGTACTAACCACCTGCAAACACATTGTACATTTAAGTTGGAAAAAGGGCAGCCTGGTATCACAAGCCACAGAATGCTTGCTTCCCAACCAAAAGTTGCAGGTTCGAGTCCCAGTGCTATCTGTCACTCGAATTCACATGTCTTTGTCGGGCAAGTTTCATTAGCTCTTGGTCAGATTGCCTAGCCCATTTCTCAATTGCCTAGTCCATATCTCAGGGGAAAACAACTGACATGATCCATCTTGCCCTGCGTGAATTGTGCCCCATGCTGGCAGATCATGGAGCAGCACTGACAGTGGTCATGGAGATGTCCATGGTCCAGACAATCCAACCCTCCCAGCTGGAGGATGACGTTTCATGGTCAGCAGCCTGCAAGGGGAGAAAAATGGGAAGAAAAAAAATAAGTAAAAGAAAAAAAAATCTCCGAAGTTTAATTATACATTCCTTAAATGCAACCCCACTAAACATATATTAACGAATACATTTGCTCCTTATAAAATTGTTTATCAAAGTAGGATAAGGGACAACATGGCACACTTCAAAACATATGAACTGAATAGACTCCAGCTCTCACCAGTCCTCATCCACTAATATACATGATTTATCAAATTATGTCTACCACAAAACAAAATTGTTACACAAACAGAATGGATGTACTTTATAAGAGCATTGGCTTATAAAAGGTTAATCTTCAGCTGTAGAGTATGTCTTTTTAATTATTTCTATACAATTACCAACAAGAAAGCTTTCTGTGGTTTTAGCAGTTTCAACTCAACGACCAAGTATGCCTTGGAGACAAAGCCTTTGGCATTAAAGTGACGTGTAGCTGTATCACAGAGTTTTCAGACAGGCTCAATTCCTAAAATGGACCACTGTGAAAACCCTACTGCTATGAAACCACGGCCAATTCACACTGCAGTAGACAGAATACCTTCTGCAGGCTGGATTTATACAATATAGTTTTCATTTGTTAAAAACTAAAATAAAAATAATACAGCTGTAGGGCCAGATGAGTCTAGAATTGTAATATCATGGATCTGCTCATCATTGCACCTGCTTCAGTGCAGAAATACAAGAATGAATTTCACCATAATCTTTACCTAAGTGACACTACACTTCAAAAAATATAATTTTTTACTGGAAAAAGCATTGTCGTCAAAAATCCCCATTTAAGAGGATTTAGAAATCATTAATAAAGTACTTCAAATGTGATGAGAAATGTGAAATATAATATATTGCAATCAATATATACTGATTCTACTCTTTTGATTAACTGAATATGAGCAAATATGCATTATTATACTAAGTTTTCCTGAATACAAATTGACTCACAATACTGTAATCAGAGTGAAGCATGGATACTAAAAAGTATTTAAAGTATTTTCATATTTAAACGGTGTAACAAAAAATATCTAATAATGACAAAGAAACCTCCCTGATTCTTTCATGATCACAAATCTGCATGAAAGTATGAATAGAATGAAGGGAATTCACTTTGTATACAGGTTTAAATCATTGGACCATTACAATCACAATGCTAAAGCATTCTGTGAATGACGTACATGTGGAACAGATGTCATTCAATAAAAATGCTACCTGCTTCAGATCAAAAAAAGATCAAAAGTCTAGACTTTTTTTTACTATACAAATGTAATGCCATGAAAAAGTGTTCACATCAGTGCAATGGAACAGAAAGGGGTTAAAATATTTTGATGCACATTGTTTCTTCAGTTGTTCTAACCTCCATCTCTCTCTCTTTTCATCTCAAATGTTATGTTGCTCAAACTACTTTCATAGTTTCAGCAACATAACACTTTTAGTTTAATTCTTCAAAACTCAAATTCTGTATTTTTTTTTAACAAGTTTATTTTTTCCTACAGTTCATCGTTCTACTTTTTTCACTCAAAATGGATCCCTTTAAAATCTGAATCTATCACAAATCACACAGCACTGCATTATTTTTAACAGTTAAAACCTGTCAAAACTTGTGGATTAAGAATGCTTAGTAATTATTTCCTTCTTTTTCCGCACTCCAGATCTGCCTTTCTGTACTATTCTCCTTAATGAGAAATGATTCAGATCACAGATACCATCATAGCTGTGCTTCTTTGGTTAATTTTCACCCTTCCTTTAAACACTAGCAGAATTGCCTCTGCTGAGAGAAAACTCAAATTTAAATGTCTGACCTCGAGATTCCAATATGTTAACATTATAGCTACTGACCTTCCTGAAAATGTTTCTTAAATTTAGTGTACTAGCAGACCTTCATTAGCATTACACACGATGAGTTAAAGGCACGCTGTTGCAAGGAAGGGCGCTGGGAAGTGCAAGTAGAGGGAAGGGTGCATATCTCCACTGAAAGGATTTAGAAAGATGTTTGTCAGAGACCTCCTCAGGAGGTGGTAAAGTAAGTGTTTTTTTGATTGTTTCCTGAGAAAATGAGTAACATTTTCCTTATCCACTCAAGATAAATAAATATGTTCTCCTTGCATATCACAGTCACATTAAAAAATAAATCTCTACATAGAACATGGGGAGCAGCTCTTTATCCTTGTTTATCTGCTCAGGGTACATGCTTTTATACTGAAGGACAAGAAATATGTAAAACGCAAGAAAAGATTAAACTAATTTGGTTCTTTCCTTCTTTACCAAATAGCTCTTCAACAGTATTTTACAATACCAATATTCTGTTTAAATAACTATGCTTAAATTCAAGCTTCTGTTTGGGACCGCCCTCCAAACTGGTACCGACCTTCTAGAATTTGTCTCTTATATCAACTGTGATTTTTGAGTTCTTACTCAATGCATATTAAAATAAATGCAGCTGCTTTAACAATTTAGATTTCATTACAAAATATATATATTTATAAATGTAATTTAATTTGTCACACATGTAATATGCTATATTTGATAAGTAACCAATCCCTTGAATATAGTGACTTACATTGTATTCCTAGCAAAGTTATGTCACAAAAAGTTGAAGTCTGTTTCTAGTTATATTTTAATGTAATTTGACAAAAATATTCAAATATGAGTGATAAATAATGTAAAAAAACTGCAATCTTACTTCAAGCCAATCAGAAATTGTTTCTAATAAAAAATTAATTTTCATTGATTAAAAAAATCCAGATGGGTTAAACTCCAGGATGTTTGTAACATCTTTAAAAATGTAGATTTTTTTTCGGTCAAAATTCAAAATTATTTTCTAAAGCTTAATACTGTAGGGAGATGGAACAAAACTTTGAATGAGTGAAATATGCAATTAGCTGAGATGCACAAGAAGTACTTAAATTTAAGACATACATCAGGAATGGCTATACTATATTTGACTAAGTCAGCAACAACAGACTTGAAAAAGATTTAAATGACAACAAAAAAATCAATTACAATGGTCATCGTGGGAGACAATTCATGCATTACAATCTGCAACTATAATAAGATTTTGTGTTACTGAGTTAATTATTAAGAAAAATAGCAAAGATTTGATTTGTTGCAAAATTTGGAAAAGCTGCATTCTTATTTTCTATTTTAAGTTATTCAATTTCAATGCTTAGTAATAATTAATGCACAGGAATTAATTTTGCAAAAAGTTTTAAGCACTGCCAGACCATTGAAAACTGATATTCTGAGAAAAACTGTCAGATTACAAACCACTGACATTAATATAGCTGGAGATTTGTTTGAAGTGGGGTGCCCAGAATTTGGATACCGTTTCCCCACAAGAGACAGTAACTGGAAAATAGCAAAAATTGACAATTCAGAGTGTAGTCAATAGAAGAAAATCTGCACATAAACAGACAGGAATGACTTTGCCAATGCTGAATAAATAGTCAGTCATATAACTGTATACTTTAGAATATATAAGATTGCAAGACTAAATGCTCTCAGGGGGTAATTTTAACCTAACCCACCCGGTGGGAAACTGAATTTGAAAGTCAAATCGGGTGGCCAATCCCAATCCCGATCCGGTCAGTTTACTGCTGGCTGGGTTAGGTTAAAATTGTCAATGTCCAGCAAAAAGATGGCTTCACTATATTTCATTATAGCATATCAGTGTTGCAGCATTCACTCCTGTACATAGAAGTACAGTAAAGGTAAACAGTACAAAAGCAGCGTTTCTTGCATATTTCCCAATTTTATGGAGAAGGCAAAATCTGATGTAGAGTGAATCACCTCACTCAAGGTACTCAAATCGAATGATTTTCATGGTACTATGATGACATCACTATTCAAACCTGATTCCAGATTTCCAGTACGATAATCAATCTTGGAAACAAGATCATAGTGTTATACATGAGAATACGGGCAGCGATGTGCAGCAACTTTTCATACTATAAATGCCTGTGACTTAAAATTAATTGATAATCCCACTTCCCACACAAACCTTCCTTATGGTGTCCATGTAATAGATTACTGATTCGGTTATCAGTGACAAATCATTACAAACTGATGACCACCACACATCAGCTACACAGGTGGATAAAGTCTTTTTCCACTCCAATTCTATGAATTAGCTTTTTTGATGTAGGAATTCACAAAATTTAACAAGATTAACATTACATTCAAATCTAAATGTAAAACTTAATGGGAATGGCATCTGTGCAAATCAGGCTCATTACTGACAACTCATAAAAGGAATTGTAAATTTCATGTGTTTCAGTTTCATTACACCACAAACTATTTAAAGTCATCAGAGGATACGTACACTCTAGCTCTATGGGCTGCATATAAACTGTGGTCGCAGATGGAAGAGCAGTATTCTAATAAACTCATAACACTAATTGTTAGATTTTTTAAAAGTTCTCTAAAAGAACGCTGAACAGAACTTTTTTATTCCACTGTTTTGTTCCACTTTTATGATATATTGCATTACAATTTTATGGGATATAATTCTTATTCGATGAAGTACTAGGGTTATTCTGTCTCAAAAGATTAACTAAATATCTAAATATATTGAATGATGTTACCAACTAACTGCACTTAATGAGGAGTTCTCAATTTAATTGCAAACAGATTCATAACTTGAATGACAAGGGTGAATGAAGAGCGTCAAAAATAAGATTGTGACATTTCAATTCACTTTTAATTAAGGGCATTTGCAAAGATGTGTTGGGTCTATACACTAAGCACTAAACGCAGGAATCAAAATATGATGGCCAACCCATAAAGCATTTCAGATAGAGCTCAAAATGTTGCACATTTATGTTTTATACGTGTGGGACATGTACAGGATTTATAATGGCCCAGAATTTCCTGGAACAGCACGATCTGCGACATATGCTGTAAATTATGCTCTTACTTGCGTCAATCTTCCCGTTGCGAACTTAAGCTGAAATTTCCTGGAAAAGTCATTTGAATATACCACAGCAAGCATAATTGCAAATTAAGGAACTCAGAAGTGCGCAGCTAATGGCTTATCCCATATGCATCAATAAGCTAATTAAGCAGATTAATATTGGCATGACCCGAGTCATAGAATTCTGAATTTCAACTTTCACTCTGCCGAACTTGATCACCTGCAAAAATTGTTCGAGTTATGGACAAATTCGGCTGCTGTATTCAGTTTTCAAGAACAGTCGAAGTTAGAGATTTTTTTTTAACCTTTATTTAGAAGATGGCATTAGTAATTTAAGCTACTTAAAAAGTATGTTTTAAAAAACCCTAATTTTCATCAGTGGCACATGCTTTAGTGCCCTACACCATGCATACAATATATATTAAAGCTTACACAATGAAGTGTTTTCATGAGTTTTAGCTCAGAATTAAATATATCAAGAGAGAGCAGAGATTTTATTTTACTGTGATCAATTTTTTTGAACACAAATTTAAATACATTCACAGATCAAATCAATTGATTTAATGATTTTGCACTTACCTCAAGAGCTCTATTTCAGAATGAACACAGTGATAACTTATTTTTGATGGTGAAATGTCAAAGCCGATTTTTATTATATGTACATAAAAGTCCATTCACACGATTCCAGACCGCAAAGATGAAGCTCCACAGCTTTTATGGTCCTCCCAGGCTGAGAATCATGCGAGAGCTATAAATCACGTCGACAACAGGTAACCAAGGGCCCACCTGCGCCATTATTGTTCAGTCTAAGTAACAGCAGCGAGAAAACTAAAGTAAATCTATGAAATTCGCAATTGCCAACTCACTTGAATGTGGCGATGCTATGATAATCAATTTTTCAAGGTTTTGTCTAGGATATCAGTGGAGTGGCATGAAAGTCCTAGGAAATTATGGAGCGGTGTGAATAATGGTGGGAAAATGGAGTCAATGCCATAGTTGCGCCATTCCAATGGCACAAGTTTCCAGCAAATTCTGGGCCAATATCACCATAGACACGGTGGAGGCGAGAGAAGAAAGCAAAAACTCCAAGGCCCTACACAACATACGTGCTATCCAAAAATTAGAGGGAATTTGATTTATTTGTCCCAGCCTCTGATTTGTCTCTTGGCATTCCACCTATAGATATAGTTAGGATGTATAAAATAACCCCATAATATTTTCTTGGATGCATTTGAGATGTACCTTAGCTATTGCTCCACATGAAAAATGTAACTGAGGTTCTCCAGTAACACAAACTAGGATATGAATGTTTTCAGTGGTAAATAATATTTTCAAAACACACCCTACTACAGCTGGGTTTAATTTTTGAATATTGTAATCATTTCTCTCCCCAAGTATACCAATGACTTGATCATCTAACCACATTTGCAAAAGGAAAATTCTTCTGGAATAACAAGAGAAAAATAAAAAATTCAAAATAAACGTAAGTGAAGAGAAAGACAAAGTTGCATGATTACACAGATCGGACTGACAATCCACCTTTATATTTTTACTTACATTTTTTGTCAAACTATTCACACAAGATTAAAGGATTTGCAAAACTCAGAAGTCAACAGAATAAATTCAGTGATCTGTGGTTATATTATTCATTTCAATTTTCAATTATAAACATGATGGCAGGTGTTTCATTTGATAACTATTTTCGTTTTTTAAAAATTCTCTGAAGAACGTTAGAATTTATTTAGTAATGGAAGATATTTCTATTCAATTAAAAATCTTGTTTTTGTTAATATAGAAAATCACTTACTGAACAGTTCATAGCTAATCAATTGTAAAACTAGTCAACATGGATATGTTGTTTAAACTAACATACTGTTTATTTGTTCACATTAAGTCACCAAAGCTTCTTGAGCTTTAAAATGTCGATAGCATGGATTTGAAATTCGATTCAGGAGTGCCACTATCTATGTATTTTGAAACATTTTCTTACCAAAAATCTGAAGTGTTTCTCAAATGACACATCTATACAAGTATTAAAACATCACAGCGCTTTTGTTATATGTCTCACAAGAGATTTACATCAATGGGAACCCTACAGATGTCCCACATGTGTACCTTTAATGTTAGGCATATAGTGGCGAGGTGTGAGAAAAACAGTTCAGTTTCTAATTACCTCATAATAAAATGTTTAACTTGTCTGCTAATAAAACTTTCTGTATAATAACAAACATATGTCTGGTATCAATATGATTATAATCTTAACCCAGTCAATTGTTGGTTCTCTTCCTTTGAAAGATATTTTTGGATATTCAAGTGGAAAATAATGAAATTATTTCTCTCTACATATTCTTGTCCAAACATTTTTCTTGTATAATATTATCACTTTCTGCCACCTGCCATCATATTTTCATCTGGAAAGGCAAGGCAGTCTGCCCCTACAAGCTTCTCCTTAGATCCAGTCAATTTCACCCATGATCAGCTGGTATGTTCCTACAGGACAGAACTGGGGGGTTAAATTGGATAACCCCCGAAAACGGGCGTGGGGATTAACCCATGCCTGTTCATTGCGCTGCAGGCAGCACATTAAATTCATGCTGCCTGCTGTTTTACATGATTACTGCGTGCAGCCAGTGCTATCTGCACTGTTCATTGGCTGCATGCATCAGCAGGGGGCCCAATATCGTGAGTGGCTAGCGCTACTTAAAGGCAGCCTGCACCTCTTAAAGGGGAGGTGCATTGTGGCTGCAAGAAGCGGTGGGAGTCCTTTGTGAACTGAATCTGTGCTGTAGTATATTAAAGAATGGCTGAACATGTGAGAGAGCGTGCACCAAGGTTTACTGATAATGCACAGGAGGCCTTGGTACAAGAGGTGACAAGAAGGATGGACATCCTTTATCCGCAGGGGGCAGGAGGACCTCCAGGCATATGCTCAGAAGGCAGTGGAAGAAAGTAGCTGCAGAGATCAATGCCAGGAGCATAGTTCCAAGAACATGGATGCAGTGCAGGGAGAAGTTCAGTGAACTGTCACGAGTTGTCAAGGTGAATCAGTTCAATCTTCAAAAGGCACATCCTACCAACTGCATCACTAGCCTCATCCACTGCTCAATTCACTACACCCCCATCACCTACCTACCAACAATTTCTATCAATCTGTACTCAACCCTTCAATTCATATTGTTCACCTCACCCTTACACACTTAGCACTGTTGCAAGCCTCACACCCACAACTCATTTCTCACACACACTGGCAGCTATTTAACCATGACAGCCATATCACCCAAATTGCAGGACACTCACTGGCACACTTCCCTCTTTCTTGTAGGAGAAGGTGGAGCATAACAGGAGGCAGAAACAAAAAACTGGAGCAGAACAAGTGTGCCTACACGTTTTAACCTCCATGGAGGAGACAGCGCTGGCCATCATGGGAAGGGGCATTGCTGAGGCCATGGCCACTGGCGGCAATGGAGGTATCGATGATGAGGGTCTCTGCATCCCTAATCCTCCTTCTCTCTTCCCACTTCTCTCTCATCCCACAATCTTTTCTGACTCACAAGCTGCAGATGGTGTAAGCACGCACTTCTTACTCTCTCCTCTCCCCTCACCACAACCCAACCCTTGTCCCTTTTTGATTTCAGATACCCGAGTCAGAAAGAGGGGGACAACAGTGATGATGATGAGAGACCATCACTCAATCTTACAATTGCAGCCTCCAGCTCAGACACTGACACTGCGTATACTTTAGGGGCTAGAATAGAGGAAGGATTTGCATTTGGTGAGATACCGGGCACAAGTGCACAGGAGCCAGGATGGGGAAAGGATACAACGAGTGCCAGCTTGCTGGAGGGTGAGGTCACACACTAGTTCTGCTGCAGAGGAGTCAAATGAAGACTTCGACGGCCCAGGCTACAGAAGGAGGCTGATGGGCGTACACAACCCAATGCTTGGTGCACTGGAAAGCCTGCCAGAAAGCCTGCGCACAATGTCAAGGAGCATGGAGGAGTCCAGCTCCAACTTGGCACACGGCTTTCCGCAGGGCTTGGAGCCCATCCTTTCCAACATGGAACGGGTGGTCACCTCCATCAGCACACCTGTAGAACCCACCATGATGCAGCGTCTGATGACCGATGTCACAGCTTCCATTGCAGCACAAACAGCTTCCATCAAAGGTCTGACTGCTGCATTGGCAGTTCAGACTGATGCCATCATGGCTCTGGGCACCACTGTTGAAAGGGGCTTGAAAGAGGATTTCCAACAGATCACCAGGATTGCTGAGGCGTCGCTCCAGGTGAGTGGCAGTGGTGCCATGGAAGAGGAACCTGCTGTCCTCTCTCAGGATGACATCATTCCTACTCCCACCCCATCACACTGCCAGAGCCCTTGCTGTTGCCTGTCAGCCAGGCAGGCCAGACTGTTGCAGCCCAGGCTGAGATGGTGCACTCTGAAGCCGGGCCCTGCCAGCCCAGAGCTGCTTGAGGTCCTTCTCCAAGGCCATCTGCAGTCTCCTCAATTGAATGTCAGCAGCCTTCCACCTCCCATGCTCCAGCCACTGGGGAAGCACCTCATAGAAACACCAGGAAAGGTAAAGGCACACAAAAGGCAGGCAACTAAGGGGATGCACAAGGGTGAATAGTTTCATTTGTTTGCATTATTTAATGAGTGAATTGATAAATCTGGATTTGAATTTGCATTTGGTGGTGGGTTTTATTTCTGCGGTGAACTGAGGGAGGAACCAACGTGTAATCATAAAGAGGACGATGTGATGGTCAGTGAGACAGGAAAGATAAGGAGTGTGGGACTGTTGGTGAATGGTGAGGTGTACTAGAGGTTACTGGCATCGCTCATGAATAATCTGATCACATAGAGCCCTGGCAGAAAGGGCCTGTCTACGTTGTAGTCTCCCTGCCTCTTCCTCCACTTCCTCCTCCTCCACTTACTCATGCTTCTCAGGTTCTTGCCTGATAGGCAGTGGTAAGGGCTGTTCCTTCATAATGGCCAGGTTGTGCAGCATGCAGCATACTACTACAAATCTCGATACCCCCTCAGCTGAGTATTGCAGGACTCCTCCAGAGTGGTCCAGGCAGAGGAAGCTCTAAAATTTTCCTTGTGGCAGCATGGCTCTCATCGTAAGCCTTTTGTGCACGTGTGTGTGGGTTCCTGACTGGAGTCATGAGCCATGTTATGAGGGGATAACCCTGGTCACCCAGTAGCCAGCCTTTGACTTGCCGTGTTGGTTCAAATACAGGTGGAACAAAAGACTGAAAGAATCATGATTGCTGCCAGTACAGCGGGCATTCACCTGCACGATGCGCTGCCTGTAGTCGCATACCAGATGCACATTGAGGGAACAGAATCCCTTTCTGTTGATGAATATGTCCAAGTTTGGATGAGGAGCATGCGTGCAGTCAAAGGCACCCTGCACTATGGGGAATCCTGCAATCCATGCAAAACCTTGTGCTCGCTCAAGTGTTCTTCATTGTATAGACAGCCTGAATGACCTCCCTTGTACTGCAGTGCACTGCAAATTACAAGATGTTGCTTATATCTCCAGCAGCAACCTGAAAGGAGCCAGAGGCATAAAAATTAAGAGCCACGGTCACCTTAACAGCCACAGGCAATGCTGTACTTGCCCTGCTTTGAGGCTGCAGTTGTGGCTGCAGCAGTTGACAGATTTCAGTCATGACTTCTTTTGTGAACTGAAGGCGACTGATGCACTGATTGTTTCTACTTGGGCTTTCTCCAGAGCTTGTGGTTGTTAGTTTCACAGCACATTCAGCAGAAGCAACAGCAAGCTGATGGGGAGCAAGTGTAAAATTAGTGGCGAGTGGCAACAAACTGATGGGGACTCAGTGCAAACTGATGGGCAGTGAGTACTAATTGAAAGGGAGTGAGTGCAAGCAGAGGAGGGGCAGGATGAAGAGGAGAGAGATCTTCCTATTTGTTAATGGAGCAGCACTACTGCTGTTGGAGGAGCCAAGAATCCTGATGAGCTGTTTTACCATAGCTCCTCCAGAGGCAGCAATACCTCTGGCAGCAAACATCTGATAGCGGCAACAGCACCAAGAGTAGCACAACGATAAAAGCAGTCTGCAATATAAATGGGGTATAAGCATCTCCAAAAAGATCACCTAAACAGCAGAACTGACAGTCATGAAGAATCTAATGTAACTTGGAAGGCAAAGTATATGAGAAAATTACAAAAAATAAAGTATATAATTAAAGAGAATGAGAGAAAGTCAACAGTTTGTCAAGAGGAATATTTTAAATTTTTCTTGATATTTACCTGTTCAACTTTACTGTATTTGGTGCCTTCAGTACTTTTATCACTATAAGTACTTCCATGAAAAACAGTCGGCACATGCTATGCACAGTAGATGCAACATTTAATCCTGAAATAGCTGTGAAAAATATGGAAAACAGAATTACGTCAAGAATATACTATATTTAGTTTATTATATTGATAACTCATATCATTTATTCAGACTCAAAAATGCTTCAATAGGTTTATAAATTGATAATGTTAGAGATAATTTTCATATTTACCATCATCTTGAAACAATTGCACTCAATCACTACATCATGCAGAAGGGTGCTCATACATCTGAATACCATTGTGTTTTCTACCAAAAGAAAATAATCAAACTATCAATATATTCTTCATCAACTTGCCCAAACATTATCGGATCATAACCCAATTATATGATTTTGCATTTCATATTACTGACTGATTGTGTTAGCAGACAAATTTAAGGTTTGCTTGCAAAAGGTATTAGAATTTAGGCAAAACTATTAAACGTAAAGGCAACTATGAAGTCATTTTGATTTTTAATTAGGAATGTAAAACACATTTACATTGACAAATATATACTGATGAAAAAACTGACAGTCAAATTCTACATCCAACTGATTTTCTACAGAATTCCAAATAGATAGATTTACCAAAAAGATAGATTTAATTTTTGATTAATAGATTTTAATATTGGCGATTATTTTTGTATCAATGTGGAAATGTATGGAAGAAAATTAGACAACTAAATCATAGTCTTACTCAAAAACAAATGTTTTGGCTTTGGCAACACAATAACAAGAAAGAATATTGGCTGTTTGGGTCTGTCCTTTAAATTGTTACATAGCAGTTTAACAGGCAGAAAAGGTTCATAAAACTGAACATTGCTTAACAGACAAGGATGACACAGTATAGCACCAACTCTAGTCTTACTCTAGGTTGGTTGTGTAAAAATAAACCACTTTATTTTGTTTTTCTGAGAAACTCATTTTTTTTTACCTGTCCAGGCATTTTTTAATTAACTCACCAAGCATTTACTCTAAGCATGATTCACCCTTTTTTTTATCACAGAAAGGCAAAGTGTGTGCCACAATGACCCTGAACAATCATGTAATCAATTTTAAAAATATTCACAAGTGCCTTTTAGGCACTGTGGATGGATAATAATATGCAACTCCACTAATGCTCAAAGGATAGATCCGTGAGAATAAAATGAAATTAGGGAAAATGTGATGTTATTGGAGCGCTGTTCACATCTAGACCAGGGATTGGGATAAGGACGAAGTTAATTGCATTTCCAGATGACAAACCACTCACCTCGGAACTGAATGGCTCTTTATGAAAGCTATCAGTAATAAACTGTAAATCTCGGCTATGATTGCAAATAAAGGTCATGCCCCTTGTGCTGCTGATGTCCCCTGTCTTATTATATTCCCCGGATCCTTTTCAGTCCTTAAGGTGCCTAAGCTCAAAAAAGCAATCAATACTGAAAATACTTTTTTTCCCCCTTTTTTTTCCCTGTGACACCCATCCCTGTACTTTGATAATCATAAATGTCTCATCTACAAAACAACAGGAATTTTGATGCCTGGGAGAAAATCCCTGTAGAGATGTTTAACCCTCAAATGCCAAGCTGCTAAAAGATTCTGTTAAAAGCAGTTTCACAGCTAAATTAAAATGCACAGTTCATGTGCCCCATGCCTCTTTCAGCTGATTTAAAGATGTATTCAGCCCTCCAATCTCAGCTGCATAACACATTTGGAATGAAGACACACCAATATCGTATTCAACATGCATTTTTGCCCAGCAAGTTACAGAATAAGTTACAGGTAGTTTCATCATAATGTAATTTTATTATGCTGTAAATCTGATGGGCTTTTGGGGTCTTACAGCTCATGATTGATGTGTTGTCTTCTTCTGGAACCACAACAACAAGCAACTTAGTAATGGCCCTTCCCACAACCGCTTCTTACAGACTACTGCTATAAATTATTTGGGAAATGTCCAACATTGTGCCTGTGATGAATTTTGGCAGGATAGTTATAAAAACTTCATTCATCAAAAGAGAGGGAATAGCAATCAAATAAGAGTGGGAAAAAAAATCGACATGGCAATCACAGGTGTGCAGAAGGTTGCAAATGTCCAACTGGCTGGAAAACACTTAATATCTGTGAATCACAGCAACACATTTCTTTTCCTGTTGTCCCCCCAGCCCCCTGACAATAATGAGGCTTTTTCAAAATTATCATGTAAATCAAAGTGATATGCAAGATGCAATTTGTAGATCTAACAATTGATTACAAATTCTGTTGCAGCTCTTTCCCTGCTCCTACCCCCACATATCAAAGGTTAATTACTTATTTGGATAGTGGATTATTATTTAAATTAGAGGGGTTTGTGTTACTACATCTATTAATGGAAAAATAAATGTGAGTGTCTACATTATTATTTTATAGTTACAAATCACAGGATGTAACCCTAGCTTTTTTCCTTCCCAGTTTTAAAACTGTACATCCAATTCAATGTAATAACACTGCACAGAACAAAAGTGTTTTCAAAAAATAATCTTTCCATTAACCAAACAATTTTGTGCTTGACTTTGTGATTTCTAGGTTGAAATTATTTTTTAAGAGAGGTTGCTATCCTCTTCATAATAGACCCTTCCGTAACAGCTAATGAAGGTAATGAAATATGACATGCAGTTTGGCCCCTGACCATGGAATGCTCCCCCCTCCCTCAGTATCTTGAACAAAGCCAAAACAGATGTAGCTACTTTGTGGTTTAGCACTGACGTATGCTACTAGGCCAGGTCATTAGGTTCCCAGATATTAAAATCTGCACTGTGCAAATGTACAATTCTCCGATTTAACAAGAGACTGTCCCAAACGTTTCTCAATACAGAGCAAAATCAAGTTAATGACATGTCATGGCCGAATCAAGAGGCCCATAATGACGCACAATTCCGAGGGTTTGTTATTAACACAGCTGCATTGGTAGTCTCAAAATGGCTTGAGCATGTGCTGCATCAATGTTAAAAGATACCATTAAGACATGGTATAGGTACTCCATTGGTAATATTCACATGCAAGGCTCGTGATAATGAAAAAAGCAACAAAAGGAACTGTGTTTAGTACTTTTTAATTTCATTCAGTATTGCAACCATGTATACTTTTGTTCACTGGAATAAAAAGGTTCTAAATCTTTAATGTTACACACCATGTTCCAGTTTAACACTTCCGAAAAGAAGGGGAAAAAAAGACATAACATGCTTCTAATCACTATATACACAGTATTGCTCATGCACCTGTGTGGATTTCGGCATGCACTTGTTCTTTTGCAATGTACATGACACATCTCATAAATAAATTATAAGACACTGCATGGTAAACCATCAATTTACATTTTGCTAATTTAAACAATACCCTAAAGTGCAAATGGATACTTGCTGAAAAGAATTTAATGCTGCACTGTGGATGACCACAAAGCAGGATATAAAACAGATAGAAGAGTGTGAGACATATAAATTATTTCATGTTTCTGTCACCTCCTCAGCTCCTGGAGCACAAGGCCACATTAAATTTATTCTTTCAAGTGCTTTTTGGGCCCTAGAAAGGCCAGCTATGAAATAATCAATCTATTAAATAAATCATTCCACGTGTTAGTGATTGACATTATTGCAAGAACATTAGAAAAAATCAGGATTTATTCTTTTTTGAAACTGTTTATAGCTAAAGAGATGATTTACTGATCCTAAAATGATGCATTATGAATGAAACCATAAACAGGTTGAAAGGCGCAGTGTAGTATGTGCAAGCGTTTTTTAAGTTGCTCTGATACACATTTCTCCAACAAAAATATAATGGTACCAGTGACATAATAGCTAAATGACTACTAAGGTAATATGCCAACTTTTTTCCTTTCCTGCTTGCAGTTTTTAAAAATGTTTTATTTTAATTGTGGTCACTTATGACTCTTATTTTAAAATGTACTTTAGTCTGCAGCAACAAACGTAGTACAAATATGATATCAAAATTTCCATCAGGCCTAGAACAGCTTAAAGCTTTTCAGTCAGTTTTACTTAATGGAATGGTTGAATGTTGCTACTGTGTTATTAAACGTAAGCTCTAACCTAAATTACATATTTTACTGTTTGAATAGATTGTATTAATCATAACCATGCTAAACATCATGTAGCCTGTGGCTGTTGTGGTAGTTCTAGCTTTCTCACTAATATTCAGCAAGCAACAGTATTTTAAGTTTATATCTTATGAATATTTCATTATTTTTGAAGGTGATCCAGGAACTTTGTTTTCAAACCAGATGCTAATGTTTGTTCTTTTTCACAAATTCACATCCAATGGAAAAGTTATACTAACTTAACACGATTTGATTGTTTAATGCAGTGAAATTAAAAGGAATCACATTCATTAATTTTAGATTTTTCATACTGCTTTCAAATTATTGGACACAGTAAATAAAAAAAGATTGCTTTTTGCTATGAGTGCCGTCCGAGGCTAATGCAGCCTCACAGCTGTAATAATGTGAACCCGAGCCCCCACGAGCAGGCCTCAGTCCTCCAGAATTAACCATATTTTTGGCTGCTCAAATGTCAGTCTCACATCATTTGTAGAATGTACAGAAGGTTCAGGTTACATTTCAATACCAAGATTTTCTTTCACATCTTTTTGTAATTTCTACTGTTACATTTCCTTTACTGAATTTGATACACATTTTGAACCATCCTTTGCCTGAATAATCTCAGCCTAATTTTACAGTAAAAACATTTTTGTTTTCCTTCTGACATTTCTGTTGTATTTTGTTGTTTTTTTTCTGGATTTTGCATTCAGGTTAGAAAGTACTAGTAACATAACACTGCTGTGGAAATTGTAAAAATATGTAAATATATTTTCTCAAAGCCCACAGCATACATGCTCATGATATCAAAATATTAATTTTGTGATATATGGCCTACGAAATGTTCAAACACAGACCATTACAGTTCAGCACATGGAGGATAAGACAACATTTTTGTGGACTGCGATCCTAAAACATACATATTTGATGTACATTTGTATCCAACGGCCGTCCTTTCCATTTTTGATTGTGCACTAATATTAACCGAAAGCACCAGAAATGTGACAGCCGATATATAAAAAGATATTTATTCAGTCTCATGTCGGTCCTTTTACACGTTTAAGCTGTGGTTTACTGCATTTTTGAGTAGAAAATTGCTTGGTATTTAATGCTTCTGACCTATAACCTGCACAGTACACAATCCTGCATCCATACTAATACGAGAGCACATGATATTCAGGGAAGATATTCCTTATGAGCTTAGAAGAAAATAAAACATACACAGACCTTTAATAGTTTCACATCAGAATGGAAACCCAGCTAACAGTGTAACATATAGCTGCATATTATGAACAGGCACAATGGATAAATAACACAACAAAATGCTGGTATGAAAAAATTGTTCTTCTCGTGCACAAGATTGGAATCAGCGCTACCTAAGGCTGCATTGTATGTATTCAAACTCTACTATAAATCTATCACATATAATCTAATTTATAAAATTAAGCTCTTCCTTTCCATTTGCAAGCAAAACAATGATTCAGGGAAGTCAGAACACACTTTTATAACGAGGTCAGTATACACCGCTACTAGCACACATAGTGTTAATATGCATGTAACACGGAGCCATATTTTAAAAAAACATGTTACAAGTTTATTCATTTAAAGGAAATACATTTTTTGTTATTAACCTTGCACTAATATATGTGTGTGTGTGTATGTGTGTGTGTTTGTGTCTGTGTGTGTGCACTGCTTCTGCACACTATTTCTATTTTGCATAATAACTAACAAGAGTAGAAAAAAGGTTTAGAAATCAAATCATGAAAACGGCCTTAAGGGTGGCACAAACTATTTCTAATTGTTTGCTTATTGACACCAATTTATCACGGGGCACTTACTGAATAAAGGTTTCTGCAATACATGACACTCCGTTATGTCAGTTTTTACCTCATGTTACAGCCCACATTCGAAAGAAGTGCTGAAAACTCTCAGACCAGAAATGAGCAGCCTATTAAGATTTGAAAAGCTGTCATCCAAACTGAAAAGACTTGCGTCAGCCACAGAGGATATATTTTAACTGCCTGTCCACAAAACTTTAATAATGCTGTCTTGCTCTAATGTGTGCGAAAAAGACAATTTTACTTCTTCTATTAACCTGAAGTGATTACAATGACTTGATGGTGTTGCCTTATTTCATGGAATATTAAGTTCAAATTCTGCTCGCTGTAAGAACGATAAAAGTAACTAGTTACTATATGCCCCCCAAAATAGCCCCAAGTGACACAAATATTTTATTCTCCTGGCAAGTATGGTGTAATCTAGGCCTAGCCAAGGAATGAGTTTTGTCAGACTGGCTTTAATAAATTAGGAGCAGTATGTTTGGTTATTGTGTATTGCTTAGTGCACTATTTTCATATCCGATACACTATCTAATTCTTTGTTTGGCAATCCACATATGAATGGAAAGGAACCATTTCAATGCTATAAATTTCTTACATTGTAATAAGGCATTACTGCAAAAGAAAAGGACAAAAAGCAAGGTTGACAACTAGTGTCATCACTGGCTGGATTCATACCTAGTTTACAGTACCATAAGCTCATGATGTAATACATTTGCATTTTATTGGCATTATATACGTGGTGCTTTTGTGAGCTATACTTAAATGCCACTTTTCATGGTGGAAGTCGATACCTTTAATAAATAAACCAAATGAAGCTTCATGTTATTTATCATATGAAAGGATGATACTTTCATATGTACAGAGCAAGGCAATATTATTTTGGTGATCATATGCATATTAAAATTAGGATTCAATATTTTTTAATCCTTTATAAAGCTGCTTTGTTTTAGTGACAAAATTGCCATTCAATGCCTACCATAAAATGACTGTACATTCTTTGCACGAAATGTTGGCCTGGACTCAACTGTTAAATTTCTTAAACAACCTTTAACTAATTGATTTCATCATTCTTACTTTTTTTTGAAAAATATCTAAATTCACAACACAAAAAAAAGCAGTGTACTTTAAGCAAACACATTATAAGCACTAGACAGACTGTATAGCAGTCTACATTCCACTAGTTCTGCTTTATGTTGGACAACATAATTCATAGACTGTATTTAAATTACTAAACAAAATGAATTGGCAAAAAATTAAGAGGAGAATCTAACAAATATAAGATTAATATAGAATTATGAAAATGACTAAAATACACAATGAAAGAGATAGAGTGAGTGGTGGAATTCTTTGATGTCTGGATTCCAATTATACCCCTGACTGAGTTCAAAGAAAAAATGAATAAGGTATATTTTCGAAGGCACTATATGCATCTTTGGTCTCAACTCTAGCCCCTTTTTACCCTCACTCCTTTATGATACCTGGTGATGGCATTTCTTCCTCCAGATTCTCATATTTGATTCACTAGTTGACAAAAAAAAGACAAATCCTTTATCAGCTGTCATATTCCCTTCACAAGCTATTCACTAGATTCATGAAAAAAATAATGGGATGAATGAGACTACCATATACAAGCTTCATCATTTTCACACTAATTCGAACAAGTGCAACGTACAAATGTGAGCCACTGAATACAATACAATCTATTGCATCTACCAGGAAAACCCTTGCAGCTTCAGTCACTAAAATGAAGGATATATTTACACTAAAATCTAAAAATATACTTTTACAAAAATATATTTTTCTATGAACAGCGCATATTACATTAATATATAATCAAACTGAACTAGCAAATGACTATTTGATGAAATAATACGCAGAACCTCAAAAAATACACTACTGCACCAAACTACCCATTTTATAAATATGTAATGGTACAGCATAATGCACATATTAAAGATTTCAACAGAAATATTTTACCTAATATATAATTTACATTTAAATTTTTATACTTCATAATTCTGTATTAAATTTTTAAAATTTATTTTAATTCAAAATATAAATTAGCATGCAACATCAAATCTAAAGTGAATCTGGAATTGACAGATAATGAGCCAGTCATCTTTAGGCTGCAAAGATGCTGTTATGTACCTTTTTTGCAAAAATTCATTAAAGGCTTTCACTTATTTTTGTCAGTTGATGACCAGCATATCACACTTTTTAATAAAAGCAAAAAATGTGAATATTCTCAAATAGTATAGTCGCATTATATCCATTTAATCCTGTAAGAAACAAATGTCAGTGCCTCCATTTTGTAGGTTGCTTCCCTATTGCAAATTGAATAAAGGAAACATATAATTTTATGTTCATTATTTAAAAATAGTGTTTCCCTTAACATTTATTAAGACCTGATTTAATGTTTACAAAAACATGATGTTAAATATAATAAACTTTAATCAAGTAGTAATGAAATGTATCAGATCGGCATTTAACACAAAAGGACGATTACAGCAGCCAAGTTTAGTAAGCATTAGAAGTAGAAATAACACTACAAAATAGATAACAAGAGCATGCTTTTTACCTCAGTACTAAAGCATGGCATACTAAAGCAAGTGATGAAATTATTGCTAGCTGAATAGGACAATTCCTACTTATACCGAAGACTGCCACTGTAAACCACAAAACACTAACTGAAGGATTATCAGGAATTTCTTATTTAACTAGGGAAACCATTAGACTGAAAAAACTATTGGAAATAAATTACATTAATTTAACGAATGGAAAAAGTAAACCCTTTTTTGACCTCATCCCATAGTCCAGTCACACATACATATACGCGCGTTGTTTGAATCGTACACATACCAAAATAAAATTAATAGTAGCTTCAACCGTGAAAGAATCCTTTATTTTCATTCCTTATATTACACGTTTTTAGTGCCTTCATTTAGAAATAAATCAGTACATTAGGTGAATGTGAAAAATGTTAATCTAAATTCTACAAACCTAAGTGTCACGACAAGCATGTATGCTGCATTGAGCATAACAAGACGAAAGGGGTTATTGACACTCTGTTGTCTCAAACCACTCTGAATACATTTCACATTTCATCAGTTTTGTCTTTCCTGCCACGGGTGAAGGCGATCAGAGCAGACACCCATTAGATTTTTCATACAATTTTTTCATGACACGTTGGCAGGATGAAGGCAATTTTGAAATCTTACCAAATGAGAAAATGTCAAAAATTGAACTGACATCAATAGTCGTCAAGGAGACAGGCAATAAAAAAAAATAAAGCTTGCTTAATTCATAAGTAATCAACATTTTTTTTTACAGCAGTAAGGAAAATTAGAGCTTATTTTGGAAGAAAAGAATTCTATCTTTAATTACCATAACACATCAAATTAACTGAGCTTTTCTTTGTCTCATTTCTATGTGAGAAATGTGATTCTTCAGGGACTGTACATCCAAGCTCAATATTAACAAAAACACATAGTATAGGGCACCAGACATAAAAGGCATTGCAGTTTTAGGTCAAGCTATCCTAAATTTGAGTGATGCTGTTTAAAAATGTGAAGAGAATTAAAAGTAACCCCTGTATATTACCCTGAAACCTTTTTCTATTAAATAGAGGGGCAGTAAAAACAAAACAGACACAAATTTTGAACAGAAACACAATTAGCTGAACCCTGAAACAAAAACTCAAAAATGCATTGAAAACAGTTTTTTTTTAAAGTTAAAAGTACTATGAAGCTGTCTCTGTATTTAAAATAATAATTTAATGTGCAGATTATACATATGCATCTAAACATGCAACTGCAAAGCCATTCAGGGATAATAGTCAGAATGTTCCTTTGTTTGCATGAGTCAAATACAAAAGCCCTCTGTATTTATTACTGTTTCAGAATTAAAACTGTAAACAAAGAAAATTTACAATAGAGCAAACATGCCACTACCTACAGCAGGTTTTAAAAACTAAAAAAATTACAAATATGTCACTAGATTCCAATAAATACCATCCTTTGTCTAAAAAGCTGTCATTTTACACAATAGTGAGATACGCACAGCCTTAAAAATCAAAGGATTTGACAAAGCAAAGAAGATAGACTGCATTGCCATCTACAGGTATCAGAATGCAAAAACAGCCATTTCAAATTATAAACTCAAGTCATCTAAAATCTAAGTATTCTTTGCTTGAGAAACAAAGATGTGGGATGCATAGTTATTTATAATTAGTTGGCATATACATACATATTTATGTATTTTAGTAGTGCATTATGTTGTATGGCTAGGAGGTTCCTTATTTTACAGAAATTATGAATAGAACGGTGTAAATGAAAATGTAGTTTCCAGTTTGTTGCTGTTTACGTTGGAAGTACAAAGCATGGTGTAGATCATTGTTTCATAAATAAATTGTCTTTGCAATTGCAATCTACAGAAATTCGTTATTTAGCACAAATATTATGTGCTTAATTCAAGCTCACTGATTCAATTGAAGAAACAGGATTGAATACATTCATTTTCAAAAATTCTGGTGCTGAAATTCAGGGTTGGAACAATAATTAAATCCAAATTTCCAAAGGCATAGAAGAATCTTATAAATATTACGTTAACTTTCAATGACAAACCCCAGGGTCAACAGCGTTAAATAATTATACTGTAACTGAGGAAGCCAAGAAAGTTGCAAGGAAAAAATCTGGAAGATATTCAGCTGGGGTTGGCTGAGCCAGACTAGTAGTCAGTATTAATTTCCTTTCAGTTATTTTAACGTAGTACCATTTTGTATTCAAGAAAAGGCCTACCCTATGTTATTTCATGGTAATACAGAAATCATGGTCATGGAAAGGAGAGTGACTACTAGTGTGCAAGATGCACAGAGTTTAATAAAACTCAAAAGCTACGATATACATTAATGATCCAGGAAGTCACTTCTTCTGCTACATCCATCATCTACACAAGAAAATGAAGTCTTTGACAGCATTATGGAATTACTTCTGATCTTGTCAGTAATTTGTAGGTTATAATTAATATTATAAAAATCTGTGTATGAGAACTGTGCACAGTAAGGATTGGTATTTTTTTTACACAGTCATATTAAAAGAAAATTACAGTACACTCTACAAATTGTTCATGGATAAGGCCTGCACGACCATGTACTAAACATGTAAAGCTATGGAATAAAATGGAAAAGCTACTGTAAGAATATATTTCGGGTGGCAACTACACCTAAATATACAATTAAATGAGATATTGGTTGAAATTGCAAGTTTCGTTAGTGCAAAGTTAATGATTACAGATGATTAGATTTAAAAATTAGCTCTAGGAAAGAGGAAAAGGAAAGGTTTACATGCAAATAGTATATGTGGCATGTTACAAAAGACAGGGGCATCAGGTTAATTTAAGTTGCCTCTGTTTTTCTAGTGAATTTTCATGCATCTGTTTACATTAATTCCCTCACAGGCATATGATTTGTCCACTAAACTGAATTCGCTGTTTAATGCCATAACTTCACACTTTCTACAGTAGCTATCATGGCACAATATTAATGTTCAATTACCTGTTTTCAGTTTATTCTGAATTTACAATATTAATGGATCTGTTCCCATGAAGGACCTATAATAATTTTGTGGCACTTCCAGTCCTATTGTTAAAGAGTAAAAATTAGAAAAAATAATTAGCAATTTATGTTGTGGGAATTGCAGCTTAACTTCAAAAACTTTCCTGAAAAATAATGCAGAAATCACACTTTTAGATAAAGCAAATAAGGATTTTTGAGCCTGAAAAAAAACCCTAGCATCTAAATTATGAGCAAATTATCAAAGCAAAATATCTACATTATCTATGCTGGACATTTTGAAATACTGTTTATCTATGTGTGTGATAGAATTTGCTAAAAATGATCAAGTCATTTTGTTAGCAGCAATATTGCAACAATGAATTGAAACTGTATTGAAAATGTCACAAAATTAAATAATAGATTAAATTTATTAAAAATGCACAGGTGAATAATACTGTTTTGTTAATAAAAAGTTAATGTCTGGTTTAGCCATTAAAAACAGGCAACAGAAACCCTTTGCTTAGTGCTAATTTTCTAAAATACTCAAGGTTTCTGCACTCAAGTCGCTGCTTCATGTATTCCAGTCCTTAACAATGGACAACAAGCAGAAATATCATGCACTGGTTTTATATAGTGGCATAAGTTGCTATTATGCTGTTAGCTTGTGTTAATTTAGATTTCTGGTCTGCTTCTTAAATTCTTCTTTCATTATGTTTGCTGTATTTCCATAGGACTATATGATTAAAATTTTCCATCATCATATATTCCCACACAATGGGGGGAAAAATTGTAAAATATGTAGATTATGTTACTAATCACAATTGCTCAAGACTAAATATTTATCACGTAACATTCTGTGTTAAATACTGGAGTCTGTACTTGGGCCGAAAGAAACTATTTAATCTGTAATAGGCCTCAATTAACTCACGGCAGTCAAATCATTTATCCCAGTAATGAAGCTCAGGTGTACATATAACTTTAGCTATTTATTCCTATGCAGCAGTAACATTGTGAATGGAAATGGGATCACCTCTGCCATGGTAAACAATAAAGATTTTTACAGAAATTTCTTCACATTTAAATATTGTGTTGTGTATAATGGTAGTTATATCTATAAATTATTTTTGTGAAAAAGGCGTCCTGATCAGAGGAGCTTAAATCAAGTCACCACTGAGTATCAAATGCTAAATCTGTAAATAAACTGAAAAAGCACAAGAACTGATCAAAGGGAGTTTACAACAGATTGGTACGATACAGAACAATTGATACCCCCTTTGTGGTAAAGTAACCGCTGATTCACTATAGAGAGAATTTCTTTAGAGCATTCCAACTGCAAAAGATATAACAAATCTAGTTTTAATAGTAAATGTACATGCATGTAGGAATTATGTCAAGTTCATATGGAGGCAAACATTAAATCTATTAACCTGTACCGATATACTAAAATAAAGTCTTTAAATGAATAAAATACATGGTAGAAAGTATTTTACTACATTGTATTTTAGACATCCAAATTGCCTATAATCAAAACCTGATAGTAGAGGAGTACGAAGAAATAACTACCATCGGTTTATGATTACTGAAAATCAATAACAGTTATTGATCAGTAATTTACTAATGAGATCAGATGAGTATTTCCTTTTGCACAATATGCATAACCCAATTGATGTAACACATTTTTCATATTTATATCTCACACTAGTGTGATTTTTGTTTTAAGTAGCAGGGGAATGACTAATTAATTTTATAGTTAACCAATAATAAACTGCAAATAGTTTTTTAAAAAAAGGATAATTCACTTCTGTGGAGAAACAATGGAGGGATGAAAGATCATACAACTCCAGTGCATTTATTAATCCTACATCACTTTTAAAAGGCCGAAATATTGTGCTTCCACATTCTGATATGACCAGTGAAATTTTAAAAAAATCTAAAATTACTATCTGAAGTGAGTATTAAAGTTCTGATAAAGACACACTCTCATCATCGACACCTCCGGGCAAGGCCATCTAATAGGGACAAATTGCCAATGACTGCCCAAGCAACTACCACAGACTGCTGATTTGTGGATTGATACTGATGTTTAATGATCCCCTTGGGTGGATCAATAGTAATAATCCTCTTTTCTGCCTTTCTTTCTTATTGGCACTACAGACTAGGGTTTCGGTGGGAGCTCTGTAGCAATTGCAAGCTTACAGTGTGTTGTAAAGCAAACATTCTACAAGTTAAACCAGGTAGAGAATAAACAGAATTTAATTTCTTTAAACACAAGAAGTTTTATTTTATTTGAGTTATGATTTATATTAAATAAAAACTAATAAATGTCTGGGATTAAATCCATAAAAAGCAAAGCTTTTTCCTGTTTTTCTCAATTTGACTCAATTGCTACAATGTTCAATAGTAGAATATATTTAATTTTAGAAAATTACTTTCATTTGAAAAACACATTAAAAAGTATTCTAATTTCAATTTTTAATCAACAAAAATTACAGTTGATTCAACATTTAAGTTAAATTCTGTCAACTCTCAATAAATTTGCATATGTAGCATTGGGTAGAACCTTCATAGCATCAGGATTTGAACTGCAAAAACACCTCTGTTTAAGACACTCCTAACAGTATTGTTACAATTTTTAGATTTGTTAAATATAAAAGCTATAGTTTTTCCTGTGTCAATAAATAAAAATACCAGTAATAATATAAATAGAAATATTTGTGTATTATATACTTAATTCAGCATCTTTTGTTCACATAAATACTGTTTTAAATTCTATTAATTTCAGCAATAAATGTCTCATTGTCAAACTGTACTCCATGTTTAATGATCATAAAATTCCATGCAAATAAAATCAGGTTTAAAAATGATGCTGAAGAAAAGTGAAAACAAATAAAACTGAAAAGTACTATCAATTTTTTTTAAAATTCAGCCCTAATAAAGAATGCAATCCGACAGCCCCTGGCAGCAATCAACCTTGTACAGTAAATCAGAAGCCCTCTCCTGCTTACTTGCATAAGCGATCACATTCAATTCATTACATCATTATGTCATATCCATACTAATCTCTGCCCTCACACCTCCGTGGCTTTGACATGCAAATGAGCTAGAAAAGTGCACATTAAAAAACACTGCAATCATGTCATGATTCTGAGCTTCAAGCCCTCCTCTGCACACAGGGCTTGTGATCAGAAGAAACAACAGCAATCTGTTGAGGATCAGACGCTGAGGCAAGGAGGAGGGGAGATGGATACACACATACACGTGTCACAAACGCAGCCTGTGTGCCTACTTTGCATATTCACATGATTTCCATGCTCATCTGCTTTGGCAGTCAAGTACAAGTTTTTTAAAGTCTCGCACTATGAAGACATAAATAAAACGAGGAAAAGGATAGAACTGCCTTACCTCAGCTTGTTTGCCTTGTGCTTTTGCCTTGAAATTCCCTGTGGCTGCTTTGAATTTTGAGCTCCATCCTTCAAGGTTTTGCTTTCCCCTCCTCTCACTGAGTTGTGACTGGTATATAAAAAATAAAAAGACAACTACATGTTAAGCCAGCAGGCAAGACATCATGAAGCCTTGGATAGGGGGAGGGAAGAGAGGAGGGGTGGGTCACAGTTAAACGCTTTACAAAGGAAAACCTGAAGGCTTTCACAACTTGTAAGAGTCACTTTTCCAGACGTTGCTCTGAGTAGTTGGTGGTTTGGGGCTAGAACCACAATGCAAATATGTGCCTGGGGATAAAAAGCTGAAAGCAAAAATCTTGTACATATTCAAAATTGGGATCGCTGGGTACAAAAATAACGAAATAAATAGTCCATGGCACAAATTCAGACCAAATGTCACTTGAAGAGGTATACTTTGGATTGATCGAACATCCTGTAAGTAAAAGGTAATTTTAATCACATGTCTGCAGACTCTCTCTTCTGTGCAACGGAAATTGATGAAAACATTTATGACAGAGGCCATAGCTACAACAGAAAACTATAGCTAGAAAAAAACGCATTCTTACATTTTAAAAACAGAGAATAAATTCTGTTTTTAATGATAACAAAATGTAGTTCTTAAACAAAATATCCCAGGGATGATATTTTACTCATTTTCTTTTTAAGAAGTCAGCCATATTGAAAGTAAGCCAAATTTTAAAAAAAACCTTTTGCCAGTTTAATAATAAATAAGCAGGGGAAAACTTTATGTCATCTGTCCAAAACATACAAACAAATTTTTAATGGTTTTAAATTTCTTCCAAATTTAAGAAGTAGCGGTGGAAAAATAACAGAGATAAGCTGATGCCCTTTTTTCTTTCCCTGTTGATGTACTTCTTTTATCTACTGTGCTCTGTACAGGATCACGTGGTGCTGCAGATACAGAGCAAGGGGTGGGGGTGGGGGGTGGAGAAAGATAGAGAAAAAGACACACGCAAACACACACGCACACACACATGCACACACACATGCACGCACAAAGGAAAAAGGACAACATTTGCATGCTGGACTGATCTGACATAATCTTCAGCTTGCTTTCCCTGGTTTTAGCCTGAAGACGCATGACCCTGCTGTGGCGAGCAGCAGCCGTGGAGGTGACCCCATGCTAACCAGCCTGTTAGAACTAATAAGGTACACCCATAAGCGACACCACTGACATTACACTCTCCTGCAGAATTTGTCTATTTATGCACTAGTGGGCTCTAAATTTGCTGTTTCTTGCAGTATTATGTATCATTACATTTGCAAGACAATTTTGGTTATTTCAGACACTTACAAATACACTGCTGTAGGATAATTATCAACAGCATCAAATAGAGAAATTGCAAATGGCTGGCTGAAATGGAGGACAGTCCAAAGATGTCCTGAGATAATTTTAATCCTTCTAATTTCAACACAAATGGTTTCAGAACAGCAATTTCTCCACTGACAGCATGCCAGCAACCATTTACATTATTTTTGTTTCTCTCTCTCTCCCCTCGCTCTGCTGAAATCCTCCATTTTGTGATCACTTGTGATCATCGCAGCTTCCTATTTGCATGCTATGAGATGGTGGCAAGCAGGAGGAAGAAAAAGACAGTATGAGGAGTGAATGTCAAAGCCCACTTCTGGCATTTGCTCATTTAAATTCAATCATGCAACCTTGCAGGAGCTGAAAAATAGATGGCCTGCATTATGAATTTCTGATCAGCAGACTGATAGGTTATGAGAGAGGACAGTAATCCTATTGAACAGCCTTTTTCCAAGCTAGGGCGTGAGACAGCTGCCCTTCAGAGATTGTTATTTTTTCTTACCCTCCTATTATTTTAGCATTTTCCCCCATATTTTACTGAATGTGACATGAATTATAGCCGCTTACATTTGCATCTGAAGCTTCATTGATGTACCGACATCAATCACGAACACCATTTTAAAATTAACTACATGCTTTTTTTTGTTTACACTTTAAAAGCTCAATATATTTCAAACTTAACTATTCTTCATGGGTCTTATTGCTAAAGATAAGAAAACAAGTACTGATAAATGCTAATGCATGTTTGAAGATTCATTTAATTTGAATCATAATTTTTTTTTAAATGAGCCAACAGCACAAATTCATAAAAATGTGATAAAAATTTATGTTATTTCAACAAATTTAACAGTATGCATAAAAATGAGGGGCAAAAAGAAAAATTAAGTACGAGTTAGGAAATAATATTTCTCTTTTTAATATGTAGCATGATGTTGCAAGCATACTCTTAAATCTAAGCACTAAGCTTTGCCTATTCAGTGCATCTTACTTATATTCTGCTATTAGACAAAGGATTAAGGCAAATCTATAAATCCTAAAACACACAAATAAAGTAGATTAAAATGCAAAAAGCTATGGAAGACATTAATGGAAAACAGAAATATTTCAATCAAATAATCTTTTTTTATCACTAGAAACAAAGTAAAATGCATTAAATTAAAAATAAATGATAGTCATGGCTTAGGATATTTTTAATACAAATAATGAAATCAGTCACCATGCAGTTGTCTTCTCTTCATATTACACTTGATAATGGCATATCCTTGGGATTTTGCAGTTTAAAATATATCAAAACAATTTTTTTTTCAAATATCATTTAAATCTCTGTCAACTCTCGAAAATTCCACATCATGTGAATAAAATCTGGTCAAGCCAATAATTATTTATGGTATTTGCAAGATATAAATTAAGGAAGTGTTCCAAAGACGTATGCGTCAGCACAACTCTATTTTGGCCTTGGTGCTACCACAAATGGAGGGTTTGGGACAGCCAGAATGACCACAAGATTCCCCTCCCAACATTGCTGTAAATTCAGAGGGTGAGTCATCTGCCATCATACTTTGGCCCCTGATTTTTCTGTCCAGTTGAACACAAATACAGCTATTGGAGAAAAGCAAGCTTATTTCATCCTTGGGCTTCAAAATGGAAAGTTATGTCGTAATATTTCTGAATGGATTTCTCTCCTCAGCATGGCCAGGAACAATTTCGGTTTCTTAAAAAATCTTAGCTTTACAAACTATTATTTGATACAGACACAAGTGAAACTATATTACAAACATAACAATGTAACATGCAAATAAATACATACTTATACAACTTGCTCTTTGTTCTTTCTTGTATTTCAATTCATGTTCTGAATATTTGTTGATAAATTATGCTTTTTTTTCCCATGCCAATTTTCTTCCCACCCTTTATGGAGAAGATGACTGCCTATAGGGGCAAGGCGGTTCCACAGGCACTGATTGCCCTCTGGTATCTTGCCCTAGTGGTCTTTAACTCATGTGTGAGAACAGACAGTGAACGGTGGCAGGCTATTTGGTTATGGGAGGCATCACAAGCAAGCTTGATCCTGTCATCACCTGACATTCACACATGCACACTTCGAGCAGAAGTCCAGCATGGATAGTGGTAAGTAGTGGAAACTCTGGCAATTTTTTACTCCTTAACGGAGAAATGCTGAAGCCAAATGCAATACCCTCCTGCTGCTTCCACTGAGTTCATACTCCCTGGATAAGTTGGACAATGCATTTTTAAAAACCTAATCTTCCCATTACACAAGGGTGGGGAAGGGAGAGGGAATTTCTACAGATATTTACTTATCTTGTACCCTGTGCCGTACATCGTATTTTCTGAGACAGATGAGGACATAGCCATAAATGCAGAACATAAGTTATGCACCTGCATGACCAGCTCATTACCATATACTAAAACCAGTGGTATAGGGTAGGGTCATATGGAAGGAATACTATTTCTGCTATCCAATTGGACATGTTTTACATTTGACATAAGGTCAGTGGTTTCTGAAGAATATTTGATTTTCTCTTTATTGTTACATTCCTGTTAACTGCACTATTTTATTCAGAACAGAGGGTATGCATTAAACAGGGAAATATTGCCATAACATATCCAACACTTTCCAAATATTTAATTCAATGCAATGCACTGCAGTGTCAGATTTAAGAGAATCCACTTAATTGGACACATCAGCATACAATAAGGTTTTGCTGAACAAAACTTGGTGCACTAGCTTCCATCAGAAGCATGTACTCTAGCACCGTAGCCATGTCTACACTCCATGTTTCAAAATTTAAATGCTGCACAAATCGTCAGAGGACAAGATATGAAGAACTTTCTCAATCTTCGGCCCAGTGCACAAATGAAGTAATTTTGCCTCAGCTCAGCTGGGATTTTAAGTGGTTGAAGGATGCTGGTGTTAACAGTCAGGGCATCATTACACTTGCAGGCACTGCACTAAACCTTACACCAGGAGACTACTTGATAGCATGCATCTTTCTTAACAAGATGCAAAATAAGAAACACATTTGCCTGTTATTAAACCCCACTCATAAGTGGTTGCAGGGCTCTTTTTTGCTAAATATCGGGAAGACCCTGGGGGATTGCTGTATGGTAACTAGAGATGAATTTCAGACAGGGAGCCTTTTAAACCAGCAGTGAAGGAATCTGAAGCATCAGACCATGAACATCAGTTTTAAATGCTTTTTCCTTGCCAAAGGAGTAAACACTTAGTAAAAGAAGGGGAAAAAACGAGAGCGCTGACACGGATTGGATAAATACACTGGATGGATTGAGGACATTAAGCACTGTTTCAAATCTGGCAGTGCATTAAAGGCTTACACTTCTTTTAAGATGGCACACAAGTCCACTTTATGCAATATGGAAAAGATTAAGGATATTAATTCATCTACCACCTAATCAATTATAGGTTATGTACTGGACTTCTGTTTCTACACAGTATTCATCATCAAATTTACACTGGCCTGTCTGTGTTGTTCCATAGAATTCTAATACACTGGCACATGAGGTGCACAATAGTAATATGATATATTTAAAAAGGTTTCTTACTCTGCTAAAGCTCGCAAGCAGTCCATCTTATCTTGGTACTACTTAAGCACCTTTTCTTTGACATGGTTGATTACTGAAGCACTTTGGAACCACTTTAGAATCTTTGCGCCAACTAAGTAAAACAAAACTACAGATTGCCTACAATCTACGTGGTAATTTAACACATTTCTCACCAATTTCCTAAAATCCACTAACTGGGCATAAATCTAGAGTATATTGCAAAGGCAACACAAGCAATTTATTCATTCCAGGTGTGTGGCTGTTTTATTTATGGCTCAGCATCTTTACTGTCTGGGACTTCAACATGAGAAATTCTACTTTGTAGCCAGCTGCATACGATTGTTGTGAATCATTACATTATGTATTAAAATCCTTCTGTGTGACAACACAATCATTTTACTTCTGCAAGTAGCCTGTGAGCTGCCCATGGTTCTAAAGCTCATCTCTGTACCTTTTTTCCCCTGAACTCTTAAAAAAAAAGTTTTCTATTAGGAGCAAAATACAACCCAGTCAAGGTTATTTTATATTTGCATCTATATTCACCAACATGCTCTAAAGCTGATCTGTGCACATAGACCGTACACTGGTGAAAATATATCAGAGTTAGCATACCTAAAACTAGTTTTATTTTAATAATTGTGCGCAAATTCCTGGCTATACATCTCATAGCTAATTATGTTCTCATGAATCACACTTATACCGGCTCACTATTTAGATACTGACAAACTTAATTGCATATATATATGAAGGTAATTATTTGTGCATTTTGACATATCGTAATCCAAAATTCTGCTTTACTAGATACGTCATCCATTTTAACAATAATGTTATCAAGCATTTGGGAAAGGAAACATCTGATATTTTTTTCAAGGTTACTTTTGATTACATTCACAATATGATTGGGCAGGTGCTTCAGAAAAAAACAGCAAATTTTTTGGCACTTTGTTATTTGTCTTTTAATTTAAATGATTCTTTTCAGTGGCTTCCAGCATTTGAAGCAACTTTAATTTAAACCATAGTTATTAAGATAATTACTATGTAATACATATCTATAGTGATTCTACCTACTTTTAGCATCAAATTAGGTTGCCTTAAAAAAATCCATAAGCCCTAAAATGTCTTTTTAAAGTGTTTTTGCTAGTGTCTGGATGACACATTTACCATAGTAATCAGATGGAATAATCACTTCTAGCTAACACCTTAACTGCAAGATCAAGCCTAAAAATCCTATTTTCATGCATAAATATTCTACATTAACACACAAAGCCACTAATGCCTTGCAATATACAGTTGAGTCACTATACTCTCTGAAATTCACATACATTTGTCTTATAAGCATGTAGTAGTTATGTTGTTTCAATCAATGTACTTCAAAATAATAGCTACCGCATAACTACTCCTGATGGTAAGTATAAAATATTAAGGACTGTTGAAATATATGATGATGAGATTTGGCCATATTCTCTAAAATACCAGCAACTAAAAGATGACAGTAAACTCATTAAATCACATATACATATATATAAATATATATATGAAGTTTAAACTGAAAAAACAAACAAAAACTATAGTCATTATATTAAACAGAAAGAACAGCACTAATGCTTTTTTAATGTAATATTTAAATTACTGCTGGCTAATGCAGGGTGTTCTGTTCATTTCTATTGCTGCCAAGGGTTCAAGGGGGAAAAAAAATTAAAGTAAATTTTTTTATAATCAAGGTACAACTGCCCCAAGCAGCAAGTGGCACTCATCTAAATAGCCTCTGCCCCTATTATGTCTGTCTTTTATTCTCTGGGCTATTGAATTCAATATACAAAAACTCCATCATACAGCAATATAATTTCTGTGTCTGGATAAGGAAGGATTCTGGGTAATTGGTTGGCTGCAGTTCACTCATTGTTCACAGCTGCCATCAGGAGATTCATAGAGCGTCTGGAGAGATTTCCCCCTTGCGCTTATTCCACCCTAGGAAAAAAGTCATTTGTCTGATTTATTTATGATGCAATGAAGGTATGCTGAATGGATCAGGATAACCTAACACTGGTCAAACTGTCTGTCAGTAAAGATAAAGTACACTCATACTCCAATGGGCACACAGTTTTTAACCATCTATACACCTGAAACTATAGCCTTTATATCACTGTTTCATACATAACAAGTTCCACCATATAAAACAAAAACAAAATGGATTTGTGCAGTTCCGATGTGGTTCTATTGTGCAGCTTTGCATTTGTTTAAAATATATGTGCTGTATGCTTAACATTCAATTCAATCTTTTGTTGATAATTTGATAATTTTGCATACCAGTCAGCAAGTGTAGATTATTAAAGTAATTACTGCCCTTTTTTTTGCTGGCCCAAATAGCCTTTAACATTACAGGTTAACTGCTTTCTGTCAAAATGCAAACATTATTTTCGTAGTCTATCCGGCACAGTTCCCAAAGCATAAGCAACAGTGATTATTTGTAGGCAAGACTAGCCCCTGCAGGCACAATCTGCTATTGCAATCACAGAGACATCACATGCTTTGATATTTTGTTTTTGTAGCAAAAGTCCATGGAGGGGGGTTGTTTATCAAAGCAAATGCTTCATAAACTAGTTACATTTTCACCAAAAAAAATAGACTGTACTCTATACAATACGTGGAGTTTAAAACAGTCATGTGATGAACGACAAAAAGATATACCGCAGCTTTCGGTAAAGTATCAATTCTCTCTCCTAACTGAATAAGTCGCTGTCCCACTCAACAACAGATTAAAACTACATTCCCCTACCATTGTTAGATTATTTTTACTTAGCCAAAAACATTTTTTTAAATCTTACTGCACCTAACAAAGTTATGCAATCAATAAAAAAAATTCTAACAATGCTTAGACAGCACCCAAGTGTTTTATTTTACAAAACAAGGATATGGAAGTATTTACTCTCCTTTATTCAGTTGCCAGCACTTATTCCCTACTAAAAGCTAGTTTTTCTCCCAGAAATGCAGCAGATCAAACCAGAAGTGTTAGCTGAAATGTTGCTTTGTCAGTACATCACTGCAATCACTGTAATTGACGGGGAACATTTTGTTTCTGCTGTAAGTCAAAAATCTGAAGCACAAAATCATTTACAAATATCACAAAAATTGCTGTGTGAAAAGATGAGATTTTTTTAAAAAAAGAGTACACAATTTGACTTGGTAAGTATTTTTAAAATGTGTGACTATTAATTTAAATGTAGGATAGTAAGGGCACAGGATGTACTGTGGGTGGGGGACTTCAATGTCCATCACCAAGAGTGGCTCGGTAGCATCACTACTGACCGACTCGGTAGCATCACTACTGACCGAGCTGGCCGAGTCCTGAAGGATATAGCTGCCAGACTGGGTCTGCGCCAGGTGGTGAGCGAACCAACATGAGGGAAAAACCTACTTGACCTCGTCCTCACCAATCTACCTGTCGCAAATGCATCTGTCCATGACAGTATTGGTAGGAGTGACCACTGCATAGTCCTTGTGGAGATGAAGTCCCGTCTTCACACTGAGGACACCATCCATCGTGTTGTGTGGCACTACCACCGTGCTAAATGGGATAGATTCAGAACAGATCTACCAGATCAAAACTGGGCATCCATGAGGCGCTGTGCGCCATCAGCAGCAGCAGAATTGTATTCCAGCACAATCTGTAACCTCATGGCCCGGCATTTCCGTCACTCTACCATTACCAACAAGCCAGGGGATCAACCCTGGTTCAATGAGGAGTGTAGAAGAGCATGCCAGGAGCAGCACCAGGTGTACCTAAAAATGAGGTGCCAACCTGGAGAAGCTACAACACAGGACGACACGCATGCTAAACAGCGGAAACAACATGCTATAGACAGAGTTAAGTGATTCCACAACCAATGGATCAGATCAAAGCTCTGCAGTCCTGCCACATCCAGTCGTGAATGGTGGTGGACAATTAAACAACTAACAGGAGGAGGAGGGTCCATGAACATCCCCATTCTCAATGATGGCAGAGTCCAGCACGTGAGTGCAAAAGACAAGGCTGAAGCGTTTGCAACCATCTTCGGCCAGAAGTGCCGAGTGGATGATCCATCTCAGCCTCCTCCCAATATCTCCAATATCACAGAAGCCAGTCTTCAGCCAATTCGATTCACTCCACGTGACATTGAGAAATGGCTGAGTGCACTGGATACAGCAATGGCTATGGGCCCCGACAACATCCCGGCCGTAGTGCTGAAGACTTGTGCTCCAGAACTAGCCGCGCCTCTAGCCAAGCTGTTCCAGTACAGCTGCAACACTGGCAGCTAACCGACAATGTGGAAAATTGCCCAGGTATGTCCTGTCCACAAAAAGCAGGACAAATCCAAAACGGCCAATTACCGCCCCATCAGTCTACTCTCAATCATCAGCAAAGTGATGGAAGGTGTTGTCAACAGAGCTATCAAGCATCACTAACTCACCAACAGCCTGCTCACGATGCTCAGTTTGGGTTCAGCCAGGACCACTCAGCTCCAGACCTCATTAAAGCCTTGGTCCAAACATGGACAAAAGAGCTGAATTCCAGACGTGAGATAAGAGTGACTGCCCTTGACATCAAGGCGGCATTTGACTGAATGTAGCACCAAGGAGCCCTAGTAAAATTGAAGTCAATGGGAATCAGGGGGGCAACTCTCCAGTGGCTGGAGTCATACCTAGCACAAAGGAAGATGGTGGTAGTTGTTGGAGGCCAATCATCTCAGCCCCAGGACATTGCTGCAGGAGTTCCTCAGGGCAATGTCCTCGGCCCAACCATCTTCAACTGCTTCATCAATGAACTTCCCTCCATCAAAAGGTCAGAAATGGGGATGTTCGCTGATGATTGCACGGTGTTCAGTTCCATTCGCAACCCCTCAGATAATGAAGCAGTCCGTGCCCGCATACAGCAAGACCTGGACAACATCTAGGCTTGGGCTCATAAGTGGCAAGTAAAATTCATGTCAGACAAGTGCCAGGCAATGGCCATCTCCAACAAGAGAGAGTCTAACCACCTCCACTTCACATTCAACGGCATTACCATCACCAAATCCCCCACCATCAACATC
Organism: Heptranchias perlo; assembly: GCF_035084215.1. NCBI lineage: Eukaryota > Metazoa > Chordata > Chondrichthyes > Hexanchiformes > Hexanchidae > Heptranchias > Heptranchias perlo. The sequence continues at coordinate 47,993,875 of NC_090340.1, forward strand.
CTGGGGTTCACCACTGACCAGAAACTTAACTGGACCAGCCACATAAATACTGTGGCTATAAGAGCAGGTCAGAGGCTGGGTATTCTGCAGCGAGTGACTCACCTCCTGACTCCACAAAGCCTTTCCACCATCTACAAGGCACAGGTCAGGAGTGTGATGGAATACTCTCCACATGCCTGGATGAGTGCAGCTCCAACAACACTCAAGAAGCTTGACACCATCCAGGACAAAGCAGCCCGCTTGATTGGCACACCATCCACCAGCCTAAACATTCATTCCCTTCATCGCCAACGCACAGTGGCTGCAGTGTGTACCATCTACGGAACGCACTGCAGCAACTCACCAAGGCTTCTTCGAAAGCACCTCCCAAACCCATGACCTCTACCACCTGGAAGGACATGGGCAGCAGGCACATGGGAACAACACCACCTGCATGTTCCTCTCCAAGTCACACACCATCCTGACTTGGAAATATATCGCCGTTCCTTCATCGTCGCTGGGTCAAAATCCTGGAACACCCTACCTAACAGCACTGTGGGAGAACTTTCACCACACGGACTGCAGCGGTTCAAGGCGGCGGCTCACCACCACCTTCTCAAGGGCAATTAGGGATGGGCAATACATGCCGGTCTTGCCAGTGACGCCCACATCCGATGAACAAATTTTTAAAAATTACAGCTTTGTTAGTTTTAACCCTAATTGATTATCACACGTACAGTCAGATCTGCATGTCATTTGCATCAACTCAACTTTGCAAAAGAAAAATGCTGATCTGAGAAGAAAAGGAATTCAAAACAAAGAAAAACAGGCGTGTTTATAAAAAAAAAAATTACTTCTCAATATCATTCAGCAGTTTAACGACTTAACTCTACCGTGGCTTCCTTAAGTTGATTCTCCAGTTACATATCAAAAATTCAATCGTTTTAGAAGTATAATGGTCTCTCATCAATCTCAAAGAGAAAATTTACAAGTTCGGCAAATAGAAGCTTTTTGGTATTAAACAGGTTCCCTCTTCACTTCAAGGGCCTGTGGGGCCATGAAAGCTGGTCCCTGTAAATATTTTTAATCCCATAAATATTGTCACACAAGTGGGCTGCCATAATGGGGAAATATTTATATTCCTCAGTTATAATGCATCAAACTAGCATGATGCAATGGGGAAGGGGGGAATTATAACTGACAATGGGATCCAGTGAGCAACGTGTGCACCTGACATAATTCTAAGGCCCTACAGATTTTATTTGCCAGATCTCATGAACATATGATTGGCAGCCTGCCTGCCCAATTGCTTTGGTGAGGGGCAGCCCATCTTCTTTCAGGGCAGGATTTCTGGCAAGCCTGCTATGGATTATTTAAAGCATGACTGTACCTCTCTTGAAGGAAGGTTGCATTCACATTGCTGACATTAGTCTCAGCATTTGCTGGAAATACCTCAACCTGGAAGATGTGTCAGAAGAAAGCCCCCAAGTTTTCTGTTACATTCATGGAGGTCCTAGTGAGGGCTTGGAGGGACATCCTCTTTCCATCACATGGGAAAAAGATGCCAAAAGTAGAATTTTCAACAGGCCTAGGGAGAGGTGGCAGAGGTAGTCAATGCTAGCAGCATCACCCGCAGGACCTGGGTTCAATGTCAAAAGAAGTTCAACAACCTGAGCAGAGCAGCAAGGATAAGTACAGGTCTTCATGTATCCATCTCTCTGCATTACACCTAGCAACAGCACTTTCCCAGCCCTCTTACCCAGCAGTCTGAGCACTTCCCTTCCCTGCACCGTATCCTTGTCCACCAATCACAAGTGCCACTGTATTACCTCACCTTCTCATTCCAATCACACTCTAACCCCGTTTCTTGCTGCCTTCACAGCAGGCACTAACAGCATTCTGATCTCACCTGGTAGCAATTACAAAGCAACAAGCTCCTCTGCTGACTCCTTTCTAACTTCACAGTCCAGACACTTTTTTTCAATTGAACACCTCCCCATCCTGCTTGCAACTTGCTCTGCATTCACATTGTGCAGCATGAAGCAGCCCCACACATATACACATTCTTTTACAATAGGCGATCACTAAATCTCCTCCTCTCCTTCTACAGGAAAAAAAGTAACTCACAACACAGGGAAGAGGAGAAAAATCAGGGAGAAGACCATAACGAGATAGAGCAGCCAGCCCTGGAGATGAGAGGCCCATCAAGAGCAGAAAGCATCAGAGATGGTGTGGCTGAGGGCGACATTGAGCAGGATGTCTGCCTATTACTGTACACTTCCATTAGCCTCAAACAATTGCACAACCAGCTTGGCAGCTTCATGCTGCATAATGAAGCCGGTCATCTGCTACTGTGTAGCTTGTCAGTGCCATGTTAACCCCTGTCCCTTTCTTCTTTCGCTAGATATTTCTCAGTATCTGGGCCCTATGGAAGAGAATTCAGAGGAAGACAATTGTCCAGAAGAAGCACTGTCATGTGCTCCATCCCTCCCAAGCACTCCAAGTGGGTTAGATAGTGTGTTAGAGGGATTTGAACGTCATGAAGCACCCAGCATGGGTGAACAGGAGCAGGGACTCGTGGAAAGGACAGCACAGGTGATAACTCGCTGGAGGGCAAGCTCGGCTCCAAGCTCTGCTTAGAAGGACAAAGGTTCTAACTTCAGGGGCTAGCCTTCAAAAGAGAACTCACTTCAGCATATATGAAAATTATACAATATATTGGAAAGCCAGCCAAGGAGTTGCCGTACCATGACTGTAAGACTTGGAGGAGTCCGCTACCAGCTTGTGTGGCGTTCTGTTGTAGAGCAAATGAACTCCGTAGGCTACCATGGAGTGTGTGGTCATCTCCATGATTCAATAGTTTCAATGTTTTTATTTCAGGAGTGGTGGAGGAAATGAAGATTGTTAATGCGGAGGGGGATTCTGGAACATTTGAGGGGAATTAGCAGGTCAACCAAAGTGCTGCAATCCAGGATATTCGCTCTGGGCTTGTACACCCTATGAGCTAGGTAAGGCCTTCTTCAAGCAATCCCCCTCACCTCCTATCTCCCAACAGGCCCAAGTGCTGTTCCTTGTGGCATGGCAGACTGCTGTTGCTCCTCTTCCTCCAACTAAGTCAAAGTAGCAATAATGGCACCCATCGTAAGCTGTGTACTTAGAACATAAGAATACAAGAAATTGGAGCAGAAGTAGGCCGTATGGCCCCTCGAGCCTGGCCCACCATTCAATAAGATCATGGCTGATCTTCGACCTCAACTCCACTTTCCCGCCTGATCCTCATATCCCTTCTTGAGGGTGTGTAAGTAAAATAAACGTAGATAAAAACATCTACATGGCAAACTCTCTTGCAGAAAACACATTAGCAAACAGATATCATTGATTCGAGAGCTTGCAGGTAAGCGCCCTTTAAATATTGCTTCCAATGGATCTTTGGAAACCAATCCCGCAAGTTTTGCACGTTCATTGCTGGTCGGACTTCTGTTTTGGCACATTAAAATTTAATCGGAGCCCTAATGACAGCATTCACAAGGTTCCTGTCTGCTTCCAGCGGGTGCCTTGGGTGCCTAAAATGCCTAATAAAACTGATGGCGGTGGGTCGGAACCAAGCAGGATCGGGGGGGTGGGGTATGTCTTCCGTTGCTATTTTAACTCCACCACCATCCATTCCCGCTGGGTAGGGGGAGTTAAAATTGGCTCTATTGTCTGAAGAACAATTAGAAAAGTCCCACCATTGGCGGATGTGCCTTTAGCTGCCAAGGCCTGAAGCTCTGAAATTCCCTCCATAAACCTCTCTGCCTTTCCCTCCTAAGACGCTCCATATCTCTCTGACAAAGCCTATGGTCACCAGTTTTAATATCTCCTTCTATGGCTCAGTGTCAATTTTTGTCTGATTACGCTCATGTGAAGCGCTACATAAATGCAAGTTGTTGTTGTAGAACTTTTTCTAAAATAATTTCATGAATCATTTTTAAACAAAGAAATTAGTTGGTTTTGTGAGATAAACTGAAGAATGTATCAGAGGGTGTGAAATTGGAAGATTATGCTTTGATGTAACTCAGATGCAACTGAGTAGAAGAATTATCAGGTCAGTTCAATAGAGAAAGATTGCCTTCATATTTTACACGCTTCCATATACTTTTTATTCCACCCGTATAGGTTTTATTGCAGTAGTTTACAGGTCTTGCATGCCACTGCTGGAACTAATTTGCAGCACTATTATGCAAGTCCTAGCCCCGTCCCAGTGAACTGTCAGCTAACAGTTATTCACATTCTTCCGAGCTGTTCTCTGTCCTTTTCTCCAGCACGTTCCTCTTTTGTACGAGACTATAGAGCCGATTTTATCTACCGGCAGAGAACGGGCAGGAGGCCAAGCCTTCAGCTGCTGAGGCTCCACACTCCCTAAACCCCCCTGCCTCTCCTCCTTTAAGTTACTGCTTAAAACCCACTTCTTTGACCAAGCTTTTGGTAACCCCTTGTAGTATGTCCTTCTGTGGCTCAGTGTCCAATTTTTCTCACCCCTTTGTGAAGCACCTTGAGACATTTTTTTCTACATTAAGGTGCTATGTAAATGTAAGTTGTTGTTGCACTTACATTTACATAGCACCTTAAGAAGTGGTGAGAATCATCAGTATCAACTGCATATGGGTCAGTTTTTAAAGTAATCTCCTACATTGGGCTTAAATTATTAAAAGGTATTAACATCAAAGTATTTTTATTTGGTAGCAACTGTTCTTTTAAAAAGAAAACGATTGAAGTGAAATCTGGTTCAAAGATGGTTGTAGAGATCTCTCCGGTAATAATTAAAAGGTGAAACTAACTTTGCAATGTATTAAGCAAATGTGAGGTCATCCACTTTGGACCAAAAAAGGATAGAACAGGGTACTTTCTAAATGGCAAAAAGTTAAAAACAGTGGATGTCAAAAGGGACCTAGGGGTACAGGTACATAGATCATTGAAGTATCATGAACAGTGCAGAAAATAATCAATAAGGCTAATGGAATGCTGGCCTTTATATCTAGAGGACTGGAGTACAAGAGGGCAGAAGTTATGCTGCAGCTGTACAAAACCCTGGTTAGACTGCACCTGGAGTACTGTGAGCAGTTCTGGGCACCGCACCTTCGGAAGGACGTATTGGCCTTGGAGGGAGTGCAGCGTAGGTTTACAAGAATGATACCCGGACTTCAAGGGTTAAGTTACGAGGAGAGATTACACAAATTGGGGTTGTATTCTCTGGAGTTTAGAAGGTTTAGGGGTGATTTGATCGAAGTTTATAAGATATTAAGGGGAACAGATAGGGTGGATAGAGAGAAACTATTTCCGCTGGTTGGGGATTCTAGGACTAGGGGGCAAAGTCTAAAAATTAGAGCCAGACCTTTCAGGAGTGAGATTAGAAAACACTTCTACACACAAAGGGTGGTAGAAGTTTGGAACACTCTTCCGCAAACAGCAATTGATGTGAGCTCAATTGCTAATTTTAAGTCTGAGATAGATAGCTTTTTGCCACCCAAAGGTATTAAGGGATATGGGCCAAAGGCAGGTATATGGAGTTAGAACGCAGATCAGCCATGATCTTATCAAATGGCAGAGCGGGCATGAGAGGCTGAATGGCCTACTCCTGTTCCTATGTTCCTATATATTATTTTGGTACATATGGTAGGAGACTTTACCACACTATCCTTTAGCAATACTACCACCAGTGATACCTTAGTTTTCTACCTGGGTATAACTAAGGATCCAAAGTCTGGCTCAGCCTTCAATTTTCACTATCTTCAGTAGTGTATCTTTGGCCACTCATTTTTTTCCATTTCTTTGGTGAATGGCAGCAATGGCAGAGAGAGGTCCAATGGGAAATTCATCTGAAATTCACCGCCATCAGAAAATGTGTCAAACTGGGCTGATGCCGTCATAACTACAGGCTCAAGTCCTGCCCTTATGCACTGGAGACAAAACTATTATACACGGATTATAAAATATTAAAAAATGTTTTAAAAATTTGTTGCATGGCCATTGCTCCTAACTGTACTCCCTGTTGATTGCGGAAGAAAACGTTGCTGCAGCAAGTTAGCCTTGCTTGACTAACATTCGAACAATTAGATGTGTCTTTCCCTCCATACGCAAGGTGGAAATACTCATAAAAATTAAATTAAGAGCACTGGTGCTTGCTCTGTGATGTAGACCTTAACAAGACTTTGCATCTTCCGCTGTACGAAATTAAGGGGACAAGCTAAAATAATAAGTACAAACAAAACATGTAAGCTGCTACAAAGCATATGATTGAACAAAAACAACTTGCATTTATATAGCACCTTTAACATAGTAAATTGTCCCAAGGCGCTTCACAGGAGTGTTATCAAACAAAATTTGACACCAAGTCACATAAAGAGATATTACGACAGGTTACACAGGAACATAGGAACAAGAGTAGGCCATTCAGCCCCTCCTGCCTGCTCCGCCATTTGATAAGATCATGGCTGATCTGTGAACTAACTCCATATACCTGCCTTTGACCCATATCCCTTAATACCTTTGGTTGCCAAAAAGCTATCTGTCTCAGATTTAAATTTAGCAATTGAGCTGGTATCAATTGCCGTTTGCAGAAGAGAGTTCCAAACTTCTACCACCCTTTGCGTGTAGAAATGTTTTCTAATCTCGCTCCTGAAAGGTCTGGTTCTAATTTTTAGACTGTGCCCCCTACTCCTAGAATCCCCAACCAGCGGAAATAGTTTCTCTCTATCCACCCTATCTGTTCCCCTTAATATCTTATAAACTTCGATCAGATCACCCCTTAACCTTCGAAACTCTAGAGAATACAACCCCAATTTGTGTAATCTCTCCTCGTAACTTAACCCTTGAAGTTCGGGTATCATTCTAGTAAACCTACGCTGCACTCCCTCCAAGGCCAATATGTTCTTCCGAAGGTGCGGTGCCCAGAACTGCTCACAGTACTCCAGGTGCAGTCTAACCAGGGTTTTGTATAGCTGCAGCATAACTTCTGCCCCCTTGTACTCTAGGTTGATCAAGAAGTTGGTTTTAAGGAGCGTCTTAAAGGGGGAGAGTGAGCTGGAGAGGTTTAGGGAGGGAATTCCAGAGTTTAGGGCCTAGGCAGCTGAAGGCACGGAGGAAATTTCTGCTCATCCAATACTGGATGTCAGACAAGCAGCAAGATAAATCAGAGGCAGTGAATGGGTTGAGAGAGATGGTAGTGAGGTAGAGCTGAATGTCGTCAGCGTGCATCTGGAATTTGACATTGTGTTTTCAGAGGATGTTGCTGAGGGGCAGCGTGTAGATGAGAAATAGGAGGGGGCCAAGGATAGATCCTTGGGGGACTCCAGAACTGACGGGGCGGAAGCAGGAAGGGAAGGCATTGCAGGTGATTCTCTGGCTACAACTGGATAGATAAGAATGGAACCAGGCGAGGGCAGTCCCACCCAGCTGGAGAACAGAGGAGAGGCGTTGGAGCAGGATGGTCTGGTCAACCATGTCAAAGGCTGCTGCCAGGTCAAGAAGATGAAGAGAAATAGTTTACCACTGCCACAGTCACATACGATGTCATTTGTGACTTTGATGAGGGCTGTTTCAGTACTGTGGCAGGGGTGGAAACCTGATTTAACAGGTTCAAACGTGGAGTTGTGGGAAAGATGTGCATGGATTTGGGAGGCGACAACACGTTCAAGCACTTGAGAGAAAAGGGAGGTTGGAGTATAGCTTAAGTTTGCAAGGACAGAGGGGTCAAGGGTGGGTTTTTTGAGGAAGGGGGTGATGACGGCAGATTTGAAAGGGATTGCCTATGATTTGAAACAGATTTGAAGCCATTTCCAAATTTCTGTCTGAATTTGCTACTTAATTCTTTATTAAACAGTAAACAGAAAGAACAGTATTATTTTGTGACTTGCTGCACCGTATAAGGCATATTATCAGGCAGATATTCACTGGACAGCTTTTCATAATTAAAATATAGAAAACAGAAATAGCCTGGAAAGGAAATTAAAGCTATATTCAGGTCCTTTATAGTCTTGTTCCCACAGCAATTAAACAGCCAACATACTGGTGAAATTCTCTGGTCTTATGCAGGATGTATGGAAAACAATTTAACAATCCAAATGCAAAAACTGTTGAGAATGTCAGTATGCTTTTTTTAAAAAAACATAAATATCTAACTGAAAATATTGCTAAAATTTCACTCTAGGAAAAATGTCCTATTCAAAGTTACTATTTTTCTGATCACTGTACCAATTGTAGAGATTATAACCACGATAAGCCCATTGCTAAGAGTGGGACTAATGATGACATACATACTAATTAAACACCTCATTAAATGGAGTTCAGATGATAATTATTTACCGTTGTTTTCATGGGTATAAAATTATATGCTTCTAAGGGCCTCAAAAGATAAAATGTAGCTGCTCAGTTGAAATATTGATTAGAAATGCAATCTCTGTTGCTTCAGTTTCCACATTCATCAAGATAAAACACGTTTAAGTCTATAATCATTTGAGTTACCAAACTCAACTGAAAATATGAACAAAGTGAGTACATTTTCCTCCTTAAATGGTGCTCATACTTTGTTTTGCACAAGGATGTAAACATGACATTGACTTGTCTTACATGGTAAAGTTTGCTGTTGCAGAATGGTGGAAGCAGCTTCATGGCTGCAAAAGCTGCCATCTCTTCCCATTCTAATGTTTGGATAGAAAGGGCCAAATACAACTCATGCTGCAGTTGCTCACATGAATCATCTATTTGTATGCATAGCAAGGACCAACAATATATTTACATTAGCCCAGTAGTAAACATTATAATTTCAGCCAAAAATTCATTTTATCAACAAGGGTGACAGTAGAGCTACTACCTGTAGCACACCTGGGTTAGGGAAAGGAAAATTGCAAATAGGTCCTGATCACTATTTAGTGACCCCTACTGGAGGTGCATCGTGTGGATGTTGCTGGAGGATGGGATCGGGCTTGACTGTGACACACATTAGGGTTGAATAGCCCACCAACACTCACTGAAAAGGCTCAGAAATGAAGAATGGTTATTTGGGCAAGGTACCAGAGGACAGCTCGTGCCCACTTAACTGTACCACAATAAAGAGTTAACAACTGCAGAAGAGCAGCAGGCGGGAGAAAATTGGCAGACAAAACCATTTTTAAAAAAGGGCTGTGAGTCCGTGCAAAGGAGTACCAACTAGTGGGTAATACAGATTCAAACCTTTTCCACTACTTTGCTATAGGAATGCCTCAGATGCCAGGCATGCCCCTCCAAAGTGGGTGCGAGAGAATCATTTGGAGAAAAATCAGACTGCTCTTAACTGCCTCCTGGTCGCCGGTTTCAGAGTGGCCACCTACTTGCCCCTGTAACTACCTAGTGGTGACCTGAGGAATCAAAGGAGAGATATTAGCATTCAGCTCTTCACAAAAAAACTTCATTTTTAAAGCAATATTTAATCTTTATATGTGTCCACATTAATGCCAATTTAAAATGTAATTCCAACACACTGCTACAAAAATGATTTGATAGTGAAATGTGTGTGTTCGTGCTACAGAATTTTCCTGAGCCAATACAAATGTTCCTAGCATGCCAGAATTATATACTAGGCCTGAAGAGAAAATAGCTTTGACGGCCAAGTCAGTTAAGTAAATCCAAAGGATTGACCCTAAAAAACAGCAACTAAGGCTGTTGCAAACTATTCACCCATCTAAGTCAAAATGTTCTGAATTATGCATTGTAAATAGTGATGAGGCATAGGACAGCAATCCCCCTACAAAATAATAAACCTATACTGGATGCTCCTGTTGGGCAGCATTAATATATTCCCTGGGTGCTTCAAAGGTCCTGCCTCTCTACTAATAACTGTGCATGTTGGGGAGTCATGGTTTCAACACTTTGACTATTCTGCTAACAGTGTATTGCTGCAGTAACATTAAAACAATACCTAGCTTTGTATGCTAAATAAATGCTTCCATTGATTAAATAACTTGCATGCTGTTACAGTCATTTTATTGACTGATATGCATCTCATTTAATCCAAATAGCCATTTGATGGTGTTCTTGAGAGTGCTTCCATTTTTTCTCGTGTAGAGTGGTTTCCTAGTTTTTTGCTGAAAAAATACTATGAATGTACGTGTTTTCTCCACCACAAAATTCACCTGAGCTTAAAAGTTTACAAATAGGGACTTCATGTGCTTACAGTGGTTCGTGAGGTAATGCAGTTTATAGACTCTCATGCATGGGTCTGCTTTTTATTATTCTGTTTACAAGGGGAAGAAAAATTATCCATTTACTGTTATGGTAGTAGAATAATATACTTAGTTTTTGTGAAGTATAACTACTGAAATGTGGGCACATTGATATTTTTAAAAATGTCTTGAAAATTGAATCCTAAACTTTTCCTTGCATTCTCTTGCATCAGCTTTCAGATAAAAATATCCACTCAGCAAAAGAATTCAATAGACCTGTGCTTCTTTTTTGTTAGCCCACTGTGGTTTGTCTTCAAAATGCAACAAATATCAAATCAACAGATCTTTTAGCGTAGTTCCCCATAAAAAAAGTGATGGCTTTTCACTAAACTTTTGAATATAGTTATATTTAATGATCTACTTTAAACTGCCTGATTGCCATGCTCTATCTTATATATAAATAACTCTTGAAGGATATAGCAATGTCTGAAGTTTTAATACTTTGCAAGCAAACAATAAAACCACGGGGCTGATTTTTGGCATGATTTTCGTAACAGGACGCAAATCGCAAACAAAAGAACCCAGAGTTTCTGCTGGAGGCCCGCTTGTTGTGCTTTTTGAGTGGGCCTCTAGTTAGGTGGCTAGCGCTCCTGTTGCAGACAGGAAGCAGCCTAATAAATATATTTAAATTAGGGTCCTATGATGTGATAGGACCTGGACACCAATGTTGTGCGAGTCAATGATCCACCACTGCTTCCTGAACCCTCCCATAGGTGGTACAGGGTGGAAAACAGACATGGACACAAGTGTAAAAGGATACTCACCAGCTCTAATTAAAATTGCTGAAAATGTTTGGCAGACATCTTGTATTTCACAGTTGTTTTTGGATGCAGAACCGCTGTTTTTTCTTTGCTTATAGCGGCCGGACAACCCTCAAGAAGCTTAAGCGGATACTGGCAATGTTCTTTTCATGAACATGGGAATCGTTTTGGTTATTCCATTCAGTCTGGAGGACAAAGAGCAGCAGCAACAGATGGAAGGACCATATCGAGCTGCAGCTGCAAGGAGACCATATAGGAGGAGGAGAGCTCACAGACATCCTTAGTTTTCTCACAGGGTGTAAAGGCCCAGAGTTACATACTTGCACTTCTCAGAAAAGCAGTGTATAAGGGGTCTGTGCTGCTCCAGGAAGGCTGTCACAGACCTGTGTCGCCTCCTGCAACGAGGCCTGCATTTCCTTGTCACATCTGGCATTACGTTGCCTGTTGCAGTGAAGATTACTATGGCTCTCAACTTCTTCGCCTCCAGCTCCTTCCAGCGTACAACAGGGGCTATCAGCAGCAACAGTCAGTCTGCAGTTCGTGCTTGCATTAAGCAGATGACTAATGCCATGTTTGCAAATGATTTCATCACAATCCCCATGGACAACTAGAAATAACAGGATGGGGCTCAGGGGTTCGAGCAGATTGCAAGCTTCCCCTAAAGTCCATCACCATGCGGGCTCCTACAAACTAGCTCGCTGTCTTCACAAATTGCAAGAGCTTCCATTCCATTAATGCACAACTGGAATGTGATCACCAGCAGTGCATGGTGCAGGTCTGTGTCTGCTTTCTTGGCAGCTGCCATGACGCTTTTATGTTATGCTAATCCTCCATCCCCCGACTCTTTGCACCTGCACAGCAAGTGAGAGACTGGGTGGTTGGGACAAGGGATAGCTCCTGCATACTTGGCTCATGACCCCTCATGGAAATCCATGCTCGTCAGCTGAATTGTGCTACAACCAAATCCATAGGTCAACTGGAGCTCGAGAGCTTGCAAGAGGGAGGGATTGAGCTCAAGAGTGACCGGATGAGTAAAGAAAGGGAAAATGATCATGCACCCTGCTAAGAGAAAGAGGCAGCAAGTGTGTGCAAGAGAACGACATTGTTGGATGAAAGAAAGAATATGCAGTGTGAAGCATCAAAGACTTAACAGAAAGGTGAGAATTAATCCAAGTCCAAAACAAAATAAAAGCAGAATATTGTTTGTGCCAGTTTTGAGGGCAGTAACAGATGTTGAGTATGTGAGCGTAAGCAGGAGATATCGCAAAGTGTCTGTTGTAATTGGAGGTATGGCTTGTACAGTTGGGGAAGGGAAGGATTGGTAGTGTTGGGGGAAAAGTGTGGTGCTGCAGTGTCAAATTCAGAACAAGAAAGATATGAAGAGGAATTAAATCTTGGCAGTTTTAGTAGGTCATTAAACTTTTTCCGGCACCACAGCCAGGTCCTGGGAGCGTCACCTCTCTTCATCCATGCTGGCTTATTTGTCATGGCACCTGTCTGCTATTTGAGAGAAACAGCACCTCTTTCCTGCCCCTGATTCTTCAATAAGCACCTTCATTGGACTGTTAGAAAACGTGGATACCCTGGCCATCAACATTGTGCCTGCTGCTCCACAAACACACTTTACTTGGACAACAAATGAAAACTACACCCCTTTAAGAAGTGCAGGCTAGCTTTTAAAAACGGCAGGTCCACCAGAATTCCTGACCTCCCAAAGAGCAAACTGTCTATAAGCAGCATGATTAGCACTGGTAGCTCACCACTCATATTTAAATGAAGCCTGATCACATAAATCGACCGGGCCTTTCACTGCCGTCATTGGGTGGACAGAGCAAACGCAATGCCACCACCTGCCCATTCTGCACTAGAACTGAAGTTCGACCCCGATATCTAGGTTAATGGCTAAAATTTGGTGGCGGCAATGATGAACTCCTTCTGCCTATATTTTAATTTGGTTAAAACTGTCACTGGCCCAATGATACAGACAAAAATAAAATTACACAAAATATATATGCCTTTTCATGTGTGACTGCATCACGCAGGATTTTTTATCCTATTTTATTACTTTCCTTTAGTGCCTTGACCAATAGCTCACAAATTCATTTCTTCTCATACAAAGGAGTGATAATTTATTGATATTGAAGGAAAGATTAAGTTCTAATTCATTCTCCATAGAAAACTAATAACGGATAGTCCTTTCCACAGAGCAACATAAAAGATTCCAATAATTATAAGTCAAAATGTTGGTGACTGCTAGAAAACGATGTGAAAGGCATCAAACATCTTGCTGTGAACAGTAAAGATAAAATGAAGCCTGTCTCTTATACTACCTTCAAGGTGAAATTAATAATTAATTGGTAAAGCACGAACATGGAATGATTGCTATCAATATTTTAATACTTTTACTGTTAATTTCATTCACCCCATCACGTTTTGTCTAGAGAAAGGCTAATGTGATTTACGCATTTAAAAGGGGTGACCCTCTTAAATATATTTCCAGCAGAAGATATATAACTCATTCCCTGTGTATAGAATTCCATTTTAGCATTCAATTTGAGATTTTTAAAAAAATGTTGCCAGCATGCTTTTCTTGGAAGCACGACAAATAATGAGCTCCTGAAAAGAAAATGAACAATTCCTTGTAGTTACAATAGTTTTAGCTTAAAATAATGTGTTTATTTACAGTTCTGCAGGTGATTGCACCTACCTGTTACTCAGATCAATCACCTATTTGTTTAAAAAAAATCTCCTTGCATTAATTTGCACCAGTTTGATAGAAATTCCTCCTTAGTGCTTATAGTTTGTGCCTCTATGGCATACCAACACTCTTACGAGCAAGCAAAGACTACACTGGCAATTTTGAATTCGAGGCACACAGTCGACATACACATATACCATCAGATAGATTCTCTCTCCCCCCCCCTCCCCACGTTCAGTTTTCGGGCAGCCAGTTGGTGGAGCACGCCGACTGCCGCCTGATAAAATACAGCCTCCCGCTGTAGCTGAGTGCCGGACCGGACCTTATTAACAGACAGACAGTGGGCTGCGGGCGGAAAACGAGCATCTCGGGGGAGTAGTCTGGCTCCGGCCGCTGCAATATTGTACAGTCCGGCCGGCCTCCGAGTCTGGAAAATGTTGGTTTGTGGCGGTTCATTTTTGGGAGGGTGGAACCCCATGTGGCAACAGCCCAAGTTGCTTTTGTGGAGCCCATCGGAGAACTCATGCTCCTCCCTATCTATCCAGCCATTGGGGTTTTCCTCATGTCATGTCTGGGTCTGTTGTAGACTAATTGACAGAAATTGATTGCTCTGATTAGTCAACAACTCCATTATCATTGTATCATGCAATTACCAGGATGGTAGAAGGCGAACTAGATGGGCCTTGGTTGTTTTTTGTCTAGCAATTCTTATGTTCCTATGTTTTTATCCTGCTACAATGGCTCTGATACGATGGGTTCGATATTAGCAGGGCGGCGGGGTCGACTGGGCGCGTGGGTAACGCGCCTGGTGAAATCAGCGTGCTCTGCACGCAATCGCAGGCTAATTGGAGCCACTTACCTGTGCTTCCAGGTTTCCCGCTGGTAAGCTGAGCAGCGGGCAGACTGCGCATGCGCAGCAAGGTCTGTCAGCTGGAGGAGCCCTATTTAAAGGGGCAGTCCACCAATGCAGCAAACCTGCAGCAAACAACCAATGCTGAACCATGGAGCAGGCCAGAGGGAAGGCTGCCCCAAGATTTTCGGACTCCTCGCTCCAGCTGCTGCTGGATAGGGTGAGGAGGAGGTGGGAAATCTTTTTCCTGTCGGATGGGAGGAAGTGCCCCCCCCTCCACCACGAAGAAGGCCTGGCTGGAGGTGGCCGAGGAGGTCACCAGCTGTGGCAATGTGCCGCGAATCTGGGTCCAGATTTAATGACCGAACCAGGTTAGGCAAAGTGAGTATACTTACGCATTCTCCCACACTCCGACTTCCACATCACCTCCACCACCACACGACCCCTTCTGCACTGCCACCACACCGCTCTTGCATCACTCCTCACATCCACTCAACTATCATCCTCACCTTGCCTCCATGTACTCACCGCCCCGTCCCCATTCGAACACTACCACGCAACCCAATCCTCATACAATATCATGGCTATGTTGCACACGCACCCTCCCATGCATCTCCCTCACGCTCAACCCCACCCACACCAATGCATGCAGCGGCTCACCATGCAACCATCACTCAATCACGCCTCTGTGTTTTGCCTTGATAGGAGAAGAGATGCCAGAACGCCCGGGAGAGGGCACGGACCGGAGGGGGCCCGCCACACCAGGTGGCACTAACAGACGCAGAGCAGCAGGCATTGGACATCAGCCACACGCTAGAGTGCCTGTCTGTGGCGGATGCCGTGGCTGGGATTGCACAAAGTGGTCGGTGACAGAAAGCTAACACTCAGCACTCATGATAGCGAATGATCTTAGCATCACTTGGCATCTGCAGCACCTCAACATCCGTCCACATGCCTAATATTGCTTTCTGTTCTCTTGTAGGGCCATCTGCGAGTGCCATGACCATGGAGGGCGATTCCTCAGAGGACCTGCCGGCCTCTGAGGGTCCATCATCACATCTGAGCCATGCATCCACCAGCGCAGATACATACACCTCGGTGGGTCCCAGTCCTCACTTAGTTGGGCTTGCACATGGTGAGTCACCACCCACATATGAGCACAAGCAGACCCTGGTGGCAGGGGCAGCCGCGGAGAGTCCGCGTCGGTGGAGCACTCTTCTCCAGGCTCTGCTCAGCTGGACACAGATACTGAACCCTGGGGGCCAGCCGTGAAAAGAAGAGTAGTCGAGGGGCAGCAGCACATTGCCGAGGCGCTGGAACAGGTGCCACGCGCACTCTCCACAATTGCGCAGAGGATGGAGGAGTCCAACTCCTGCATGAGGGGAATGGTGGCACAGGTACAGGAGGGTATCTCTGAGATAGTGTCGCAGGGATGTGAAGGCATCTCTGAGATAGTGTCGCGGGTAGGTGTGGAAATGTCTGCGATGGAGGGAAGGCTAGCCTCCCTCGAGCGTCAAACACGGCTCAACAATGAGTCCATTCAGGCCCTGACAACAGCCGTTCGGATTCAGGGTGAGCAACATTCTGCCACCTCGAACAGGCTGACAGATACTTTGCAGGTGGCCTTCCAAGGCCTCACACAAGTCCTCCAAACTGCATCCAGCAGGGTGGAAGGAGTGATGTGGGCCTGGGCCATGAGAGGGATGATGGTAAAAGGGGACATGGAAGTGGGGACGCCACTCAAAGCGCTCCCACGTCTCACCCGTTGCCCTCCTCTCAACCAGTACCCGCAATGCTGCCCCCTCTCCAGGTGGCCGAGTCTGCCCCTGCACAGGTGCAGGTGGAGCAGTCTTTGGAGGGGCCCTCACGGGCACCCAAACCCAGAGGGCGTCGGCCCAAAGCATCTCATTGGTCAGGGCATGGACAAGAGCAATCTGCCACTACCTCTGCTGAAGCCACAGGGGTAGCACCACGTAGGGGTTCCCGGAAACGCAAGGCGATGGTTTTGTGAGCACAAAGGGAATGCACAAGGGTGTCTGACGATTTGTCATGTTTTTTATTTATATTTGTTTTCTTTCACATGCACAATAAATCTTATTATTATCACCACTACTGCCACATCTTGCCCATTCTTGACTGGCTTGTGGAATAGATCCCTTTCATGGGGTTCACCATGAACACGCACACTTGATGCCACCCATTGTGTCACTGCAGAGTTGGTGTAGCTGTGTTTGCAGGGCTCTTTTGTGCAGACGACTGAGAGACGTCGGTGATGTCCCCGGTGGCACCCTGGAAGGATGCGGAGGAGAAGTTGTTGAGGGCTGTGGTGACTTTGACAGCAACAGGTAAAAAGATGGTGCTCGGGCCAGCCGAGAGCAGCTCAGCATGAAGGAGGCTGCAGATATCCACGACTACATGTCGAGTGACTCTGAGCCTCCATGTGCACTGCTGCTCAGAGAGGTCCAGGAAGCTGAGCCTCAGTCTATAGACCCTGTGGCGAGGGTAGTGCCCTCTGCGATGCATCTCTCTCTGCAGTTGCCCTCCCTCCTGCTGTGCAGGTGGATGTGTCACAGCACTGTGTTGTGGGGCTCCACGTGTCAGAGGTGGATGGCGTGGCCGGCGAGGCTGGTGATGCTGTTCGCCCTCTGAGGAGGTCATGACTGCAGCTACGGTGGCCCCATCCAGAAGTTTGAGAGGGTCCGCAAGGTAGGTAAATGTGTCTGGACACCGGGGTAAGTGTGCAAGTTTGTGAATTTTATTGTTAGGAGGAGGGTGGTGGAGGCCAAACTTTGTCCAAATTGACAGAGTGGCCTCCTGCAATGAGTGAGGGTCTCCCCCACCGCCCCCCGCACCTGTCAAATGGACCTTTGCAGCTGCCACAGGCTGATGGCTGCAACACGTCCATTTCAACTGGGAGTGTTTCCCCCAGTACGGGAAACAGTCTCAGTTCATTGCAAAATCCCAACCCTCCTAAAATATCAGATCAATCAGGTCTGTAAACGACCTGAAGTACCTGTTTAAGTACTTTAAGAGGCACCCCGCCAGCCTTAATTGCCGGCGGGAGTCCCATATGCGGGGGCTGCGCGCGCATGTCAGCGCGTCACTGGGGAACCTGGAAGTGGGCGGGTTGGAGCCGGGCTCCAGACCCGCCCTAGGAATCCCGGATTTTCGCAACCTCCCCCGCCACGAACACACCTGATTCCGGGTGCGAAAATCGAGCCCTATATGTCTGGCTACTTGTGAGACACTTCATTGAACACCTTCTTAAATATCCATATACACTAATGTGTTGCATTCCTTTTAACAATTCAATTGTTCACTTGCTCAAGAAAAACAAAATTGTCAACACAATTTGCCTGTAACAAATCCATGTCGGCTGTCCTTAACTAACCCATGCATTTCTAAATCTCATTAATTTCATCTTGAATTATGGATTCTAAGAGTTTGCCCACAATTGATGTTAGACTAACTTGTTTATAGTTACCCAGTTTATCCTTCTCTCCTTTCTTCAACAAAAATATCTCCAATCCATTGACACAATTTGAATAGTTTATGAGGATTGAAAAATTATGGCCAAACCCTCTACTATTTCCTTTCTGACTTCTTTCAACAGCCGAGGGTAAAAAGGCCTGGTGACTTACCAACCTCGAGTTCTACCAGTTTTTCAGAACCAATTCCTTTTCCATAGCTATCTCTGACAATTGTTTCATATCCTCTTCAATACACCTACAATCCCACTTCCATCATTTGTAAAAACCAATGCAGAATATTTAATATCTCCACAATACCTTCATCCTCCACAACCCTCCATAACTGAGCAGTCCTACTCACTGAAAGCATTATTTTGCTATTTATGCACTTATAAAAGCACTTAGTATTTCCTTTTATATTATCTGCTAGCCTTTTTTCATATTCCCTTTCAGCCCTTCTAATCTCCATTTTCACCTCTCTACTACCTTTAGTATTGTTAGCTAACTTTATCATATGCCTCCCTTTTAAATTTCAGTTTAGTTTTAATCTCCATTTAGCCATGGAACTCTATACTTTGATGCACTTGCTTCTTGCCTTACAGAAATATATTTATGTTGTACTCTATGTATCTCATCCTTAAGATTTCTCACTGCTTCTCTAGCAATCTGTTTGCTAATTTTTCTGCCTAGATAATTTGGGCCAAAACCCTTCTTATCTCACTGAACTTTGCTTTCTTATAGCACCTCATCTTTGTCTCTTCATTATCCTTTTCTATCTTTACATTGAAACTAACTATGTTGTGGTTGCCGTTTCACAAATGTTCTCCTACTTTCATCAGTTATTTGCCCCACTTTACTTCCCAGAACTAAATCAAGCAATGCTAGATTTGGACTTGAAACATACTCATCCAGCAAGCTGTGCTGGATGCTTTCTAAAAAGCTTTCCCAACTTGATCACATGCACTACCTCTGTACCAATTCATCTTGGGATAGTTAAAAATCATGCAATATTATTGCCCTGTTGTTCTTACATATCTCTCCGAATTGCCTGCAGATCTTCAGTTCTATTTCATCTCTATCGTTTAGTGGCCGTTAATGTATGCTAAGAATTGTACCATTTCCCTTACTATTTCTTAACTTTACCCATATGGATTATCTCAATGCATCTCTTCAGACAGTCTTACATTCTAGTGCAGTGATAAAATTCTTTACTAACACTGCCACCTGCCTTTTTATCCCTTCCTATCTCCTAAAAATGTTATAACCAGGAACATTAAGTTCCCAGTCCTGACCAAACCCTGGTCACAGCTCCATTATAGCTACTATATCAAATCCCTCTATAGTTATTAACCTTCTAACTCTCCAATTTTGTTTGAAATGCTTTGTGCATTAAATACATACCACTTAATCCTGGCTCCAAATTTTGGAACGTTGACCCTTATTGTTTTTCCTGTTTTCTTCATTTAATTTTTTGATATTCCTTGATCCTTCAACAACCCCTGGCTGGAAAATCTAGAACCAGGGGGCATAGTCTCAGGATAAGGGGTCGGCTGTTTAGGACTGAGATGAGGAGGAATTTCTTCACTCAGAGGGTTGTGAATCTTTAGAATTCTGTACCCCAGAGGGCTGTGGATGCTCAGTTGAGTACATTCAAGGCTAAGATCGATGGATTTTTGGACTCTAAGGGATTCAAGGGATATGGGGATTGGATGGGAAAGTGGAGTTGAGGTCGAAGATCAGCAATGATCTTATTGAATGGCGAAGCAGGCTCGAGGGGCTGTATGGCCTACTCCTGCTCCCATTTCTTATGTTCTTATAACAGTGTTTTTATCTCTCACTACTTAATAGCACCTTTCTTCTCTTTTCTCTTCTGATAATATTTCCTCACTATTTATCTCAGACAAGTCTTCTGCTTCTATTCCAACTTTATTAATCCTACTTTCCCTCTCTCATCTCAAACCTGGACTTTCCCCACCCTGTTAACATGTTAGAGCAGTGTGGGATGATTTAAATCATCCATTCTCTCTGCAGAGACACTGGTGCCATTTCAGTTCATGTGAAGGTTGTCCCTTCAATATGGCCTTCTCTTGTTCCAGAACTTGTTCCACTGTCCCAAGAATGTGAACCCTTCCCTCTAACACCAACCATGCATTGACCTTTTTGATCTTCCTCTCTTGAACCTATCCAGTATGTGGCACTAGAAGCAATCCAGAGATTATCATCTTGGAGGTTTGTTTTTTTGATCTAGTATTTAACTCTTAAATTCCTCTGCAAGACATCAAACATAATTCTATCTATGTCTTTAGTTCCAACATGGATCACAACTTTTTGGCTGTTCTCCCTTTTTCACCTATTCCTTAATGTCCTTCACCCTAGCACCACGGAGCCAACATACCATTCAGGACTGCCAGTCGCAGCTGGAATAAAGGCTGCTTACAGCTCTGACCATGGAACCGCCCACTACTTCTACTGTCCTATTATTGTAGTCTACCTACACCTCAACCCCTGGGTAGGCCCTTGCTTTATGATGCTCAGGACAATCCTCCTTTGAGTCACCATTACTATCCCGTTCATACTTGTCCAACATTAAAGTATCTATTGGACAGTAACTCAAGGATTCGCTGCACCTGTGTAAGTGCTGTCTTCCTCTGTTGTCCCTGCAAATAGTCACCCACTTCTCTCCTTCTGCACTATCCCTCTGCCTTCACTGCTTCTTGGGAAAGTATGATTGATAAACCCTTCAAACTCTCTGATGTTGTGGAGAGATCCTTTGCTGCAGAAATTCAATTTTCCTGCACTTAATACAAATGTGCTGTCCCTGTATACACAGAGGTTCCATGTTGGCCCACATATGACATTCCACACACATCACGAGGGTTCCCTGCACTGTCATCCCTGTGTTTACCCTTCTAATTTTAAAATGTTATGGCATTATTCTGAACTCCCATTAGGACCAAACTCTCACAAGAATCAAAAAACTTCACTTATTCACTTCACAGAAGTATAAATTTTGAAAACAAAATCTCTCACTTGCTAGACTTGGTGTGGAGATGCCGCTGTGGTGTAGAGATGCCACTTCACCTGACGAAGGAGAAAGCCTCCAGAAAGCTTGTGATTTTCAAATAAAACTGTTGGACTATAACCTGGTGTTGTAAGATTCCTTACATTTGCTAGACTTTGTCCTGTATCTTCAGGTCAAATGTCCCTTCAGTTATAATTTCTGAATTGGGCCTCATTTTCCTTATCTATATCTTCTGGGTTGTGTGTAGTTATGTTGATGTTTGGCAAAAGTAGCAACAGCAACTCAGAGTGTTCTGATGTACTGGCTTCCTCGGGGACTGGCACTGTTCTTTCAGGCTTACTGAAACAGAAGAGTGAAAAATGTCAAAATTCTGCCTCAAGGAAATGTCTTTGAACAGTCCTTGCATTGTAACATACATGTTTTTGTGGTTGAGTGTATGCTTGTGCGTCAGTTGGTGAATGGGGGAGGGGGGGGAGGGACAAGATATAAGGCCAGGATGGTACTAGCCCTAAGCTTGGGGAGTTCTTTGGCTTTGGTCTCCCCTACTCTCTCAATGCTGTCTGGCCAATGATGTTAAGATGGCCTCCTCAAATGGGGTCAAGGGTTTGAAAGTGCTTGGGCCCCCTCCAGTTTTGTTCTGCACCATCCAGTCCTGTAAGCAGGCAAATAGTTTTCACATTTTGCTAGTTTAGGGAGCATGTACAGTGGTCCATCCACCAGCACATTCTGTCTGACCCTAAATGAACATACATCAGCATTATGCTTTCCAAATAATGTTGCTCAAAGTGTAAATTAGGTCATATCATTGATTATTACTGTTATGTTATTTGACTAAATGCACTTACCATGTACACAACTTTATAGGAAAGATGAGGTATTTTATAAATAAAAATATACACATACTTAGATCTATAATATGCATAAAAAAATCTTACATCTGTGTGTAGGGTTCCTGTCTATAAAACCTTACATCCTCTTGTCAAGTTTTTGTCATACTTTTGTGTCTAAATTTTCTATTGTAAGTTCCTATATCCACATTTAGTATCCATGTAAACTTGTGCTGTAATTACAACCTTCCACCAGTGGTGCCAATGTAGTACCTCAGTTTTGCAGCTCCTTCAACTGTACTGCAGGAAAACTTGTATGCTCCAACCAACTCTAATTCTCAAGTTACTGTTAGTTTTAACTATGAATAACAAAATTAAATCTATAGGTTACATTAAATTTGGCACATTTCATTGAAAACTTTTTCATTTTTTATTTGTTACTTTAATTTTCAAAAGAAACACAGTTGAATTTTAAAGCCAATTGATTACCTCACATGTGCTTTATTGACAGTTAGAAAAGATCAATGTTAATTATGTATACCTGTGGGACAGAGATTCTAATTTCTAACAACTATGAGACACAGACAGCAGGAGAAAGAAACAGAGGGAAAGTTACAAATAGAGAGAAAGATACACAAAGAAAAAGTCAGACAAGCATAGGTTATAGCCTCCTTTTTCTTCCACTTCAAATACAAGACATATAGCTCATATTCCCCAATGTTTTGTACATGGTTCCACCTCTGCCACATGGAAATGTTCTTATGGGGTTAAATAAAAGTCATGAGCATTCTAAGTGAGATTCTCTCTAAGGGGTAGGTATCCCTTTGATTTCCCAGTTGTAAGGTTTGCCACATGTGGAACGACAAACAAAAATGAATTATTTTAAGGAAATTTGACAGAAAATGTGTGTATTTTGAAAGCTGTAATTGGCTTCCATTGTTAAAAGGGATAATCTAACTTGCAACCTGGGCAGATGCAATACAGACCAATGATTGGTATTTGCTTTACTATATCTGAACAGCATTTCAGATCATTTACAAACCAATCCATTGTGCTGATAAATAAGATAAACACGGTATACTGATGGTTAAAAATGGTGCAGTCACAGAAACACATGGGATAAGAAGTGCAACATTTGTGGCATCAGTTCAGGGCAACACCGAATAATGGTGCCTTTATTTTGTGATCAATTTTACGTCCTGTCTGCATGAATAAGTTAAAAGTAGCTCACTATCCAGAAACAGAATGCAGTGTCCGGCTCCGTAAGACTAAATTTTATTATTTTTGCATTATGTCAATTTCATTTGTATTACATTTTGCAACAAAAGCACACGTTTGTGCCTCAAAAGAAATTCTATATTCTGTTTTCCCCATTTACCATGGCATATTTATTTTGCAGTGCACTGCAAAGGTGCAGGAGAACTGGATTTCATGCCTAGAAGCTGACAAAGCAATTTTGTTTAAAGATGCTCTAAAATCACACTGCAAAATATTCCTCTCCTCTATCAAGTATTTGTGACAGAAATTTTAAATTGTAAATACTGGTTATCCTTCCCGCAAGACAATTTTACCCATATTTTGAAGAGGTGTGCGAAATCACTGCAGCGTTTGACTGTACCATGCAAGTCACTTCAAAATCCTGTCTAAATGAAGAGAAAACATAGCAGATTTTTTTTTAATATTGATTATTTTTGTACCAGTCAAATGAACTAAAATCTCAAAGCACTTTGAGCTACAAGGGTTAGGTTTCCGAGTTGAGCCTCGAACTGTGTGTTAATCAGGTAGCTCAGGCTGCACCAGAGGCAAACTGCATATCCTTTTAAATTTACTATGTTATTTCTCACCCTACTTTGGTGAGTTGCCGATGCCAGGCCCAAAAGGGCTGGAAGATTACCTGGGTGTGATTTGCAGCGTCAACTTAATTTACATAGTGTATGTGAGCTCCCAGACCATTTTAGGCCTGGTGTTGGAAAGTCACGAGAGGGGACAGAAATTAGCATAATAAATTTAAAGGGATGCTGCCACTTAAAGGTAAGTGGCCATATTTACGGTAATAAAAATGTTGGCTGCTTTTAAAAAGCCTGCTAATGTTTTAATGCATACTTCTGTCTTTGCAAAGATTGTTTGGTTAACAAAATTGCCTTGCAAAACCTTGTGGCTGGCACAATAAATATGGAGACATTAAACCAACTGATGAAGCAGTGTAAAACTCCAACCTTATATTTGATGCCTTGCAAAGTGGAGGTGGTGCAGAATGAGCAAGGAGGGAAGCTGCTTGCCATTATAGAGCATCCTCCCCATAGGATGGAATTCAAGCATACCTGGGAGGATATAAAGGTACAGGACTTCAAGGCACAGCTGGCCATTACTACAACTGGCAATGCGATCCCTTTGCTGCATGTTAGCTGCTGATTTCCTTGCAGCAGATGGCACAGTTCTGCATCTGGCTACTGACCCAAAGTCTGTGTAACCTGCTCACTGCCAGGGAGGTGTGCCTCTGCCTGCAAATACATACAGGAGGACACCATCAGGTGGGTAAAGGCTGCCTCTGTTGCAGCCTGACCTGCCTAGCGTTCTTTTATTGCTACTCTTCTTCCTCCAAAAACCTATATAGGGTGGTTCCCATTGTCCCCATATCGTAGATGTAGCAATAAAAAGGTATCGCCAGAACAAATGGCACAAAGTCTTCTGACAAAATAAATGGAAACAGAAAAGAAAAAATATAGTCCCAAAATTCTGCTGCAAGTCGCACTATATGGATCTTTAATTAGACTTCCAACATATCTTAGCAGCCCGACGCACCAATTTTATTTCATTTTGGATGACTGACGCTATGCCAGCGTAAATGTCGGGAAATTGCGCGCACATTTAAATTACTCAATTTTAATATAATTAACTGCAAACTGATAGGTGCTGTTGATGCCAGTATAAAGTCCAACTGGAAAACTGAATGGGGCACTAAGAGGGTGGAAATCTGGCATAACAGATCTCTGCCCATTTTTCCAACTAGTTATGACCAATCAAAACATCCACCCTCCTATTTGAGTGTGTGATCCTACATCCATTCTTTGAAAAAAAATCAGATTTTTCAATTTCATCACAATTTTAAAGACTGCAGTCTAACCAACTGAAAAAGTATTATTTCTACATCATTAATTTTTTTCCATAATCAACAAAAAAGGGCTTTTATGGTTACAATAAAAATGATATAGAACAACAATGGTATTAAACATATAATTCTGTTGATGAAGTATATTTTCTTCAGCAACCATTTTAAAAACGTTTTCTAATGCTGGCTCATTCGTGCTTGCTCCGTACCCAATAAATATTGCTGCATAATGTCTAAAGTAGTACAGGTAGTGTTGTCTGCATATCCTGTATCTCAGTTGACATTGTGTAGATCATAATTTGATTGGTTAAAACAGTTCAACAATTGGATGAGTTGTTAACATGTGGAACTTACACTGACAATTTGCAACTCATCACCAAACAGTTTAGAGAATAAGTTAATAAAACCCATCAAAATATAAAATTCACTGTTGTTTTCTCCTCAAGTTCACTGGTGACAAAGCTTAATAAATTAGATGCTATCTAACTCGTTCAGGCATGACACATTTGTGAATAAGATATCCAAATCTTTCTCACGTGCAAAATGTTAGAATTTGACTTGCATTATGCTGTGGAGTGTTTCCCCTGCTCCACTGCATCACATAGAAAATGTAACAGGTATGCGTTTTCCACTTTAAAAGCCTATTTAGAATTTGCCGGACCTACCGTATTATTGCATGTGTTTCAAAGCAATTTTAAGCATTGTACAAATTGTTGCACAACACATTTAAAACAGATCAGAATATTTTTTTATTATGAAAATGCTTTAGATTATGGCAGATTTCCAATGATGTTTTCTATTCCTTCAATTGTATACAAGCAGCAGGGGGCAATCTAACTCAGAAAACCTGCTGTGAGAATGTTCCAGGCTGCCAGTAATGATAACAGCCTAAACTCTATTACAACATGTCTCGAGGCATTCTGCAACATACGCCATATTTCATGGCAGTTTGCATAGTACGCTGTTCTGAAATGTGTGCCGAATTCAATTTTTGTGTGTAAATTTTATGTTCATGCAGATTAGTTATTTTGAAACTAATTTAGATTCTATCCACAAAGAAGTGATATTGAAGTCTCAGCATTCTGCCTCCTTTTTGTTACTTCTCTCTACAATAAATGATGAGGTAGAGTGTAAAATGGATGACAATTTTGTTGCTGATTTCTAAATGAACTGCCAAATATTAGTGGCCATTGCATACTAAAACTTGTGAATGATATAATCTTCAGCGTTTACACAAGTCAAATGAGTTTGATAAATTAACTCCTGGGGTCAATTTTTGGATGGCCGAGCGGGTGCGTTCGTGGCGGGGGGGGGGGGGGCTCCCCGGAGCGGGTCCGGAGCCCGGCTCCAACCCGCCCACTTCCGGGTTCCCCAATGACGCGAACTGGTGCAGGCGCAGCCCCCGCATGCAGGACTCCCATCGGCCATCAAAGCCGGCGGGCTCCCACTTAAAATCATTATCTGGGTACTTGAGGTCGTTTACAGACCTCATTAATTGGGGATTTTAGGAGGATTCGGATTTTGGACTACCCAGAGCATGTTTCCATGCTGGGGGAAACACTCCCTGTTTAAACAGACGTATTGCAGCCAGCGGCAGCTACAAAGGTCCATTTAACAGGTGTGGGGTAAACCCTCATTCATTGCAGCAGGGCACTCTGTCACCTCAGACAAAGTTTTGCCTGCCACACCGTTGTCTCCACACTCCAAATTATTAAATCATACCCTAAACTCTGCTGTCCAAACACATTTACTTACTTTGTGGACCCCCTCACACTCACACCGTTAGGATGGGTGGGGGTTTCCACAGCTGCATTCATCACTCCATTGGAG
Source organism: Heptranchias perlo (assembly GCF_035084215.1). NCBI lineage: Eukaryota > Metazoa > Chordata > Chondrichthyes > Hexanchiformes > Hexanchidae > Heptranchias > Heptranchias perlo. The sequence goes on from NC_090340.1 coordinate 48,020,656, forward strand.
GACAACCATTTTCACCAGCCTCGCCAGGCATAGCGTCCACCTCCGCCTCGTGGAGCTACACAAAACATTGCTGCGCAACAGGCACCTGCACAAAGTAGTTGTGCAACTACACATACACCCACTGTAGGGTGACCCAATGGGTGGCATCAAGGGTGTTCATGGAGAACCTCATGAAAGAGCATTATTGCACAAGCCAGTCAAAAATGGCCAAGACGTGGCAGTAGTGGTGGCAATATAATATGTAATGTGAGTTGATCAGAAATCAAATATAAGTAAAAACCATGACGAACCCTCAAACACCCTTGTGCATCCCCTTCATGCTCACGACACGTTTGCCTTACGCTTCCTACTACACATACGTGATGCATGCCCTGTGGCTGCAGCACAGGTAGTGGCAGGTGGGGTGAGGCTGACCATGAAAGAGATGCACGAGAGGGTGAGTATGAGACAGAGCCATGAGATTGTATAAGGATTGGGTTGACTGGTAGTGGTGGGATGAGTATTGGCGATGTGAGTAAGTGCAGATAAGGTGAGGATGAGCTTTGAGTGGGTGCGAGGAGTGATGTGACAGAGTAGTGTTGGCAGTACAGAAGGAGATGTGGGGTGGGGGTGGTGATGTGGCAGACGGAGTGTAGGGGAATGAGTAAGTGTACTCACTTCGGCTGACCTACTTAGGTTATTGAAGCGCCTCCTGCACTGTATGCAGGTGCGTGTTATGTTGGTGGTGCTGGTGACCTCCTCTGTCACCTCGAGCCAGGCTTTCATGGTGGCAGAGGCAGGCCACTTCCTCCCGTCTGCCGGGGAGAAGATCTCTGTCCTCCCCCTCCTCCTCACCCCATCCAGTAGGACCTGGAGTGAGGCATCATTGAACCTGGGAGCAGCCTTACCCCGGGTTGCTCCATGCTGTAATTTTGCCTATTTTCTGCAGCATCAGTCAGTGGAGGACTGCCCCTTTAAATAGGGCTCCTCCAGCTGACAGCCTATGATGCGGGTGCGCAGTGCGCCTGCTGCGCAGCTTTCCAGCGCGAAACCCGGAAGCCAAGGTAAGTGGCTTCAATTTACTTACGATCGCATGGGGAACCCACCGATTTTACTGGGTGGGTTACCCACGCGCCCAGTCAACCCCCCCGCTGGCAACCCGCCTCCCTCCTAATATCGGGCCCCTGCTGTTTATAACGGTTTCAGTTTAATAAGCAAAAACTATGACCTGTATGAAGAGTTACAGACAAGATTTTTTTGTGTCAGGCACACACTAACTTGGTTAGTGATTGTGACCGGTGTGCTCTTCTTCCAAGTCAGTGGTATCGTCCAGAATCCAACAACTATGAACAGTCAGTCCAAAGTCATTGCTCAAGTCAAATTGCTTTGCTCAAGAGAACCCTTCATTGTATCAACTTACTAACATCCCTATAATGGCTACTAAGAGCCAAAAAAGTAATTTGCTCTCCCTCCAACTGCAATTCTATTTGCTCTTTCCTCCTCCTCGCTCTCCTAGAGCGGGACTCCTAGAAGGACCCATACCAAGAAGCAACTGCATTGCCAAAAGACCCATAACAGTTCTGAACGTACAATAGAATCTACAATCACTTTCTAAAACCCAGAAGCTACTGCAAGAAAAATGTCTCCACAGCCTATGGAGCTTCACCTGAGAGCAGCTGAGAATCCCTTTAAATAGCATTTGAAGTGGGTGCCTTAGGACTTGTACCACACATGACTGGTGGGCAAGAGCAGGAAGTGGCATTGTTCAGCGGTGAGATCGGAAAATGGCACCAGCGTAATAATGATGTTACTTGATCTCGATTTCAGTTTATTTATGAGGCTCCAGCCTGTTTCAAATAGGAGCTTTGACTGCTAGGATTAAAATCCCCTGGAAAATCTGACCCTCTGTAAAAGCAGCAATAAGTGGGCAGGAGGACCAGGTGTTTTTCATTTCCACCTGCTACCACCATGTTTTTGGAGGGCAAACAGAGCATTAAAGAGATGCAAATTGCCCCTTTATACTCTTCAATCTTGAAAGGAGACAAGTTAAAATATGGCTGCAGGACAATAGATCATAAGGACAAACTGTAAAAACACAAGTTGTGAACTTATGTCAAGCAGTCCTTTGCACACAAATGGTTAATTTCTGGAATGATTGTCTGAGTAGGGTAGAGGTGGCAAAAACTGTAACAATCAGGAAGCAATTAGAAGCTCTCATGGGGGTGGAGAAACATGGATTTCTATGAATGGATGGTCTAGATGAGCAGAATGGCCTCCCTCATTTCTATTCATCTTTGTGAACATAAAGAACAATTAACCACAGGTTGGAAAATGATGACAATTGAAAAAAAAGTTTGTTTTCATTTATGTTTTTTTTAAACCAAAAATAAATGTTACAGTGACAATGTTAAACAACATATTTATTAATATAAAAATCCCCTTTAGAGTTGGGACCCATACACTTCTCCCCCAGTGCTGTGAGGATGGCTAATTAGGAGCATCAGGACTTTCAGATGCAAGGATGGCATAAGATATATCTGCATGACAGTATGTGTTGAATGACTTGGTTTTCACATTCTAAAAAATGGCATTCCCTCCCATTACTTTCAGCCCCTGCACCAATGCCTCATTAATCTCTCTCATCCTCTCCAACAATAGCTTCTGTCATCCACCTATTCGCTTCTATTATTTTTACCACCTTTTCTGAGCTGCCTCAATCCAGCGAACATTTAAATGATCCTGTTTTCCTTCCTCACAGATCCAGTGACTTCTATTCAAAATTCAGCTGGAAGTCCACATTTGCTTCATCTTCAAGGCAGCTGCAGTTGTGGAGATAAAAACTGCACATTTCAAGAATGGGCCACCACCATAGGTTGTATAGTACTGATGGTGTGACAACTCTGTGTGACAGGCTGCTGTCTGAGGGATGATCTGCTAGCCCCATGGGATACACAATGAAAGGACTTTCTGCTAAATTGAATTTAACAAATGTTATTGATTTTCCACCTGTTGGATCTTTACAGTCATTCAGCTTGTAACTGCCATTCATAATATTAAAACTGATGTGCTATATTAACCATTTACTCACACATCTGCAACTGATGTAGGACTGTCACAATTGCTGTTAATGTTAAGCTATGCATGCACAACTTTCTTGGGGATGAACAAGGAATGGGTTTCTTCTGCACAGGTGCGAATCATATGAACTACATTAGTCCTCAACCCCTCTTCTTCTCCCCACTCTAATATTGTTGTCACAGCCTCCTTTTTATCTTTGTCACCTTTTCCTTCCCCTACCACCTAAAATCCTTGTCCTCTCTCTGACCCTCCGAGTGCAAATTCATTTATTTTGCAATCTGGATTTGAAACATTACATACCAGGCCCAAATAGCTTGAATGTGTTCTGCATGACTTCAACCATCAGAAACATTAGATCTCCCACACCACAAGAAGTCTTCCTTCACTTTGTAGGTTTATTACAACAAGAGCCACTGCTAATTGAGCTACTCCTCCTCTCCCACAGAAAAAAAAACATGGATTATATTCCATAGGATCTAATCGAAAAGCAATTTGTTTATAGCTTCATTTGACTAATGTGCACACATTCTAATATCACTGGCAGGCAATTTTAAAATTTAAAATCAAACAGAAACTAATATCAGCAGTCTTTGGGTGGCCTTGAATACTGAATAAATATATTATTGCAGATTGTTTTTTAAGTAAATAAGATGAAAGGGATCATAATGAAATCAGATTTTATAGTCTTGCATGTAAACCCCAGAGGAAAAAGAACCTTCAACTTCAAAAAAATAGCAAACTATTGGATTGTGTTAGAAATATTCTGCATCTTTTTGTTACAAGTTGGAAATAAAGCCTTGATAGGTCATGTCATGTGGCCAGTCTTTAAACAACAACTGTGCAGCTTTGAAGATAGATTTATGTTAGAGAATGTCACTGAAGTTAAAAAATTAATAAGAAGTTTAAACCAACAGGAGATGGTCAATTTTCAGGGGTTCTGCACTTAAACTTTGCCACAAAACATGTATACCATGTCTGGATTCAAAATGATAATACATTAATAACCAGATTTACTCCCCACAAACCATGCACTAGCAAAGGGAAGGCAGGTAATCTGATCCCAGATTTTCAGAGTATGTGACAATGTGCCCAGAGTGATTTGCTTGATGATTTTCTTGCCCTCATTGTGGGGAAGTATTGGCACATGCTTGGTGCCTTTTCCATTAGGGACTCGCTCATTCCGACCTGTAGCATGTTTGCTTTTTTGTTCACATTTATAGAAATAATAGTTTGTTTGTTAACATTACATTTCACTCAATAATCTGTACCTCAAACATTATATGTGAACAATCCCATGTTCTGATTGACGACCAATCAAACTTTCAAGTTGTACTTCCCTGCACTACTATCAGCTGGAGCTACAGAGAAATACATGAATAGTTTCTTCACGCTTAGATATTTTCTTCTAAATAAAAATACAAAAGAGAAATGAATGCACGACAATCAACGTGTTGCAAAGTGTTTACCACAATGCAGAAAAGATGATTGTCCGATAATTAAATCACAAAAGGTAAAATACAGAAAATGTCAGAAACAAGCCAGACTGTTGCTGGTCCATGCTAACACTCTATGCTCTCAAGATTTGCCATTAGTATTAATGTACTATTGTTTAAAAAAGGATTATATGTTAGGTCACTTCAAAGTTAAGTTATAGTCCAGCAATTTTATTTTAAAATAAAATTGCTGGACTATAACTTGGTGTTGTAAAATTGTTTACAATTGTCAACCCCAGTCCATCACCGGCATCTCCACATCATGACTTCAAAGTTAATTTTGCAACCAACTAACACTAAATATAATCTGTACACTAGAGATGTAATTTCAGCAAATATCATCTTCAGAAAAGACTCAAATGGAAAGAGGACATAGACCATATTAGTCCAGCAATTGGGCAATATAAGGCGTAGCCCCAAAAGATCGAAATGACGCTTGTAACTCCACACTTGAGCTCTTATAAAGTGACACAGTGAAATTCACATTGAGTCCCGTATATTGAGAAGAATTGCCATTTTTTAAGATCAAGTTTAAAGATAAATTTGCTGTAGAATACCATCTCTGTTTTACATAACATGAATAAAACAAGCCAAGTTCCCTGTCAAAGATGTCAGCATACAAGGCAATTATGTGTCAGTATTGCATTTTTTATTCTGTAAAATTACACCTTATTCTACTAATAGCAAATTATGTGTAGTAAAGTGACAAAGTTACTTTTACCTAGTGATTCATTGATATTAGCTTCAGCGGAATTTTATTGTTTTCATCAGCCATTTCAATAAAAAAGACCTCTTTATGATACGACTTTATAATCTTGATTAACAGTAAAATGGAGACTTCACAAAACCAGTTCTGATTTTAAAAATATTTTTTTCTTCAAACTCAGCACTTTTGGAAAGTGAAGATGATAATTTGACTACTGTTTTCATCACCAATAAAGTCACTTGCTTCTTAGGATTAACTTTTCTTTAGTTAGTGTTTTAAGTTGCAAGTTAGAAACTTTTATTTAGGCCACAATGTATGAACACACTAAATTCTCTTTAGGAGGATAATGCTGCAGGGGTTATGCTATATGATTCTTGCTTCCTAGAGTGAACTAACCAGATAATTTCCCAGCATCCTAGGTAAGTTAAGAGTTGTGCTATTTTAGCTGACATATATATCCATAATACTATTACCATGCACCACATAAAGAGACAAATTAGTAATGAGAGATAAGTTATATATAACTTGCTAACAGATATTAAAGCACTCGAACATTTTTCACTTTATACTGCAAATGTGCATTGAATATCTATGGCTTACTTGTGATGAATCATTTATGAAACAGGCACTTTTTTCACTGCCAAAATCGTTGAACACATACACGTCTGTATGCAAATGTTCTAAACCATCCAACCTAAAATAGATTGCAGGAGTTTTGGCTTCCCAGCGTCATTGTAACACCTATTTGATCACTTCAATCAAATTAAATTTAATACCGAATTTAAACTATGCTACAACCACCATTGCTTGAAGATTATATTATAATAAAAACAATAATGATGGTTTTTGGTTCTACTTTGTAGTACTCCATGTTTTCCACACCATGCAGCCCCCTCCACACTGAACTCAATCTGTCACATGAAGACAACAGAATATAACAACTCCTTATTGTGGACCAGGAACCAATCCCCAAGGTGATCAAGTCCCCACAGAATAAGACCATTATTACACACATAATAAGCGCACATTCGTAAAATTAGTCCTAATTATATCAGTTGGAATGTGAAAACATTTCCTTGAGCTTGAAATATGTTTTTAAAAATTCCTTCTTAGGTGACGGGCCTCTATATTTACAGTTGGTCAATAACCAGCCTGAAAGATTGCAGGATTCCAATAAAACACTTGTTTCAATTCTGACATTGTGACAATTTTTCTGCTGCTGTTACTCAAGTGTATGTATCAGACTTGCCAGATTTCAGAACAACCATTAGGTCTGAATATTTGTAAACAGGAATCACTTTATATTCACAGGGCAAATAAATCAAAATGGATCCATGGTCTCTTTTCAGAATTATTCAAGTTTTTATGCAGAAAGAACAATGATCAGATATGCATACAAAATCCAAATATTCCGAATATTCATGGTTAAATGCAAAGGCTGTTAAGTTGATTTATTTCTGAACCTGTTTCTTCCTACTGTGTCAGCTAAATGTGATATTTTAAACTAATTTAACCCCATTTCCAGTTAACCCACTATGTGGTACTTGTTTAACTGATTTACATCCCATCACAAAATCAGAATTCTCAAATATTAAACTGATTTAGATGGTAAGAACTGAAAGACATGGGACTAAATTTAGTTCCTTTGTACTAATGCTCCCTTAGTGCCTTTAATATTTTAAAGTATTTAAATTCTTAATGTATTTAAACTAGACCTATCAATCAAACATTGAACAGTCTTGAAACCACATATGCCCAAAAATGTTCCATTGCATAGTCAGCAAGGTACGTGCAAATTCCAGCTAATGACAGTATATAGTACAGGGTTCAGCAGGACACAACTGCAGGTTCACAAAATTGACTGTGGTGGTTGCTTGTAATGCAAAAAGACATGTATATAAGAGCAGAAGAATCAGGGATAAGAAAAGGCCATTGTGCCCATTGAAATTCACCCCAACAGTACCCCATCAAAGCATCTAATTGTATCAATAAGTAAGTGACCCCAGTGTTTTGCCTTTATTGGTACATTGGGCGTCATTTTAGCACCCGCTATCGGGTGCGTTCCTGGTGGGGGGGCTCCGAAAATCGGAGAATCCCGGAGTGGGTCGGGAGCCCGACTCCAACGCGCCCACTTCCGGGTTTCCCGCTGACGCGCCGGCGTGCGCGCGCAGCCCCCGCTGGTGGGAATCCCGCAGGCAATTAAAGCCAGCGGGATGCCACTTGAAGCTATTTACTTTGCTTGTTCAGGTCATTAACTGACCTGATTAAGGGATTATGTGAGGAGGGGTGGGATTTAAAAGCAAACTGGGACTGTTTCCCACACTGGGGGAAACACTCCCAGTTCAAATGGACGTGTTGCAGCTGTCAGCCTGTGGCAGCTGCAAAGGTCCATTTGACAGGTGGGGGTGGGGGGGGGGAGACCCTCACTCATTGCAGGAGGCCACTCTGTCACTTGGGACAAAGTTTGGCCCCCACCACCCTCCTCCTGACAATCAGAGTCACCAACTTGCACACTTACCCCGGGGTCAAGAGACATGTACCTACCTTGCGGACCCCCTCAGATGTACATCTTCTGGATGGGGGCCGCCATAGCTGCAGTCATGACCTCCTCGGAGGGCGAACAGCATCACCAGCCTCGCCATCCACGCCGTCCACCTCTGACACGTGGAGCTCCACAACAGAGTGCTGTGATACATCCACCTGTACAGCAGGAGGGAGGGCTACCACAGAGAGAGATGCGTCGCAGAGGGCACTACCCTCACCACAGGGTCCACAGACCGAGGCTCAGCTTCCTGGACCTCTCTGAGCAGCAGTGCACACAGAGGCTCAGAGTCACTTGACATGTAGTCGTGGACATCTGCAGCCTCCTTCATGCCAAGCTGCTCCTGGCTGGCCCGAGCACCATCTTCTTACCTGTCGCTGTCAAAGTCACCACTGCCCTCAACAACTTCTCCTCCGCATCCTTCCAGGGTGCAACCGGGGACATCGCCGACATCTCTCAGCCGTCTGCACAAAAGAGCCCTGCAAATACACCTACACCCACTCTGCAGTGACACAATGGGTGGCATCAGTTGTGGGTCTTCATAGTGATCCTCAGGAAAGGGCATTAATGCACAAACCAGACAAGATTCGCGAAGACATGGCAGTAGTGGTGCCAATATAATATGTAATGTGAGTTGGTCAGAAATGCAATATAAGTAACAACCATGACAAACCCTCAAACACCCTTGTGCATCCCCTTCATGCTCATGACACGTTTGCCTTACGCTGCTTACTGCACATATGTGATGCATGCCCTGTGGCTGCAGCACGGGTAGTGGCAGGTTGAGTGAGGCTGACCGTGAAAGAGATCATAGAATCATAGAATCATAGAAGTTTACAACATGGAAACAGGCCCTTCGGCCCAACATGTCCATGTCGCCCAGTTTATACCACTAAGCTAGTCCCAATTGCCTGCACTTGGCCCATATCCCTCTATACCCATCTTACCCATGTAACTGTCCAAATGCTTTTTAAAAGACAAAATTGTACCCGCCTCTACTACTGCCTCTGGCAGCTCGTTCCAGACACTCACCACCCTTTGAGTGAAAAAATTGCCCCTCTGGACCCTTTTGTATCTCTCCCCTCTCACCTTAAATCTATGTCCCCTCGTTATAGACTCCCCTACCTTTGGGAAAAGATTTTGACTATCGACCTTATCTATGCCCCTCATTATTTATAGACTTGTATAAGATCACCCCTCAACCTCCTACTCTCCAGGGAAAAAAGTCCCAGTCTATCTAACCTCTCCCTATAAGTCAAACCATCAAGTCCCGGCAGCATCCTAGTAAATCTTTTCTGCACTCTTTCTAGTTTAATAATATCCTTTCTATAATAGGGTGACCAGAACTGTACACAGTATTCCAAGTGTGGCCTAACTAATGTCTTGTACAACTTCAACAAGACATCCCAACTCCTGTATTCAATGTTCTGACCAATGATACACGAGAGGGTGAGAATGAGATAGAGCCATGAGATTGTATGAGGATTGGGTTGAGTGGTAGTGGCGGGATGAGTACTGGCGAGGTGAGTAGGTGCAGGTAAGATGAGGATGAGGTTTGAGTGGGTATGAGGGGTGATGTGACAGAGTAGCGTTGGCAGTGCAGAAGGAGATGTGGGGTGGGGGCGGTGATGTGGCAGACGGAGTGTAGGGGAAAGAGTAAGTGTACTCACTTCGGCTGACCTACTTAGGTCATTGCAACGCCTCCTGCATTGTATGCAGGTGGGCGATATGTTGGTGGTGCAGGTGACCTCCTCTGCCACCTCGAGCCAGGCCTTCCTGGTGGCAGAGGCAGGCCGCTTCCTCCCGCCCGCCGGGGGGAAGATCTCTGTCCTCCCCCTCCTCCTCACCCCATGAATTGATACCTGAAGTGAGGCATCATTAAACTGGGAGCAGCCTTCCCCCTGGGCTGCTCCATGCTGTAATTTTTTCTATTTGTTGCAGCATCTGTCAGTAGAGGACTGCCCCTTTAAATAGAGCTCCTCCAGCTGACAGATCTTACTGCGCATACGCAGCCCGCCCGACGCGCAGATCAGCACATATAGCTTATACGTCCGGTTAGTTTGGGTATAAAACTGTATAACCTGGTGCAAACTGCATGTCTATATCTAACCAGACATATAAGCTATATGTATATGATCTAACGGCGTGAATAAAGCAAATTGAGAGTTAAGAGAGAATTGACTCTTCTCCTCTTTGTACTAAGCCAATAATCGTAACCGGTGACCTCCAGTCAACATATTTGGCGTCCCTGGGTGGGCTCGAGAATAAATCTCTCTGTTGAGTCAGCAGGAGACTCGAGCTGAACCGAATTGGCAAGGGGTGGGCTCGAGAATAAATCTCTCCGTTGAGTCAGCGGGAGACTCGAGCTGAACCGAATTGGCAAGGGGTGGGCTCGAGAATAAATCTCTCCGTTGAGTCAGCGGGAGACTCGTGCTGAACCGAATTGGCAAAGTACACAGAGAACAGGAGTCTGGGTTAATTCATAGCTATTAACATAAGATGACGAATCAAGGGGAATCACCAAGCCCTGGGGACTTGGACTATTTTGACTGGAAGGGACTCCTCCAAAAATACGTAATAGGGAAGTGGCCGCAATACGGGGAGTATGCGGGTCACATTGGAGACAAGGGAAAACTCGCAGGGGAGGCCCTTTGGAGAATTGCGCAAAGTAAGATGACAGATAGGAAATTTAAAAAGGTACAGAAGTCCGTAGCGGTCAGATGTTTACTTGAGGAATGGATAGAATGCCGACAGCAGGCTAGGAGAGAGAGGGACAGACGAAAGGAGGAGAATAAGAAACTCCAGGACGGACTAGAGGAAGAGAATAAGAAACTCCGGGACAGACTAGAGGAAGAGAATAAAAAACTCTGTGAGGAGGTAGCCCGCCTTAGTGAGAAGGTAACTGATCTAAAGGGACAGAGAAGTGCGTATTTGATGCACATGAACCAATATCAGTTACAGTGCGAAAAATTGGCTAATGAAAAGAGTAAGAGAGAGGGAGAAGCCCAAGCAGCTAAAGCTGAGGTGGAGGGATGGAAACAACATTGTAGTGATTTAAAAGCTGCTATGAATGTGATTCACAGAGCAGCTCAGGAGAAGAGGAGTAGTACCGGGGATCACACAAAGTGTCAGAAACTGATAGGGAGGCTGCAAGATCAGCTAGCCGCACAGAGGGGCATATTGTGTGCTTTCGCACCCGGAAGAGGTGAAGAAAGCGGTCAAGGGGATGTAGATTAGGATGAATTAGCAGACGGGGCGGACAGATACAGCAGCGGTGATGGGGAACCTCCACCAGAGGATCCACCACCAGCATATGCTCCAGAGCCAAAAAAATCGTCTGCCCCAATGGCCCCCCTTGTAACCACTAGAGCACAGATGGGGGCAGATGGCCAGGATATGACATATTCCACCCAACTTGGGGTACAAGAACTGAGGGATATTGGGACAGATATTGGGACGTGCGTGCCCGGGGATGATCCTAGGGAGTTGTTCCTAGCGATCAGGCAACAGAGAGCGGTACACGGCTTAGACGATGCTGAGGAAAGAAAATTAATCCTAATGTGCCTACACCCACATGTACACTCCGCCCTACCGGAGGAACAAAAACTTGATAGAGGCACAAATGAGGACTTAAAGAACCAGGTATTATCTGTCATGGGCGATAACAGAGGGGATCCAGTGGAGGCGCTAATGAAATGCTATCAAAGAAAAGGTGAACACCCCACTGCATTTTCAGCCTGCATTTGGGCGGTGTTTCAAGAGGTCTATGGCACAGGCCTAGTTAAGGATAATTTACAGCCGGAGGTTAGGAACCAATGGCTGAGAACGCTAGTGTCGCATGGCAATGAGGAGTCGAGGAGGGCACTAGATCAATTTGATCCCACTGATGACACACATACAGAGTCCTGGATAATTAGGAAGATGGTTAGAGTATGGGAAAGGGAAACACCAAAACTATCCAAGGCATCCGGGGACAGAGCAATGCCTGTTAAGGATCAGGCGACAACTTGGAGAAATGAAGGGAGGGGACCTACTCAGAGGGAACCCCCTCCAGCTTATCAGACAGTGGGAAGAGGTAGAGGCAGAGAAAAAGGAAACTTCTCGGGAAGAGGGAGAACTCAAGGCGAGGTGTCCAAATGCTATAACTGTGGCCAAGAGGGACACTTTGCAAGGAACTGCCCGAACCCGAGACGAGAGAATGCAGGTCGGGGAGGAAACCAGAGCCTACCCGTGGAAGGGCCAAATAGACCAAGTCCTCAGCGTGATATGATAGAAATATCACCGAGTTCCGGGTTGTACCCCGAACTGCAATGACGGTCTCAGGCCTCTCTGTTATGGGTGTGTGACACGCGGTGGGATGACACGGGGAGACCCCTAGTGAATGGTAGGGTTGGAGGCCGCCCTCTTACATTCCTTTGGGACAGAGGGGGAATCCCGAACCACCATTAACACCACTCAGATCAATGACGTAGATTGGAAAATTCAAAACAAAATTGTTCTAAGCGGATTCACAGGGCATTCAAAAGTGGGATATGTGAGTGTACCGTTGGAAGTCGGTGTGAGAGACATAGTGATAGAGCATTCAGTGACCCTTATCAAATTACCCAGAGAACAAGAACATATATCAGGGAGAAAAACATGAGTGTCAATTGATGATAGCAAATGACCCCAAGGGCCCATTTGTAAAAAGCATAACTTCTGAAGATTTATAAAGGTAAATCTTTTGATTGCATGTTCCAGGCATGGAGCCTTACCTGCCAGCAACACCTAACGTCCACTAATATTAATTGATTGAAAATTAATGGGAGACTTGGGTGATACGTGTTTCTGACAAGCGAGATTCCATGCCAAGAGTACCCAATCAGAAAATTTACCCGACATTCAACTATTCTAGCTGCATATCCTATCATTCTATTAGATTTTCTAAAAGCTTTAGTGCTTGGAGTAGTTGTACTGGAGTATGATCAGACAACAGACTTCCTATAACCTAATGCCTGACTCCACAATTCTTGCTCAGCAAGTGATAGTTAATCCTATGTTCCAGGCAATGGCACTGTCTTGGAGAGAGTTTGACAGACAAGAGAAACAACATGCGAAGCCTTGCGGAGGTTTTTCAATTCATACAGCGAGATGAGCTTCAGCAACTGTTGTATTCCTGGAAAAGCACAAAGATCTGGTTTATACAATGCTGCCTCTGCAAAGCGCTGCTGAGACTACTGCTCCTGAGATGCTGGCCATGTCTGCGTTCAAATCAGCAGACCCCATAAGACAGGAGTAGCTCATTTACACAATTTAATGGCTCTCCCAGCACAACAGCTGGTTGGAGCCATGTGGCCAGAATGATGGACAAGCAGCAGCCAAAGAGTGGCTGCCTGTGGAGCACTACTATTTATTTTTGCAGTTAGTGGGACACAAAATCCCAATGAAGTATTGCCCATCAGAGGTCTGCAGAAATGTGGGCCACAAAGTAAAGGTTACCCTATATTAAGGGGAGGACCATCAAGGAGGAAATCCTATGTTACTCACACATTTTCCCTGAAGTGCCCATTCCAAACTCAGGCACTCCAGCTGCATTATAGGGAGGCCTCTTGTGACAAATTTTAGGCCTGCATTAGATATTATCAGTAGCATCGATCACTCCAGTAAGCAGATTCTGCGACCCTTACGCTGCAGTGTTTGCTCAATATCTGGTTATATGATAGCATAAGACAGAGGCATAATAATGCAATCTTCCTTGACATATGAATAGGACACTGTGTTCTTCACGTGTCCTCATGTGCACTTTTCCAATCTTTTTGTTGGCAGAACTGATGAACACTCGGATGAAACAAGGTCAATGTCAAATCAGGAAGCTGGCTTATTTTGTCGAATACGTGACTGAATATGATAGTAATTTCAGACATTTTAACATCAATAATGTTACATTCCTGTAACATGCAAAACTGTATCCTATGCTATCCCATATATGGGCTGAAATGCTCACTTTTGTTTTCCTTTCATTCTGGTCAATATCCAGCTGCAAAACTGACTGGCTACATCTTAATTCTTAGTACAGGTCATAGCCTGCCTCTTACAGCCTTTGTTGGAACTGATCTCTTAACATGTGAGTCTTTATTCCCTGTCACTCAGGAAGTTGGGGGCTTCATTCCTGATTCTTCCTCCTGTCCATGGGTTGGTCAGTAGAGCTGTCAATAAAGCCTGCTACTGTACCTCCCACTTTGAAACTAACGTCATACAAAGCTCAATGTGGAGGCATGTTCCAAAGCCCTATGATGCAAATGTTTGCTGGGAGCATCTGAGATAAGTCCCAGCAGCTCCAGCATGTGGCTGTGAAACGAGTTTCAAACTTGCTTTAATTTAAAAAGCAACACTGACATTAATCATATTCAAATCCTTTGCATGCAAATTATCAAAAATTTTGAAATACAACACCCCCTAATTTAAGTGACTACTAGGGTCTTAATGAACCTTGCGCAAACTTTGTGCACAGGCTCCCAGTTTGCTATGTGCTGGCCAGCCACATTGGGACACACTGAACAGACCAACACTCAGGCCTCTGAACCAGATAACGAGAGTTGGTGCATTTGCGCAATGGGAACACCATCACTTCTAAATTCCCCTCCAAGTTGTACACCATCCAAACTTGGACATGCATCACTGATCCTTCATTGTTGCTGGGTCAATATCCTGGAATAGTGAGAGCACCTTTACAAGGGCTGCAGCAGTTCAGCACCTTTTCAGAGCAAAAAGGGATTGCCAATAATGCAATCTTGCCAGCGTCACCCACATTCCGAAAATAACAAAAAAAATAGGCACTGGACAATGCATTAATCGGCCCCTTCATTTTTGCGGTGCTGTTGCTATCACAATCTTGCAGAAAATTGCCAACCCAGCCATAGCTCCCCATACTTCAGAGAAGACTCACAGTGTTAGAATGGACAAAGCTACACCTGCACCATCTAATGTACTTCAACACAAATTCTACTGAAGGATGAAATATTAACCTAGTTTTCTTTTAGACATTGACTGGCCTTTATGCATTTCCAGTATTTTCAATTATATCAGATTTCCAGCATTCATGGTTTTTCTTTTCATCAATATTTTTCAATGTCAGAAAGAACTGACTCTGGTGCAGAGTAGGCTAGGCTCATCAAGTCCAGTGGGCTGCATAGCTTTGGATCATATTAAGTTGAGGAACAAGTGACTGGCTTTGTCTGTAACTACAATGTGCCAAAGTTCAGCATTAACGTCAACACTATTCCTTGTGTTCTTTCTAAATTTTATTCTCCACAAGTATGATTGACTGAGAATCTAATGTAAATGGTGCCTTCAAAATCATTTATTAACAATATAGTAAAGTTTGGGGTTTAAAAAAAATACAGTGGGTATTAATATAGGTCAACAAGGCTCTATTTTGCAATTAAAGCACCTTTGGTAAGAGAAGCAAATATTTCTCTCTACATAGCACCCCATGTGATCACTACAAGCATCGCTTTACATTACTACACAGTGCAGAGATTCAATTTTAAAAAAAATAATCGATCACTCCGTTTCAACACCCAGCTTAATACTTCAAATGCCCTGTCATTAATATTGCAAATAACTGGTTTGGTATTCCAAATACACAAACATCTACTTTTCTGACACAATGAACTCCACATTGCACATACTACTCAAAATTCATGGAACAACATAAATTGACCCTAAATGCACATGATCCTTGAGTGTAACTCTTCCATTATCTGTGAGGTATTGTACCACTATCTATCCTAACTTTGCAATTGCAAGTTCATCTTAAACTGGCAGCAAAATGACAATTAATAATATTATATCATTTAGTTTACTTAATAACTGTGATGGAAGACAAATGACTACAAATTCACAGAGGGAAATAAACAAATTTGTGCATTTATAGGTCAAAGTTCATCAGCTGAAACTATTTTGCAAAACAAGAAAAATACTGCTTTTTTTAAATGAGTAAAACAAGCAAAAATTGCAAAAATTTATTACTTACAAAACTGATATGAAAAGACATTACACATGAGGAGTTGCTTGTTTATAATCACCAAGTCATATTAAAATAAGAACATAAGAAATAGGAGCAGGAGCAGGCCATATGGCCCCTCAAGCCTGCTCCGTCATTCAATAAGATCATGGCTGATCTTTGACCTCAACTCCACTTTCCATATCCCTTGATTCCCTTAGGGTCCAAAAATCAGATTAGTTAAACATGATTTGCCTTTAACAAATCCATGCTGGCATTCCTTAATTAATCATCATTTTAAAAATATTCTGTTTTTCTATTCTTCCTACCAAAGTGAATAAGCTCACATTTCCCCTCATTATACTCCATCTGCAATCTTCTTGCCCACTCACTTAACCTGTCTATATCCCTTTGCAGACTCTTTGGGTCCTCCTCACAGCCTACTTTCCCACCTAGCTTTGCATCGTCAGCAAACTTCGATACATTACACTCGGTCCCTTCATCTGAGTCATTAATATAGATTGTAAATAGCTGAGACCCCAGCACTTATCCTTGCAGCACCCCACTAGTAACAGCCTGCCAACCTGAAACTGACCTGTTTATTCCTACTCTCTGTTTGCTGTCCATTAACCAATCCTCTATCCATGCTAATATATTACCCCCAACCCCATGAGCCCTTATCTTGTGTAACAACCTTTCGTGTGACACCTTATTGAATGCCTTTTGAAAATCCAAATATATTACATCCACTGGTTCCCCTTAATCTAGCCTGCTAGTGACATCCTCAAAAAACTCTATAGATTTGTCAAACATAATTTCCCTTTCACAAAACCATGTTGACTCTGCCTAATCATATTATGATTTTCTAAGTGTCCGGTTATCATGTCCTTAATAATGGATTCCAGCATTTTCCCGATGACTGATGTCAGGCTAACTGGCCTGTTCGCTCTCTCCCTCCTTCCTTGAATAGCGGCGTTACATTTGCTACCTTCCAATCCACTGCGGCCGTTCTAGAATCTGGGAATTTTGGAAGATCACAACCAATGCATCCACAATCTCTGCAGCCACCTCTTTTAGAACCCTAGGATGTAGGCCATCAGGTCCAGGAGATTTGTCGGCTTTTAGTCCCATTAATTTCTCCAGTACTTTTTCTTTACTAATATTAATTACTTTAAAAACTATGCTACCCATGGAAAATACGACCAGCTGCGAAGTAATCTTTAAACTAATTTTATGTACTTCATCTAGAATGTGTTACATATACAAGATGACAGTTGATTTCTGTCACTATGAACCTTATCTTATAACACAAGACAAATTGTGGTAGATTTTCCTGTTCTTCCACCTGGGTGTATTGGATTTGCCTGGATGAAGCACATACAGGAAAACCTGGAAGGGAAGATCGCACACTGGTATGGGAAGTTCACCAAATTTTTCCTCCATTCATTTTAAATGGTTGGAAAATTAGGTGAACTCCCTTACCAACATGCAATCCTCCGAACCCAATTTTTCTCCAAGCGCTGCATCCAAACAAACCAATATACCCAATCTGCCCCATTCAGTCATGAGTGCGCTAGAATGTGAAACTGTTGTAACGTCATGGGGGTGAATTTCATCAGGGCTTCTCCTGCTCCACTGCTATAACTTCAGCGGAAGTTTGGTGGAAACCCCATTTATGCGAATAAATAGTGTTTCCGCTGAACTTCCAGCGGTAAAGCGAGAGAAGCCCTAATGAGGTTCACCTGACCATACCTATCCACCGTACTGCTTATTCAATGAAAATACTGACAAGTATAGGGCTTTTCTAAAACTAATGCTTGTGTTTTTTTTAAAAGTCAAGCGTATGGCAGCAGCAGCAGCATGGGGAACTACACTTAGCTCAACAAACTTGGGCTGAACAGGTAAGAAAAACAGCTAGGATTCTGGCTTCTGATTGCTACAAAGAAGTGCCTACAGGAAAGGGTGTGTATATGGACTTTGGATGAGTATTTGCCTGTGGTGCTCCCATTGTTGATTAACATTCACTTATTCTGGCTCACTTGAAGAATGGCCACGTGGCAAGCTAGTGTCGTGTGGCACTACCATCATGCTAAGTGGGATAGATTAGAAACAGAGCTAGCAGCTCAAAACTGGGCATCCATGAGGCGCTGTGGGCCATTAGCAGCACAATAGCATTCCACCACAATCTGTAACCGCATAGCCCTCACTCCTCCATCCCCATCATGCCAGATGACCAACCCTGGTTCAATGAGGAAGTGTAGAAGAACATGTCAGGAACAGCACCAGTCATACCTGAAAATGAGGTAGCAACCTGGTGAAGTTACAACACAGGATGACATGCATTCTAAACAACAGAAGCAGCATGCTATAGACAAAGCTAATTGATCTCACAACCAATGAATCAGGTCATCAGCTCTGCATCCCTGCCACATCCAGTCGTGAATGATGCTGCACAATTAAGCAACCAGCAGGAAGAGGAGGATCCATGAACATTCCCATCCTCAATGATGGTGGAACTCAGCACATGAACACAAAAGAAAATGTTGAAGCATTTACGACCACCTTCAGCTAGGAAAGAGTTTTTATTTAAATACTATCCTTTTTAGTCCCAAAAATGTCTTTGATTAATCACTGAGCGAGCACTGTAAAGGTAAGTGATGGCAAAACTGCTTCACTAGCTGCAAGTGAGTCAAGAAGATTCCAGCCACTCATGCTGGGACCCATTTTTGTTCAGATATATATTTTTATATATATCTAAAGTGACTACACTTCAAAAATACTTCATTGGCTGCAAAGCCTTTGGCACATCCTGAGGTCATGAAATGCGCTATACGCAAATCCTTTCCTTTATCTCTGTCTTTACTTTAAACACCATTAATATTTACATTGGCACTGAAACATCACCCATTTCTATTCCTATCATATCCTCACTGTCTTTGAAACCTTCATCTTTAATATCTCCAGGCTCGATTATTTCCAACATCCTGCTAGTTGGCCTCCCAAGTTTGCCACTACACAAACTCCAACATGTTCAGAACTCCATCATCCATATCTTATCCTACACCAAATTGCGTTCACCCATCCAGCCAACCCTCACTGCTCTCCATGGGATTTCATCTTCTAAATGTCTTCATTTGAAAATACTCATTCTTATTTACAAGTCCCTCCATGGCCTCACTTCATCCTAACTCTACAATCTCATCTAGCCCTACATCCAAATTCTCACCCTCTGTTCTTCTGAGTCTGTACTATTGTGAGTCCCCCTTTCCTATACTCAGCCATCGGTGGCCCACTCTTCAGCCCTCAAGACCTCACACTCACACAAGGAATTCTTTCCATGAACACCTCTGCCTTCCCACAACTCTCCCCACCTTCAAAGGCTTACTCAAAACCAATCTCTTCAACCATACCTTTGATCACCTCCTCTAACTTGTCCAAGCTATTCCTGCAACAAAATCATCGCATTTCTAGTGTCAAACAGGAGCTAGAAATTGGGCTAATTTAACTCCTAGTTATTATTATAAAGGAGCTATTAGAATCACTAGAGAGTGGAGACTCTTTCTCTCTCCCATCCCCTCACCAAGTTGGCCTAGGCTAAATTTTAACTCAAGTACAAAGAGGTGTAGGGACAGTATTCTAATGCCAGTATGCTCCCCAGTATCCCACAGTGATCATTTATTAAAAATGATGAGGTTGATGGTAAGACTTGACAACCTTCCATTTTTACCCATAGACATAATTTTCTCTCATACTGACAGCACTGAATAAATATCAAATTAAGTAATGTCACTCCATCTCTGTATTTAACCCTGCTGACAGGTTCTTTCACTTTATATTACTTAGCATTTTAACTATAAAATTATACTTTACACATGTACTGTATCATACAGTGACAAAAGTATGGTTCTACAAAGTCAAAAGAAATTCAGTACTAATGGGGTTAAAGAAAAAGTCTGTTGTCACTTGATATAGTTTAAAGGGAAGAAAAAATCCCTGAAAATAATCATTTTTGATTTTTTGTAACTAATAATTTTATTTATTCTAATTGTTTTTGAAAGCTAGAAACAGAAAAAGACAAAAAAATAAAGATATTATTTGATCTTAATAAAAATCCAGAGAAAACTCTGCAATAAAATATTACTAATAGTGACCTAAACCACAGGGTATTTTGCTTTAATCCTTTTTTCCTCAGGTTAGAGGGTTATTAACCTGTATCCTGGGGCGAAAGAGATGCACATCAATTACATCAATCGAATGGACAAATGAACTTTGTATTAAAAATTTAACAGCTTTCCCACACAACCATATCTGTGGTAGGACTTCTATCACTTCTTTGTTTTGAAAAGGAGGTCAAAAGTTTCTTCTTGGTATCTGGGTGCACAAAAAAATGAAATGTGAAAGACACGGAGCCACATGAAGGTGAAAATTCGCTAAAGCTAAATTATTTCCACTCCAAAAATTGTGAAACATCCCAAGGACCTTACTATGTTATAAGAAAGGAAAATTATTTACAGTAATATTTCCCCTCTACCATTATTGTTGAATTTTATCTGTACATAGTTCAAGCGGAAGAGCTACTTACAAATTCTTCAAAAGGATTACTGCACAGACTTGTTTGTACAACAATACACTCAGGACTCATAAAAGTTAGTATCAAGGACTAAATAATTTAAAATACTTAATCCATATTTACAAGAAAAGTACATCAATTACTATCAATATTTTTTATAGGTAAACATAAAATTACCATTGAAACAATGCATATAGCTTCCCAAATATAAGTTTGTTCCTTAAACAATCCAAATGTGAGGCTCAGAAGTTAAATTCAGAAGCCATTGCTACAAATTTATTACAAGGCTATAATGCACATGAAGGGTGCCATCCATCCATACAGTCCAGCTGGAAATTTCTAAGTGGTAAACTGAACATCAGAATTGTACTTTTAACACAGAAGTCTGTTAGTCTAGTTGTATCTTATAGTGTGAAGCTATTAGGTTTTAAGGTATATAAACTTTTTTTTTATTAATGGCAAAGAAATATAAGATCTCAAATCATGCTTTGATCTCCTTTCCCAATCCTGCCCTCTGTTCAGGTTTTTGGACTTGGCAAAGGATATCAACTGGCTCCTTCTCCCTTCTACTCCCCCTGCTCTATTTATTTTTCTTTTCTCCCTTTTAAATCTGTTACTATGCATAATTCCCTGGCTGGGTGGGTAAGCTTCCTTCCAAGTCAGTGCCAACGTAACCCTGAGCCTGATTACTAGGAGGTGCCAAAAAGTAACGCAGAATGGCTCACTGCTGATTTTTGCTTCCTCCCGTGGGAAATTGCCTGGCTTCCCTTCAATGTTCCCCCATTGCAGTAATTCACTATACAGTGAATTGCGAACAGAAACCACTTTCCTATTATTTTCTAGCTAAAGTCCAGACATTATTGATTACACCAGCTGCAATGGAGGAGAAGTGGCAAGAAAATCCAGTGAAATATACTACATGGTTCCTGCTCACTGACCACCACACTGCATATTGCTGACAGCAGGAGATGGATTCTGTGGGCTGAAGTATGCAATGCAGGTGCAAGACCAATTAAGGAGAGTAATATTGCTGTAATGTAGGAACAAGTGATTTTTCCACCCCTATAATTTGGACATTGGGAGCTAAGGCACCATTTGAAGTAACAGAAAGTCCTGAGTAAACCATGGATTTTGACAGTAGTGGGGAGACCTGAGTACACTATGGATTTTGGCAGAGTTGTTCTGCATAGACTGCACAATGGATTCAGTGCTCTCCTGGCATTGAACTTAACTGAGGATGATGAACAGGAGCAGGAAGAAGAAAAGATGGTCAGGGATATCAGATGACACAAAAATCAAACTGTCCAGACCTTAATCTATGTCACTTATTGAGTATACTATTCCAGGGGCACAGATACATCAATAAAGCCTTACTAAGGAGGGACAACAATGTCTTCATTTTTGTCACTGAAGAGCAGCATCAGACAGTAAGACAATTCCATTTCACTACTGACCTTCCACAAGTACAAGAAGTGATTGATTGCACCCATTTGGGTCCCTGCCATAATGCTGTGGTCTTGATGAATAGAAAGGGGTTCTGCAGTCTCAGTCTCAATGTCCAGTTGGTTTGCAACCCTCAAAACAGAATCATGCAGGTCAGTACCCATACCGCCAGAAGCTCCCACAGTGTTATTATTTTACAACCATTATCTGTACCACTCTTATTCAAAGAGGAATGTAAAGCTCCTGGAAGATTACAGCTAACCTCTTTAGCTCCAGCTAATACCACCATTGAACGAGCCACAGATGGAAGCAAAGCGAACATACAATGAGGCTCATGCAATGACCAGGATCGTTATTGAGCATACTATTGACATCTTGATGTTTGAACAAGTCAGGCATCTCACTACATTACAACTCCCCCGCAGGTTCAACTCAACATTGCTCAGCAAAGAAGTTTAGTCATGGAAGAAGAGAAGCAGAATTCATTGGCAGTGCCAATGAGGAAGTAACTCCAGAAATACTAATGCAGCCTAGAGGACTGTTGCATCAGTTTCAATACAAATTACATTAAGCTAAATGCCTGAACTGCCCTTTTAAGGAAACCTGTTGCCCACATTAATCAAAGAAATTGGCCCAAAACACCTTCAGCAAAACTGTCCTCAGCACTTCCACAACCACCATGAATGCCAATTTTTTCGGTGTTGTGCTGCTTAATTCTGAACAATAAGACAGACATTTCTCAGCAAAATGTACAAATCGGGGACATTAAAAAATTACTGAATAAATTGAGTGATGTAGGAATGACGTCAGTGAGTCAGAAGGTCGTGGGTTCAAGCCCCACTCCAGAGGCTTGAGCACATAATCTCGGCTGGCATTTTAGTGTAGAGGGATTGCTGCAATATCGGAGGTATCGTCTTTCCGATGAGACATCAAATCGAGGCCCTGCCTGCCCTCTCAGGTGGACATAAAAGATCGCACAGCACTATTCAGAAAAGAGCAGGGGAGTTCTTCCCAGAGTCCTGGACAACATTTATCCCTCAACCAAAACCTATAACTGATGACCTGGTCATTTCATTGGTGTTTGTGGGGCCTTGCTGTACACTAATTGGCTGCTACCTTCCCCACATTACAATGGTGACTACACTTCAAAAGAATTTAATTGGCTGTGCAGCACTTTGAGATGTCCTTAGGTCATGAAAGGCACGATATAAATGCAAGTTCTTTCTTTTTTTCTTTATATCTCTACCATGTTTTTTGACCTCACTTCACTTGACCCATGATCACTTCTGTGCTATCAGGCTGCCAATTTCAATTGAATATCAGGAACATTGAAACTGTTGCTTTTGGTCTCAACAAAATCTCCATATCCTTGCTATTGACTTCATCCCCTCATTGGCTTCCCACTCAGATTGATCCAGACTTCATGCAACCATGGCATTTGTTTGACCCAGAGCTGAGCTTCAATCTTCATATTCTAACAAGATCTCTGGAATACTATACTCCTCTGTTGTTATGTTGCCCCAATGCCACCAAAACTCTTCTCCATGGTCCATATCACCTCTAGACTTGACTTCTCAAATGCCTTTACCCTCCATAAAATTCCAAATCATCCAAAACACTGCTGCCCTTATTCTGATCTGCAGTAAGTGCCACCCACCATCATCCCATTCTCATTTACCTGCACTGGTTTGCTGTCCCCCAAAAGATTGAATTTAAAATCCACAGCCTCATTCACAAACCTCTTCATGGCCTCACCCAACCATACCTCTGCAACCTAGTCAGGCCTTATATTTACACTCCCCTCCTCCTTTGGTGGCAGAGCATCCAGCCACTTTGGTCCTACACTTTGCAACTCCATCCTCAAATCCTGTGCTCTCTAGCTTTCTTCCCATTTTTCAAAACCTTGTCCAAACACGTCTCTTTGATAAAACTTTTAGTCACCTCTTCTAACCTCCCACAAACACTCAGTGCTCACTCCTTTCTCCAGTGTGATATTTTTCTATGTTAAAGGCATAATATAAATGCAAACTGTTGTTGGTGATGCACCAGATGCTTCTTGGATGGAGGGGGTGGGAGGGAAATCAGTCTTTTAAATTACATACCTCTCTCCCTCAAAGTCCTTTCAGAAGGGTTGCAGTTTTTGGGATACCAAACTGGCTTTCTCATTCAGTAATGCCAAAATGTACAGTAATTTGGGGAGTAATCAGCTTGCTTTGTCTTCCTAGTGCAATTTCAGGTACTTTCCTGGCTCCAATGTGTTGCAATACCAGCACGATAGGTTTTTAAAATTCTAGTTTTCTCCTATTTTCTTCTTAGCTTTAAAAATATACATACTTATACAAAGATGTGGTTGTTAGCCGAGAAAGGAAGCAAAGTAAAACATATTATGTTTTAATCTCTAAAGAGAGTTGTTCCCGAGCCGACATAAGCTTGGTCTAATATCATAAACTTGTACAGATATCCTGGCTTCCCATCACACGATATCAAAATTTGGCAAATAAAATGACAGTTGTATGATTAGAAAACATTTCTACACACAAAGGGTGGTAGAAGTTTGGAACTCTCATCTGCAAACGGCAATTGATACTAGCTCAATTGCTAAATTTAAATCCGAGATAGATAGCTTTTTGGCAACCAAAGGTATTAAGGGATATGGGCCAAAGCGGGTATATGGAGTTGGATCACAGATCAGCCATGATCTTATTGAGTGGTGGGGCAGGCACGAGGGGCCTACTCCTGTTCCTATGTTCCTAAACATTGGTTCGGGAATAATTGCTGTTGCTAACAGAAATATAAGATCAGATTTCCTCCTACTTTTGCCTGGGCGCATTAGGCTAGTACACCCGCAGTGCATTCCTTCTGATCTTGCCCCGCTAAGCTTGGTGTTCCCCTGGTCAGGACTGACATCTTGGCAGGGTCTAGTGCTTGGAAGTGGGGAGGAAAGCCTACAGCAGCAGTAATATTTTTAAAATTTTTCTAAATAAACTTTATTTCATAAAATTTAAAGATACCACAATTCCAAGGCGATACAATTCAAAACAATACAACATGGATCGCACACAATATGATTCCAATATTACATTTTAAAAGATAGTACATATCTTATATTACATGCTGTACAATACAAGGTGGGATGGTCTTACACGGTGGCCTTTCCCCATACAGCCTTTACATAGGTCGCACCTCGCTTCAGTGCGTCCTGCAGCACATACTCCTGGACCTTGGAGTGTGCCAGTCGGCAACACTCGGTCGTGGATAGCTTCTTCAGCTGGAAGACCAACAGTTTTCGGGCGGACCAAAGGGCCTCCTTCACCAAGTTGACGATCTTCTAGCAGCAGTTAATATCTGTATCAGTGTGCATCCCGGGGAACAGCCCATAGAGCACAGCGTCCTGTTACCAAACGGTTGGGGATGAACCAGGACAAATAGCAACGCATCTCTTTCCACTCCTTCTGCGCGAAGGGGCAGTCCATCAGGTGGTGGACGACGGTCTCGTCCCTGCCGCAATCTCGAGGCAGCTCACAGTGACGCTGAGATTCCATGCATGTTGGAAGGACCACACTGGGAGGGCCGTTCTCACCACCATCCAGGCTACATCCTGGTGCCTGTTGGTCAGTTCTGGCAACGAAACATTCTGGTCAGGGAACTATCCGATCGGATCTACCCTACAGGACTCTCAGAATGTTTCATATTGACCACTGTCTGACGGCCTTGTGGTCGAAGGGATTCCTCCTCAGGAACTTCTCCCACTGTTTTTTGTGGGCCATATAACTGCTAGCCAAATAGCTGCTGCCCTGAAGCAGTAGCCAGAAGTTTTCCATCTCCTATGTCCATCCTGCTGGCCAGATCATATTCAAACTCTCTGATCCGAGTGGGCTAGGTACTAGTAAGGCCTGCAATCAGTGGCTCCCCTACTTTTGAGCCTCTACCAAGTGGAGACCTAGGAAAATGACATCACTCCTGACTCACTTGCATATTATTTCAATGCTTGCTCCCGTTGTGGGAACAAGCACTCCAACCTCCACTCTCGAGGAAACTCCTGAAAGCCCGTGGGCAACAGAGACGATGAAGACTCTGCATAACTAGTATCTGCCCATTTTTCATCTGCTTTTCATTCCCTAGGCACAAAGCAGAAAAAAATCACTACGTGCTTCACTGGTAAAACTCAAATCCGAAACTTAGAAAAAGATTTTTTTTTGTTTTGAAATGCATAGGAAACTAGTTTTGCTCATCTATCTCAAGAGATCAGAAATAAATTTTGTACAGTCTTCCCTAAGGTGATTAAATAAATGGGGTAGAATCCATGGTATGACAAACTATACACAGCCTGGAAAAAAAACAAGACACCAGAAATTTCTTCAAGCATTCTCCTGATCAGTCACTGCAATTTCAGCGGAAGATTGGCAGAAACCCTGGACTGGCCGTGTAAACGGGGTTTCTGTCAAAGTTATGGTGGCCAATCGGGAGAACCCCAAGAAGGTTCCCAGTGAGAAACACGCTCATATAACTTTATTAGTTATTCCTCCATTTATAAAATTCTACTGCAATTTAGAGAAATTAATGAACTAAGACAACAAAATGAGTTCAGTGGAATAGGCATTACATTTATTTAAGTCACAAATAAAGACAAATTAAGCTTCTGATTGGGTTGTAATTCATTATTTCTCTTAAAGATAATGCTGTGGCAATAATGGCAAATTACATCCTTAGAAGTGTAAACTATTACTTAGCAATAGTGAGGATGTGTGCAGAGTAAATCATCTGCTATTGACTGATAAAGACCAAGGTATGTGAAATTAACATATCCCTATCTAGCAGGGAAGCAGTGTTTCATCCTTTTGTTGACTCTTTGATGATTAAATATGAAGATACAATAGAGGTAAATTCAAATATCCTCCACTTTGTCCTAAAACAATCATTAAACCATGATCAAAGCATAGGTTTAAGTTTATGGATGAATCTGTGGGTCATCTACCTGTCTTGAGTAATAGGAAGATGATAGAGACAGGTCATCATAATCATGAAGCTAACACTAAAGAGACCAACGCTTACATCAAAAATCCTTCACCGAGTAACTAGGCAATATTTCCATTACTCTGTTTAACCACTTAATGTAGAACCATTAATCCTTTCTCTTTTTAGGATTAAGATTTTGTTTTAAATTTAAACAATCGCTGATAATCCCTGCCAGTTGGGAGATAATATTTTACAATTATGGTACTCTGTTGGAATCTGTTACTTCAAAAAGATGGTCAGGCAAGTCAGTTGAAAATAGGAAATTTACTGATGGGAACACTGGTATTCACCATTTTTCAAAACATTGGTGCATAACTTTACACTACAAGATAAATTCAACTATCCTATGCTTTCGGCAGGGAGCTGGGCTTGAAGGATGCACAGAACACAGATAGGGTTACAACACTGCAGCACTGATTTTCTGACTTGTACTGCATGGTTTCCACTGGGAGTGTGGTATCGGTGGTTTAGGCCAGGAATTTCTTTCAGTGTTCTCCCAATCAGCCGTTGTAGCGGAAGGTTGGCAGAAACCCCATATAGATGTGTAATTAGCATTTCCACCAAAGTCACAGTGGCCAATTGGGAGATAACTGGCAATTGTGTCTTGAAAAATTTGAAATTTAAAAAATAGAAATTTTTGCAAGCGCAATCCTAAACAATTCAAAACTCTATTTTCATAGCAAAGCAATAAACCGTAAACATTGTGGATTCTATTTTCGCGATCATTCTAAATTTCTTTTTTGTTTATTCATTCTTGGGATGTGGGCATCACTGACAAGGCCAATATTTATTGCCCATCCTTAGTTGCCCCCAAAAAGGTGGTGATGGACCTTCTTGAACCGCTGCAGTCATTGTGGTGAAGGTGTTCCTACAATGCTGTTAGGTAGATAGTTCCAGAATATTGAAGAAATGGTGATATATGTCCAAGTCAGGATGGTGTGTGACTTGGGAGTTGAACTCGGAGGTGATGGTGTCCTTCTGGGAGGTGGAGGTCGCAGGTTTGGGATGTGCAGCTGAAGAAGCCTTGCGAGTTGTTGCAGTGCATCCTGTAGATAGTACACACTGTAGCCATGGTGCGCCGGTGACGGATGGAGTGGATATTTAGGCTAATGGGTGAAGTGCTGATTATCTCCCATAACACAACCGCTGTTAAGCAAATGACATTCAACATCTATACTGACTTAAAGTATAAACTCTCCCCAAAATGGGACAACAGGTTTGAGATTCTTGAGAACTTCCAAATTAAATTCTCAATAATGCGGTTATTTAACTGACAAAAATTGTTTTGTTCTATATAAACGCATTTTGTTCATAACACAATTTTATAAAAAGTACTTTCGTACAACTTGACATCACCATTATAAAGACAATAATAAAGGAACACCTAGAACTTTCCAGAATAACTGTTCTCTGCATAAAACTCCTAATCATGTTAAATTTGCTGATGTACAACACAATTCCTGCCATATAGTCCTTAAAGGTTTGATGTTTCTTTTGTATTTTACAAACCTTTTATCTTTAAGTGAAGCTTAGTGCAAGGAAAGGCAAAAGGCACTGTGTTATTATAACCATCAACCCACCTTTTGTAAATAATTCAAATGTAGCATTAGTATAATTACAACACACTTCTGACACACTAAAATTATAACACAATTCATTCCATAAATTATTAACTCATATAACTGAAGAATGAGTCAGATAACACAGTAAGGACTGATTAGCATCTGAAAAGGCCATTTATTTTAAAGTATGAAACAATCATTGTCACCTCTATGTAATGAATTGTGATGTGGTTTTCTATGGTACAGGGGGTAGCTCTTCCAGATAATTGTAGGCCTTGCATGCCTTTTCAAAAAGCAACAATAATACAATTATAATTTAGGATGAATTCATTTTTTTGCTCTTTACTAAATACCTCTTCTGCAATTGATGCATTGAATTTTCATAAAGAATTTATCTTCAAATCTGACTTTAAAATCTAAACAAAATCAACAAATGACTAGATGGATTTAAAATAAATGAATTCTAATTAAAAGGTTATTGAGTGATGCATTATTCTATATTTTAATTGTTATTTTAGGATTCCACGTTGATTTACAGCAGAATTGCAGAAAAACACAAACAACAAAGGCTATCTTTCGAAGGTTGGTCACTTTTGCAATTTAGTACCGTTCTAAAAAAAAGCAAACGCAGACAATAAGAAAGTGAATCTTTATGTTGTTAACCCCATGTTATGTTTTTCATTGTGAGTTCAGCCTAGTGTTGCAGTTTGTGTCATAAGTTACAATTGGACAAGGGTTTAATACCAACAGACTTAGGTGAATAACATTTATTTTTGCACAGTAAATAGAATTCTTTATGTCCAAAGTGTTTACAGATTACTTATGCATGATGATGTACCATCAGATAATACGAATCACTTAAGAAAAATTACCTATTTGAACTGTCTAATAAAACTATTTGAATTCTATTTTTTTTGGGTGTTCTCAATGCACAAAGGGAACATTAACATTTACACCATTTTTACAGAAAACTCAAAACTATATCTTGATATGGCACAATGGTCGTCACCCTGTGTCTTTCCAATTCCCATCTTGTGCTGGACTGCTGCTTTATTCTAACCAATGACACAAAATACTCAGCTCAATGTACAAATCAAGTGCAGTGTATTTATTTCATCCAATGTATTTCGTGTGAATATTGTCAGCATGATTTTCCACAGCACTGCCTCTTTATGCTTGCGAATTGTTTGCAACAGGTGACACCTAACCTACTACTCCTTCTCAGTGATTCAATGCTGGAAAAATTGAGTAGGAAAGAGCAAGTTTACTGGTTATCTGCAGGTTTCACCGCCAGCCTGTTGCAATTCTGGCAGCACTAAGCCTGCCTGTGTTGTGCACTCCATGGGTCTGCATTTGAGTCAGCCACATTCAATACTATTGTGGCTGCCTAGCCCTGCTTGCTTTCTGGCACATCCACTGTTATTTGCTTGATGATCCCCTTGAGAGCCAGCAGCCTCATTTGTGACTAGGCATGCCTCCATGGCTGAACACTTACCCAACATGTCTACTGTTCTGTTTGAGAGCAGAGCTTTGGGCAGCGATGAGATCTGTGAATCCCTGAATCAAAGTTGTCTTGTTGAAACTCGCAAAGTGTGCACATTTAATAATAGAACCCAAAGCCCCCATAGCAACAATGTGAGCATTCATGAGATATGCAGCCCATCTACCAATGACCTGCAGCATTGGTAGATGGGCTGCCAATGCATCTACCACTACTGATTCTACAAGAGTTGCCATGGCAGCCAACCATTAATTCAATAATTCACAGAAGGGTTTTCAAAAGGGTCTCGCAGGTGGGAAGAGGGAAGTCCTGGGTGGAGGAGTCCGCAACTTTTCTTGAAAGACCTGGAGGAGCACTCCTGCTCCACCTGGCCCCACAAAGGAAATTCTTTAAAAATACCTTGGTGGGCCTCTTCACTCTCCCAACAGCTGCCAACCTGGTTATACCTGGCAGTAGCTTCCCAGCTCAGGGCCGGGTTAAAATGAAATCAAGTTTCCATTGATGCCATTGGACCCCGATTTGCATTAATTTATGAGGCACCTGCCCAAGTTCAGCATTCGCCACCAAAGGAGTGGTGTTAAAATTCAAAATCGGCGGGAACAGACTGGGAAATGAAGCTGCTCGTACTGAACGGGGAAGAGATAAAATCTCCCCCACAAACTCTGAAGCCTAAATTTCAGTTTTTTTTTTATTCGTTCACGGGATGTGGGCGTCGCTGGCAAGGCCGGCATTTATTGCCCATCCCTAATTGCCCTCGAGAAGGTGGTGGTGAGCCGCCTTCTTGAACTGCTGCAGTCCGTGTGGTGACGGTTCTCCCACAATGCTGTTAGGAAGGGAGTTCCAGGATTTTGACCCAGCGACAATGAAGGAACGGCGATATATTTCCAAGTCGGGATGGTGTGTGACTTGGAGGGGAACGTGCAGGTGGTGTTGTTCCCATGCGCCTGCTGCCCTTGTCCTTCTAGGTGGTAGAGGTCGCGGGTTTGGGAGGTGCTGTCGAAGAAGCCTTGGCGAGTTGCTGCAGTGCATCCTGTGGATGGTGCACACTGCAGCCACAGTGCGCCGGTGGTGAAGGGAGTGAATGTTTAGGGTGGTGGATGGGGTGCCAATCAAGCGGGCTGCTTTGTCCTGGATGGTGTCGAGCTTCTTGAGTGTTGTTGGAGCTGCACTCATCCAAGCAAGTGGAGAGTATTCCATCACACTCCTGACTTGTGCCTTGTAGATGGTGGAAAGGCTTTGGGGAGTCAGGAGGTGAGTCACTCGCCGCAGAATACCCAGCCTCTGACCTGCTCTCGTAGCCACAGTATTTATATGGCTGGTCCAGTTAAGTTTCTGGTCAATGGTGACCCCCAGGATGTTGATGGTGGGGGATTCGGCGATGGTAATGCCGTTGAATGTCAAGGGGAGGTGGTTAGACTCTCTCTTGTTGGAGATGGTCATTGCCTGGCACTTATCTGGCGCGAATGTTACTTGCCACTTATCAGCCCAAGCCTGGATGTTGTCCAGGTCTTGCTGCATGCAGGCTCGGACTGCTTCATTATCTGAGGGGTTGCGAATGGAACTGAACACTGTGCAGTCATCAGCGAACATCCCCATTTCTGACCTTATGATGGAGGGAAGGTCATTGATGAAGCAGCTGAAGATGGTTGGGCCGAGGACACTGCCCTGAGGAACTCCTGCAGCAATGCCCTTGGGCTGAGATGACTGGCCTCCAACAACCACTACCATCTTCCTTTGTGCCAGGTATGACTC
Source organism: Heptranchias perlo (assembly GCF_035084215.1). Classification (NCBI taxonomy): domain Eukaryota; kingdom Metazoa; phylum Chordata; class Chondrichthyes; order Hexanchiformes; family Hexanchidae; genus Heptranchias; species Heptranchias perlo. The sequence goes on from NC_090340.1 coordinate 48,052,282, forward strand.
CAGCCACTGGAGAGTTTTCCCCCTGATTCCCATTGACTTCAATTTTACTAGGGCTCCATGGTGCCACACTCGGTCAAATGCTGCCTTGATGTCAAGGGCAGTCACTCTCACCTCACCTCTGGAATTCAGCTCTTTTGTCCATGTTTGGACCAAGGCTGTAATGAGGTCTGGAGCCGAGTGGTCCTGGCGGAACCCAAACTGAGCATCGGTGAGCAGGTTATTGGTGAGTAAGTGCCGCTTGATAGCACTGTCGACGACACCTTCCATCACTTTGCTGATGATTGAGAGTAGACTGATGGGGCGGTAATTGGCTGGATTGGATTTGTCCTGCTTTTTGTGGACAGGACATACCTGGGCAATTTTCCACATTGTCGGGTGGATGCCAGTGTTGTAGCTGTACTGGAACAGCTTGGCTAGAGGCGCAGCTAGTTCTGGAGCACAAGTCTTCAGCACTACAGCTGGGATGTTGTCGGGGCCCATAGCCTTTGCTGTATCCAGTGCACTCAGCCGTTTCTTGATATCACGTGGAGTGAATCGAATTGGCCGAAGACTGGCTTCCGTGATGGTGGGGATATCGGGAGGAGGCTGAGATGGATTATCCACTCGGCACTTCTGGCTGAAGATGGTTGCAAACGCTTCAGCCTGGTCTTTTGCACTCACGTGCTGGACTCCGCCATCATTGAGAATGGGGATGTTTGCAGAGCCTCCTCCTCCCGTTAGTTGTTTAATTGTCCACCACCATTCACGACTGGATGTGGCAGGACTGCAGAGCTTTGATCTGATCCGTTGGTTGTGGAATCGCTTAGCTCTGTCTATAGCATGTTGCTTCCGCTGTTTAGCATGCATGTAGTCCTGAGTTGTAGCTTCACCAGGTTGGCACCTCATTTTTAGGTATGCCTGGTGCTGCTCCTGGCATGCTCTTCTACACTCCTCATTGAACCAGGGTTGATCCCCTGGCTTGTTGGTAATGGTAGAGTGAGGAATATGCCGGGCCATGAGGTTACAGATTGTGCTGGAATACAATTCTGCTGCTGCTGATGGCCCACAGCGCCTCATGGATGCCCAGTTTTGAGCTGCTAGATCTGTTCTGAATCTATCCCATTTAGCACGGTGGTAGTGCCACTCAACACGTTGGATGGTGTCCTCAGTGCGAAGACGGGATTTCATCTCCACGAGGACTGTGCGGTGGTCACTCCTACCAATACTGTCATGGACAGATGCATTTGCGACAGGTATATTGGTGAGGACGAGGTCAAGTAAGTTTTTCCCTCGCGTTGGTTCGCTCACCACCTGCCGCAGGCCCAGTCTAGCAGCTATGTCCTTCAGGACTCGGCCAGCTCGGTCAGTAGTGGTGCTACCGAGCCACTCTTGGTGATGGACATTGAAGTCCCCCACCCAGAGTACATTTTGTGCCCTTGCTACCCTCAGTGCTTTCTCCAAGTGGTGTTCAACATGGAGGAGGACTGATTCATCAGCTGAGGGAGGACGGTAGGTGGTAATCAGCAGGAGGTTTCCTTGCCCATGTTTGACCTGATGCCATGAGATTTCATGGGGTCCAGAGTCAATGTTGAGGACTCCCAGGGCCACTCCCTCCTGACTGTATATCACTGTACCGCCACCTCTGGTGGGTCTGTCCTGCCGGTGGGACAGGACATACCCAGGGATGGTGATGGAAGAGTCTGGGACGTTGGCTGAAAGATATGATTCTGTGAGTATGGCTATGTCAGGCTGTTGCTTGACTCGTCTGTGGGACAGCTCTCCCAATTTTGGCACAAGTCCCCAGATGTTAGTAAGGAGGACCTTGCAGGGTCGACTGGGCTTGGTGTTTTGCCGTTGTCGTGTCCGGTGCCTAGTGGTCCGATGCCGGGTGGTCCGTCCGGTTTTATTCTTATTATGACTTTTCGTAGCGAGATTTTACAACTGAGTGGCTTGCTAGGCCATTTCAGAGGGCAATTAAGAATCAACCACATTGCTGTGGGTCTGGAGTCACATTTCGGCCAGACCGGGTAAGGGCGGCAGGCTTCCTTCCCTAAAGGACATTAGTGAACCACATGGGTTTTTACGACAATCCGGTAGTTTCATGGCCATCATTACTGATACTAGTATTTTAATTCCAGATTTTTATTTAATTAATTGAATTTAATTAATTAATTGAATTTAAATTCGCCAGCTGCCGTGGCGGGATTTGAACTCATGACTCTGGATTTTAGTCCAGGCCTCTGGATTACTAGCCCAGTAACATAACCACTATGCTACCGTACCCTTAGTTAGTCATGGCTTACATCCCATACAAAGAAAGAGCGCTAATATCTTGCAGCAGTTAACTGGCAAGCTGCATGGGCTAGAGATGGTCTCATATCCCTATCTGTGAATTAGCCTAATGCACCTGCATTAATGCCAAGCGTCTCCTTTGTTAGAACTGCTTTGAGCTCATTGTTTTTGAGATGGAGCCCCTCTAATTTTGTGCTACTAGCAGGGAGCCTCACCCAGACAGCACATATATTGGAAAATCATGTGCAGCACCTGCCCAGATTTCTGATGTGTGCTTTCAGTCGGTAAAGCTAAATGCCAATCGTGCAAAATCAGAAAACTCCTTCTCCATTGTAACTTGTTGAAGGTTCTGTGATGGCAGGAAGTGGATATTTAAGTTGGTGGATGGTGTGACGATCAAGCAGATTACTTTGTCCTGGATGGTGTTGAGTTTCTTGACTGTTGTTGCAGCTGCACTCATCCAGGCAAGTAGAGATTGTTCCATCACACCCCTGGCTTATGCCTTGTAGATGAAACAGGTGTTGATAGTTGGGCCTAGGACTGCCCTGAGAAACTCCTGCAGCAATGTCCTGGGGCTGAGATAATTAGCCCCTCCAACAACCACAACCATCTTCCTTTGTGCAACAAGTTACAATGGAGAAGGAGTTTTCCCCTGATCCCCATTGACTTCAGTTTGACTAGGGCTCCTTGGTGCCACACTCGATTGAATGCTGCTCTGTCTATAGCATACTGCTTCCGCTGTTTAGCATGCACGTTTAGCATCCAGTGTTGTAGCTTCACCAGGTTAGCACCTCATTTTCAGGTATGCCTGGTGCTGCCCGCGGCATGCTCTTCGACATTCGTTGGCCATCTGGCAAGATGGTGACGGAGAAGTGAGGGATATACCAAGACATGATGTTACAGATTGTGGTGGAATACAATTCTGCTTCTGATATTGGCTCACCGTGCCTCATGGATACCCAGTTTTGAGCTGCAGAGGTCACTCCTACCAATACCGTAATGGGCAGATGCATTTGGGATGGGTATATTGGTAAGCACCAGGTCAAGCATATTATTTCCTAGTGTTGGTTCTCTCACCACCTGCCCCAAGCCCAGTCTGGCACCTATGTCCTTTGGGACTCGGCCAGCTCGGTCAGTGTTGGTACTACCGAGCTACTCTTGGTGATGGACATTGAAGTCCCCCACCCAGAGTATGTTCTGTCCCCTTGCTACCCTCATTGTTGCCTCTAAGTCAAGTTCCACGTGGAGGAGTACTGATTCATCAGCTGAGGGAGGGCGGCAAGTGGTCATCAGCAGGAGGTTTCCTTGCCATTGTTTGACATGGGGTTCGGAATCAATGTTGAGGACTCCAGAGCTACTCCCAATGATCAAGGTGTGATGGCAAGGGAGTGAAGAAAAGAAAACGAGCCGAGACTGTGAGAATCATTAAAGTCTTACAGCAAGCAAATACAACAGTACAAAGTGAAGGGAAAACAAAGCTTCAGTGATGCTCACCAAAGTCAAAGACAAACGAAACAGATTTGTTTAGCATGAATCATAAATATCAAAGTCAGAACACAAAGAAATTTAGTGAAGTAAAAGGTCGTAAAGATAATGCAGTGCAGGAGAAAGGGATCTAGATTTGCAAATACATACATCCTTATAAGTGGGTCGCCAGGTCAAAATGACAATAAAGAAGGCAGATAGACCTTCGGAATTTATAACCAAAGGGGATTGAAAACGGAAGCAAAGAAGTCATGATAACAGCAATATGATGCTTAGGCCACATCTGGAATATTTATGCAATTTTGAGCTCCTCACTATGAGAAGAATTCTCACCCTGGAGAAAATGTAATGCAGATATACCAGGATGATCAGGGGTCTGAGTTACAATGAGAGGCTAGAACAACTTAGGCTGTATTCTCTGGAACTGTGAAGATCAAGGGGATTTGACAGAAATGTTCAAAATGATAAAAGGGAAAATAGATTATTTGCATTGGTACGTGAATCGAATACAAGAGGACATGATCTCAAGCTAAGCATTAGATACAAAGGGGGAGATTAGAAAGAATGTTTCCACAGAAAGATTTGTCGGAACGTGGAATGCTTTGCCACAAGTGGTCATTAATGATGCTAAATTGATCACAGCATTCAAAAAAAGTACTGACTAATTACTTGAAGAAGAAAAATATGGAGCTATGGGGAGAAAACAAGAAATCAGGACTATGTAAAATCAGCCCCGAGATGGACCTAAATTCATTACAGGCAAGTAGGGTCTAATGTTCTGCTCCTGTGCGAAAATTGCTTCTTTGTTTCTAAGATAGTTGAAAATACAAAATAGCAGAAATAATTTTTAAAAAGATTAAAAACAAGTACAATGGGCAAGAAGAAATAACATTGGCAATGGGGGAAATTAGTATGAAAAACTAGAACTAGTGCATTGGGAAGGACTCATAAAAAAGTAAAAGAACAAGTCCAAGAGTTCACTGTGTGAATTCATAACATTTCCAAACACATATCTTCAGAAACAATTCATTGAATTCACTCAAAATCTACTACGTAAGTATTCATCCTTACATGAAGAGTTTTCTGTTACTGTCACCCTGTAAGGTATGAAAGATGAAAAACTTAAACAGAAACTTGTACAGTAATATGGGCAGCATTCTGGCAAATGGGATGACCTGGGGGAAAAAAGGGAATCAAAACACAAATTTCTTAAGTTTGCTGGAAGTGATTTCAATACATACAAAATGTTCAGCACAACTAACCCAAAGCAGCAAATATAAAAATGTATCTTCTCAATTTGAGTTGCTTTGAGAGCAAAAAGAAAGCATTTTATCCTCTCATTTTTAAGAATATTTACCATGTAAATGAATTTCTGAATTGACAAATGTTCGAGGTGAAAAGTCTTAAACCCATTCAAACAACCCTTGCAATAAATGATAAGGCAGGGTATTAAAAAGCAGTGCAGAAAATTAGCTGGACTTACAATAGCTGTCAGATAAACTGTTTTATTTTGCCTGAAGGAATTTTGTTGCAGATGAACTAAATTAACATGCTGTCTATTAAATCTTCTGTCAGACAGAATGTCTTTTTCCTCAAATGCCAGATAAACTCTCACTGATCCCATTTTATGTTTGATTACATTTTTAATGACAGTTGTGCATTTCCAGTCTAATTTCATTTCTTCTTTGTTGGCAAATTAACATATTTGATAAATTGTTAAGACCTAGAAAAGTACATTACCAGTGAGCATGCAAATCACTTCAATTTTCCAAGGAAGAAATAATGCGAACATTTCTCACTTGACTCAGTTCAGACACCTGATAGTAACAACAATTTGTCAAGAAAAAATAATTTCTATAAAAAAATGGGTCCATCAGCTTATTACTGTACTCTATATTATGTCATTAGTACGATAAAAGAAACAATCAGTGCTTACTCATTGGAAACTGGGATTGTTAAAGTGAGATGTAAAAATATATGTAACAAACAATTAAACAATACTTCCTTATTTAAACCCAAAATAGAATGATAGACCAAATTGCTCATGTCTTATCCACACTAAAACAAACTTAGCGAAACAATATGTATATATCTTGGTTCAACAGACAGCATCATTTATGTTAGCATTCTTAGGCTGTCACTCAACATTCCAAAAGATTTTTGTTGGCATGCTGAACATGTCAATCAACATTACTAAAAATGTAAACCTTAAGTAACATAATTTTTTATTAACTGTCCTTTATGCAGAATTTTAAGCACAATTTTTGTGCTGCATCCTCCAAGTTATGTGTGCATATTAAAATGGTATTCCATTTTTTTTTAGTTTATTCTCAGGAATGTGGGCATCACAGGCAAAGCTGGCATTAATTGCCCTTCCCTAGTTACCATGAGAAGTTGGTAGTGAGTCGTCTTCTTGAATCGCTGCAGTCCGTGTGGTATTCTTTGTAATGATTTGATACAACTGAGTGGCTTGCTAGGCCAGACCGGGTAAAGACAGCCGGTTTCCTTCCCTAAAGGGGATTAGTGAACCAGTTGGATTTTTAGGACAACCTGACAGCTTCATAGTTACTTTTACTGATAACAGCTTTTTATTTCCAGATTTTGTTTCAACTGAATTCAAATTCTCAAACTATCATGGTGGGATTTGAACTCACGTTCTCTGAATTATTAGTCCAGGCCTCTGGATTGCTAATCCAGCAACATAACCACTACACTACTGTACCTGGGGCCCACACTTTGTGCATGAGCAACATTAACATTTTCAGTTCTGGATAAAGAAAGCATCCTCAGGCACAAATTGAGTCAACAATCTGCAGGGAAGTGCATATAAAATTTATACGTCCCTGTTAATGATACACAGGGATAAATAAAAGTCAACATGCCTCTTAAACATGCTAAATTGTATGAGAAAGCAATATTTAACAGAGACAGCAATGAACTTTTTGTCATTAAGATAGTCATCCAATGCCATAGGGAGGTCCTTGATATTTTCAGTATGTATCAAATACTAGAGGTTACTCAAAAGGATTTTAAAGAATTAAAAGGGACCTGGAAAAATTTCCAACTGACAATTTGGGTGCAAATAATGAGGTTGAGTTAGTAGCATGCACAGCCTCATTTAAACATTAAAGTCTGTTGAAAAGGTTCCCTTGCTGAATTTTATGTCTGTGGGTAAGGTTCCACCTGCAGTGTAAGCGTTACCCAAAAAAACAGGGCCCACTGGAATCCTGAAATCTCAGCAGGCTTCTTAAAAGGGAGAAGGTAGGTTTTGAATTTGTTGCTGATCCATGTACCTTTGCCTGCATTTTGTTCCATTCATTAGTCGGCTTTGCTGGTAGTTCTTCATTTTTGCATTTATTCCCCGACCAATACTTTACTACTGGGTTGTTACTGGCTTTGACATTCCATCTTAAAGATGGGCGTTTCTTAGGCAGTTGCAAACACACTGCATGATAGAGAGAAGAAAGTGAGTACATGAGAGGCCAACAAATGCAAGTTCAACTACTCTTGAGGCACGGTGGTCACACCCAGGACTTGTAGCTGGACATTATTTTTTTTTTAATTAGTCTGGTGGGTGACACTGGCCATCCCTGGTTGCCCTGAGGTGGTCCTTGAACCACTGGAATCCTTATAGTGATCTCGTGCTCTCACAATGGTATTAGGTGGAGGATTCCAGGATTTTAACCTAGTGACAATGAAGGAGCAGCGATATATTCCCAACTGAGATGGTTTTTGCTGAGAAAATGCCTATTTAATTATGCATTTCAAATGGGTGCTGAAGGACAGGCCAACAAAGAATTTCTTTAAAACTCAAACACCCCGAGCTCTTGCTACTGGTGCTTCCATGCCCAATGTCCCCTATTACATAAATCTGGACTCATTTTAAATTATAACCAGCAAACTGGTGAGCGCTTCCTGCTTCAATATTAAACCCGATGGCAAAATTGAATGTGACACTAAATGGGCGGAGTACTGACAAGATGGATCTTTTTCCAATTGATTGCGCTCACCTTGATGTTTGTGAAAGGTTAAATTGCATTTGACCTTGTAACCCATCAGTGAAATACAGCTGCTGGGAGAATTTTGAACTACAATTGTAGTTTTTAGTATTATTTGTACTTTTTTAGAATTGCATCAAGATATTAATTATTTCTAGTGAATGCTTTTTATTACTGTGTCTGCTGTGTTAATGCACATGAATAATTTTGATAGAGATTTATATTTAATACAGTCTAAGTAAACCTACAATCCCTAGTCAGCAATCACAGTTTGCCTTTCCTTGTGGACGATGCTATACAAATAAACATTTCAAATAAAGACTCTGTTTTCCACAAAACCAAGAACTTGGCTTAATGTGCCTTTAATTAATGTTGACGTGGCGAGTAAAATGATTTAGATTTGGCACTGCAATTTAGCCAATTATCAGCTTTACATCAATGAACCAATTTCTAATAAGAGACATTAATGTTAAACAGAATAATCTTCATGAATCAAATCATATAAAAATAAATTTAATTAGTGTGATGTGATTATGAGAGAGATTGGAAGAATCAGAAAACAAACAACAAGTGACTAGCCATTACAGGCCAATAATCAGGGGTCATTACACAGGGCCTTCACTACTGGCACAGAGTCTTGCTGGACAGGAGCATGGGTGAGGGATAAGGCTATAACACAAAAGTCCTGATTCCCTGATCAGTGCTTACTCCTAGCAAGGCTCCGTATCAGCAGTGGAGCTTTGCGAAGTTAACCCTCCTAGTTCTATAACTAGAATACTTAATGGAAAATAAGATGTAATTTGTTATCTTGCGTGGGAATTTTAATATCATTTCAATAGGTCATTAGAAGTAGAAAATCTTAAAATTCATGAAATAATGAGAGTAAGATTTGGGAAGATTTTTTTTGTGTTCGCACTCCTGGGACAGAACTTCAAGTGACAGAAGCACATACCAGTAATTTGAGAGTAGGGGTCAGCATGAAGCTCTGCACCAGGAGCACTAATTTGCAAAATTTACCCTGTTGTATACAAGTAAATGGGCACATACAATAAAGCCCATCTGTAAGATCACTTTTACAAACATACCATGGTCAAGGTTTAGGCAGAATCCTAAGCCGGTATGGTGTAGTGCAATTTGTGTTGCTTGATGGGAAGCTGACTCTCCAATAGTTTCGAGATCAGCCTTATTTCAATATTCATGGTGAGCTCCTGGTGTTATGAAAGCCTCTAATTGGCAGCTTGCTATTTAGGGGAACAGGGAAGTAAGTAGTGCGCTGCTGCAGGATTTAAAGCTCTGGAGCAGATTGAAGAGGACATCACACCCAAAAGTGATTAGCCAGCAGACTTAAAACTTTTGTTCTTAAAAAATATTTGTGAGATTTGCAAGGTCTGCAGAGAGCCCAGAGATTCATGAACAAAGCAGTAAAATTGCTTCTGCACGAAGTTAGACAGAGAAGGGAGGCACGCGCTTCCCTTTGGGTCAGTGCAATCCCTCACCCCCGCCCCCACCCTCTGCAGCACAACAGCAGTTGCCTGGGGAATCTGGGCAGCAGTACCAACCTCTTGCACAGATGATCAGTGCTGGAAAAGGTTTAATGACATTACCTGTGCAGACAACATAAAGGAAGTCAGTCACAGTTTCTAAGAATGCATAGTACTGAGCATGTCAGACTCTTTAACACAATGTGACCTCCCCTCACACCATGTTAAACTGCTTGAATTGTTTACTATCAATCCCCAGAAGGCAACAGGGTGACCATTACAGCCCAAGCCTTCAATATGAGTATTTGTTCACTCAACTTTATATACAATCACCCCAATAAAAGCCTTAAATAGAATCTAATTGCTTGTTGCATCCACCTCTCTAAGCCTAACTCCCACCCGCCCCCTGCCCATTATGGGCTGCATGCAGACACCTAGGTTTTACTGCATCTCATGGTAACAGAAAGTAATATTCATTTACGACATTTTTTTTAAATAAAAGGAGAGGACATCCTATAACTGCTGGGAGAGATCGGGGACAGGGGTTGGGCCCCTAAACTCAAGAGCACACACTCCAATCATGAGCAAGAAGCGTTACAGATCCTGGGGAGGGAGGCCGTGGTGGTATTTGGGGGATGTAGATACCAGCTATAGATTCATGATGACATTGTTTCATTCTACTGTATCCAACATTACATGTCAGCACATTATTTGGGGGGGCGGGATTCACTTCCGCTCAACTTCTACTCAAAATGTGTTGGAGTGAGTTAGTGCGTCGTTCTTGTGAAGGGTTGTGCAGATGTGTGAGGCAGCTTCATATAGTGTGCATGCTGAGAGGGAGAAGCAGCAAGTTGTGAGCAGAATGGTCATGTGCTAGGAAGTGGCTCCAGTGTGAAACATGAAAGCAGTTAGCAGAGGAGTAAAATGTTTTCCAGTTGCTACCAGGTAAAAGCAGAATGCTGTTTGTACCTGTCATGAGGGCAGCAGCAGCAGCAGGTGAGTGTGTGATTAGAATGAGGAGAGATGATGCAGTGACCTCTGCTGGAAGTGAACATATGTGGATAGAATCAAGGATGGCTGTAATCGAACTTGTGGTTCAACAGTGTGCCAACACTCACTATTTAGGCTCGTACGTTTAGAGAAACTGTTATCCACGGAATGTTCGACAAGAAGCAGTTAATGCCTTCAGGAGAGAAAAGAGGGCGAAAAAGATTTAAATAACAGATTAATCTACTACTTCATAGTTTTGTGGTTGACATTGATTTCCCAAATATAAATTTGCAGGATTTGATAGCAGTTACAATTACTAGGAAGTTCAAGTTTTTGCAGTTGACAGACTATCTTGTTGGATGCTGAATTTGTAATATAGTTCATCAGAATTATCTGAAACTTTGCAGGTAATTTATGTTCTCAGTAGACATTTTAACAGTTAATTCCAAAAATTTTAAGTGATCTACCTTTTCCCAAAACAAGTTCCAAAAGAGGTTCCTTTCTTTTTTGTACTTTCAGCAGCAGAATGTTTACATAAGACAAGTGACATACAAAAGGATATACATAAAATTCTACACTTGCCCTTTTTAATCTGCTCTTTAGCTCCATTATACCTCAACATTTAATCTCATTTCACTGAAGAAAAAAAAAAATCTACTACTATTTAAAACACCATCTTGTAATTTTTGCTCCAGTCAGCAGAAAATACTCCTTTGAAACCCATTAGTTTCATTATGCTATATATTTTGATTCTTATCACTAGCTGGTGCTATAGTGACCTTTTATGCTGAAGAGTGTTGTACCAACACCACCAACTGGGTGGCACTGTCAAGAAGCAGAAACTGCAACAAATAACACAGACTGTGGGTTCTGAATAACTGGATATAATTGAGCACAAATATAACATATTTCAGGATAGATGTTTATTACAGCACTGCCCAGCAGCAACAGTCAAGCAATGTTCTGCAAAGGCACAATGACATTTACTATCCATCTGGGCTTCACAGGATTTTTTGTTCGCCCAGACATTAAATGAGATGAAAGAAGGAATAGTAGCTGAAAAAGAAAAGAAAGAAATGTATTTAATAAAATAATAAAAAATTGGAGTGTTAAAGAAGTTATTCAAAATGAAAGAAGGATTTCAAAAGCCAAGCAAGTGTGAGTGCATTTACCTGGTCTTATGTTTAGCAAATGCAAGCTGAATTACCTTAAAGGATAATCCTTGTAGTACAAGAAAGAAATGGTCAAATCTCCCTTCATCAGGAGCCTGAAAGCAAAGTTCTGTAACTTGTGCCTGAATGCTCACTCAGACAGATTCATCTGTGGAATTCCCCCTCAATCATACCAGAGTGAAAAAGGTTGTTGAGGCTTTTTCTCCAAATATTCTTTCCTTGGATTATGGGTCAAATATCACATTCTGTTCCCTCATAACAGGAATTCCAACAGTTACATGTTTTTTTCCTGTGATCAATTTGACATCTGGAACAGGAAGACAAAACAAATCACCTTTCTGGCACTATGGTTGAGCCATGCCATTACCAGTCAGCACTTGGAACTGGGTGCATGGTTGTCAGAGAAGATGAGGAAAAACTGTAAATAGCTCCAGGTGGTTGATATGCCATGAATATTCCTAAATTGATGAACATCTACCTTTGCTTCTCTCATAGAAGAATTGTCTTCGGTCACAATAGAGAAAAGGATCACATGGCAAGAAGTCTGGGATAGTTAAAAACAATGATTATATTAACCTTCTCACACAGATAATGCATCTAACATAGATAGGAGGAAGCATCATATTTATTAAATTCCTCATCTAATAAACCCTAAACTGATGGCATTTCGATCTGTTAAGGTTAGCTTTGGCAAAGTCATTTTCCCTGATAAAGCTAGAGTTAGTAAGGTGAAAGCTAACACAAATACTAAGAATTCCAAGTTGATAAGATGGTATAATGCTATCAAATTATTTCAGTTTTGAACCAATATGGACTGGAAAATTAGTATGATAGCAGAAAAAATAAATTTCTCTAGAAAGATGCAATTTATTGAACTGGTAATGGGTGTGCTGAGCACAACATATTAAAGTTGACATGAATCTTCCTCAGGCAAAACAGAACTGATTCAAGCTGCACTTAATATTTAAAATCATGGTTCTCCTGCCTAACTTTCAAAACTTCTGCTAAGAATTAAGATAAAAGTGAGCTATCCTAACCGCTTGCTGACCCCACCCTGTGTCTGCCCATGACTTGATGCATACCAAATTACTGTACAAATATGCACAATTAGGTTGTCAATGTAACCTCCTCAACATGCAGTGTTGAGAATATACATCAGTATTATATCAATGTGAAAATCAGTCTTGAATTTTTCTCTTTTGTAAATGAAAATGTTTCTGAAAATTTTAATTTTAAAAGATCGTTTATACTTGGGAGTGTTGATTGTTAAATGCCTTCCTGTTTCAGCTTGTAATCTGTTTGTTTATAATGTTTAGTTTCTTGAAATAAAATGTGGGAGGAGACCCAAAAAGAACAGAGGGTAATTATACAATGCTGGTGCCCAAGATATTTGACATAGATTAGCCATAACTAACCGTAACCTTGCTAAACCTCCAGTTGCACCTTCATGTCCACAGCATTGGGCACTCATTTCTGAGGTGCACTTTGGCTTTGCGGAGGAAAGGATCAAAGACTTCAACAATTTTTTAGCCTCAACATTTACGATAATTTAGCTTATTCAGATACTGCACATTCTGATCATTTATGGCATTTTGCTCTTTGCCCATTACGTTCTACATTTGGCTGATACGCTCCAAACTATGTTCAAGTTATAACGGAGTAACATTTTGCATGTAAACATTTTGTAATGTAAAAAAGCAAAAAAGGTTTAGAGTGTCAACAGACACAGCTCAGTAACTTCAGATCCTGTAACTCCTGATGCTGGTACGTTGGGACTAACCACCAATTAAAGAAACTTGACAACCTCTCCACATTTCTTCATTGCCCCCATGAACCCATTATGGTGGAGTTCAGTGGAAGGCAGGTAGATGTGGTCCACTGACTTTGAAGTGGTACTCTTCAGGGTACAGTCCATTAAGAACTTGTCAATCTTTGTGTTACTAATTTAGCTGTGGGTGTGACCTGCAATTTCAAGACTTGAAGTCAGGAAATGGTTGCAGCTTTCAACCCAATAGCAAAACAATACTTCAGAGTGCAGCCCATTCTGGCAATTCCCCAGCTGGTATTTCAGATAAAATGGGCTGAGAATACACTCTGTGAAAGAGTGTATCTATAGTGTGTTGAATTAAAACTACAATATCCGATTCGTGCTCACCAAAATATCACTTAAAATAAAGCACTTTTACAGCAAACCTTCAAATAGGCAATCCTCTCAAATTCCAGACCATAAACTCAACTTCTGTTTTTACACATATTCAATACTTGTAACAAACTACTTTGTATACAGATGTGTTCTAGAACTGTTATGAACAATGTGTATCAGTTATGACCTGCTTACAGAAACTTATATTCGACATACATTAGAAATCATGCACTTACCAGAATTTGTAAGTGCTAATATGAGGTTATTACTGTTTCTTTAAAGTGTGCAGCTGGCCTATGCTGATCTTAGTTAAGCCCAAAGGCTATCCAGGTGTGGCCAAATAAAAGATATAAATAGCATAGCAAAGGTTCAAGTGAAATGTTTGACAAAACATGACTAAATCAATATAGGAATGCTAAGAGCCACACTTTCCTATGCATTAACAAGTGTGAGGAGCTCATGGACTTCTTTGTCATTAAGATTGAGACCATCCGTTCAGCTGCCTGTGCAGTTTCTCTCCCTTCCCCTAGCCCACCAAGCCAAACTTCCCCTAAGGTTTTCCCCTGCCCTAGCCCTAGCCTTGCATCTTTCTCTAGTTTCTCTCCTATCTCCCCTCATGTCCTCTCCGAGCTCATTTTGACCATGAGACCCACCTCCTGCACCCTCGACCCTATTCCCACCAAACTGCTGACCACCCAACTTCCCTTCCTAGCTGATACTGTTAACAGTTCCCTCTCCACAGGTACTGTCCCCCACCCCTTCAAATCTGCTGACATCATCCCCCGCCTCAAAAACTCACTCTTGACCCCTCTGTCCTTGCAAACTACCATCTCCAACCTCCCTTGACTCTCCAAAGTCCTTGAACGTGTTGTCACCTCCCAAATCCGTGCCCACTTTTCCCGCAACTCCATGTTTGAATCCCTCCAATCAGGTTTCCACCCCTGCCACAGTACTGAAACGGCCCTTATCAAAGTCACGTATGACGTCCTATGTGACTGTGACCGTTGTAAACTATCCGTCCTCATCCTTTTCCATTTGTCTGCAGCCTTTGACATGGTTGACCACACCAACCTCCTCCAACGTCTCTCCTCCATCGTCCAGTGGGTGGGACTGCGCTCACCCCGTTCCATTCTTATCTATCCAGTCAGAGGCAGAGAATCACCTGAAAAGGCTTCTCTTTCCAATCCCGCAGTTTACCTCTGGAGTTCCCCAAGGATCTATCCTATCTCCCCTCATGCACTCTATGAGCTCTTTTTGACCATGAGACCCACCTCCTGCTCCCTTGAACCTACTCCCACCAAACTGCTGACCATCCAACTTCCCGTCCTGGCCCCCATGTTAGCTGAGGGGAGATCCTTGGGGAACTCCAGAGGTAACGGTGCGGGAGCATCTATGTGCTGCCCCTCAACGACATCATCCAAAAACACATCTGATTCCACGTGTACGCTGTTGACACCCAGCTCAACCTCACCATCACCACCTCTCCCAAACCCACCACCGTCTCTCATTTGCAACACGCTTGTCTGACATCGAGAACTGGATGAGCAAAAATTTCCTCCAACTAAATATTGGGAAGACCGAAGCCATCGTCTTTGGTCCCCACAGCAAACTCCATTCTCTAGCCACTGACTCCATCCCTTTCCCTGGTCATAGCCTGAGGCTGAAACAGACCATTCGCAACCTTGGCGTCCTATGTGACCTCGAGATGAGCTTCCAACTATATATCCACTCCATCAACCAAGACCGCTTACTTCCACCTCTGGAACTAGCCACGCCTCCAGCCAAACTGTTCCAGTACAGCTACAACACTGGCATCTACCCGACAATGTGGAAAATTGCCCAGGTATGTCCTGTCCACAAAAAGCAGGACAAATCCAATCCCGCCAATTACCATCCCATCAGTCTACTCTCAATCATCAGCAAAGTGATGGAAGTTGTCGTCAACAGTGCTATCAAGCGGCACTTACTCACCAATAACCTGCTCACCGATGCTCAGTTTGGGTTCCGCCAGGACCACTCGGCTCCAGACCTCATTACAGCCTTGGTCCATACATGGACAAAAGAGCTGAATTCCAGAGGTGAGGTGAGAGTGACTGCCCTTGACATCAAGGCAGCATTTGACGGAGTGTGGCACCAAGGAGCCCTCATAAAATTGAAGTCCATGGGAATTAGGGGGAAAACTCTCCAGTGGCTGGAGTCATACCTAGCACAAAGGAAGATGGTAGTGGTTGTTGGAGGCCAATCATCTCAGCCCCAGGACATTGCTGCAGGAGTTCCTCAGGGCAGTGTCCTCGGCCCAACCATCTTCAGCTGCTTCATCAATGACCTTCCCTCCATCATAAGGTCAGAAATGGGGATGTTCGCTGATGATTGCATAGTGTTCAGTTCCATTCGCAACCCCTCAGATAATGAAGCTGTCCGTGCCCGCATGCAGCAAGACCTGGACAACATCCAGGCTTGGGCTCATAAGTGGCAAGTAACAATCACGCCAGACAAATGCCAGGCAATGACCATCTCCAACAAGAGAGATCTAACCACCTCCCCTTGACATTCAACGGCATTACCATCGCCGAATCCCCCACCATCAACATCCTGGGGGTCACCATTGACCAGAAACTTAACTGGACCAGCCATATAAATATTGTGGCTACAAGAGCAGGCTGGGTATTCTGCGGCGAGTGACTCACCTCCTGACTCCCCAAAGCGTTTCCACCATCTACGAGGCACAAGTCAGGAGTGTGATGGAATACTCTCCACTTGCCTGGATGAGTGCTGCTCCAACAACACTCAAGAAGCTCGACACCATCCAGAACAAAGCAGCCCGCTTGATTGGCACCCCATCCATCCCCTAAACATTCACTCCCATCACCAGCGGCGCACTGTGGCTGAAGTGTGTACCATCCACAGGATGCACTGCAGCAACTCGCCAAGGCTTCTTCGACAGCACCTCCCAAACCCGCAACCTCGACCACCGAGAAGAACAAGGGCAGCAGGCACATGGGAACAACACCACCTGCATGTTCCCCTCCAAGTAACACACCATCCCGACTTGGAAATATATCGCCGCTCCTTCATAGTCATTGGATCAAAATCCTGGAACTCCCTACCTAACAGCACAGTAGGAGAACCTTCACCACATGGACTGCAGTGGTTCAAAAAGGCGGCTCACCACCACCTTCTCAAGGGCAATTAGGGATGGGCAATAAATGCTGGCCTCGCCAGCGACGCCCACATCCCATGAACGAATGAAAAAAAACATAGTCTGTCTCTGCTCTTACCTCAGCTCATCTGCTGCTGAAACCCTCATCCATGCATTTGTAACCTCTAGACTTAACTATTCCAATGCTCTCCAGACTGGCCTCCCATCTTCCACCCTCCATTAACTTGAGGTCATCTAAAATTCTGCTGCCTGTATCCTAACACGCACCAAGTCCCGTTCACCCATCATTCCTGTGCTCGCTGACCTACATTGGCTCCCAGTCCGAGAATGCCTCAATTTTCAAATTCTCATCCTTGTTTTCAAATCACTCCATGGCCTCACCCCACCCTCTCTCTCTAACCTCCTCCAGCCCTACAACCCTCGGAGATCTTTGCGCTCCTCCAATTCTTGCCTCTTGCGCATCCCCGATTTTAATCGCTCCACTTAGAGGCCGTGCCTTCAGCTGCCTTGGCCCTAAGCTCTGGAATTCGCTCCCTAAACCTCTCCATCCCTCTACCTCTCTTTCCTCCTTTAAGACATTCCTTAAAATCTACCTCTTTGACCAAGCTTAGAAGCCCATGGAATAGAGGGAAAAGTGCGGATTTGGTTAGGAAGTTGGCTGAGCGAAAGGCGACAGAGAGTAGGGATAATGGGTAGATACTCACATTGGCAGGATGTGACTAGTGGAGTCCCGCAGGGATCTGTCTTGGGGCCTCAATTATTCACAATATTTATTAACAACTTAGATGAAGGCATAGATAGTCTCATATCTAAGTTTGCCGATGACACAAAGATTGGTGGCATTGTAAGCAGTGTAATTGAAAACATAAAATTACAAAGCGATATTGATAGATTAGGTGAATGGGCAAAACTGTGGCAAATGGAATTCAATGTAGACAAATGTGAGGTCATCCACTTGGGATCAAAAAAGGATAGAACAGGGTACTTTCTAAATGGTAAAAAGTTAAAAACTGTGGATGTCCAAAGGGACTTAGGGGTTCAGATACATTGATCATTGAAGTGTCATGAACAGGTGCAGAAAATAATCAAGAAGGAAAATGGAATGTTGGCCTTTATATCAAGTACAAGAGGGCAGAAGTTATGCTGCAGCTATACAAAACCCTAGTTAGACCGCACCTGGAGTACTGTGAGCAGTTCTGGGCACCGCACCTTCGGAAGGACATATTGGCCTTGGAGTGAGTGCAGCGTAGGTTTACTAGAATGATACCCGGACTTCAAGGGTTAAGTTATGAGGAGAGATTACACAAATTGGGATTGTATTCTCTAGATTTTCGAAGGTTAAGGGATGATCTGATCAAAATTTATAAGATATTAAGGGGAACGGATAGGGTGGATAGAGAGAAACTATTTCCGCTGGTTGGGGATTTTAGGAGTAGGGGGCACAGTCTAAAAATTAGAGCCAGACCTTTCAGGAGCAAGATTAGAAAACATTTCTACACACAAAGGGTGGTAGAAGTTTGGAACTCTCTTCTGCAAACGGCAATTGATACTAGCTCAATTGCTAAATTTAAATGTGAGATAGATAGCTTTTTGGCAACCAAAGGTATTAAGGGATATGGGCCAAAGGCAGGTATATGGAGCTAGATCACAGATCAGCCATGATCTTATCAAATGGCAGAGCAGGCAGGAGGGGCTGAATGGCCTACTCCTGTTCCTATGTTCCTATGAGCTTTTGGTCACCTGTCCTAACATCTCATGTGGTTCAGTGTCAAATTTTGTTTGAAAATGCTCCTGTGAAGCGCCTTGGGACATTTTACTACATTAAAGGCACTATATAAATGCAAGTTTTTGTATCATTATTAATAATTTCAAATTCCTTCAATCAATATTGGTATCATAGTTCAAGAAAGTACTGAAGCTGTAGAACACAATAATGAGCAACTTGTTTAAATAAGACAAGGAATTTCTTCTCAGTGCTGTTGGTGGTCAGATAGCATTGTGCATTTAAATCCTGGAGACAGGTTTATCAGCAAAAGTAAGCAACGCTGATAATACTGCCTAACTGAAGAATTTAGGAAGATAAGGTTAACTGGACAGTTACAATTTCTAGGACACGTTTATGTAGCTTTAATTGGATCTTTTCAAACTCATGACAAGGAAGTTTGACTAAGATTCATCAGATTGCCTGAAATAGTATTTTACTTTGAAATATTTCAGTTTGAACATTGTTTTTCAAGTTGGAGGTTATATGAAAGACATAGGATACAGTGAACATTACACAAAAAAGACTGAGGAAAGTAGAAAGATTTATAAGCGTGGGAGGAAGATGGAGAGAGTTTTTGTGTGAAAGAACAAGTTATAAGAATGGAAGGAGCAACATCTGAACAAATGGACTGGGTTGACAGTTAAAACTAAAATAAATTGTCAATTTATTGAAGACATGTTACCTTTGAATGAGAAAGGTATTCATATATTTAACATTCAAATTTTAAACCACAAAAGGTACAATCATCACATGGCACCAAACCAGAGGGAAGATTGTTTCTGATTGTGCCTGAACTGTGTCAATACATTAATTGGCTTGTCATCCAATTAAAGTGTTTGTACATCTTATTTTGATGTGATGTAGTGTGGGCAATTAATACTGATGTCTGTATTTGTTATCTTGTTGTACAGATCATAGAAATTAACTTTATAATGCAATCTAACTATCATGTTGAGCTATTTGTCACAGCTAGCGGTGTCACAGTAATCCAAGAATTTGAGATTTTTGCTGTGCTTCGGCAATTTAGATTCTGTTGATTCACACTAATTATCAGTCATCGTTGGTAATGTAAAGCTTACTGCAATGCTTTAGATGATCAAAGTTGCACTACTGTAGTTTTGTACTTGGTCAAATATAGCACTGTGTTGAGTCTGGCTCTGACAGTTTCTTTATTTCAATGGTTTTGTCATGACAGTTTCCATATCATAGTATAACACTAGGTATAAACTTAATTCCTGATCCATCCCCCTGTGCAAGAAGGCATTTGAACAGAAACTTAACATATTCTTAAAATGACCATATTCCTAACATTGCATGGTCTAACCATCTGCTGCATGGTAACTGCAAGTAGGCTTGCAGATGGCAGAGCTCTGCACCAGCCTCTTTGCTGCTAAGGCTGAAGGGGCACCGGATTAAGAAATGGCAGGCAAAAATCTAAGAAGTTAAGTTACTGATTTAGCTGTGGACGTGACCTGCAATTTCAAGACTTGATATCAGGAAATAAATGAGGCTTTCAACCCAGTATCAAGACAGTCCTTCAATGTGGAGCCCAAGACATCAGGCAATCCTCCAGCTGGTATTTCAGATAAAATGAGTTGGGAATGCCTGTCACTGAAAGAAGTATCTACAATAACTTAGTGTTCACCAAAATATCAAGAACAAAAATGCTAATATGAAATTATTACTATTTTATTAAAGTGTGCAACTGAGCTATGATGATCTCAGTTCAAGTAAAATTGTTAGCCAAAAGGCTATCCAGATTCAACAAAAAAGGTATGACCATCTAAAACACGTAGTAAGGTTTAGTGCCATGCGTTGTAGTATTTATTACATTTCCACAGGTGACATCATTTATGTGAATCAGTAGAATCTAGATCACCATAAGCATACAACAATCTCAAATTCTAGGATTACAGTGACAAATCCCCAGCTCTGACAAACACAACATTATAGAATCAGATTGCATTATAAAGCTGATTTCTGTGGTCTGTGCAATAAGATAACAAACAAATCCCAAGAAGACAAAGCCCTACAGTCATTGGCAGGTCGGTGTTCCAGGGCTTGCATTAAAAACCATATTTGATTGGTATCTGTTAATTGTATGATTTATATCAATGAGTGTTAATTGTATTCAGGTGGTGGGTATCAATTGGAGACACTCTTGTATCCTTTTTATAGGAGAGCTTATGTAGGGTGTGGTGCGTGTGTAAGGGGAATCTCTTTGAATAAAGGCTTGGAAACAACGAAAGACCAGGCTCTCGTATTCTATCCTTCACCACATGGTTATCCAATTATAAGAGTAGCATCTTGAAAGTTGCAGGATTTCAGATAATTGATCATCCTGGCATGTCTTATTTCATGCTGTACAAATGTAGTTAATCATGCATTCACATATTGTAGTGAAGGGGTCTCCCAGTGCAGTTTTCTTTGGGAAGGGGACCATCCACCAGCACTCTGCCAAAGTGAGGTAATTTTGCCACTCTTTGCAAATGTAAGTGTGTGAGTGCCGGCATTCGGCACAGAGGATCTCTCAAGCAGCCCGGCGTGCCTGGCATCCTTTTATAGATTCTCCTTTTTTACAGGTCAGCTTGGAGGATGCCAACTGGCAAACCCATCAGCACCAGGAAAGAGAGTTGGAGAGAGGAAAATAATAAGAAAGTCTAAAAAGCTTAAGTGGCAACAAGAAGAAAGCAGGTAAAAATAGCAAAGGGAGCCCAGAAATGATCTAAAACACTTACTTATACTATCGTCGGCCTCCCTTCCTGTAGGTCCATCCCAAACCACCCTTTCTGCCAAGTTTCCTGTTCTTGCATAGGACTTAGCTACACGCATGCTTGTCAACCAGGAAATACAGCAGGTGCTTTCCATACTGTCTTTTGAATACGATAATGTAGATACTGTCTGCTTTGCACAGGAGCTTTCACCACCCAACCCACAAATCATCGGAGACTCTAACTTGTTCAGGAAGTGGTAGAGATCAGGTGCTACTGATTTCTGCCAAATATTACAGTCTGTTACATCTCAGCTGAAAACTGGACGTAACAGATACTAAAATCAGAAGCAACATTTTCTCTGGGGCCATTGTCTTTCAAAGGTGGGCTATTTTCTGTGAATGAACCTGGGTTTCAAAAGAATGAAAGATAATGACAATATATTACAGGCAAATATGATTCATTTTTGTCAGATATGCTGGCAAAATTTTTAACAAAATGGAAATATGTCACTGTTAAATGTGTCAATTTTTGATGTGATTTTATTAGCAGCCTCAAAAAAGTATCAGACACAGCTGCAATAATGATCTTTTCACAGTACTAAAGCAGTTAAGGAGTCACTTGACCTCTATAAAGTCATATGTCAAATGCACAATTCTACACAAAATGCAGGGACATCAACAGGGATCGGTGTCTCCTGATTGATTCTGTGATGGATAAACTGAAAGGAGAGTTGAAGATGGGGGGTGGGAAATGAAGCCAATACCCAGTATAAAAAAATGGAGATCCCAGGCATGACTATGTGTCATGTAGAGCATAAACATAATATATGGGATTTGAAGGACCTGGAGTGAAGATGGTCCATGACTAGGTTTTTTTTAAAAAAAGTACAGTACTATTATGAAATGGGAGCACAGAATATATATGCACATGGCAAAATTGCAGCTATTAAAAAAAAGCCAGAATATAATAAGTAAGAGAAAATAGCAGGGTTATGCAAATTACATTATATATGCCAAAATGGATGAATGTACTATAATAAGGCACTTGGAGTAAATCACTGCACCTCAATCCCCAGTGCTGTTAAATTTAGAAGAAATACTAGACTGTAATACATCATGGCAGACCATAGATCCTCAGATGTCATATCACTGACAAAATTCAAAAATGATGTAATTGTTATATTTGGAAAGTCTTGAAGGTCTTGGGAATGTGAATGTTAGTATGGACCTATTGTGCCTGTGCTGGTACTAGCTTCAAGTCTGAGCTATCTACTCATTAGTTAGATATTCCATGATTTTCACAAAATGTTCCATGAATGTGTCCACAACACGGAGAAGGAGAAGCAAGGATCATAGGTGATGAGGAGCCACCTGTTGAAGAGAAGCCCAACATGCAGGGTGCCCTTCCTAAGCTGGGTATGGTTACAAACCTTAGTTAGCAGGCTTTCAAAGAGAGATTATTAGAACATGTCGTTGACGTTGAACACTGGAAGGTGGTATGGTTTGATTAGGTTGAGTGCACAACAATGCCAGTAGCATGTCAAGTGAAGACCGCACATAGATCGTAGGAACACCTTTCATGAATGTTCACACTGCTATTGTGAGACCTTTGGGTCAAAAATCTAAAAAGTCGTAACAACTGGCTTCAACTTGATTGGCAAACACTTATGGAAGGATTCAAAAGCCTAAGAAAAACTAGTATTTAGGCTAATACAGATCACTGGACAACTTGAGGGGAAGCCCTGCACCAGTGACAGAAGTGAATTAGCACAAGCTCAGACTGTTGGCACTAGCTTCAACAGTAGCTCTGTACTACTACATAGCTCTGCACAAGTGATAGCAGGCACTGCCTCTGAAAGTACCGAGCCCACAGCAACAGCAGTAGCAGAAACCCTGGATCGGATGCAAGTCCATCCCAGTTAGCTCCAAATGCTGGTAGTAGATCTTTTATATCATTGTGGCCATCTACCAATGCTATGGGGAACACTTAGCAGTAAGCCATATCCACAATCAACAGAGAACCGCATGGCACATCAGGGACAAATGCTGCAGCAAGACACATTAAACATATATACCAATGGATAAATTGAATTAACTGTTATTGTATATTGCAATGTCATTCTTTTATGGCATAGAACATAAAGTGTTTGTTTTCTACATTGTTTTCCTACATTACAACAGTGACTACACTTCAAAAATACTTAATTGGCTGTGAAGTGCTTTGGGAGGTCGTGGGAAGCGCTATATAAATGCAAGTCTCTCTTTCTTTCTAGGAGTAAACTTAACGCAGTATATTTACTCTCTTAAAAACTGAAAAATGATAAAGCAAATACTAGTTTTATGATTATAAATATGTGCAGTGCCCAATTACAGAGTTCATTGGAAGAACTAGACTGTCCAAAAAGTTGCATCAGCAATTGGCAAGTATATCTGCCTTATTGAAAGCTCTGGAGCATCTTTTGATATGAAGCCACTTCAGCTAGAGAGGGGGGAGAGGAAAGAGAGGAAATGTAAAAATAAAGGTGGTTTGATTCAAACCTATAAACTCAGACATTGACTAGAAGCCAATGCACACTAGATGGGTGTCTCTCACTGAGAGAGGCCAGAATGCTGAACACTATTGGAAAGAGGGAACCAATGTTTTAGAAATTCTGTTCTTTGGAAGTTCTTACTGAGTAGAGTATGCTCTGCTAAAAGTTTCAGAAGATAAGTCTTCCGCCACTTGAGGATAAACTAGTAAGCACTGAATGAATAATCCATCTAACTTTAGATGGATTATTCATTCAGTGCTTACTAGTTTATCCTCAAGTGGCGGAAGACTTATCTTCTGAAACTTTTAGCAGAGCATACTCTACTCAGTAAGAACTTCCAGTATTTTATTTTCCTGGAGATAGCTATGTAACTTTACATAGCTATCTCCAGGAAAATAAAATACTGACGCGTATAAAAGGACAGAAGGAACCCCAGGCCCTTGGGTTGAACTGGGGAATTGTAACCCATATACAAAAAGTCTCAAAAGAATAAATTATTACAGAAACTTTGTTGAAACGCTTGGAGAGTATATTAATTATGTTTAGCAGGCCTCATCCACATGCCAATTTTGCTGCATTGTAAAAAGGTCACTTTTTCATTACAAGTGAACTATTGTCACATAGACAAAATGCCAAGACTTTGCTATGTTTTAGATTACTGTTGACACCGTCCTTCAATATGCTTCACCACCACAATGTTTGAGTCAGCATTACTACTAGTGTTTTAAAAAAAAAATAATACCTTGAACATTTATCACTCAACTTGGAAAGACAAAGACATGAGCAAAACATTTAGATTTGTCAGGCTGTTGAGGGAAAGAGGGGCATGCATGTTGTCTACAGAGGATAGCAAGCCAGAGTTATACAGTAAAGGTATGTGGATTGCTGCATAGTGTGAAGTTTTGCTCGATTATACTTGGATATCAGAGAGTACGTGTATAAAACTTTTCCTTGTTCTTTTTTATGTTGCCTGTCCAACAATTCTTTAAATTATTTTGCTCAAAGCTACTTTTGTGACAAATTTGGAGACAATCATTTTCCACTTTCATGGGGAAATTTTCATTGAGCGCAGCACCAAAAATATACTGATCTTTATATAAAAAGAGGTCTTGATATGAAATATTAGGTGGTACGTCAAAACAACATACAATCATGAAACTCTGTAGATGAACATAATCCACATCTGAACTTGGCTGAAATAATTTTGGATATTATTTCAGGGCATCTCAAAGTACCAATTTTTATGATCCTGCCAGTAAAAAATTTCCAAAATATATAATTTCAGTAACTAGCATGAGTTAGAATGCTGCTTTGCTTAAATGGAAATAGACGATAAAAGCAGAGAAGTTCTGGAAAACTCCGTCTTAGCAGAAACAAATTTAACCCTCTGAACAGGAGTTCATCATCACAAACCAACTTCCCAATTTCAAATGCATTTTAGGAGGTCACTACATAGAGGGATGGAATAACAAAGATCCTAGTCCACTCATGTGCACTTCTCTGCAGCCAGTTCAACACTGACCCTGGTGATGTTACAATAGTAGGTTGCCCACCTATGCACCTGCCCTAGCGATTGGGAAATGGCATAATGGATAATTGAGATCTAAATAGGAAGAAAATATCTTTAAAATGGGATTTAAAGTAAGTGAAAAATTAACTTTAAAGAAAAGTCTTTTAAACCAGCTGGTTGAATCAGAATCTTTTGTGCATCCACACTTTTGTAGGTTAGGCTTTTGTAATTCAACTTATGTCTGCTTTTGAAAGGAATACTGTGTCTCTATAATCCAAACTGTTTTATGACCTTTAAAGCAAATAGAATTAATCACTTTCACTTCTACAGCGATTATTCACAATGGTAAAACTCATCTGTTGATGATTATACTCACCAACCAACAGCTGTCACTCAAATACCAGAGCACAGTGGGGTAACACATTTCAGCAATTATTCAAGCTGTTTAAAAATGTGTCTGCAATCACAAGGTAAAAACACCCTCTGGGAAAACAACACTATTACTCCTCCATCTCCATCTATATTTGTATTGTATGTTGTGATAATTTAACAATCTATGATATATTATCGGTTGTTTTACCATCTTTTATTCAATTATTATATCCTTTATCATTCTGTAATCCTGTAATTTTGCACCTCCTGACATCAGTCTTCCATTGTACCAATTCCCTTTTGATGTCAGAAACCAATTGCTCTTCAGTGCCTCATCGCCTGTACAGTTAATGTAACCAGATGCAAAGCCAGCTATCTTTTGCAAAGTCAAGGAACAAAAGGAATTTGTATGCATTATAAAAAATAACAGATGGTCAAAAGAAAAATCATAGATTTGAACAGGGTCTCGATAGTTTCAGACTTCTACAGTACGTGCAGTCAAGAATGAAACACTTGCATTCTTGTTGGCCCAAACCCAACTCAGGGTTGCATGCATTGTAATTCATCCAAACATTTATTACTTTATCTAAATGTACAAAGATCATATTTTTCAATAAACATTATTTCAAAACAAACAAAAATATTTTTAACAGTTTGTAATATGGTGCATGTTAGAAGTTAAACGGTAAGGATTTTCACATTTAAATTTCACTGCTCCAGATAGGACAACAATTCATATGATCCAGTGTTCAGTCACAGCTGTTCAACATGTATCCTCCCATGGCTTTATTTTTTAATCCAAATTTGTCACACTTCTGGAACTTATTTCAAAAGACAAAGACTCTACAGCATCTGTGCAATTCACAATTACCTCCCGCACAGGGAGTCACTGTTCAACACGACCACACGGGAGGAAGTTGTTAATTGTGCAATTCCAGACGGTGTGTTCTGCCAAGCTACAGAGAGCCGGCTTTAACAAAAACATCTCAACAAAAAAGTGGTAATAACTGGAACACTCCAGCAAATATGAAGAAAGCTTTACATTTGAAAACCTAATATTGTAGTCACCTGCCGATAGTTAGTTTGGTAGACCTCAGGGGACTACAAATCCCGTAGCTACCTTATTAGAACAAGTAGTTATCTTTTTTGTGACATTATTTTCCAAAAAAGTCAGCACTTCACTGTATGGATTTAATTATCGCCATCTGCTGTCTCATGCTTGTATTTTCTTTCCTGCAGCACATTTTCAAAATTTCAGTAGCTTCCTTGGCATACATGTGAATGTTGTTGACTATGGATAGAATCCATGTTTACTTTGCATTTCCAGCCATAGCAAAGCTTACTTGAAATTACCTACAGCTGTATACTTTTGTACTGCTTTCTTTGGCAAAGAGCTTCAAAACTTACCTCCAAATTTAAATTATGGAAAGTTACAGACTAAATACAAAGTTAGAATGTTATTCAAAATAACATAGTCACTGTAATAATGATATTCTAAGTTTATTTTAAATGACAATTATGATTATCTTGGCACTCATTAAATGCAAAATGGCTTCCACATTCAGATAACATGCAAGGAATCTTTTGTACAATATGCCTAAAACAGTGCAATGCCTTTCTATGCTCATATCAACAAATCCACTACAGGTTTACTAATTTTGACACATCGTCCAGCACTTGTTTTATTGCCTCATGACCGACACTATTCTCCAAACAAAACTTTGAGCAATTCAATAATGTCAAGAAGACATTAATTATTTAAAATCTCTAATACGTGCTTGTAGATTCTATAAAAACTTAACTCAACTGCAGCAGTGGAATATTAAAGGGCCAAGTTAAGATGGTAATAGTCATTATCTTTCAAAAAATACGATTCTGATCTCTGCTAGAACAGCAACCTAAAAATTTTATTCATAAGCTAGGAAAACCTCAGAGCAAGAATTATTGATTTTTTTAATTCATTCATGGGATGTGGGCGTCACTGGCATTTATTGCCCATCCCTAATTGCTCGAGAAGGTGGTGGTGAGCCACCTTCTTGAACTGCTTCAAAGGGCAGTTAAGAATCAACCACATTGCTGTGGGTTTGGAGTCACATATAGGCCAGACCAGGTAAGGACGGCAGGTTTCCTTCCCTAAAGGGCATTAATGAACCAAATGGGTTTTTACGACAATCCGGTAGTTTCATGATCACCATTACCGATACTAGCTTTTTATTCCAGATTTTATTTAATTGAATTTAAATTCCCCAGCTGCCATGGCAGGATTTGAACTCATGACTCCAGATTACTAGTCCAGTAACATAACCACTATGCTACCGTACCCGAGTTATATACTTAGTAATCCACACTATCCCAACTGTATATAGTTTTTGTACGAGGTGGGTGAATGGCCGCAGGAGTTCTCCCATTTTTCCACTGTAACTTTGGTGGAAAAGTCACAGGGACCAAGGAAAAACAGTGTAAACTCTGCATATTTGTATTACAATGCATATTTGTGGTGAAAATTTATATCTTGCCCTTTTCAATGCATCTGCAGACATTTAAGACATTTCCACATCCGCACAATTAATTTACTACATAAATGAGCATTAGCATAAATGTTGAAAATGCTTATTTTTCCACCATACAGAAAGCAGAACTGGTCATCACTTTACAGAAGCTACATCTTACAGATCAGGTAAAAAAAAATGGAAATTTTAGAATCAGTGATGTAGTAAATAATTAGTTTTGTTTCTAAATATTAAAATAAAAACTTTCCATTGAATAATGTAGCTCAATATGTTGTATGAAAATGTCAGCTGGAGGGCCAGAGTTTCACAACTTTTGGAAACACTATTTTTCCCACATATATCCCTTTGGAGAGTGACTGCTAAGAGGATCTTTCAGATATACAGTCCCAATAACTGATGATGTACATTGTGGGATGAGTTAGGGGGAACACCAAAATAATAAAAAGCACCTATTTTTTTCCAAATTTGGTCCATAATTTTAAACAGGCCCTACTGAAAGGATGAAAAACATCAAAAATAATCTACTAGTTTAGGTTCTGAATCCAATGATATAAGGAAAGTCAATGACATTGGAGGAGTTCAAGATCCAGTTGGATGGTAGATTGGGCAAGTTGGAACAGTGGAGGAATGAGCTTGATGGGCTGAATTGGCTTTTTTTGACCTTGACTTTTACGTTCTTATGGATAAAATATAATTATTTAAGTTTTTCTATTTGCACTTGAATAAAGTGCACAAATTCTCAGATTTTTCTCATTTTCTGCCCTGTATAAGGCTTTTTGGATCATGCACCTTTACTATTGAGGGCCAAGAGATGACCTGTTCCCAAACAACAATGTTGCTAATTTGCTGGTACTCCAATAAGCACCCACATTGTTTATTTTCATCCCCCCTCCTCCCAAACCACAGGGGAAATCCTGACATTCAGCAACTCCATGAACACTTGGCTCAGATTGGGAACTAAGAGGAGTGGAATGGAAACTAACCGATGTTACTCACCCAATGGCATTGTACATTGCTGCTCCACAGTATAGCATAAAATGTTACTCTGGTGTTTGCCTTCTTAATCCTTTTGGCTTTCAAAATACTCAAATCTTTCAAACTTACAACCATTATTTCCTGTAAACATAGCATAGTATCACAGTAGGTACAGCACAGGAGGAGGCCATTTGGCCCATCGTGCCTGTGCTGGCTCTTTGAAAGAGCTATCCAATTAGTCTCATTCCCTTGCTCTTTACCCATAGCTCTGTAAATTTTTTCCCTTCAAATATTTATCCAACTCCCTTTTGAAAGTTACTATTGAATCTGCTTCCACCACCCTTTCAGGCAGTGCAATGCAGATCATTACAACTCGCTGCATAAAAAAAATGTTTCTTCGTGTCGCCTCTGGCTCTTTTGCCGATCACCTTAAATCTGTGTCCTCTAATTACCGACTCTTCTGCCACTGGAAACAGTTTCTCCTTATTTACTCCATCAAAACTGTTCATGATTTTGAACACCACTATCAAATCTCCCCTTAATTTTCTCTGTTCTGAGGGGAACAACCCCAGTTTCTCCAATCTCTCCACATAACTGAAGTTCTTCATCCCTGGTACCATTCTAGTAAATCTCTTCTGCATCAAAATATTACATTGGATTTACAAATAAACCCAAAATATTACACTGAAGCTTTCAGATAATGTATTTGTAGAACACTTCTTAATTCATTGTTCTTGGAGAACTTAAAAAAATA
Organism: Heptranchias perlo; assembly: GCF_035084215.1. Taxonomy (NCBI): domain Eukaryota; kingdom Metazoa; phylum Chordata; class Chondrichthyes; order Hexanchiformes; family Hexanchidae; genus Heptranchias; species Heptranchias perlo. The sequence continues at coordinate 48,082,112 of NC_090340.1, forward strand.
TATATTCTATGTCATTTTCCCTCTCTTTCTTTTAATTAATTGAGTACAAAATAGGTCATGTGTTGCCACAAAAACTTACAAGAAATTCAGACCCAAAGCTCTTCCAATTAAGCCAATCATTGTACTGAATACATTTGTCTTAGCTGCATGGAAATACAATGAAGGAAATTTAAGCTTCTTAATGAAGTTCGTAAAATCTGATTCTGAAGTTAGAGGTCCTCTTATTACTGAAGGACGGAAATAGATGCCTGTTTGATGAACAATACTATTAGTTGCCTACAATATAAACTTACTTCAAACACCCTGAATATTAAAAAGAGAAAAGGATATTTAAACGTGCAAGTTATGCAGGTTTTAATATCAACAATCCTTTGTAGGTCAACAAAAGAATTATGACCTCCATAATGCAAAAGATAATTTGACAACCCAGATGTATTACAGTATTACTGAGTTGCAAATGTCCGCTTATGTCTATTTTTCCCCAGGATTAAAAAATGTAATTAAAATTATTTAATTTCTTCTAGCATTTGTTTCCATTTATACAAAGGTGGTTCTTTGAGTCAGCATCATTTAAAACATGCACATTTCGTGCCTTGATGCTATAAATTAAATCAGCATTTTAATTGTGGCCATGCTTGTGGTTGTTGGCAGTACAAAAAGATCTATGAATGCACGTACCCAAAAACCTACTGAGTGATTAATTACCAGTCTGGAAGATATAAATATGCCTTTCACTAAAGATAGTATAAACCACTGGGAGCACAGTCTTTACATCACAGTGGGGTGCATTCATTTAGCAGACACTAATTCAAACAAGACTTCAGTACAATAACTGGCAACATACCACCATTCTATAGTCCATCTACACAGAAATACAGCCAGAGATTGCTTTCTTCCAGATGAAAATGATGACCTAATATAATTAGCATGCGAGACATTTCTCAATATAAAAATGTTGGAAGCCTTAATGTAAATTTATAAACTGCTGTTTGATTTACAACCTTCTGCACATGTGTTTTAATCTTCAGAGTACCCTACTTGTTTTGCAGCTTGCACCAAATAATGTTTTCCACCACATATTGACTTAAGTTATTGTACTTTGTAAAATTATGACTTACATCAGCTAAATTATACCAAAAGAACAGAAAAACAGAATATGTTTTTTTTTAAATATTGTTAGCTCAAAGAAAGCATTGAAGGGGCAGGTACTTCATATATCTAAGAGTTGATTAACACTCTTCTGCTTTATTTCCCCAGTGATCAAAATCAAGTAATGGAAACTCATGGCTATCTGTGGCCATTAGTTAGCTCATACTAATTATGAACTGTGAGGCCACTTTTGTGCTGTAGACTCAAGTCCTCTGAGAATGGAACTAGAAGTGCCCAGATTCATTTTACTTTGGACCATGAACAGCCAGCAGAAACAAAAGACCTTTACCTTCGTTTGGGCTAGATTTGAAACAAGATCCCAGAGGTCTAAGGAAGAAAGGATAATGTTACACTCTACTGCTCCATCCACTCTTTAGGAAATATTCTCCATTATTGATTTCTATTATGTTTTGGCCTAAATGATATCCATACATTCAGCAGCTTGCTGGAGACTTTATTCATCTGGTCTCAAAAAAATACCTGTTTCACCACAACAGCAATAGAGGATAATGAAAGCAAGTGATTAATTTTCTCACCTGCTGATCTTAGGTTACAGGCTTCACTTAGGTCTAATAATTTACTTTGTTTTCCTATGGTATGAATCAAGGGAAAATACAGCAACTAATGTTCAACACAGGTGACACAATATCACTATTTAGTAGATAGTATTAGCTATTTTATGTTCCTATATATTTCTTAAAAAGCATAAATGCCACTCAAATCTGCACTTACCATGTTGGTATGGATGCTGCCATCAACAACGAGTAAAATGTTGACAAGAATGGTTTGGCGACATCACATTATTGATTCCCAGGAGAAACACCGAGTATCTGAAAAGGAAAAGAAAAATCAATACCTGAAAAGGTCTTGGGAGACTTTTTCCTTTTTTTTTTATTTCTTTACATCACATATGATTTTTCCCAGTTAGACCAGGAAAGTAACCTCATCTAAGGCTTCCACTTGTGATGCTGTAGGGAAACCAACAATATTTTAGAGGGATCCAAAAAGTGACCTATCAATTTTCTCTTTTCCCATAAAAAGAAATTACCTGGCTTATGTTCAACCAACGCCCCCCTCCCCTTCCAAACACAAAACAGATACAGCTGACCTCAATGACATAGAATGCGGATAGAAATGCAACCATGTACCAAGTTTTTAGTGGGGAGGACGAGGGGAAATTACATAACTTGGAGTAGGAGAAAGAGGGAGACATAACTCTAGCTGAAAAATTGGAAAGGAGGCGGGCTGGACATCCCCTCTTCATGCCATTGAACCAGAGAGATTTACAGCATTGAAGGAGGTCATTCGTGTCCATTGTATCTGTTCCAGGTCTTTGCCAGAGCAATCCAAAATTAATCCCACTGCCCTGTTCTCTTCCCTCCACTGGTTATGCATATGAACATGGATAAACAGCAGTTACCCCCTAATGTTCTATCATTCTGCAGTAGTGTATGAATACACAAATATGCCATGCAATCACCTTTTTATGCGACAGATGTTACAAAAGGAAAAGAAGGTCTTAGATACGACTTAAATACTACAAAGGCTAAAATGATCGGAGAGGACTCAAACCATCATCTTGTTTTACTAAAACGAATTCTGCTGTAGCAATTAAGTTTTTAAAAAGCTTATGTTCCAGTATAATTACATTTTTAGATTTAGGTTATTAAGCATTCAAATTAAAGAGGGCAATGGAGAAACAGATAGCATATAGATTTTAAGAGATATGCACAAACCAGCAGGCAGAAACAGCCTCAAACAAAAGAAAATAAAAGGAATGAAAAACAGACAGCAATAGATTAAAACACTGAAAGGATAAGTAACAAAAAGGATATAGAAAAACTAGAATATAAACAAAAAACACTGCAGGAATAACTATAGAACAAATAATGAAGAAAAGACAGAAACAAGGAACAATGTAATAAAAGTGAAACTTTTGGGGTGGGCCAATAGAGTAAGAACATCGCACTTTCTCCACCAGGACCTGTTTGAGCCTACACCGTTAAGTGAAAATCCTTTCCTTGCAAAAATCTCAAATGGAATTGGACAACTTCCATCTAGTTGCTACACTATAAAGATACTATAACTTGAGCTATAAGTTGGTTGGTCTGAGAAAGGTTAATTTCACCCTTGTGTAAAAGTGGTTGCTCTACCGAAAATATGGCCAAGGTGCATTGCTGGGGCAAAATAGATGATGGTTTCCTCTGCATCTATCCATATCATAGCTGACCTGGGAGTGCTCAATGCCGGCAAACAGGTGTTCACAATGGAAAAGTGTTCCATTTTCCCAACATCGACAGCTTCACCTTGATTAGCACAAAGACCATTTTGAGGAGCTTTTAAAAATCAGATTTCATTCTAGACCAACGTTACTTGCTTACCGTGCTTCACCTTGATTTTTAAAACTATATTTTAAAGGGAAAATTAACAGTATAAATATTTACATATGTGAAACAAATCTACTTGATAAAATGACCAGGTGATGTAGTGGGCCTGACACTCGCCTTTCACTGCTGGGGCCTGGATTCAAATCCAGCCCAGACTGAAGTTTGCTATCTGTGCTGCAAAAGGTCTTGCAAGAAATAAATTTGGAGTGTCCTAATCCAGTTGGTTTACAAGTTGTGAATATTCAAATAGATCCTGCTAGATCTTACAATTTACTGATCCAGATTTCATTAAAAAATGCCTCATCAAGAAACAGCAATCATGTACGCAAAATGTTGAAAACCTTACTGCTCACATTTTTCTAGAAACAAATTCTAACACTTTAATATATAGCTTTATACAACACAGTAGATTTTATGAGAATCTGCACGTCATGTTAACACTGATTTTATGTGAACAGCCTGATGGCAAAAACTCACTGCACACAGCACGGTTGTATTTTAAATCTAACCAGTTGCTGATACTGAAAGCCGACAAACCATATTTAAGCCAGTTTCATTGCGAGGTTCCCATTATCAGTGTTAAAAAAAAACAATTAGAATGCCTCTTATCATTTCACTGCCTCTTGCAACAGAAATGGCACTGTTTGTTTGCTGAAGGATTGATGCCCAGAGATGATGCAAGTTAATTTTGTGACATATCTAAAAAGGTTCATATGTAGGGGATACTCGGTGGCAAGTTATTGAATAAGGACTTATTCCGCGAATGAAGAAAACCAAATAATTCCTAGGGTTTAATTTCATTGGACAGGTTTCGAATACGAGCAAGAAAGCACGCCATTGATCGTTCTGTCTAAGTCGTAAATGTGGTATAAAGTAAAGTATACTCTTTCCAGAGTTTTATTTGAGGTAGTTCCAGTAACTATAGGAATACGTGATGATGTGGAGATGCCGGTGATGGACTGGGGTTGACAATTGTAAACAATTTTACAACACCAAGTTATAGTCCAGCAATTTTATTTTAAATTCACAAGCTTTCGGAGACTTCCTCCTTCCTCAGGTAAATGTTCAGGAGCTCCTCGAAGCCTACGCATTTATACATATAGAACAATACATGGTGTTTACAGAATGCCCCTGCAACTGCCCGTTGCCAAGGCAATCACCGTGTTCAGACAGAGAGGTGTCACCTGCAGAACCCCCGAATACACATTCAACAAAAAAACAAAGTTTTTTTTCCTGTTTGTTTTTTTGTTGAATGTGTATTCGGGGGTTCTGCAGGTGACACCTCTCTGTCTGAACACGGTGATTGCCTTGGCAACGGGCAGTTGCAGGGGCATTCTGTAAACACCATGTATTGTTCTATATGTATAAATGCGTAGGCTTCAAGGAGCTCCTGAACATTTACCTGAGGAAGGAGGAAGTCTCCGAAAGCTTGTGAATTTAAAATAAAATTGCTGGACTATAACTTGGTGTTGTAAAATTGTTTACTATAGGAATACGGGCATTAACCCCATTCCCTACAGCTGAATTAATTATGCAAATAAAGTTGAACAAAAATGAATAATCTGTATCCTAAGTTTGTGAAATATAAATAAACATAATACATTTCTCAGGTTTTACAGTCTAATCAGAATCCAAAGTAAAGATCCAATAAATACTAAATGGTTCAGAAGCAAAGAAAGTGGGAAATTCAGTACATAGTAGATAACATATTTTGAAAACTATAATACTACTGCCAGATTGGATAACTAACTTTATTTCTTCATCAAATGCTCTGTGCTACCAAAAATGTATGTCTTTCTTTGTAGCCAGATCCAAACAAAGAAGTTTATTCAAAATAAAAGGCTCTTTACAAATGTTCTCTAACCGTATTAAAAACTAAATTTCAAGCACAGCAGCAATTTATTGACTTGAACTAGGTATAAAATTCAATCTTTGTTTTGCTCCTTCAATTCTGTCAATTTCTTTTGCTTTTTTCTATACATGTAAAGTTGATTTATTTTAAGTCAGGTTCTTGCCTTTAAGAAAATATTCGGTCCCAATAGACTTTTACACATAAAGGTAAGAGGAAAACAGATCAATATCTAAACTGATGACAATGGGAACTTTTAGTCCACAATTTTTTTTCCACTTTCCTTCCCATGGCCCAATTACCAAGAAAAAGTACAAATGTTGGGGTTTGTGCAATGAAGCAATTTGGCTACTACTTGCTACAAAAATAATGCTGCAAACTTCAAAAAAAAATCTGTTTTTCTATCACATGAATCCTCAGGTTCTAAGGTAAAGTGGATTCATTTATACAATAGATTCAGACCCCATTTTGGAGCTAGAATTTGAGGGGTTGCCTAATTTTCTAGCCTCCTCTGAATATCTGAAAATAGGTGATGTTATATAAATGAACAGTCTTGTGAAGGAAATGGAATGCCAATATTGCTGCTACATGTATACAAATACACTGAAGCTCATCTAACAGGTCTGTAGGCACGACAGAGTATTTAGAAATACCATAGATTGGAACCTTCTTCCCTAGTCGATCGCCTGGAATTGTATTTTATGAAAACATATGAACATACGAAAAATGACGGGCAGAAAAAGACCTATTGGCTCATCCAGCCATGTGTCACCTTGATATTTAACCGATACAGACCTCTGAAGTACAGTATAACTTCATTATAACGAGACCTGCTTATAACAAACCCCTGGTTTTAGCAATCTCAACAGCAAGACTAGATTTTCTCAATGGAAATCAGCCTACTACAACAAACACTTAAGCAGGATCAACCTAGAACAACTCAGATACAACAATGGAATTCAAGCTGAGGCTAAATAAAAAATAACTTATTGTAGCGCGAATCCCGCTTGACATACACATTCGTTGTGTGGTAAGATGGCCTGCCATCAGCACACGGACTGCAACAAGGCAACGAGCATAAGGAGGCAACTGCAACAAGAAAGCTAGCGTGGGGCAATATGCACAAAGTTGGTGAGTAAGAGATCATCTTAGTATCTGAAAACAAAGCTTCAAATCATCGATGATCTGGACTGTTAAGGAAAATTGCAAGCAACAATTTGCAAAGAACTCGGCTCAGCAAAGAGCACTGTTGCAATCATGTGGGCTAACAGAGGAAAAATTAAGTCTGCTATTGAAGATGAAATGCCGATCCAGAAAAAACAAATCAGTACTGCGACTCATGAAGATCTTTATGAAGCTGTCTGTTGCCAGTTTAAAGCAGCCAGAGAGAATAACATTCCATTGTCAGGCGATGTATTACGTGCAAAGGCAAAAAAAATTGCCAGTCATTCCTGGAACTGAGGATCTTTTTGGATTGGTTAACAAGGTAGAAACAGCATGCAGTGAGAAAACCAATATGAAGCAATCCATGCTATAAAAACAGAATAAAATGATATTCAATTTAAAATTGGTTGTTTCTTCATTTCTTCATTTTCTGATGCAGCAAATCACCAAAATCTACTACAGTGAACAAATTTTTCTGTCGGTTGAGTGAAGTTTGACTGTAGTGTAATAGTTCAATGATACCATAAGGATGACAGTTACCTGCACTGGTTGGCATTGGGGACTTTCAGTTATAGGGTGGTCCAGTTATGCTGTTAAAACTTTCCTTTCTGACAGAATAGATGCATCAGGTGCAGCACATACATAGGGAGGGAGTATGTCACCAGGATGTAAAAAAGAGATTTTTTTCTATTGTGGCCCTCAGCACAATTAAAATCATCCTTATTCCATTAACCTGATCCTGATGACCTTGATGTTAGATGAATAGGAACTAAACTATAAGGGAGACTCACCTGCTATAGCAAGTCCAGGCTTTTAAGACCCCGAGATATTAACATGAGTATTTTTGTTGTGTTTTTGTTTGTATCAAATAGGTGTGCTATTAGGTAGCCCCATTTTTAGAATATCAAATATTTCCCTGCTCAATAGCAGAGGTTGCAGAGGAGGGAGGTGCTGTTGAAGTAACCTTAGTGAGTTGCTGCATATATCCTGCAGGCAGTACATACTACCGCCATTGTACGTTAATAATGGATGGGATGGATATGGAGTCCAGTGGCAGGGGCGTCAATCTAGGGCACTGTTCTGTATGGATAGTGTTGAGCTTCTTGAGTGTTGTGACTGCATTCATTCAGGCATGTGATGAGTATTCCATCACGTTCCTGGCTTGAGCCTTGTGGATGGTGGAGACACTTTAAGGGGTCAGGAGATGAACCACTTGTCACAGAATACCCAGCCTTTGCTGAATCCATTGCACTCAGTTACTTCTTAATGTCAGTGGAGTGAACCGAATTAGCTAAACACTAGCATCTATGATGGTGAAGTCTTTGGGAGGATGCAGAGTCTATTCAGCACTTTTGTCTGAAAATGCTTACAACCACTTCAGCCTTGTCTCTTGGACTCACACGCTGGGTTCCACCATGGTTGAGGACAGAGATGTTGATGGAGCCGCCAACTCTCATTGGCGGCTCCATTAACATCTTGGCTGGACGTGATAAATCCAGAGAGCTTTGCTCTAATCCATTCGATTACACATTTGCATGTGGTTTCCAAATAGTTTGATATAGGCATGAAAAATAAAAACTATTTTACATGTTAATAACTCATGAAAAATTAAAGAATCTTTTCAAAAGAAAATTAAAAAATGGAAAAAAATTATTAGTCACTAGCATGTGTATGCATTAAAATTATTCAATTAAGAAAACATTTATTTCAAATGCTGTACTTGTGCTTAACAAGGGATCTCAGCTAGAGGATCATAAAGGCTATAAATATATTCTATAGATTTAAAGAAGTCTAAAGTAGCCTGAAGAAAACAAGATGTTTATTGGTACATTCAGTAATTATGCAAGACTCAGCTGAAATACACGCACAAAGAATTATAAATATGGTGCATGCCAACAATTAGGTTCTGGAATATGTCATGAAAATCAATTGTGAGAGTTTAAATCATGCAACAATTACACTAAAAATACACTGGATGGATTTTTAGAATTACTGCACTGCATAAGAAAGCTTAATGATGTAATTGCACGTTTGAAAAAACAAACCAGGGTATAAGTGTCACAATGTTGACATTTCCTTTTCCTTTTGAGTTGTCAGTGCTGCTTGTACTTTGTCTCAAGTGGATTTATAATTGCTCCTGTTTAGCATCATATTACCACTGAGGGGATCTGAAACCTAACAATTTAAGCAATATTTAACATTTTAAATTGTACAGACTGTTGAAATCTTAATTGTTGATGCTCATTTACTCTGTTGCTACTTATATAAATTCCTTAAATATGGAATTCCACTTTTCATAACATTTACATATTTACTTGAATTCTAATAAAGAATATACTTTAAAATATATTAGAATGGGAAGTAACTAAATACCATAATTTAAATAAACAGAGAAAAAATAAGCCAAAGATATCAAAATTATGACAAGACACTCCACAATCATTAAACCACATTCTTCAGGAGCCAAAACATTTGCTGACTGTAATGAGTAAGTAAAATAATTTTACATAAACTAATATGAACACAAATATCCAGGAACCTCATGATTCCGTCATAATAGTCTATAAAAAGAGTAAGGAATGTATGAAATAATTAAAGGGTTAAAGAAAGATGGGTTTCTGCAAGCATTAAGAAGCCATGTAACTAGTGAAGCACATAGTCAACTGGTGGGCAGTAGATGGGAGGCTGCTGAACATTAACAACTTGACCTGATGAAGCAATATAATATGGTGGTACAGATGAAAGAAACTTAAATTCACCATCAGATGCAAACAAAAAAGTAAACCAGTTTCTAGGAATGCAAACATCCCTTCATATCTTACCTAAATTAAAGCAGCTGAATCTAACGCCACCGCTTTTCTAAAGTAATCTGAGTTAGCTATTATAAGTAAAGTATCTGAACATAACAGAAAGGTTTCCCTTTACCTTTACAATCTCAGAATGAATAGCAAGTTGGCTACAAACCGAGAGTAGGGGTTAAGGCTAGCTACTCAGACTGGCAAAAGGTGGGAAGTGGTGTTCCACAGGGATTGGTGCTGGGACCACTGTTGTTCACAATTTACATTAACGATTTGGATTCGGGAATCAGAAGCACAATTTCAAAATTTGCAGACACCACCAAATTAGGAGATGTAGTTAATACAAAGGAAGATTGCATCAAAATGCAACAGGATATTAATAAACTTGCAGAAGGGGCGTGTAATTGGCAAATTAAATTCAATATAAACAAGTGTGAGGTGGTGCATTTTGGTAGGAAGAATAAGGAAGTCACATATTGCTTGGATAATAAGGGCTTGATTTTCGCATCCCCGAGCGGGTGCGTTCGTGGGGGGGGGGGGGGGGGGGGGGGGGGGGCTGCGAAAATCGGGGATTCCCGGGACAGGTCCGGAGCCCGGCTCGAACCCGCTCACTTCCGGGTTCCCCAGTGACACGCTGACATGCGCGTGCAGCCCCCACATGTGGGACTCCAGCCGGCAATTAAAGCCGGTGGGATGCCACTTAAGGTAATTATTTAGGTACTACAGGTCGTTTACAGACCTGATTAACATGATATTTTAGAAGGGGTGGGATTTTCCAAACAACTGAGACTGTTTCCCGTACTGGGGGAAAACACTCCCAGTTGAAATGGACGTGTTGCAGCCATCAGCCTGTGGCAGCTGCAAAGGTCCATTGGACAGGTTGGGTGGGGAGGGGGGCGGGGAGACCCTCACTCATTGCAGGAGGCCACTCTGTCACTTTGGACAAAGTATGGCCTCCACCACCATTCTCCTAACAATAAAATTCACGAACTTGCACACTTATCCCGGTGTCCAGACACATTTACCTACCTTGCGGACCCCCTCAAATGTACATCTTCCGGATGGGGGCCGCCGTAGCTGCAGTCATGACCTCCTCGGAGGACGAACAGCATCACCAGCCTCGCCGGCCACCTCTGACACGTGGAGCTCCACAACACAGTGCTGTGACACATCCACCTGCACAGCAGGAGGGAGGGCAATGGCAGAGAGAGATGCGTTGCAGAAGGCACTACCCTCACCACAGGGTCTACAGACCGAGGCTCAGCTTCCTGGACCTCTCTGAGCAGCAGTGCACACGGAGGCTCAGAGTCACTCGACATGTAGTCATGGACATCTGTAGCCTCCTTCATGCCGAGCTGCTCCCGGCTGGCCCGAGCAGCATCTTCTTACCTGTCGCTGTCAAAGTCACCACTGCCCTCAACAACTTCTCCTCCGCATCCTTCCAGGGTGCCACCGGGGACATCGCCAACGTCTCTCAGTCGTCTGCACAAAAGAGCCCTGCAAATACACCTACACCCACTCTGCAGTGACACAATGGATGACATCCGCTAATGTAGTACCATTATTCAAGAAGGGGAGTAGGGAAAAACCGGGGAACTACAGGCCAGTGAGCCTAACATCAGTGGTAGGAAAATTATTGGAAAAAATTCTGAAGGACAAAATTAGTCTCCACTTGGAGAAGCAAGGATTAATCAGGGATAGTCAACTTGGCTTTGTCAAGGGAAGATCATGTCTGACTAATTTGATTGAATTTTTTGAGGGGGTGACTAGGCGTGTGGATGAGGGTAACGCAGTGGATGTGGTATACATGGATTTCAGTAAGGCCTTCGATAAAGTCCCGCACAGGAGACTGGTCAAGAAGGTACGAGCCCATGGAGTCCAGGGTGCCTTGGCACTTTGGATACAAAACTGGCTTAGTGGCAGAAGGCAGAGGGTGATGGTCGAAGGTTGTTTTTGTGACTGGAAGCCTGTGGCCAGTGGGGTACCACAGGGATCGGTGCTGGGTCCCTTGCTGTTTGTGGTCTACATTAACGACTTGGATATGAATGTAAAAGGTATGATCAGTAAGTTCGCTGATGATACAAAAATTGGTAGGGTGGTAAATAGCGAGGAGGATAGCCTCAGTCTGCAGGACGATATAGATGGGTTGGTCAGATGGGCGGAACAGTGGCAAATGGAATTTAACCCGGAAAAGTGCGAGGTGATGCACTTTGGAGGGACTAACAAGGCAAGGGAATACACAATGAATGGGAGGACCCTAGGCAAGACAGAGGGTCAGAGGGATCTTGGTGTGCAAGTTCACAGATCCCTGAAGGCGGCGGAACAGGTAGATAAGGTGGTAAAGAAGGCATATGGGATACTTGCCTTTATTAGCCGAGGCATAGAATATAAGAGCAAGGAGGTTATGATGGAGCTGTATAAAACACTGGTTAGGCCACAGCTGGAGTACTGTGTGCAGTTCTGGTCGCCGCACCACAGGAAGGATGTGATCGCTTTGGAGAGGGTGCAGAGGAGATTCACCAGGATGTTACCAGGGCTGGAGCGCTTCAGCTATGAAGAGAGACTGGGAAGATTGGGTTTGTTTTCCTTGGAGCAGAGGAGGCTGAGGGGGGACATGATTGAGGTGTACAAAATTATGAGGGGCATAGATAGGGTGGATACTCAGGAGCTTTTTCCCTTCGTTGAGGGTTCTATAACAAGGGGGCATAGATTCAAGGTAAAAGGCGGGAGGTTTAGAGGGGATTTGAGAAAGAAGTTTTTCACCCAGAGGGTGGTTGGAGTCTGGAACTCACTGACTGAGAGGGTTGTGGAGGCAGGAACCCTCACAACATTCAAGAAGCATTTGGATGAGCACTTGAAATGCCATAGCATACAAGGCTACGGACCAAATGCTGGAATATGGGATTAGATTAGACTGGGCTTGATGGCCGGCGCGGACACGATGGGCCGAAGGGCCTCTATCCGTGCTGTATAACTCTATGACTCTATCAGTTGTGGGTTTTCATAGTGATCCTCAGGAAAGGGCATTATTGCACAAACCAGACAAGATTCGAAAAGACGTGGCAGTAGTGGTGACAATATGTTATGTGAGTTGATCAGAAATTAAATATAAGTAAAAACCATGATGAACCCTCAAACACCCTTGTGCATCCCCTTCATGCTCACGACACGTTTGCCTTACGCTTCCTACTGCACATATGTGACGCATGCCCTGTGGCTGTAGCACAGGTAGTGGTAGGTTGAGTGAGGCTGACCGTGAAAGAGATGCATGAGAGGGTGAGTATGAGATGGAGCCATGAGATTGTATGAGGATTGGGTTGAGTGGTAGTAGTGGGATGAGTACTGGTGAGGTGAGTAAGTGCAGGTAAGATGAGGATGAGCTTTGAGTGGCGATGTGACAGAGTAGTGTTGGCAGTACAGAAGGAGATGTGGGGTGGGGGTGGTGATGTGGCAGATGGAGTGTAGGGGAATGAATAAGTATACTCACTTCGGCTAACCTACTTAGGTTATTGAAGCGTCTCCTGCACTGTATGCAGGTGCGCGATATGTTGGTGGTGCAGGTGACCTCCTCTGCCACCTTGAGCCAGGCCTTCTTGGTGGCAGAGGCAGGCCACTTCCTCCCACCCGCCGGGGGGGGAAGATCTCTGTCCTCCCCCTCCTCCTCACCCCATCCAATAATACCCAGAGTGAGGCATCATTAAACCGGGGAGCAGCCTTCCCCCTGGGCTGCTCCATGCTGTAATTTTTCCTACTTTCTGCAGCATCAGTCAGTGGAGGACTGCCCCTTTAAATAGGGCTCCTCCAGCTGACAGCCTATGTTGCGCATGCGCAGTCCGCCCGCTGCACAGCTTTCCAGCGCGAAACCTGGAAGCAAAGGTAAGTGGCTTCAATTAGCCTGCGATTGCGTGCGGAGCACCCCGATTTCACTGGGCGCGTTACCCACGCGCCCAGTCAACCCCCTGCTGCGAGCTCGCCGCCCTCCTAATATCGGGCCCTAAGAGTCTGAATGGAACAGAGCAAAGAGATCTCGGGGTACAGATATGCAAATCACTAAATGCAGCAAGGCAGGTTAATAAGGCCATAAAAAAGGCAAATCAAGTACTAGGGTTCATTTGTGGAGGGATAGAATCGAAAAGCAAAGAAGTTATTTTAAACCTGTCTAGAACCTTGGTTGGACCATACTTGGAGTACTGTGCACAGTTTTGGTCTCCATATTATAGAAAGGATATAAAAGCTTTGGAGAGGGTGCAAAAAAGATTCACAAGGATGATACCAGAACGGAGAGGATATACTGATCAGGAAAAGCTGAACATGCTGGGACTCTTTTGTCTAGAAAAGAGAAGGCTGAGGGGGTGACCTGATAGAGGTCTTTAAGATAATGTTAGGGTAGATGTAGAGAAAAGGTTTCCACCTGTGGGGGAGTCCAAAACTAGAGGTCATAAATATAAGTAGCCGCTAATAAATCCAATCGGGAATTCAGGAGAAACTTCCTTATCTAAAGAGTGGTAAGAATATGGAACGTGCTACCACCACAAGGAGTAGTTGAGGCAAATAGCATAGATTCATTTAAGGGGAAGTTAAATAAGCACATGAGGGAGAAAGGAATATAAGGGCATGCTGATAGGATTAGCTGAAGTAGGCAGGGAGGAGGCTCATGGGGAGTATGTACGCCGGCATAGACCAGTTGGGATGAATGGCCTGTTTCTGTGCTGTCGTTTCAAAGGAATTTGATGCAAATTAAAACTGCTGAATCTAATGCCAGTAGTTTTCTAAGGTAATTTGAGTTAGCTATTATAAGTAAAATATCTGAACATAATAGAAAAGTTTCCCTTTGCCTTTATAATCTTAATTGCAGCCATAATCCCAATCTGTTTTTGGTTAAAAAATAACCATGTGAGGATTAAGTTAAGGGTTATACCATGCAATAATATATCAAATCTTAGTTTAGGTCACAAGGACATGATTACTGAAAACTACACAATCTCACCTGAATCAAAGATCAATGAGCCATAGCTATAGTAAACTCATCAATGGTAACGGCTGATTATATCGCTCGGTCTTTCAACATATTCCATTTCCAAATCTAAAAATCTCCTTTACTCCACAGAGTTCTAACTTTCTATACTTTAGCTTCTGCTTCAACAAATTATGCATTTACAAAAGCAAAGAAGGAGCAAAAAACAGAGAATGAGATCTGCCCGAGGTTCAAGGTTTTCCTGCCCTTACTTCTTATCCTATTCACTCACTCACTCGCAACAAATATATACTGAAGTATTATACCATGTCATTTATTCTACTGAAGGCTATATATGAAGAGGTCTCAGAAGGACAGCAATGTAACATATGTTGCTCTTTTTCTCTTGGCATGTCCCAGCTCCATTGAGCACACCCAGACTTCACAGCATACAGCAACCACCACTCTATCCCTCACAACCACCAGTTAAGGTACTTCTACCCTACTGGATTTCTAGGAGGAAGATAGCGGAGAGTGCACTGGTTGAGAATGGAGCACCAGTGAGCAGGTGGTGGCAGCAGAGGACAAACATGAACATGAACATGCTCATGTTCGGCCTCAGCTGAGGAACCCAGTGATCTGGACCTTATGGGACCGGCTTTTCAAAAGACACTTGCTTTGTGAGTATTTTGAATTTATAAGCCATTGGAGACTGTGCCAAGTAACATGCAACTACAGCAGCTCCTGTGGAAGAGTCCACCACCTGCATACGCACAGTGTTGAAGAATAGTTTTGTAACAGTCCACCATGTCGCATCTGCAGAAAAGACCCCTCTGCACCCCATCAGAGGCACTAAGACCAGTTGTACAATACCTAGCAAATGCTCAGACTGCTGCCATAGAGGCCTTGTGGAACAGGCTATCTTATCAGATAGGTTTGGGAATTAGATAGAACCATTTCAACAGGACTCCTGATATCACCTCAAGTACTCCTGCCAATGGAGTGGCACCTAGAGGAAGTTAGGTGGTAGAGCAGTTACACACCATTACAAAGGGAAAGCATCTGATTAAAAAAAGACACACTTAGGATAATAAAATTTAATTGCACTAATATTCTAATTTGCCCAAGGAATGTTATCATTAGTTACGCATACTGTATGAGCAGTTGACAGGAATAGGCTATTTGATTAAGAGGCAAAGGCAGTGTGGGTGAAGGCAAGTTTATTGAGGACATGGAGAAGATGTAGCATACTGTTTATACAATAGGTAGATGGGAGAATCAGGAGAAGTCTCTTCAGCTCTATCAAATTGGGCCTCTTCTTACTTGTCTTAGTCATCCCCTTGCTAAGCTAGTGGGCTTCCACTTTCTGGTCGATGTATGCATTTCATTGTACCCATGCTCAGCTGATGTCCATGGCTGCTGTAAAGGTAACATGAGCCAGGGCTTCAGTGGGTAGCCTTGGTTTCCCAGGTTCCCACATGCCACTTTTATTTAAGGATGAAATAATGGTGTCAGGGTAGACTGCCTTAAAATAAGACTAATTTGATTGCTTACTTCCTAGGTAGCATTCACTTATATAATACTAATTCTGCTAATTGTCACACAGAAGCTGCACAGTGTGGAATTGCTTGTGATTGGCATAAGCAGTGGCATTGTGAAAAACAGCACATAAGCCAAATGGGTCAATAAATTATCCAGAAAAAACAGCACAGCCCTCTCGTTCTGCTAGTTTCCATTGGGCAACTTATGAAATTTCTTGCTCTGACAATTAAAGCTTCAGTCACCTGCTTTATACATCAATATACAGTAGATTGGCTGGAAAGAACTTGCATTTTTTCAGTGCCTTAGCACATTCTCCAGATATCCCAAACCAATGAATTACTTTTGAAGTGTAGTCATGGTTAGAAAAGCAAACTTGGCAGTCAAGTTGTGCACAGCAAAGTGCCACAAAAAGAAAATGAGATTAATGATCAGTGAATTGTTTTTAGTGATGTTAGTTGAGGAAAGAATGTTGGGCAAGACACTGGAAGAACTCCTTGCTCTTCCTGAAATCGTGCGATGGAAGCTTTTGCATCCACCTGGAAGCAGAAAAGGCCTCACTTTAATGACTCACCTGAAAGAGAACATCTCCAACAATGCAGCATTCCCTCAGTACTGCAGTAAAATGTCAGCCAAGATCTGAAATCCTGGATTGAGGCAACAAACCTACCAACTGAGCCAAGGTGACACTTCTAACGTTGTATATGTCCCATGCGGCTGTCTGAAACGAGCCATAAACATAGAAGTTGAGGACTGAAATAACATGCCACAGCCACTGGTAGTGCTGTTCCCATGGAAGAGCTTGACTGTCGGTCAGCTTGTTGCATGCATCACAACTCTGTCACTGTCTCTATAATGAAAATCCAAGTAGGTGCTCCTCACTCTATAAATGGTGGGGGCTGGGGGATGGAAAGAGGATGAGGAGTCCTTCTCTGCTGCAATCTGAGCTGCCCAACATCTGTCCATTCCTCCTCCTCTTCCTCCTTCAGAAAATGGTAGAATTTCCTTTGCAAAACCCATCATGTAATATTGTGGGTTATCCAAAAAATGACAGTGTAAATGATATGAAAGGAAGGAAGGAAGGAAAGAGTGAAAGGAAGAAGGAAAGAACTTACATTTATATAGCACCTTTCGCAACCTCAAAATGTCCCAAAGCGTTTTACAGCCAATGAAGTACTTTTGAAGTGCAGTTACTGTTGTGATGTAGGAAACGCAGCAGCCAATTTGCACACAAACAGCCATGAGATAATGACCAGATAATCTGTTTTTTAATAATATTAGTAGAGGGATAAATATTGGCCAGAATACCGCGGCGAACTCCCCTATTCTTCTTCGAATAGATCCATGGGATCTTTTATGTCCACCTGAGAGGGCAGACAGAGCCTCAGTTTTACGTCTCATCCGAAAGACGGCACCTCCAACTGTAGAGCGTTACCTCAGTACCGGACTGCAGCGTCAGCCTGGATTATGCGCTCAAGTCTCTACAGTGGGACTTGAATCCATTGTCTTCTGACTCAAGAGGCGAGAGTGCTACCGCTGAGCCAAAGCTGACAGAGTGACATGTGATGCAAGCTTCGTAACCAACTAAGCAGTGGGGCGAAACAGAGCAAAAAAGAGAAAAGCTTCAAATAAAAAGCTGTAAATGGTAGTATCTCTTCCAATATGTACCTTTAAATCCTCTTTCACATTCAACACAGCCCCTAACAACCCTGGTGCTTAATTTATATGGAAGATTTACTCTTCTAGTATAAATTGTTGGGAAATTGCATGGACATCTAAATGAAGTATATCAAGATTATGCCCATTTATGTGGCGCAACCATTTGCAAATGCTACACAATGTTTTTTTAAAAAATATTGTCATTATGTTCCAGAAAGTTGATTCAGAATTGTAAAGAATTATCAGAAGTGCTTTTTAAAAAAAATACAATTCACAAATTCAAGCCACAGAACTATTCGCACTCAAAGTCTCCTATGTGCTGAATTTGTGTCCTAGCTTACAATTTTATCTTTAGTACCTCTCTCAGTGTGATGAAGATCCATACAAATTAACACTGCAGGGCTTACATCAATTTAAGTAAACTAAGAAAAGAAATTTGATTAAAACTGCATTACAACTTTTGGGTGTCTGCATGGGATGAATTTTAAATTAAACTAAACAAGATTTATACATCTGCTTCACATATTCTAGGCCTCATGCACTGAGGTTGTAACAGATTTGTTTTTAATAACAATACCACCTTTCACATTCCCCAGGTTAAAAAAATCCATTTATAATGTTGTTGTCGCAGGTCATCAAGGTACTTCAACATGCTTCTAATGGCATGACAAGTAACCTGCATAGAATAGCTAAAATGAATGCAGAATTTATAGATGAAAACTTTGGTCATATTCCTTTTATATGGTTCATCATAATTACAAAAAGGCAAAGAAAGTAAAAGCTGCAGTTTTTTTCACATCTGTGTTTTTAATGAAACTCCACTGTGTCTGAATACCCTCTAACCGTATTAATAAAAAACAGAACAACCTGCATTTTTTCTCAGCATAGTTAAGTCTTTAAAACTGAAAACAGCAATACAAGTGACTGATGATTCAAAATGTAAAAAAAGCTCCATTGTGTAAATTGGTTTATTTGTAACACCAAAGCTTAACAATACTAGAAGAAAAAGGTATAAAAGACAAAATAGGACTCTTTGTTGATCCACACCCTTCAGCATCTTTCCATTGTGTATTTCCATTCCTTGTTTATCCTGCCAAAATGTATTGCCTCACATTTATTCACATTAAATCGCATCAGTCACTTGTCTATTCATTCTGCTGACATGTCTTCCTGAAGTATTTTACAGTCCTCCTCATTATTTGCTAAACCCCGACTTTTGGGTTATCAGCAAATTGTTAGCCTCCCATTGCCAAATCCAAATCATCTATACATAGAGAACCAAAGTGGACCCAGCACCGGCCCCAAAGATACACCAGTTCCAACAGTTCTCCAATCTAAGCAACATCTATTTACCCTAACTCAGTTTCCTGTCTGTCAACCAACTTTCTGTCCTTACTGCTATATTTCCTTTGATACGATAGCCGCATATTAACCTATCCTTGTAATTACTGGAGTTTTTTGAGGATGTAACTAGTAGAATAGATAATGGGGAACCAGTGGATGTGGCGTATTTGGATTTTCAGAAGGCTTTCAATAAGGTCCCACACAGGAGGTCGGTGAACATAGTTAGAGCTAATGGAATTGGAGGTAATATACTGGCATGGATTGAGAATTGGTTAACAGACAGAAAACAGAGTGTAGAAATAAACAGGTCTTTTTCAGGTCGGCAGACTGTGACTAGTGGGGTACCGCAGGGATCAGTGCTTGGGCCCCAACTATTCACAATCTATATCAATGATTTGGATGAGGGGACTAAATGTAATATTTCCAAGTTTGCTTTTGACTCAAAACTAGTTGGGAATGTGAGTTGTCAGGAGGATGCAAAGAGGTTTCAAGGGGAGAGACAGGCTAAGTGAGTGGGCAAGAAAATGGCAGATGGAATATAATGTTGAAAAATGTGAAGTTATCCACTTTGGTAGGAAAAACAGAAATGCAGAGTATTTTTTTAAATGGTGAGAGATTGGGAAATGTTGATGTTCAAAGGGACCTGGGTGTCTTTGTACATGAGTCACTGAAAGCTAACATGCAGGTGCAGCAAGCAATTAGGAAGGCAAATGGTATGTTGGCCTTTATTACAAGAAGATTTGAGTAAAGGAGTAAAAATATCTTACTGCATTTATATAGGGCCTTGGTGAAACCACATCTGGAGTATTGTGTACAATTTTGGTCTCCTTACCTGAGAAAGGATATACTTGCCATAGAGGGAGTACAACGAAGGTTCACCAGACTGATTCCTGGGATGGCGGGATTGTCGTATGACGAGAGATTGAGTAGACTAGGCCTGTATTCTCTCGAGTTTAGAAGAATGAGAGGTGATCTCATTGAAACATACAAAATTCTTACAGGGCTTGACAGGGTAGATGCAGGGAGGATGATTCCCCTGGCGGGGGCGTCTAGAACCAGGGGTCACAGTCTCAGAATAAGGGGTAGAGACCATTTAGGACTGAGATGAGGAGAAATTTCTTCACTCAAAGGATGGTGAATCTTTGGAATTCTCTACCCCACAGGTCTGTGGAGGCTCAGTCATTGAGTACATTCAAAACAGAGATCGATAGATTTCAAGATATTAAAGGCATCAAGGGATACGGGGATAGTGCAGGAAAATGGCATTGAGGTAGAAGATCAGCCATGATCTTGTTGAATTGTGCAGCAGGCTCGAGGGGCCGGATGGGCCACTCCTGCTCCTATTTCTTATGTTCTTATGTTCTTATCTTTAGTATTGTTAGACCTAACTTTATTATTTGCATTAGTTTTAAGCTTGTTTAGTTTTGATCTCTCTATTTATCCACAGATCTAGGTCTTTATATGCTCCCCCACAAACCACTTATTTAAAAACATTTTTTAAAAAAACAGATGTGCTACTTATCTAGGGTCATCCCTCTAAACTGTACCTAGTATAAAGTTGTGAACGTCAAATATGAAAATATCAATGAGTTCAAAACCTAATGTTTTTAGCACAAATATGAATGAAATCTCTAACATGTAGGGTGTATCTAATAACCAAGTTAAATTAATGATTGTTTTCTTTTATGTAGCTTATCTCTTACAGGATTCAGGCGTTTTTAAAAGTTTTAAATGTTACCTCTACTCAAAAACCTTCCACAATTCAAAATGTGTTGGCAGCATTTCAAATAAGTTAAATCTTAAAGCAACTGAAAAATTCACATAATGTATCATTTTGCCTTATCAAGATGCCTTTCCATATGAATGGTGTATTGTGAGAAAAGTAACCAAAGGATAATAAAAGATTATATTTGATTTATGATCATTCTCAAATACAGTGCAGGCAGCAGGCTAAAAAGGGTATTAAAGTAATATACAATATCAACTTGGATAAACACACATAGTATAAACCCTGATAAATCTACATTATTTAAAAATGTTCACTTCGAGAAATCCCATTAGGAGACCAACAATTTCCTTAGTCCCTCAGATGCTGAGCCAGATATTACCAGCACAGAAGTAAAAACTCTCATCTTCATTAACCTTCCTAATTTAATTTCAATGGATGTAATTTAGAGAATTCTGTTATTTATTAGCAAGCATCTAAGACATTCTCTAATGGCAATGATATTTGATGATACCAAGATGAAGAGAAAGGACAAAGGGGAAATTACTTGCTCTCCAAATATTATCCATCAGCAAATGAAGGATTTTCTTTGGCTATCTAGGGAAAATTTTATATTAAAGCAAGTTTTTTTTTTGAAGGGTCTCAAGCTATTTTGTTTTTCATTTCTCCTGTTTGCTATCTCTAAAGAAACTGTGAGATTTTACACAGTCTTAACAAGGGACTTGGGCATAACAGGACTCATAAAATATGTTTATGCTTAACAAAGATTTCTCCAAACAACACATTCAATTATCTTTCCATGGAATGGAGGGGGAGGAGAGAACAGGGATTTGGATCAATCAGGTAACTTTTAAAAAAAACTTATTTTATTTTGTTCAGTAAGGAACAGTCTTCACAATTGAATGGGGACCAAAACTCAAACTAACATAAAAAAAGGTTTTAGTAGTTCTTGTATTTGAAATGGAATCCTCCAAACATTCCCAAGATTTGACCTATAACATGTAGCACTGTAGAGATAGCTCAGTGCATACTATGGTGTGAATCTGCTTTTTTTCATTTCAACCCACATGCACTACAGCTCAAAACAGATGTAAAGTAATTCAGGATAGTTGCTGTTGTTCACCATCTGTGTATTATACATTTCTGTGGATTACTTTGTATGTGTAAGAGGCCCCGAGTGCAGATTGCAAAAAGTTTGAAGTCTGATTTCTGCGTCAGTACTTATTTCACTCTATACTGGAATCGATGAGGTACCTAACATAAAATGGCTGTCAATTTTGCTCTTTTGACAATTTCAAAATGGCAATAAATGGGCAAACAGAAACCATCACGTGCAATTTGCAGATTTTACATTATTAACTGCACGAAGATGAATGTTTTGGAGATTTAAATTTAATAAGCACATTCAGTATGACCTGCAGGAGTTAAAAGGACCAGAACCATGGATGTTTACAGCACTGAAAGAGGCAATCATAGAAACATAGAACATAGAAAATAGGAGCAAGAGTAGGCCATTCGGCCCTTCGGGCCTGCTCCGCCATTCAAAATGATCATATCCCTTTAACATAAGAAATATATCCATCTCCTTCTTGAATATATCTAATGACTTGGCCTCCACTGCCTTCTATAGTAGAGAATTCCACAGGTTCACCACCCTCTGAGTGAAGAAATTTCTCCTCATCTCGGTTCTAAATGGCATACCCCGTATCCTGAGACTGTGACTCCTGGTTCTGGACTCCCCAGCCATCGGGAACATCCTCCCTGCATCTCGTCTGTCTAGTCCTGTTAGAATTTTATATGTTTCGATGAGATCACTTCTCATTCTTCTAAACTCGTGAATATAGGCCTAGTCGACCCAATCTCTTCTCATACGTTAGTCCTGCCATCCCAGGAATCAGTCTGGTAAACCTTCGTTGCACTCCCTCCAAGGCAAGGATATCCTCCCTCAGATAAGGAGACCAAAACTGCACACAATACTCCAGATGTGGTCTCACCAAGGCCCTGTATAACTGCAGTAAGATCATGTATGTGTTGGCTGTTTGCTGGAGCAATCCAAAACAAATCCCACTCTCCTGATCTCTTCCCACAGCCCTGTTTTTTCAGCTGTTTCAAATATTTATCCAATTTTCCCTTAAAAGAGAAAATGGTTTTGCCTTAATTGTTTGTGTCGGCTGTGGCTCAGTGGGTAGCACTCTCGCCTCTGAGTCAGAGCCACTGACTCCGGAGACTTGAGCCCATAATCCAGGCTGACACTCCAGTGCAGCACTGTTGGAGATGCCGTCTTTCGGATGAGATGTTAAACCGAGGCCAAGTCTGCCCTCTCAGGTGGATGTAAAAGATCCCATAGCACTATTCAAAGAAGAGCAGGGGAGTTCTTCCCGGTGTCCTGATTAACATTTATCCCTCAACTAACATCACTAAAACAGACTGTCTGGTCGTTGAACTCATTACTGTTTGTAGGATCTTGCCATCCACAATTTGCTGCAGTGCTTCCTACATTACATCAGTGACTACACTTCAAAAGTACTTCATCAGCTGTAAAGCGCTTTGGGACGTCCTGAGGTCGTGAAAGGCGCTGTATAAATGCAAGTTCTTTCTTTATCATTCTCTATGGCGAAGCATCCTAAAGCTCCAACAACTCGAGAAAAATTTCTTCTAACCACTCTTCTCATTCTTAATGAGGATTTTGAATTGACAATTCTCTGTAAACGGGCTCCCTAGCCAGAGGAAATAATATTCCTATTTATCCTGTCAAAACTCTGCATATAACCGGGGATTTGGTGACGAATCCACTTTCAATTATTTTTTCTTTCAGAACTGGCTTTTCTACAGTTATGACTAACAATTCCTTCCTTAGTACGCCTATGTTCTCAGTTCCCCCATCATCGATAGTTATTGGCTGCATAAATTCTACACCCACGCTGGATGCAGTGAAAGGATATCAAGTAATAGGCCTGTAGCAAACATTGTCTACTCAGACTTCCAAAAAGCTTTTGATAAAATACCATACAAGAGGGTTCTCTACAAAATCAAAGCCTCAGGTATTAGTGGCAATCTACTGCACTGGATTGAGCACTGGCTGAAAGCCCATAGGCAGAAACTGGTTGTAGATAGATTTGGGTCTGCTTGGAGACAACGGTAGTATCCTACAGAGATCGGTGTTAGGACCGTTACGGTTTACTATTTTTATTAATTATCTAGATGCAGGTGTTAGGGGAATGATCTGTAAGTTTGCAAATGATACTAAGATATGTGAGAGAGTCAGGACTGTAGACGATGCTTGAATACTACCGGCAGATCTAGAAGCGCTGAGGAATTTGGCTTGTGACTGGCAAATGATGTTTAACTTAGAAAAGTGTAGTGCAGCGTTATGCATGTGAGCAAGGCGAATGCTGAACATATGTACACCCTTCAGGGAAAAGTACAAAAGCTAGTAGAGAAATTGGCCTGGATTTTTGGCCTCTCCCAGGAGATCACGTGGTTTTCGGGCGGGGTAAGGAGTGTGTATATTGTAATGCACAAGGCATCGCAGCTGTGTGGGATAGACTGGATAGACCAGAGGGTCTCTTCCTGTCCGGCATTGTTCGTATATACTTGAAAAAAATAAACGTATAAGAATGGAAGGAGGATTTGGAAGGATTGACCTTGTCGTGGTGCCTTCAAAATCAACTAACTGTACTACGTGAAAAAAAAATTAATTTAAATTTGAAAAATCCATTTTCAGGCTGAATTACAAATTATGGGCCCCAGCACTGTATTCAACCTTTACAGCATCATGTGGCTACATTTAATATAACTTGCGGCCATTTAAATATTATACTAAAATTGCCAACATATGCCTGGATGCAATATGCATCTACTTGAGGAATACAGTACATAAAACCAGTTGTGACAAAGATTTAAAATGCATTGGCACATAAATACCTGGGGGGGCGGGGGAAAGAGCGGGTGGAAGGAGAAGATTTTGTTCTAAAGCATATTCCATGCTTCTACATCACATTTTATGTATAAACAAACTTTTAATATAGTTATTTCAACTATTCTAATTCAGGGGAAAACATGTTTCACAACACTTTTGAATATTGAAAAATTCCCTTATTATCTCTTAACACTATCTATATGGTTTCTGTCTTAATGTAATCCCCAGTACATCCTGATATTCTAGCACAATGATAGAATTCCTTACTGATGTTAGCACCCCACTCTCCCCTTTTCCCTCATTAACTCTCCTTAAAATGATATAACCAGGACAAAAACCCAAGCTATGCCTCTTTTATAGATACATCAAATCCCTCCATAGTTGTTAATGCTTATAACTCTTCTTCATTTTGAATGATTTGTCCATTCACATACATACCACTCAATCTTATCTTCAATTATTGGAAAGATGACCCTTTTTAATTCTTTTTCCTGGTTTTGTCATTTAATTTTTTTGCCCCTTCTTCCACCATGTTTTTATCTCTCACTACCTTTCTTTCCCTTTCTCCTCTAAAAATATTTTCTCACTATTTAGTTCAACTAAGCTTTTTGCTTCTATTTCATCAGCTTTATTAATCCTGCTTTTCCTCTCTAATCTAGACTTTCCTCACTACCTCTGCCATATTAGTTTCAATCCTTCCCCACTGCTTTATTTACCCTCTCTGTAAGGACATTGCTGTCATTTTGGCTCAGTTAAAGGTATACATAGATTATAATGCAATTTCTGCTATATATAAACAAAATGTGCATTTTTTAGAAAAAAAACGTGCCATATGAAATAGAGAACATCCCGCAACTTTTCTCTCTGCTAGGCCCAACATCCTAAAATTGGATTTAATTAGCAAGCTTTAAAACATGCACAACCACATTTAATTGACGCACCTGGAATAGGCTTGCTAACACACCTGCCAACACAATTATAGAAGAGCGCAAGGGATGTGAAGCTTTTTTTTGTTCTCCTTGCCTCCTTAAGGTGTGGAGTCCTTGCTGAGGTACGTCTCCATAGGCACCGGCTCTCTCCAGTATTTTAAGCGACTAAGATGATATCAGGGATGAGAGGATTTAGCTTTGAGGAGAAGCTAAAGAAACTGCAACTTTTTTCGTTAGACCAGTGAAGGTTAAGATGAGTTCAAGATTATGAAGAATTTGGTAGAGATTTTCTTTTTATATTTGTTCTTGGGATATGGGTGACACAGGCAAGGCCACATTTATTGCCCACCCCTATGTTGCCCTGATAAGGATGTTGTGGGCCTTCTCCTTGAACCATTACAGTTGGGTGGTGCTCCTACAATGGCGTTCTGTAGGGAATTCCAGGTTATTGACCCAGCAATGATGAAGGAACAGCGGTTTATGTCCAAGTCAAAATGGTGCACTACTTGGAGGGGAAGGTGTTCTCACGACATTGCTCCTGTTGCCCTTCGCTGTGGTAGAGGTCGCATGGGAGGGAGGTGCTGCTGAAGTAGCAATGGTGAATTGCTGCAATGCATCCTGTGGATCATACATACCACAACCACAGTGCATAGGTGATGGATGGAGTTGATAGAGTCCAGTGGCAGGGGAACCAATCTGCAGTTTCCTGGATAGTCTCAAGTATTATTGCACCTACACCCATCTAGGCACGTGGTGGCACTCCTGACTTGAACCTTGTGGATGGTGGAGAGGCTTTGAGGGGTCAGGAGATCAACCACTTGTTGCAGAGTATTTAACTCTGCCCTGCTCTTGTAGACATAATGAAACAAATTGGCTGATCCAGTTTAGCTTCTGGTCAATGGTGACTCCAAAGAGGTTAATGGTGAGGGTCTCAGCAATGGTCAAGAGGAGATGATTGGACTTTCTCTTATTGGGGTTAGTTATTATCTTGTCCTTAAATGGTGCAATTGTTACCTGCCAGTCAAACCTGGGCACTATCCAGTTCCTGCTGTAGGCTGGAATGGGTGCTTTGTTATTGGAGAAGTTGTGAATGGAGCTGAACATTGTGGAATTGTCAGCAAACACCACCACTTCTGACCTTATGATGGAGGGAGGGTCAGCATCTGAAGATGGTTGGGCCAAGCACACATCCCTGAAGAACACCGGCAGTGATGTCCTGAGACTGTAATGACTGGGATTCGACAACACAACCTTTGCTTTAGGTATGACTCCAGCCATTGTCGGGTTTTCAATTTAGCCCCATTGACTTCAGTTTTGCTAGGGCTCCTTGGTGCTGTACTCAGCCAAATACTGCCTTGATGTGGAGGGTAGCTACTCTCCTCTGACATTCAGCTCATGCGTCCATATCTGAATCAGGACTGTGATGAGGTCTGGAGCCAAGTGGTCCTGGTGGGACCCAAACTGAGCATCAAGGAGCAGATTATTAGTGAGTAGGTGTTGCTCAATAACTCCTTGCATCAATTTACTGATGACTGGTAGAAATCTGAAAGAGCAGTAATTTGCTAGGTTAGATTTATCCTGTTTTTGTAGATAGGACATTAGCAGCTACCACATTGTCCGGTAGCTGCTAATATCATAGAACAGCTTGGCTAGGGAAGCAGCTAGTTCTAATGCACAAGTTATCAGCACTACAGCCAGGATGTTGTCAGGCCCCATAGCCTTTGCTGAGTCCAATACATTCAGCCCTTTCTTAATGTCATGTGGAGTGAACCAAATTGGTTGGATGTTGGTATCTATGATGTTTGGGACTTTATTGATAAAATGTTTCCGGCTCAAATAAGTCAGAGAAGTTTTGATATCAGTTAAATGATCATGTCTCTATTAAAATCAAATACAGAACAATTATAAATTAAAACTGTCAGACAGGATGCATCAACCTTTATTTATTTCGGATAGTTTAAGCACTTTTCACAATACCATAAAATATATTCCGACTTCCTTTTCAAGTCCTTAAGATTTTAAAAAATTCACAAAGCTTTGGTTGAGTATACTGAAATAAAGCCAGATTATGGATCCTAATGCAATATTTCCTGAAGAACAAAATCTATTTGACAGTCACTATTTTATTAGTCAGCCAGTTAATGGGATCAAAAATTTGTCACTATGCATGAATTAGCCTGGCCATTATTACATTCATTTACTTTGCAAACCTATCTATTATTCACACAGGACACATTATTTAAAAAGCTGAAACTGCTCTGTGGTACAGAAACTGCAAGACTCATTTACCTCCAGATTCTCAATGTGACAAAAGGTTACGATAAAGGCCATGGCTCAATTTCATTAAAAACAAAAATACACAAAATTGTTGGAGGATCCCCCTCAGAAAAGTCAAATCAAAAAGCCTCTTCCTTTCAAACTCCCAAGGACCCGCAGCATTCATATTTGTTTTTGATTCAGGTTTACAGCCTTCATTTTTTTTAAAATTGCATCATATGTGCAAGAACACAACTGTCTATGCAAAACAGAAACTTACCTGTCGGTAACTACCTTTTACTGATAAATAAATAAAACTGTCACCATTGTGAAGTCTACTGGGTTAGAAGACAACTATTTATAGTAAACATGCCTGCAGTCACCCATATTACTATACAGCTGGGACTGTCAATGACTGTGCAAGCACAGAACTATTCAGCTGTCAAAACAACAGAAAAAAAGGACACATACCAAACAGTTATTTGCTATAAGCTAAATTCTGAAAACAGCAGTCAAAAAGCAAACTTGGTGAAATGTGGCATGAACACTATCAGACCCACAAGGTCTTGTATATCTCCATGGATGTTAACTCCCAGGGGACAAAGAAAAAAGTTAGCTTGGAAAAGGGCTCATATGCATTTAAATCAATGTCAAACAGAGGGGATCAGACAGAAAATGATGTTGAGTTTAACTGGACATCAAGTTAGCAGTTCTTTTTTGTGATTTAGTTATGCCAATCAGAACACTACTCGTCAGAATATTGTCTATATGATCAGATAAGCCCATCAACTAGATGAGGGTCTGGTTAAGGAAATACTAGCAGACGTAAAGGAAAGGGACAATTGTTGAAGTGAATAACTGGCAGTTCTTAAATAAGCTGTGACGGTTATGAAAGGAGCTATTCCCTGTGCACGTTTCATGAAAATGTGTGTTCCTGCAGCTCTTCCTTCTACACATTCCATTGCTGAAGGAATAATAAACAAATGTGGATAGCAAGGACAATGTACTGCTGCAATGGACCAATCACCCCTACAGTTTAGGCTTGGATGTTACTTGGCTAGCCAGGAGGTACTAGGGTTAGAGCAGGTATACTCATCATTTGCTTTGTAAAATGTTCATCGTACTCCAGCCAATTTCAGTCCAGTTTTATGTGGTGGACCTTGTTATAAATTGGATAGTCAGGTAAAGGATAGAGCCTAGTCTTCAGTTACTTCCAAGCCTTTAGTCACAGAACTCCACATTTACACCCACACCACACCCTAGATCAGCTCTCTTATAAATGGATACGAGAGTTCCCAATTGATATGCACCACCTGAATACAATTAACACTAATTGATATAAATCACATGGATACAATTAACAGACCTGATCAAATGTTTATATTTAACATGCCGTGCAGCTTCAGAGGCTATTATTTTTTACATAATACAAACCACATGACCTGCTTGGATTGACCAAATCAAAAACAACTTGTGGAACAGTGTTAAATTGCTTCGTTGAAGCATGCCTTCCCATCTAGAAATGTATGAGGTAGCTGTCCAATTCCCTTATGCTCTATGAAATCCTATGCCATTTATTTTTATCTGCAAGAAAATCTTCTGATAACTCTTCTTAAAACCATAATGATCTCTAGTGACTGGTGATTAAATTTTTAGTGGTGTACTGCAGCATAAAATTTCAGTCATTCTGATCAAACTGTAAATCAAGCTGTTGAAAATGACCAAATTGAGATTACCCTGACATACTGCATGAGTAGTCATGGAGTAGAAAAATCTGGCAGACTTAGCATGGTATGAGCTACTTAATAGGGCAGTGACGCTAGGTGATTGATAGATATCTGGACCTATGCAATAGAGCAGTGCTGAAGTGTGAGGATGAGGGACAGACAGGAGGTACCTGAACACCAGGCAAAAGATCACAATTCCAAGTAGCAAAATGTCATCTCACCCTCCTGGCTTGCATAAGCATGAATATCACTGATGGAATTTTTCAGCAGGCGCCACTATTGTAAACAAGCAATGTCATGTGATGTGAAGTCAATGATGAGACAGCACAACAATTTTTCAAGATAAAAATTGTTGGATTTATTCTTGGTGGCAATACCACTGGTAGTCTACTTACTCAGTGACAAAACTCCAACATTACTCTTTCATCTATTGTTGTAAATCTTCTAGTCGTAAATTTATGTTCCTAATCAAGACCAAGTTGGATCAATGTAAATAAATGTCCATAACTGACTTGAAAATAAGCCACTTGAATTTTATGATTCTAAAATTGTTCCCACTGTTAATAAACTATGGGAACTGTTAGTTTCAAAAAAGATATGAGGAAATGATTTTGTGTTATATATCTTCTAATGGAGCAAATTTTCAAAAGCATGAAGTCACTTTTTGGTTCAGGAAACATGCATTTACACTTAGTGGTCACTATGGTGCAGAGGAAAAACTCCCAAATTCTAACATGAGGATAACTGCAAAATTGTCAATGTGATGTTGAAAGGACATCTATTTCACAAATTTACTCCACTATGGAAGGAAAAATGTAACCTTCAGTATGATTTGAGACTTACTTAATTTAGTACTTGGGCCCTTCAGTTTGCCATAATGCTTCAAGTGGCATCAGCATTACCATGCCTTTCAGGATTTTAACCTCTTTTCCAAAGCTATTAAGGTTCCAAACGACCGATATACTCATCATTGAGTATATAATTGATACAAATTGGAGAGATTAATTTAGGATTAGACTCCTTAAATAGCTGACAAGTTAACAGCATTAGATAGATAGCCCATTGAATAGATCAAAGTTTATATGCTAGTAGTTATCAACGTTTCCAAAACTCATAACCTCATACTTACGAGCTGGCATGGATGAATTGTTTGTCATTCTTTCCTCTAGAAGTATGGTGATAGCCTTATTAGATGTCAGAGCGTTGAACTCCTGTCTGTAGAGATTCTGTCCATTCTTTCTGGATCTTCTGCTCATCTTCCATGCTGTTTGCTGGATCTGGATCAATTGACTGAACTTTTAACTCCCTTGATCTCAGGGAAACTTGTACATCTAAGTGACACACATAACTGGCTGATATAGCCATACAATCTGAACTTCTGTAACTTTTCTTTCTTACTGTCAGAGATGCACTTTCCAATTTTACAGAGACATGCTTCTACATATACTAGACTAAGAACTGCTATACATTCTACTACAAAGAGTACTACAAGAACTACTAAAAGAGCTAGAACTAGACTAAGAAACGAGTAGTGAAGTCTGAGCTTTAGTGTCAAAAAGGCCATCTTGTATATCCTTAATTTCTAAAAGAAAACTCTTCACTTCTATTGACTAATCTGAGTGACACATGTTGGAAGAGTTCAGCCCTTCTGGTGTCGTTCACCTCACATAACTCTGTTGTTACCTCTAATGACCTCTAAATCAAAGCACTGGCATCGAGACATATCAGGTCACTCACTTACTCCCTAGCTTCTCAGGTCTTTGCTAACAAAGGGGTCACACGCAGGCCCAGAGAAGGTTGGGCATCTTTGGTCTTATGGCCCCTCAGCAAGCTGTCTGCAGGCCTGTGGTCTTGATGACTTGTTTTCTATCACTGGTAAGGAATGTTTGGTTGGTATAAGCCTTCATGGTTTAACGAACACTAGCCCTTTCCTTTCATGACATTCAGTCTGACTGCCGACTCAATTTTGAAGGCACGTTTAAGGCAGTTCTTAGGACATTTCTTCTACTACATTTACAGTTAGCACAAACACAGTTCTATACCACCAGTTTGCCTTGAAATGTTTTTCATATGTTGATTATGGAACAGATAATTGACTATGTAGTGCAATACATGAACCAGCATACTTCACAACACAACACCCAGTTGTCTGGAGTTTAAAACTGAAAGCCCAAAGCTCACCACTTAATAAATAGGAGAACTGTGCTGTTGCTTTTTTGATGGAATTTGTTACCTCAATAAAAATGCCACCTCTTGATGCACAGATTCACAGACATCGCAGGAGTTCCTCAGGGCAGCATCCTCGGCCTAACTATCTTCAGCTGCTTCATCAATGACCTTTCCTCCATCATAATGTGAGAAGTGGGGCTGTTCGCTGATGATTGCACAGTGTTCAGCTCCAATCACAATTACTCAAATAATGAAGCTGTCCATTCCCAAATGGAGCAAGGCCTGGACAACATCCAGGCTTCAGCTGATAAATAGCAAGTGCCAGGCATTAACCATCTCCAACAAGTGGGAGCCTATCCATCTCCCCTTGACATTCAATGGCATTATCACCATCAACATCCTGCGGGTCACCACTGACCAATCACAAATGCCATGGCTACTAGAGCAGGTCAGAGGCTGGGTATTCTGTGGCGAGTGGCTAACCTCCTGATTCCCCAAAGCCTCGCCATCATTTACAAGGCACAAGTCAGGGTTGTGATGGAATACTCTCCAATTTCCTGGATGGATGCAGCTACAACAACAAACAAGAAGCTCAGTACCATTCATGACAAAGCAGTCTGCTTGATTGGCACTTCATCCACTAGCCTAAATATCCACCCTCTCCACCATCAACATACCATGGCTGCAGTGTGCAATATCTAGAGGATACACTGCTGCAATTTGCCTTCTTTAGCAGCACCTCCCAAACCAGGTGCATGGGAACACATCACCTCCATGTTCCTGTCCAAATCACACACTATCCTGACTTAGACATATATGGCCATTCTTTCATCGTCGCTGGGTCAAAATCTTGAAATTCCCTACACAACAGCATTGTGGGAGCACCTTCACCACACGGACTGCAGTGGGTCAAGAACAAAGCCCATCACCACCTTCTCAAGGAGACTAGGGATGGGCAATAAATGCCAGCATTGCCAGCGACAGTCAAATCCCAATAAAGAATATATATTTTTTTTAATGGAGCTACTTGATGATCCACATTTTTCATATTGTCTGGTCAATGTGCCATATATAAGAAATAGAATTAAAAAGATTTGCAAATAATCATGCACATAGAAAGAGCACAACATACAATATGCCTATGAAACTTCCAGCTGAGAAATTAATAGCAAATTCTACTCAATCCAACCATGTACCCATTCACCAACTGAGCCCACATTAAGGTATCGAGACCAAGCATAAACAATGCCACATAGTGCTGCAATTCTCATTTCCTGCAACTGGATGGAGCTGTTACATTTATTTGGTTCAGAGCCTTTTAGCGATGTAAAGATACTACAACATTAGTTGCTATAAATCTCCAACTACTTGGTCATTTACAGTTTTAAAACAGAGCTGACAATTTAAATAAATTCAAATCCTGTATTACAATTATATCATTTCAGATTTTTTTTGAAATACTTTATATAAAATGTAAATGCCATGTTGCTTACCTTTATGCAACTCTCAAATCGGTAAATTTAGCTGTGTCAACTGTAAATAGAAAATGTCTTCTCCCAATTTTCTTGCAACTTTTCACAATTTTTCACCTATTCAATCTCAGATAGTTCATATTTATGTTTTGTTTACATAGATCTTGCATTCAATATTTAAATAAATAAAGAAAAAGAACTTGCATTTACATAGCACCTTTCACAACCTCAGGACGTCCAAAAGCGCTTTACAGCCAATTAAGTCCTTTTTGAAGTGTAGTCTCTGTTGTAATGTTATGGATTCATTACAGTACTGTAATTGAACAGACATGCCTCAGTGGAGTAAGTTATAATGCACCCAGGATTCTGTTGGTTTCAAACCACTGCAAAACTACTAAATTCCTGTTGGTACCAGTCAAGTGCTATTAGAAGTCACTGCTCTCAGCATCACCACCAGCAGGATCTAACTGCTGCTACACATTTGATATTGATTTAATCTCATTAATTACCAGATTCCAAAATTTTCATGCTCATTTTGTGCATGTTATAATTGTGAACATTGTTGTAACTAAGGTAACTTCACTGCCTTTTGGTAAGAAATTGCTATCATTTTGAGAGAGAACTGATTTGTTATAGAAATAATGATTAGTTAGTGACAGCAAACTACTGCAGGGACAGAATTACCCCCTTGTTTGTTGTCAATCTTAGAGTAGTTTAACTCCAATCAGGATGTGCTTATTTCATCACTTCAAAATAAAAGGGAGATGTAGTGAGAATTCCATGTCATTTTATAATAACCATTTCCCCTTTACAGAGAATTGGGTTTAAAAGTCAGGTGACCGACAAAGGAATGTGCATTCAGAAATCTTCTAAAGATTGCTAGTCTGCTAAAGCAGTCTCTGTAAAAGTGAACTTAGATGTTGTGTAGTTCTTTGGGTTAATACAAACTCATTTAAAACCAAGATCTTAAAGATTTGAAGCCTATTTATAGTTTATACATTTATAGTTTAACGTCAGTGGTAGGAAAACTTTTAGAAACGATAATCTGGGACAGAATTAAGTCACTTGGTCGAGTGTAGATTGATTAGGGAAAGCCAGCACAGATTTGTTAAAGACAACCCGTGTTTAACTAACCTGATAGAGCTTTTTGATGAGGTAACAGAGAGGGTAGATGAGGGCAATGCAGTTGATGTGGTGTACATGGACTTTCAAAAGGTATTTGATTAAGTGCCACACAGAAGGCTTATCATCAAGATTGCGGCTCATGGAATAAAGGGGGCAATAGCAACATGGATACAGAATTGGCTAAGGGACAGGAAACAGAGAGTAGTGGTGAACGGTTGTTTTTTGGACTGGAGGAAGCATACAGCAGTGTTCCCCAGGGATCGGTGCTAGGACCACTGCTTTTCTTGATCTATATTAATGACTTGGACTTGGGTCTACAGGGCACAATTTCAAAATTTGCAGATGACACAAAACTTGGAAAGGTAGTAAACAGTGAAAAGGATAGTGATGGACTTCAAGAGGATATAGACAGGCTGGTGGCATGGGCAGACATGTGGCAGATGAAATTTAACACAGAAAAATGGAAAGTGATACCTTTCGGTAGGAAGAACGAGGAGACGCAATATAAACTAGAGGGCAGAATTCTAAAAGGGGTACAGGAACAGAGAGATCTGAGGGTATATGTGCACAAATCGTTGAAGGTGGCAGGGCAGGCTGAGAAAGCGGTTAAAAAAGCATAGGGACCCTATTCATAAATAGAGGCATAGTGTGCAAAAGTATGGAAGTCATGATGAACCTTTATAAGACACTAGTTCGGCCACAACTGGAATATTGTGTCCAGTTCTGGGCACCGCCCTTTAGGAAAGATGTAAAGGCCTTAGAGAGGGTGCAAAAGGGATTTACTAGAATGATACCAGGTATGAGGGACTTTAGTTACTTGGATAGACTGGAGAAGCTGGGGTTGATAGAGGTATTCAAAATCATGAAGGGTATAGACAGAGTAGATAGAGAGAAATTGTTCCCATTGGCAGAAGGGTCAAGAACCAGAGCACATAGACTTAAGGTGATTGGCAAAAGAACCAAAGGTGACGAGGAAAAATTTTTTTTTTTTTAAACACAGTGAGTGGTTAGGGTCTGGAATGCAATGCACAAGAGGGTGGTGGCGGCAGATTCAATCATGGCCTTCAAAAGAGAACTGGGTAAATACTTGGAAGGAAAAAATTTGCAGGGTTACGGGGATAAGGTGGGGGAGTGGGACTAGCTGGATTGCTCTTGCATAGAGCCAGCGTGGACTCGATGGGCCGAATGGTCTCCTTCCGTGCTGTAGCCTTTCTATGATTCCATTTGAACAACTCAGAATATTTTCTGTGGTATGTCTCAAGCTTCATTCAAATTGTCTGCTTCTTTCTGAGTACTCATCTGGGCCAGATTTTGTTCTCAAAATAATGGTGAGGCTAATGGCACTCGCTGTTACTTATGTGCAAATGGTACAGCAATTTCAGGCAAGGGGCAAATGCGCGGTTAAACGCGAATATCCAAAAGTTGCTGTCCTAGTTGCGCCGCTCCACCGTTAACTTCACAAAAACATCAGCTCGCTGTCTACCTCACCATTGAAATGCGTTGAATGGTATGAACTTGCTGTATTTCCGCAGTCGATTCAAACCAAACTCGCTACAGAAAGATAAGTCTTGTCCACTTCAAGTCTAAGTACCTTTTTAATGACGTGGTAAGTGTTAATTACTGCCAATCAACCTCTCCGGCAACTAAAATGAACTATTACAAGTGTGGAGGTTCATTCCTTCAGGTATTAGTTGTTGGAGATTTCAAAAAAGGTCACATTCTTTAAAAATTATTTTTTTTTACTTTTCCTCTCTGTCTCTTTTTTCTCTCTCTCAATTCAATCTTTCTTTCCTTCTCTTTATTTTTCTTTCTGTACCTGATTTGACATTGAATTCACCCACTCTAATTTACACTTCCTTCTCAGTCCTTGCGCTGTTTATTTCACAATCCTTCAATCTGATTGGTTAAGGAGATACACAGTTGCTTGCCCTGTTCATTCAGGTCTCAGATGCTCCGTTTCCCTCGCTGCGACATTATCAGCTTACACTTCCAGCAACTTGCCATGCAAAAAATGTAAAAACCTAAACATGCAAGGGCAAGTCTAACTGACTGCTCTACTACAGCAAAATCTGGGCCATTATGTTCATATATCAATCCCATTTCTGACCACTTGATGGCTCCGTAAAACTTTAACATATCTTTACAAATACACTTTAGCTTTGTGACATGCATTTTTGCATACTAGTTCTCAACCCTGTTCGCCAATTTGTCCAAGTCACCCTCTGCCAAAAGAAGTAGAAAGGAAATGTTAAGAATTGCTGGACCAAAATCCATCTAGTTCGTCTTGTACTATCCTGGTAGTCACATAATACAACAATAATGGAATTGTTGACTAATCATGGCAATCAATCTCTAATCAGTCTGCAACAGCCTCAGGCATGAGGCTAGGAAAACCCACAGTGATGGAAAGCTTTGGGAACCATAGGTCCAAAATCACCTGTTTCTCTCAAACATACTACACTTAGCATATCTCATGTCTCAAATTACTCAAACTATATCCCAAAATATTATCTGAAAGAAATCTATCTAATTTACATCTGAATGAATCAATACTTCCTGCTTTCACCGCCTCCCTATGGAGGCTGTTCCACACATTTGCCACCAGGTCACTGAAATAATGTTTCCTCAGATTAATTTTGAATTTACCCCCCTTCAAGCACAGGTTCTGTCCTCCAGTTCTATTGTTCTGAGCAAGGTGAAACAACTCGTCATAATCTACTTTATCGAGTTCCTTTGGAATCCCTTTGCGATCCTTTTAGAAACAGCAATCACATCACCTGTCAACCTTCTCTTCTCTAGTTGGAACATGCCCAGCCTATGTAATCACTCCTCATAATCCAGTCCTTCCATCCCCTCAATCATTCTGGTTGTCCTTTTCTGTATCTTACAAATATACTATATCAATGGGCAGGAAAAGACCAACTGGTCCATCAAGCCTGCCCCACAGAACTGCGACGCTTGGAGCATCACTCATTCCCATGAGCACACATACCCACCATCAGTCGTGTAATCTCTATAGAAAGACAAAAAACAGAAAAAAAAACCAAGGCCAAGCAGGGGGAACAAAATCTGGGAAATTCCTCTCGAGCGTTGCAATATAGTTTTTGTATTGCGGTGACCAAAACGGTACACGGTATTCCAAATGCAGTTGCACCTGTGATTTATAAAGAGGCAGGATTGTCCCACTATTACAGCTCAATATTGACCTTTGAATATATTCCAACATCTGATTTGCTTTACTCACTGTTATGAGCATTGTTGCGATAGTTTCAATTTATTGTCAATCAGGACCCCCAGATCTTGTTCATTTTCCATACATAATTTTCTTTCCATTTAAGTAATAGTCCCTTCCTGGGTGTTTTGTCCCCGTGAGAAGCACTTTGCATTTTTCTACTTTAAATTTTATCTACCTGTCTGCCCAATTCCTAAGAATGTTCAAATCCTCCTGTAGCTTATCCTGTTCAGCTTTGCAGTCTATCACCTTCATTAGCTTTGTATCATCTGCAAATTTAGCCACTGTGATTGTGACCCCAAGCTCCAGATCATTTATAAACCTTGCACACTTGTTTTTAGAAAGACAAGCTTGCGTAAATACAGTGTACTCTCACCTCTTTGAAACATTTCACTACACATGAAATGCAGGGACTGGTGTACAGGTGGATGCTGCAGCCATTCTGTGCCAGTAATTAGTTAACCAGGTAACCTGATTCTGGCGGTGCTGTCTCAGAGGCCACGATGCTACGAAATGAGCCAAGCTGATTGTAGGAGAATAATATAGGTAAGGGTGACAGCTTGGCTCAGTTCCCAGCACTCTGGTCTCCGAGTCAGAAGATTATGGGTTCAAGCCCCTCTTCAGAAACTTGATTGCATAATTCAGCTGACACTTCAATGCAGTACTGAGAGGGTGCTATGCTCAAAATTCAGCCCAAACATGAACCATACTTTTGGCTTCAATTTACCAACTGCCTATAGTGCAATGCAAGATAGTTCTAAGCATTACAGATTTCAATGGCTAGAATGTAATTAATATTGTAGACTATACCTCGTTCATCTTGCAATTGCCCAAAGTTACTAATTGTTTACTTTTTAAACAACCGGAATGTCTAATTGCAATCTTCTATCTTTAAGATATACCAGCAATCAACTGAAATAAGAGAGGCAGCAAAGGTTACAGTTAATGTCCCTTCATAATCACAAGTGAATTAAAATTGGAATGCTTTTACTCCCCATAGCTCAATTTCTTAATTAGGCCTTTAAAGGCAAATTACCTTCTCCCAAGTACTCAATTGTTTCACCTTCTTGCAAGTCCATTCTTAAGGTTAAAAATGTCTCAGCTGCCTTAAATAACTTAAATTCTATAGATGTTTTGTAATTTCAACTATTATATAGTCTGCATTATGTTTTTCTGCTTTTGTTTGTATTGTACTGAGTTAGACGATCAGCCATGATCATTTTGAATGGCGGAGCAGGCCCGAAGGGCCGAATGGCCTACTCTTGCTCCTATTTTCTATGTTTATATTTGGTAGCACCAATTATCTACAGCCCCTAAACATAAAACACATTCTACGATGTACAATATCCAATGCAATTCATTTCTTCTACAAATCATTTAATATTTTCATTAACCTCAGTTCAATTCTAGATTTAAGCACTGAGGCTAACAAACTGTATCTCTGGAGCCGCTTTTGGCTCTAAAGAGTTTTTTTTTATTGGCTTCAGGGGCCAAACAACGAATTAATAAACTGGCACAGAATCGGAAGCATAAGTTTGGAGCCAAATTCCCCTGCAAAGTACTGCTAATATCGGACATGTGACAAAGATTTTTGTACTGACTCCAAATTAGTATAACATGATCTCAAAAGCCAACCTTCTCTTCAGTAAAGAGCTGAGACTATGACAGCCTTGATCTCTTGAGTTTTAGAACAGAATACACAAATAACCAATTTTGTGTTAACACAAATTAGTCAAATGCTGAGGTCCAGAGAGTGCAGGGAAAGACCAACCCAGCCACAGGGAATTATTTTGAGCCAAACAGTAAAAACATATGTCTCAACCAAGTCATCTAATTTTGGCCATTTGGCCACAAAAGACGTTTGGTATCAATTAGATTATAGTGATATCAAGTCATATTTAGCTCACAAGGGATTAATATCCCCGCAGCAGGATGGGGAGGGGGTGCAGGGAAAGCACGATTTGTATTAAAGCTAGACAAATTAGTTTGTGGAATAGTACTTCTCGCATACCGCTCCAGGTTGAGATAATGTGTCATTAACTGTTCCCAGATTGGGTGATTATTCCAGTATGTCTTCTTTCCTGTGAGCACAGCAGGAGGTAGTTTCTACAGACCCCCATCCAGGGGGGGGGGTGGTAAAAAATGTAATTGGTAATCCAACTGGCCAATCCTCAAATAGAAAGAGCTGGGAGATAGTCAGAGATCCTGTCTTACTGTCCAGCTAGGAAACAAAGGACAAAAGCACACAGTCTACCAGTCAAATCTAGCTAAAAGGCATGGAGAAAGTCAGGATCAGAGGGAAGGCTGACCACAAAAGTGACACTTAGCCCGCTAACAGGGACAGTGTGGCATATCTTTTATTATTTTGTTTGTTACAATGAATGGTGCTGAAATACGTTGATATACAGTGAGATTTACTACAAATGTTACTCTGCCTGTTCATAGAATTACATAGAAATTCAGACATGGAAACAGGCCATTCAGCCCAACCAGATGATGTTGTTTATCCTCCACATGAGCAGCACTCCTACTCTCGTGTACCCGCCCTGTTCTCATATCCCTTTATGCTCCATTCATTCAACCACCTATCTAACATATTCTTTAATGTTGACATGGTCTCAATTACTATCTCTGGCAGTATGTTCCACAGCTTCACAACTCTAAAAAGGTTTCTCCTGCTCCCTGTTCTAAATCTCTTGCATTGAACCTGACATTTATGCCCCCTTGTACTAGACCCCTCAGCCACTGTAATTAGTCTGCTTCTTTCTACTCTGTCCCATTCCCTTCTTAATTTTAAACACTGCTATCAAATCACCCCATAATCTATGTTGAAATGAAAGCAGGCCCAATCTCTTTTTGTATTTCCTCATACCAGGCAATATCTTCATGACTGTGCTGCACCTTCTCTATTGCCGTAACATCCTTCATAGTGTGGAGCCCAACATACACACAATACTCCACCTGTAGTCTTAGGTTTTATATAGATTCATCACTACATCTCCATTTTTATATTCTGTACTTCTTGCTATAAAACCCAGTATTCCATCAGGTTTTTTTTTTAAGAAGGACCTTATCCACTTGAGCTGCTGCTTTTAATGTCGTTAACCTGAACCCCCAAAGCCCTCTGCTCTTCCACATCACCCAGCTTTCCCCCTTTCAAAGTATAATTATTATTTCATTTTTTTTATATAAACTAAAATGTACCACCTCACATTCACTGACATTGAATTCCATCTGCTACATTTTTGCCCATTCCACCATTTTTTTTTACAACGTCCTCTTGCAGCTTCCTTTGGTCCTCAGAATTATTTACTGTGCCTCCTATTTTAGTATCATCTGCAAATTTGGACGCCACTCCTTCTAGCCTTAAATCCTCAGTCTGAAAAAGCCATGAAAGAGGGGATGGGAGAAACCTCAAAAAGTGTGTAAAATATTAAGTGATACATCAGATAAATGAAACCCAGATTACTTCCAATCATCCAAGAAAACAACACAAATAGAAATCAGTAAAAAAATACATTTTGAATAATCAGGAAAACTTTCTTTATTCAATGAGTAATAAACATTTGGAATGATCTAACAATCAAGGTAATAGAGAAAAAACATTGGGGCTATTCAAAATACAATTAGATACCATGATAGGAAAGTTAACGTACTATAACGTCAACCGAATGAACAGCCATTTCTCATTCCTGACTTTTCTGATGCTCTTTTGAAGTAGCTCAGTTGATTTACATTGCTGAACAGTTTCTACAGTAGCAAGGCTCTGTCTTAAAACAACTGCTTATGGGTTCACTAACGGTTAGGGAAGGTTTGTAAAGGCCAGCAACAGCAAAACTGCTTTGCTGATCTGTATAGAGCATATGTGGGCACTTCAGCTGTTCATCAACCAAATAATTAACCAATTTAATAATCAGTCTGCCTTGCAGGAGACTAGATTAGCACTTGTAGAGGCAGGTGTGAGATTATAGTATCCTGTTTGCCAAACAGGGAATTTTCATTGTTACAGTTCGAGTCACATTATCACAGGACAAGATATTGGACAGTAAAGATAAACTCCTGATCATAAAGGATACAGAATCCACTTATGGGAGAGACCGATGAGGCAGGATCTAAGAGAATGTCTCGTGCAGACTTGAAATTTGTAACAATATGCAACTGTAGAAATACATTTAAACATAAGGAAACCAGGACCACTACTGTTTCAGTTTAAGAGATTGAGCAATGGTGACTGTAATACTTTACATGTGTCAAAATTGAAGAATGGCCCAAATCTCTTAGATCTAACATGTCTGTTAAAATAAAATGCACTTTTCATCGGGTACTTGCATACCCTGTAAATAAAACAGCCAAGACCACTGTTAGAACGGTTAAACCAAATGGCATTTCGCTTGGGGACAGCCATTTCACGTCATGCAACAGAGAATAATATAGACCCACAATTTCGGCACAAGAAATGAAGTAAAATTCCCAAAGATGTTGCTATAATTTTCTACTACACAAATGATGGAATGCTGGACACACGTGCAGTTTGCAGTTTACAAGTTACAAGAAGTTTGTACCCACTGCACTTTCAATGTAACTACTGCCATACACCTATATTCAGCATTATTTTTAAAAGGTCAGCTCTGAAACTTTTGACCAACTTTTGCTAGTTTTCTGAAGTTGGCATGTATAATTGTGTCTGTCGGTGAATAAATCGAATGACCAAATCAAAAAGCGACAGAAAACACTAAATGTAGTCAAACTTTAAAAGAAAATCACACAATAAAACATCCAATGAGAAAAACTTACATTGACTCTCTCGTGCGGTGCTTCTTGTGACTTTTTTTAGGCTGTGTCAAGCTTAGAAAGCAACAAAAACAAACCGCATTGGGAAAAATCGTCCCCGATCAGTTTTCCTTTTTTAAATCTGTCATATACCCGAGTTAGCGGACTGCATTTTGTTGGAAAAACACTTTCTCAGCCACTGAGCGCCACTCTCCGGCCTGTGAGGTTCCTTCCCCCCCCCCCCCGGCGGGCGCTTTACCTCACCAGCATCACCTGTTGGAGCGAAATCAGGCGCCAGCTGC
This sequence comes from Heptranchias perlo, assembly GCF_035084215.1. Taxonomy (NCBI): domain Eukaryota; kingdom Metazoa; phylum Chordata; class Chondrichthyes; order Hexanchiformes; family Hexanchidae; genus Heptranchias; species Heptranchias perlo. The sequence continues at coordinate 48,124,582 of NC_090340.1, forward strand.
TCCGGCTTCGAGTCGCCGATCGGGTGGAAGCCGTTGTCACTTCTAGTCTTCTTAGTAAGTTTTGCAGTGCAATCAGATTTCAATGTTATAAGATCATTACCAAGCAAGCACCAACTTGCTAATACAATTCTACCAACAACAAACTGCCATTTAATACATTCACTTGCATCGTGTGCTTTTTCCTCACTGACAAGCGGGAAGTGAATCCCAATGTCGCTGCTGCAAATCACATGGGATTCATCACTGACTTCTGCCAACAGGCAGCAAATTGATCTTATGAACTCTTACTATTGGAATGTTTTTCAAGCTTGTGACACCTTGTGGGGTTCAAGCGACTTTATAATAGGTGGCTTTCAGTCAAACAATCTACACTTTGGGTAGACATGACCACTTTTTATTTTCAATGTGAGCTGGACAGTCAAACTGCGAGCAGGCCTGAAGGATGGAGATAGGTGCTGCTGGAGAGAATGACTGGTCAAAGCTTAGGAGGCATATGCAGCATAAATGCAGCGGCTACTGGAGCACGTCAGAGGTTGGGTATTCTACTACGAGTGACTCACCACCTACAAGGCACAAGTCAGGAGTGTGATGGAATACTCTCCTTTTGCCTGGATGGGTGCAGTTGCAACAACACTCAAGAAGCTCAACACCATCCAGGACACAACAGTCCACTTGATGGGCAGCCCATCCACCACCTCAAACAGCCACTCCCTCCACCAGCGGCATACTGTGGCTGCAGAGTATACTATCTATAGGATGCACTGCAGCAACTCCCAAACCTGCAACCTCCACCACCTAGAAGGACATGGGCAGCAAGTGGATGGGAACACCATCATCTCCAAGCCACACACCATCCAGACTTGGACATATATCACGCCAATCCTTCATCATCACTGGGTCAAAATCCTGGAACTCCCTCCCTAACAGCATTGTGGGAGTAGCGTCACCACATGGACTGCAGCGGCCCACCACCACCTTCTCAAGGGCAAGTGCAATAAATGCTGGCTTTGCCAGCGACGCTCGCATCCCGAAAATGATTTTTTTTTTAAAAAAGCAGGGCTAATTATAAGGAACATGGGAACAGGAGGAGGCCATTCAACCCCTCAAGTCTGTTCCACCATTCAATTAGATCATGGCTAATTTGTACTTCAACTCTATTTATCGCCTTTGCACCATATCCCTTGATACCCATACCTAATAAAGATCTATCAATTTCAGTCTTGGAAATTATAATTGACCCAGCATCCACAACCTTTTGGGGGAAAATGTTCCAAATTTCTACTGCCCTTTGTGTGAAAAAGTTCTTCCTGATTTCACTCCTAAATGGTCTAGTTCTAATTTTAAGATTATGTCCCTTTGTTCTGGGTTCCCCCACCAGAGGAAATAGTTTCTCTGTATCTACCCTAGGGAATGCAAACCAAGTTATGCAACCTGTCCTCATAATTTAACCCTGGTATCATTCTGATGAATCTGCACCGTATCCCTTCCAAGGACACCATAGTTTTCCTTAGGTTTCTGATTACTTTTTGTGCCCCTGCACAAGCTCTTTTGAGGGGAAAATTACTTTAGAAATAAATTAAGACATGAGAAATTACAAATGGTACTAAGAGTTCATATACAATCAGTACATAAATGTCAAAAAATGTCTACATAACAGACCACCTTTAGTATATAAGATAAGCAGCCGTTGCACATGCAGAGACTCAGGACTTTCTCGAGCCACATAATCCATACCGACATCATGTGATAAAAAATATCACCTCTCCCCCACAACTTCGCTCACTGGACATTTCATCACAGTATGCAGTGATATTTAATATATTGCAGTCCCCAAAAAAGAGATAGCATTTACATATTTTACCCTTGATGTCAAGCACAATGTAGGATTTCTTCTTTATATAAAATAACTGAAAATGTATAGACAATATTGCAGACTATATATGGTCTGTTAAATTATACCAAGTGAAAATGGCACGATGCAAAATATGTCAAGAGGCTATCTTTCTAATGTTTAGAAAAGGCATGAAAAGAAGGAACTTACACTTAGAACAACATCTTCCATGTCCTCCGGATATCCCAAAGCACTTCACAGTGAACAAATTTACTTTTGTGATAGGTAAGCAAGGCAACCAATTTGTGCACAGCAAGGTCCCACAAATAGCAAATGAATGACCAGATAATCGGATTTTGGTGGTACTGGTTAAGGAAAAAATGATGGCCATAAACTCTTTTGCGACTCATGGCACAGGATCGTTTATATCCATCTAAAGGGGCAGATGGGGACTAGGTTTAGCATCTCATCTAAAAGATGGCACCTCTGACAGTGCAACACCCTATCAATATGGCGCTTAAATGTCAGCCTAGATTATATGCTCTATTTCTTGAACTCACAGCCTTGTTATTCAGAAGCACAAGTTCTACCAAATTTACTAAGCTGACACTTCAAGTGTCTTGCAAGGCATTATTTTTTTAAAATATACAAACATTCAATGATGTACAATATGTATACCAGTGATGAGATGAGATCATTGTATTCTCAATCGTTAGCTTTTAGTTTATTTTTATTGCATGAATTGAATGATAACTAAGAATCAAATCCAAAAACACCCTGTTCAAAGTTTGTATCACAACAAACAGCATCTGCTGCACCAGCCTTCCACAATGGCCAATATGGTGGTATTTGACCTGCATTTATAGGGCAGGCAATCCCAAAAGCTGAGCCTGGTCAAGAACTCCCCCCAGAATATTAGCAAACATTGCTTTGAAAGCAATGAAAGATACACCTGCAGACTGAAATGTTAGAAGATAATGATAGGTTAAATGTGCCTTTGGTTCTCATCCAAAGATCACTCAGGCATGTCCCCAGTATAACAGTTGCAGTAACACTGTTGGAATGTTTGTACAGCTGGGTTTCACGTTTTCATTGATAACAGCTTAGCCAGAGTTTTGTATCCATTTTGCTGCCACATAGGATAATGGAAAATGTGAACTGAAATCTGCTCCATCCAGAAGCCTTGAAAAATGTAACTGGCTTCTTTGTAATCATTCTGTGATACATTTGCTTTTTATTTTAAGTTCTGTGCTTTCTACTATTTCCTTGTAGTCTGTCTTTACTGTTCACAAGATAAATTGATTCACGACTCAGACAGCTTCATTACTTTTGTGTCTAGTTTCAGGATGCAAAAGTGGTACCATATGCATTCACTATCAACCAGATGTGAAAATATAACAACATACTTTGCAGTTCAGTTTTGTACACACACACAACCAATGGTTTCTTTGTGGGTACAGCATCGCTTCCCTCCCAACCCTATTAACTTGAACAGTACTGAAAATAAATAAATATTCCTAAACTTATTTTCGAAGTACTTCCAATTTACCCATGGCCCAATACTTCTCTCCTACATATTATTACCATGATCTCCATTGTTTTAGAAACTGTTTACACTCCCTCCAGATCATTACCCTTATGTTTCTATAATTAAATGCTGAACTATAGTCTTTAATCTTTATCTTTTAGATGTAGAAGAAAAGCACTTGATATAATATGTTTTCTACAACAACCTCAGAATTTATCTATGGTGGAGTCTGCATTATGGAGACAACCCAGTCATACTTCTGCACAGTTTTGTCTTGGCACACTGATGGACTTTTGAAGAGCAGCATTTAGAATAATATAAAGTTCCATTTAGAAAATGCTGCGTAAGCTTAACTGAAATTAATTAGATAAGGGAAAAAATCTGCTCCACTTCCCTCAATTCAAATGAATGTAGATCCATGTAACAAATCTTTAAACTTTATAGGATTGTCCGTCTCATTATACAATTGTAAATGGTTTCACTATAGCATTTGCTGTCTCCAAAACGTGATAACTGTCAAACCAGGTTTATGTTATAAAACTGCTACAACTTCCAAAAGTATTTCCCTGAGGCCTTCCCTTGCAGATATACAGCTGACGTTGGCCTTCTTCTCTGACGACATAGAAAGATTATGCCTGACTGTCCGACTGAGCAATTTCTGTTGAGGGCAGAGAGCTGGACGATCTTACAATAGATATACAAGTAACTGATAAGATTCTTTTGTCCTCATGTTAGCTTCCCCTGGCCTATCCTATTGCCTGGTCACATGATTTATATTAAAGCTTCTGGGAGGCGCATGAAGCTGGACCGTGGTAAATTGCTTGCTGGATTTTCTTTGCTGTTCTGTGAGGAAGTTCTTCACCTCTACTTGGCACCTCCCTGAGACAATATGAACGAGATTGAAAACACACCAAGTGGGAAATGCCAGATATGAACCCCCAATTTTCCTATTCTCCCTGACAGAGCAGCATCAAGTAGGACATAATTTTTAAAATATCCTTAACATTCTAAAAATATTTCTAACTTATATAACTGGTATATGCATGTAGTATTTGGGCTGACAATGTAGTAATCTACTTTGGTACTGCAAGTCCTAATAAATTGTATTACACTTGAGAAATCGGGTTTTAAAAAAAAGATTAAGCTACACAAAACCATCCCAGAATTGCTTTAGGGAAAAAAAAAGTCAGTTTTCCAAACCAATATTTCTCTTGCTCAGTATTTGATCATTGTATCTCACTCTGCTCACTTCACTTGTTATGTTGAAGTAGTTGCCTCAATCATACTTAAAGAATCAAATACTTTTACTCTCTTCTTACCAGGCCTACCAAACTGAATGTGTTTTGCTTTCTTTCGAAGTTAACAGAACACATGCATGAGAAAACCCATTCCCATCCTTCCGTAAAACTCTCCCTGAAATACAGCATCATATATATCAGGAGGGGAGGGTGGGGGGGAGATTTTCACCTTCTGCTCAAAACAGGTGTGAAGTTGGCAGAGCAGCTGTGCTGCCTTTCTAAAGCCAGCATTAGGAGGCCTGCAACTTTTTCAGGTTTGGGCCTCATCAAAGGTTCAGCATAATTCAGGTGAGCTGCCAAGCTCTCAATGAGCCCTAATGGTCAGCTTGCCAAACCTAGGGGCAAAAATCCAGTGATTCCAGGACGTGTCAAGCCAGAAGTGCTCAGTAAAAGAGGGGTGAGGGTGGCACCCAACCCTGGCAGTGTGTTGCAGTACTTTTGTGAGGCCAGGAGGAGCATCCCTGACAAAATCTCTAGGCCTTTTCTGGAACAACCTCCAGTGGTCCCTTTTAAGTGTGTGGTACATGCTCCGCCCATTTGTACCTGCCAATTGCAAACAGGGGGCTTTACAAGCAGCCTCTCGCCTGTTTCAGGTGGGCGTGCTGTGCACTCATTTACAGGCCTTGAAAATTTCATCAGGCGGGCCTTGAGTGTCCAAGGGATGGCTGAGGTGCTTCCCCCCAATTTTCCATTGCCGGCCACCTGTTTTTCGCAGGTAAAAAGGGTAGGTAGCAGTTGGAAATCACCTCCATCACATTCAATGATGAAATATCATGTTCTGTCCTCCCTTCAACTGTCAGCGGATCCACAATGTAGCACCTGTGTCAAACCAGATCAGCCAGAAATGCATTGTGCCTGTATGTCAATTACCATCACTGAACATGAACTCAAACTCAATACTGGTTAATCACCAGGAGACCAACAGCATTAGTAAGCAGGGAAATGGCTGCTTGTGGAGAAGCAGAGCAGTGGGGGGCATTCAAGGGGTTCAGAGTAAACATGTTCCCACAAAGATAGAGGGTGGGACTGCCAAATCTAGAGCCCCCTGGATGACAAGGAGCATACAGGGTAGGATAAGGCAAAAAAAGTGAAGCTTATGTCAGATACCAAGAGCCCAATACGGCAGAAAGCCGAGAGGAGTATAGAAAGTGCAGGTGTGAAATTAAAAAGGAAATTAGGAAAGCAAAGAGAGGGCATGAAAAAATATTGACAAGTAAAATTAAGGAAAACCCCAAAATGTTTCATAATTACATAAAGAGCAAGAGGATAACGAAGGAAAGAATAGGGCCTATTAGAGACCATGTGTGTGGGTATGGTTCTTAAGGAATACTTTGCTTCCGTCTTCACAAAAGAGGGGGACGATGCAGAGATTGTAGTTAAGGAGGAGGAGTGTGAAGTATTGGATGGGATAAACATAGTGAGAGAGGAAGTATAAAGGGGTTTAGCATCTTTGAAAGTAAATAAATCCCCAAGATGAAACGTATCCCAGGCTGCTAAGAGAAGCAAGGGAGGAAATAGCAGAGGCTCTGACCATCATTTTCCAATCCTCCCTGGCAACAGGCGTGGTGCTGGAGGATTGGAGGACTGCTAACATTGTATCGTGGTTTAAAAAGGGAGAAAGAGATAGACCAAGTAATTACAGGCCAGTCAGTCTAACCTCGGTAGTGGGCAAATTATTGGAATCGATTCTGAGGGACAGCAAAAATCATCATTTAGAAAGGCACGGGTTAATTATGGACAGTCAGCGTGAATTTGTCAAGGGAAGGTCGTGTCTGACTAACTTGATTGAATTTTTTGAGGAGGTAACAAGGAGGGTCGATGAGGGTAACATGTTTGATGTAGTGCACGTGGATTTTAGCAAGGCTTTTTTAAAAATTCGTTCATGGGATGTGGGCGTCGCTGGCGAGGCCGTCATTTATTGCCCATCCTTAATTGTCCTTGAGAAGGTGGTGGTGAGCCGCCTTCTTGAACCGCTGCAGTCCGTGTAGTGACGGTTCTCCCACAGTGCTGTTAGGGAGTTCCAGGATTTTGACCCAGCGACGATGAAGGAACGGCGATATATTTCCAAGTCGGGATGGTGTGTGACTTGGAGGGGAACGCGCAGGTGGTGTTGTTCCCATGTGCTTGCTGCTCGTACTTCTAGGTGGTAGAGGTCACGGGTTTGGGAGTTGCTGCAGTGCATCCTGTGGATGGTACACACTGCAGCCACAGTGCGCCACTGGTGAAGGGAGTGAATGTTTAGGGTGGTGGATGGGGTGCCAATCAAGCGGGCTGCTTTATCTTGGATGGTGTCGAGCTTCTTGAGTGTTGTTGGAGCTGTACTCATCCAAGCAAGTGGAGAGTATTCCATCACACTCCTGACTTGTGCCTTGTAGCTGGTGGAAAGGCTCTGGGGAGTCAGGAGGTGAGTCAATCGCCGCAGAATACCCAGCCTCTGACCTGCTCTCGTAGCCATAGTATTTATATGGCTGATCCAGTTCAGTTTCTGGTCAATGGTGACCCCCAGGATGTTGATGGTGGGGGATTCAGCAATGGTAATGCCGTTGAATGTCAAGGGGAGGTGGTTAGACTCTCTCTTGTTGGAGATGGTCATTGCCTGGCACTTATCTGGCGCGAATGTTACTTGCCACTTATAAGCCCAAGCCTGGATGTTGTCCAGGTCTTGCTGCATGCAGGCTCGGACTGCTTCATTATTTGAGGGGTTGTGAATGGAACTGAACACTGTGCAATCATCAGCGAACATCCCCATTTCTGACCTTATGATGGAGGGAAGGTCATTGATGAAGCAGCTGAAGATGGTTGGGCCTAGGACACTGCCTTGAGGAACTCCTGCAGCAATGTGCTGGGGCTGAGATGATTGGCCTCCAACAACCACTACCATCTTCCTTTGTGCTAGGTATGACTCCAGCCACTGGAGAGTTTTCCCCCTGATTCCCATTGACTTCAATTTTACTAGGGCTCCTTGGTGCCACACTCGGTCAAATGCTGCCTTGATGTCGAGGGCAGTCACTCTCACCTCACCTCTGGAATTCAGCTCTTTTGTCCATGTTTGGACCAAGGCTGTAATGAGGTCTGGAGCCAAGTGGTCCTGGCAGAACCCAAACTGAGCATCGGTGAGCAGGTTATTGGTGAGTAAGTGCCGCTTGATAGCACTGTCGACGACACCTTCCATCACTTTGCTGATGATTGAGAGTAGACTGATGGGGCGGTAATTGGCCGGATTGGATTTGTCCTGCTTTTTGTGGACAGGACATACCTGGGCAATTTTCCACATTGTCGGTTAATGCTAGTGTTGTAGCTGTACTGGAACAGCTTGGCTAGAGGCGCAGCTAGTTCTGGAGCACAAGTCTTCAGCACGACAGCTGGGATGTTGTCGGGGCCCATAGCCTTTGCTATATCCAGTGCACTCAGCCATTTCTTGATATCACGTGGAGTGAATCGAATTGGCTGAAGACTGGCTTCTGTGATGGTGGGGATATCGGGAGGAGGCCGAGATGGATCATCCATTCGGCACTTCTGGCTGAAGATGGTTGCAAATGCTTCAGCCTTGTCTTTTGCACTCATGTGCTGGACTCCGCCATCATTGAGGATGGGGATGTTTGCAGAGCCTCCTCCTCCCGTTAGTTGTTTAATTGTCCACCACCATTCACGACTGGATGTGGCAGGACTGCAGAGCTTTGATCTGATCCGTTGGTTGTGGAATTGCTTAGCTCTGTCTATAGCATGTTGCTTCCGCTGTTTAGCACGCAGGTAGTCCTGAGTTGTAGCTTTCCCAGGTTGGCACCTCATTTTTATGTATGCCTGGTGCTGCTCCTGGCATGCTCTTCTACACTCCTCATTGAACCAGGGTTGATCTCCTGGCTTGTTGGTAATGGTAGAGTGAGGAATATGCCGGGCCATTGGTTACAGATTGTGCTGGAATACAATTCTGCTGCTGCTGATGGCCCACAATGCCTCATGGATGCCCAGTTTTGAGCTGCTAGATCTGTTCTGAATCTATCCCATTTAGCACGGTGGTAATGCCACACAACAAGTTGGATGGTGTCCTCAGTGCGAAGACGGGACTTCATCTCCACGAGGACTGTGCGGTGGTCACTCCTACCAATACTGTCATGGACAGATGCATTTGCGACAGGTAGATTGGTGAGGACGAGGTCAAGTAAGTTTTTCCCTCGTGTTGGTTCGCTCACCACCTGCCGCAGGCTCAGTCTGGCAGCTATGTCCTTCAGGACTCGGTCAGCTCGGTCAGTAGTGGTGCTACCGAGCCACTCTTGGTGATGGACAGTGAAGTCCCCCACCCAGAGTATGTTTTGTGCCCTTGCTCCCCTCAGTGCTTCCTCCAAGTGGTGCTCAACATGGAGGAGGACTGATTCATCAGCTGAGGGAGGACGGTAGGTGGTAATCAGCAGGCGGTTTCCTTGTCCATGTTTGGCCTGATGCCATGAGATTTCATGGGGTCCAGAGTCAATGTTGAGGACTCCCAGGGCCACTCCCTCCTGACTGTATATCACTGTACTGCCACCTCTGGTGGGTCTGTCCTGCCGGTGGGACAGGACATACCCAGGGATGGTGATGGAAGAGTCTGGGACGTTGGCTGAAAGGTACGATTCTGTGAGTATGGCTATGTCAGGCTGTTGCTTGACTAGTCTGTGGGACAGCTCTCCCAATTTTGGCATAAGTCCCCAGATGTTGGTAAGGAGGACCTTGCAGGGTCGACTGGGCTTGGTTTGCCGTTGTCGTGTCCGGTGCCTAGTGGTCCGATGCCGGGTGGTCCGTCCAGTTTTATTCTTATTATGACTTTTCGTAGCGAGATTTTACAACTGAGTGGCTTGCTAGGCCATTTCAGAGGGCAATTAAGAATCAACCACATTGCTGTGAGTCTGGAGTCACATATAGGCCAGACCAGGTAAGGATGGCAGTTTTCCTTCCCCAAAGGACATTAGTGAACCAGTGTGACAAGGTCCCACATGGCAGACTGGTCAAAAAAGTAAAAGCCCATGGGATCCATGGGTAAGTGGCTAGTTGGATCCAAAAGTGGCTAGTGGCAGGAAGCAAAGGGTGTTTTTGCAACTGGAAGGCTGTTTCCAGTGGGGTCCCACAAGCCTCAGTACTAGGTCCCTTGCTTTTTGTGGTATATATTGATGATTTAGACTTGAATGCAGAGAGCTTGATCAAGAAGTTTGCAGATGATGCAAAAATTGGCCATGTGGTTGATAGTGAGGAGGAAAGCTGTAGACTGAAGGAAGATATCAAAAGACTGGTCAGATGGGCAGAAAAGTGGCAAATGGAATTCAATCCAGAGAAGTGTGAGGTAATGCATTTGGGCTGAATGGCCTCCTTCTGTGCTGTAACTTTCTATGATTCCATGAAGCACAATCACTGTTGACATTTACCAAGTTGTCACACTTCAGGATTTTTTTGACCAGTTTTCCACAGAAAGGGTTTGGAAAAAGAGTTACTTCTATTGCTGTGTTTAAAAAGCATGGTGAATTACAGCAAGTAAAAAAAAAGGGGGAGGTTTGATATGGTATGTAGTTCAGATGCTAATGAGCTAGCCTTGATGCTAATTCTTCAAACTGTAAATAATAAACAACTTGGCGGTTTGTCTCTATAATTAATAGACACCTCAAAACCAGCATGCTGGAAGGCTTTTGACCTCTTTTCTTATTGCAAGCCATCAGGAAATAAAGTAGGATGTCTGACACTGGAAAAAACAATCTTGGTTTTTCAACAGAAGTTGCAGCTGAGACAAAAAGGCACCAGGAAAGGCAGGCTTAAAAAGTCAGGACGCAGAGGATTTGGTCTGTTTAAGTCAAACAAAACAACCCACGGAGGTGGAGTAGCGTAGAGCATTCATTATTTTCAGGGTCTTCCCATCAGGAAATTGAACACCGGTCTCTCACGTGACAGGCGGGCACACTAACCACTATGTGAGCGAGGAATGCGCTAAAGAGTAGGAGGGGCTAAAAAAAAACATTCAAACATTGCATCAAGAAAACAAACAAGGGGTAGTATTCCCTGACCATTAATGGCCACAGGACAAGTTATGCATTCAGATGTTCCAAGCAGAGGAAAATGTTATGAGGGCAAACATTCAGCCAAGTACTAAAGTCTCTAGCTGTAGCTAAATTAAAATTCTCTCTCTCTCTGCCATTTTGAGTTTCTTTCTGCCTGCCTGTGTAAAAGACACAATGTATATCGAGTGTACTGGGACGTGCTGTTCTCCGTGACTGGCCTGTTTGAATAACAACGACACCTTTTGATTGGTGTGATGCTGTCCCAACATCGTATAAGATATGCGATTTGAGAACCTTTTCATTCATTCATCTGACGAAGGAGATAATCTCCGAAAGCTTGTGATTTTAAAATAAATTTGTTGGACTATAACCTCATGTAGCTAAATTAGTTATGGATTTAGGGGCTATTTGTTGTCCTTGAAGTTTTTGGTTATCACAAACTCTTTATTTATTCTGTTTGAAACAAAAAATGCGCAGTACACTAAGTAGTAAGTGAAGAGAGAAAAAGCCACAAATGCTGGAGATCTGAAATAAAAACAGAAAATGCACATCAATAAATAGGAAAGGCAAATTAACGTTTCAGTTTGAATTGCATTGGAAACTGGGGGGAGTGGGGGGAAGCAAATGGGAAAAGTATCAGGAATGCTGACTCTAGTCACAGAGAGAAGTTAATGGGTTAAATGGCCAAACAGGTTAGATGAAAAGCTGGAAAGAGAGAACTGCAGGGTGATATGTGAAGATTATCTCAGTAAGGCCAATGGATCTACCGTACAGCTCCAGCACTCCTGCTTCCAAAAATATAAAAATAGAATCATAGATTGATATAGCACAGAGAGGTCATTCGGTCCATCGTGCTTGCTCTTTGAAAGAGCTATCCAAATGGTCCCACTCCCCTGCTCTTTTCCCAAAGCCCTGCAAATTCGCCCCTTCAAGTATTTATCCAATTCCCTTTTGAAAGTCACTATTGAATCTGCTTCCACCACCCTTTCAGGCAGTGCATTCCAGACCATTACAACTCACTGCAAAAAAAATTCTCCTCATCTCACCTCTGGCTCGTTTGCCAATTACCTTAAATCTGCATCCTCTGGTTACCGACCCTTCCGCCACTGAAAACAGTTTCTCCTTATTTACTCTGTTAAAACCCTTCACGATTTTGAACACCTTTATCAAATCTCCCCTTAACGTTCTCTGCCCCAAAGAGAACAGCCCCAGTTTACTCTAGTCTCTCCACATAACTGAAATTTTTGATCCCTGCTCCATATGTATATTTTTAAAAAAGGCACCAAACAGTTGGGATCCGGGGCGATGAAGCTCGTTGTTGGCATTGGTCTCAAATCACTCCCAGCAGCGAGCTCTGTATCTCCCACCAGATGGCGCCGTGACACAGTCACAGCCTGCGCCCCGCAGTCCCACGCGTTATGTGTCCGGGCGCCTGCAGTCCCTTCGCACGGTATCTTCCGGGTGATTCCGTACTCCCTGACCAAAAGTTCCGGACAGCAGCGACATGGCGTTGACAGATTCAGGGGCTAACGCGCTGCAAAATGCCATGAAGTTGGCGAGAGTCGCGATCCAGCTGGACACGGAGAACAAGCAGAAGGTAAAATAAACAAGCGCCGCCAACCACAATCAGAGAGGAGAGGAGAGGCCCGGACACCGCGGCATCTGCCAGGCGGAGCCGGCGGCGAAACAGACCCACCCGTCCCCGGGCTCGGTTCGCATTCGGATCGGGCCGCGGGTAACGAGACGTCAGGCGGAGTGGGCTTTTAGTATCAGGGCAGGGCCCCCGACTGTCCAAAAACCCACGGGCCGGCCTGATTCCGAGCCGGGTTACCGGCCCCAGGCCCCAGGCCCCCTGACTCACCCGAGGACCCTGATTCATGTCCGACCCTCCCGGCGTGAGAGGGGCGGGGAGTCACCGCTCCACCTGATTTCCACACACTTTCCAGCCGAGGTCCCTGGCAGAAATGTCAACCTGAGATCAGTGAGTCAACCTCTCCAAAACTCGCTGGAGGGACCCCGGCGGTGTCCAGGGCGCGAATTCCTCCCCCCCCCCCGCCCCCTCTTTGATTTCAAGCGTTTTTGGAGTCAAAAGAATGGCTTTTCTTGCAAGAAGGCAGGAGTCAAATCTTTATAAAGTGTCACCATCACTCTGTTCACATCTTCAATATCAAAGAGAAAGAATATACCGCACCTTCCACGATCTCAGGGCGCCCCAAAGCGCTTTATAGGTAAAGAAGTACTTTTAAAGTTACACTGTTGGGCAACACCAACCCTGACACATAATGGAACACAATTATTAACTTTCCTCTTCCGTTAGAATTCAAGTAGGCAATTAAAGCCTTTCAGATCTAATTGTGCCAAAATTGACACAATTTTCTGTAAATAATGTGATGATATTTAGCCAAAATTTAGATTTAAAAATAAATTAACATTGAAAACATTTGCCTTACACCATCTTCTCTGGAGATCTTCCCTCCGTGTCCCCCAATCTCATGGTCCCCCAACCCCACATTGTCCGTTTCTCCCTCCTTCCCAAGATCCACAAACAGGACTGCCCTGGGAGACCCATCGTTTCAGTCTGTTCTTGCCCCACAGAACTTATTTCCTCCTATCTTGACTCTATTTTTTCTCCTCTTGTCCAGTCTCTTTCAACCTACATTCGCGACTCTTCTGACGCCCAGTCCCTGGCCTGCGGGCCCTCCGCTTCTTCCTTGAACGGAGGCCAACCAGTCCCCATCCACCACCACTCTCCTCCGCCTGGCTGAATTTGTTCTTACGTTGAACAACTTCTCATTTGACTCCACTTACTTCCTCCAAATAAAAGGTGTCGTTATGGGAACACGTATAGGTCCCAGCTATGTCTGCCTTTTTGTGGACTACGTGGAACGTTCCTTGTTCCAGTCCTACTCAGGTCCCCCCCCACCTTTTTCCAGTATATTGATGACTCTATCGTTGCCATTTCCTGCTCTCGCCCTGAACTGGAAAATTTAATCAACTTTGCTTCCAGTTTCCACCCTTCCCTCTCCTTCATGTGGTCCATCTCCGACTCTTCCCTTCCCTTCTTCAACTTCTCTATCTCCATTTCTGGGGATAGGCTGTCAACCAATATCTATTATAAGCCCACCGACTCCCACGGCTACCTTGATTACACTTCCTCCCACCCCGCTTCCTATAAGGACTCTATTCCCTTCTCCCAGTTTCTCCACCTCCGTCACATCTGTTCTGACGATACCACCTTCCGCACCAGTGCTCCCGATATATCTTCCTTTTTCCTTTAAGTCGAGGAGTGAATTCCCCTCCACTGTAGTTGATAGGGCCCTCGACTGTGTCAGTCCTATCTCCCCTCCCAGAACCATGATCGGGTCCCCCTTGTCCTCACCTTCCACCCCACCAGCCTCCACATTCAACGCATCATCCTCCGCCATTTCCGCCACCTCCAGCGCGATCCCACCTCCAGACACATCTTCCCCTTCCCTTTCAGCACTCTGAAGGGACTGCTCCCTCCACGACACCCTAGTCCATTCTTCCATCACCCCAACACCCGCTCTCTTCCCAACGGCACCTTCCTTTGCGAGCGTAGGAGATGCAACACCTGTCCCTTCACCTCCTCCCTTCCCACCATCCAGGGTCCCAAACACTCCTTCCAGGTAAAACAGCGATTTATTTGTACTTCTTTCAATTTAGTATACTGTATTCGCTGCACACAACACGGTTTCCTCTGCATTGGGGAGACCAAATGCAGACTGGGTGATCGCTTTGCTGAACACCTCCACTCTGTCTGCAAGCGTGACCCTGACCTGCCGGTCGCTTGCCATTTTAATTCCCCTTCCCATTCCCAGTCTGACCTCCCTGTCCTCGGCCTCTTACACTTTACCAATGAAGCTCAATGTAAGCTCGAGGAACAGCACCTCATCTTTCATTTAGGCACTTTACAACCTTCCAGACTCAACATTGATTTCAATAACTTCAGATCATAATCACTGTTCCCATTTTTTCGGTCAGCTAGTGCTGGTGCTGGTAATGGTTCTGCTGCTGCCATTTACAGCTACTCCTGATCAATCTTTTGTTTCTTAACCTGTGCCATTATCACCCTCCTTGCCTTGCACTATCATCCCTTTTGTCATTTAATCACTCGTGTCCTCTACCCTATCACAGACCTTCCCTTTTCTTCTTTCCTCCCCTCCCTCCCCCATTTTCCCTGGCTCTGTACTTGCTCAAAAACTTTAACTCTTTTAACATCTTCCATTTCTGATGAAAGGTCTTCGACGTGAAACGTTAACTCTTTCTTTCTCCTTAGATGCTGCCTGACTTGCTGAGCTTCTCCAGCATTTTCTATTTTTACTTCAGATTTCCAGCATCTGCAGCATTTTGCTTTTGATTTTGAAGGATGAGCCTCCATTGGCTGAATGGGCTTCTCTTGTTCCAAGTTTTTTTGTGTTTTCCTGAACTTAAGATCATAGAACGGCTACAGCACAGAAAGAGGCCATTTGGCCCATCGAGCCCAAGCTACCTATTTGGAAGAGCAATCCAGTTAGTCCCATTCCTTAAGAGTGGATTAACTTGAGAGTGATCCTTATTATCTGTCTGGATAATGTGTGAAACTGTGTTTAGAATTTTGTAATGTTTACAACTAGCGCAATGTTATTAAAATAATTTACTTTGAGCTTTGATGAAGTTCTGAGACAATAGGAAGTAGGAAAATATGCCCAGTTTCTGCAGTGAAATAAATTATTATTAACAATGGTCCGTGCCTCATACAGGTTGTGAAAATGATAGCTTTGTCACTCATATTTTGCAATCTGTACTATCTGGATATAGATCATATTAGCTCGCTCTTTATTGAATATGAAAACATATTTCATAATACTGGGTTAGTTGTTTTCTAGTCAGGCTGTGTCTTCAAAATAGAAGGGTCACTGAGATTACACGAGTTCAAAAAAGGAATATTTGTACTGGGAAAGCATCTTATCATCAGAAATGTGTTTTGAAGTGGGGGAAAGGGGAAAATTCCTGTCATATCCTGACCACGATCATAACAGTGGATTTGTTGCAACAGCGCATGTGAGTCCTACCACAGATTGACCACTTTTCCGATTACTATTTGCAATAATTGCGTCATTTAACCTTTCCTGCCTGTTTGTCCATGCCATATCTGTACTTGTCTCCGTACACAAATGTTTTTCAAAGGGTGAGTCACAGGAGAGTCTTAAAAACATTCTATCTATCTAATATTTTAAAAAGCTACTTCTAGCATGTATTTCCTGCCCATTACATGCCTGTTACACTTGAAATGTCGCATTTAAATTATTGTATCACACTTAAAAAAATCATAAAGGAACTCTTTGGGAACACAACAGAAGCACCACAATGTGCTGTACCTAGACTTCCAAAAGGCATTTGATAAAATTCCATGAAAGGCTATTAGTTAAACTCAAAATGTAGGAATTCAGAGTAAATCCTGGGAACGAATAAGAAATTGTCTGAACTGTTAAAAAAAAAATGAGTACTTGTTAGACAAGTTATTTTGGGATAGGAGAGGAAGTACTGAGTGAGGTGCCCAGGGCTTGGTGCTGGGACCAACACTGTTTCTAATTTACTTAAGTGACTTGGATTCAGATACTCAGTGCAAAGGGATCAAATTTGCTGAAGAAAGCAAACTAGCAGGAATCGGAAGAGGCAACTCACAAATTACAGAATGAGTTGGATAAAATATGTAAGTGGGCAGAGCGGTGGCAGATGAAATTTAATGCTGACAAATGTAAAAAACTGCACATCGGAAGAAAAATAAGCAACACGTATGAATGATTGAGATAGCTAAGGATGAAGCTGAAACAGACATTGGGGTCTTCGTGGACTCGATGCTCAACATGTCCAACCAATGCAGAGCAGCAATGAACAAGGCCTGCACAATGTTGAAGTACATCGAGTCTAAGTCAGAAAGAGATAGACACAGAGCATGTAAGAGGCAAAGGATGATTACAATATTTGTGTGTTTGTTTATACCTGAAATTCCAAAATGAGAACATTTTTTCAGCTTTTTATACACCAAGACATTAAATAAAATTTCTGAGCCAAGTGTTGTTTTCAACAGAGATCAACTTTGTTTTCCTCTTCCTCCTATGATTTCTGTTCATGTCAGGATTGTTTGCTCATTACACCAGGCATGTCTTTATTTACTGTTCGAGAAAAAGAGAACATAAATACATTTATTTATACAGCTGTAGTGCATAAGGAAAACACTATTTATATATTTGATTTTGTTTTTTTCCCAAGAAACAATGAAAAATGCTTTACTGACTCCAGGGAGATCTCTTAAAAACTTAATTCTAAATTCTTTTACTGCACATGTCCTCACCTCCTTCCACATACCAGCATCCCTCCTAACCCTTAGAACACCATAACCTCACTCACTGCAGGAGATCTGCTTGTACATAAATAAAAGTTGAGATATTCATCACACTAAATCCATCCCACATTTCATAACAAAAAAAGGTCTTGTAATTGACCTCAGGATGTGCCCTTTTACCACAATTAGATCTTGTGGCCTTAAAAGGACATACCAGTTCGGGACAGCTCCATCTTGTAAGTAGAAACATTTTTATTCACACTATGAAGTATATAAATCCAGCAGCAGAATAATACATTATTTGTTACATAGAAGTACATAGAGTCTACAGCACAGAAACAGGCCATTCAGCTCAACTGGTCTATGCCAGCGTTTATACTCCACACGAGCCTCCTCCCACCCCTCTTAATCTAACCCTATCAGCATATCCTATTCTTTTCTCCCTCTAGCTTCCCTTTAAATGCATCTATGCTATTTGCCTCAACTACTCCTTGTGGTAGTGAGTTCCACATTCTTACCACTGTTTGGGTAAATACGTTTCTCCTGAATTCCTTATTGGATTTATTAGTGACTATCTTATATTTGTGGCCCCTAGTTTTGGTCTCCCCTACAAGTGGAAACATCTTCTCTACATCTACCTTATCAAACCCCTTCGTAATTTTAAAGACTTCTATTAGGTCACCCCTCAGCCTTCTCTTATATAATGCTCCTGTGAACAACTTACTGTGAGCAACACTTATGGGAGATCTGCTGTGTAACCTGACCAAAAAAAAAATGACACTTGTTGAACCAGAGCATTTGAGACAGTCTGCTGAATTATTCTGTACCCCTCAATCATGCTCTTGGTGGTCCATTCTGATGGTGGTATAATAAGGATAACTGAGCCAGTAATTTTAATTGGTGCCCATTGATTTGCCTCATGGCAATCACATAGTATAGGATGCAAGTTAACTTGGCAAATTTAATCTTTTTCTATTATCACTAGTTGTACTGCAATTATACTAAAGCCATAAAATTATGGATTCTTGATTCCTTTTCTCTTGTTATTAACAGGAAGCTTATTGCGAGTACCTGAAGAGCATAAATTTTATTTCACAAGCTTTAATAGAAGATGCCCAAACAAAAGGTAAAGGTGTTTGTTATATTTGCAGGTTGTGTATTTTCTGTACGTTTTTGGTTAAAAGGTTTAACTCCCAGTTAAGATCAGCATCAAGTTCTTGTTCTACGTAACGACAAAACCCCTCAAAAAAAAAGCGCAAATGGCAAGGAATTTAAAGTAAATCATGTGTTTGTTGCAGATGAGAAGGAGCTGGTAACACCTGAAGTGCAGAAGATGCTAAAGTTGGCCGATCAGTGCTTAGAAAGAGTTAAAACCACAGCTGCTAAACTCGGTGGGTACTTATATTTGATATTTAATGCTGGATTATTTATCTTCAAGGAACAGGACAACCTCATTTGGAATTATGTACATTTTCTAGGATGCTAAAATGTTTAATGAAAATAGATTTTATTTGCATTTTTTGGCGAGGAGTGGTGTAATTTTACAATGGTTAAAACTCTTACAGGTTGAATGTAAAAATGCCCTTTAATGAGCTGCGAACTGTTGATTTGCAAGGCCACTGGTTTTCGTTCTTTACAGAAGTATGGGTGAAATACCAGAATGGTGGAACAGGCTCAAGGGCCTGAATGGCCTACTCCTGTTCCTATGTTCGTAATACAATCCCAAAATGTCAGTAAAATTTTCAAATTCCATGTAACAAAAACAGAATTTGACTTATTCAGTCCCTACTCATTTAGTCTCTACTTATTCAGTGTCCCTACTCATCGATAAATCTGCAGTAACTTGGTTGAAGAGATGGGTTTAAGGAATGGAGTGGCTTTGGGACAGATTGCAGAGCTTGGGGCCGAGGCAGCTGAAGGCACAACTGCCAATGATCGGGTGAAGGAAGGGGGATATCCACCAGAGGAAGAGAGAGTTTGTGGAGGAGGGATTGTAGGGCAGAAGGAGATAGGAAAGGGCGAGGACATGAAGGGATTTAAACACAAGGATGAGAATTTTAAATTTGAGTAATTGGACCGGATGCCAATGTCGATCAGCTACAATGGGGTGATGGGTGAGCGGCTCTTGGTGAGGGATAGGATATGGGCAACAGAATGATTTGAAGGTTACAGAGGGTGGAGGATGGGAGCCAGCCAGGAGAGCATTGGAATACTCGATTCCGGAAGTGACAAAGGCATGGGTGAGAGTTTCAGTGGCAAATGAGCTGAGGCAGGGATGAAGACGGGTGATGTTACAGAGATGGAAGTAAGCAATCCTTGTGATGGAGAGGCTTTAATGTACCTCTAACTGTCATACTGCACTTTTGTGAACTTATTATAGAAATGCACAAACAACAAGAAAATTATCGTGCCAAGAAAAAGTTTCAGGTTTAACAAAAGCCAAAATTTACTAATCTGATTTACCTTACCTCACAAAGCTTCTAGTTACAGGAACACCACTGAAAATAGTAAAATTTATATACTTTGTCATGTAAACAAAAATGTAATCAATTATAAATAACAATCAATAGGAGGGAGTGATTTTAAGGCTACATTCCAAACTCCAGTTTTGGATTGGTTTCTAGCCTCGCATTTGGGTAATTTCTGCAATTTGAATAGAGAGACAAACTTGAAAAGGGAAAAGATATTCTAGGTTTTCTCCTAACACTTTTAAGTTGCGTTCACACCAAAAAAGTTTCCATAAGCAGAGCAAGTTTCCTATGAACCAAAACCCACCATCTTTCTATATGCCAGAAGTGGGATAGCATGCCACAGGGTTACTAAATACCCCTTAACTACTGGATATCACACCAAACCCTCATCCACGCCTTCGTCACCTCCAGACTCAACTATTCCAATGCTCTCTTGGCCGGCCTCCCACCATCTACCCTCCATAAATTTGAGCTTATCTAAAACTCTGGTGCCCATATCCTAACTCGCACCAAGTCCCATTCACCCATCATCCCTGTGCTCACTGACCTACATTGGCTCCCGGTCCAGCAATGCCTTGATTTTAAAATTTTCATCCTTGTGTTCAAATCCCTCCATGGCCTTGCCCCTCCCTATCTCTGTGACCTCCACTAGCCCTACAACCCTCCAAGACCACTGCACTCCTCCAAATCTGGCCTCTTGCGCATCCCCAATTTTCATCACTCCACCATTGGCGGCTGTGCTTTCAGCTGCCTGGGCCCCAAGTTCTGGAATTCCCTCCCTAAACTTTCTCTCTCTCATCCTTTAAGTCACTCCTTAAAACCTACCTTTTTGACCAAGCTTTTGGTCACCTGTCCTAATATCTCTTTATGTGGTACGGTGTCAAATTTTGCCTGATAATGCTTCTGTGAAGTGCCTTGGGACGTTTTTACTATTTTAAAGGCACGACATAAGTATAAGTTGTTGTTTTGAGAACATGAGGGATTCCCACCACATTCTCCTTTCTGTCCAAAAGGCAGTAAATACCACAGCACCAGACCAAAGTGTAAGGCTAAAACTACTGGACAAATTCATTTACAAGTAAGGTTATGAACAGAAATAATAATATACAGCAAGCAACCAAAAAGTACAATATTAGACCTACACACCATATAAACTATCCATGGGCTTCTGTGCGCCAACTTGCTGCAATGGGGAGCCGAGAACATTTTAGTGTCCTCTCCCGAGCATGTGTGAGCGGGGAAAGGAACTATCTGTCCCCTCAACCAATTAGATTGAAGCATCCTTGACAAGCCACGCAGAGTGAGAACCAGCAAGCTACAACAGTAAATTCAATGTAAAATCAGTTAGAGAAAGCAAAATAAAGAGAGGGTGAGAAATAATTGAATTAAAAGACTGATAAAAGAAACGGAAAGAAAAAGTTTTTTAAAAAAATATATTTTTTTAGATGTCCAACAACAATTAAAGTTGGAAGGAATGAGACTGTACATTTTTAAAAGTTAATTTTCAGTGCTAGAGAGGTTAAGACTTACCACGCCATTAAAAATTAGCATAGACCTAAAAAAACTGAGCATAATCTATGTAGATTAGTTAGTTTCCAGTTGGGCAGGCAAGCAACTTCGCGCTGGTCCATTCATTCCAACGGGGATCCAGCCGGTGAGCTGTCCTTCCCGTGCAGCTTTCGGAGGAGTAGGGTATCTGATAGAGCAACTTCTGGATTTCCGTGTTTGACTGCGCACGTGCGCTCGCTGGAAGTTGCTGTACCGGATGCACAGAAATAATGATGAGCGCTGTTAGCCTCAGCGTTACTTGATGAGCAAATTCCGGGCCATTGTTTTTCAAAGGACGAATAGTTTGTTTAGCAGCAAGAACCAAGCTTCTGCATCCAGGCTTATCTGTGCATTAAATAACCTGCTTGTGTTCTAAGAACGTAAGAACATAAGAAATAGGAGCAGGAATAGGCCGTACAGCCCCTCAATCCTGCTCCGCCATTCAATAAGATCATGACTGATCTTCTACCTCAACTCCACTTTCCTGCTCTATCCCCATATCCCTTGATTCCCTTAGTGTCCAAATATCCATTGATCTCAGTCATGAATATACTCAACGACTGAGCATCCACAGCCCTCTGGGGTGGGGTAGAGAATTCCAAAGATTCACAAACCTCTGAATGAAGAAATTTTTCCTCATCTCAGTCCTAAATGGCCGATCCCTTGTCTATTCTCTTGAGATAGTTGAACTTTGGTCTCCATTTTGAATTTTAGGCAAGACAAGTCATCTTCCATATTGACTTCAATTGTTTCAAGATTGTATAGTATAAAATGCAGAAATGTTTCCTTGCTTAGTGCAGGATGGAAATTCAGCTTCTTTTACAGCAGGCACAAGTTAAATGTTTCAATATGATTGGTGTTTTTAATTTCATATTTGGCACATTGTGTAAACATAACCTTTCCTTTGATCACGCAAAACCAGTTAAAAACACACAAATTGCCAATTATGTTGATATTGCAGAAGGTTGTTTACACTATACCATTGCATCAATTTCTATATGGTTATTGTATGTGATAGAGGGTAAATCTATGCCATGTGTGAAGTTAAAGAAAAATGAATTTACTAATTTCTTATTAGAAACCAGTGACAGTTTGATTAAATAGTTTTTCTTTAATTTTACACACAGATTAAAATATACCCTACAGGGTGCTGTTAAAACGTAGTCATTGCTGTTTGCTGTATGTCTCATAGGAAAAGTGGAAAGTAAGCCTGCAGCAAGCCAAATCACCAAGACTTCATACACTCCAAGTCATCGTAGAGTCGTCTCTGATGGAGGAGGCACTAATACATCCTTTTTACCTCCCGAAGTCTTCCAAAAAATGCAGATTCCAGAAACACTAATAACTAAAAGGTTAGAACCAATGAATGTAAGGAGCGATACTGCACTCTCAGCAGGGATGCCACGCCCAAAGGGAAACAGATCAGAGATGGGGTCACAACAATGTAATCCTGATTCTGCAACCCATGCTCCCTTTGAGTGTGGCTCCTGCTGGCAGAGCAGGATCGCTAAATCACCCCTATGGCTTGTATTCATATTTTGATCAAAAATACAGCATGTTATTTGAATACAACATAATGATGCTATCAAAATCATTTTCAAGTGTTTTGCCATAAAATTCCATGCTTAATGTAATGTATGCCAATGAAATAGTCCTTCATCTTGTGTGAATGATTCTTAACTCTTCCCTCTGTGCTTTCAAATCTTGAAAGTTGTTTGAAATTTCTGGGTAAGTGGAGATATATTGACTGCACACGATTCCATGATCTCTTTGACCAAGACAATTTTTTGACTTCTAGTTGCAGGCCAATGCCCTAGAATGCATGTTGAATTCAATATAATTAATCTCTGGTCATTCTGGACCTTCCATGTATAATTAGGCTGTTGAAACCAGCAGACTGAAAGTTCTCTATCCTTAGTGCTGAATATATGCTTGACAGCTGGAAAATATTCCATTCAAAAGGTACCTGTGCCAACTAGCTACAATTTGTTTATAGTACCAGCACAGCAACAATGTCACAGACAACAATCTTACTTTATCTGCAGCCTTTTCTGACTCCAGGTGGGAATAAAAGTTTTCCCTGAGCAACTGTCTAAATGCAGCCCATGCTCCAGTCATCAGGAAAGTCCCCAATGTCATCAAACCCTGCTCACAAATCTGGTGTTCCCTTGGTGCAGTCCACCTAAGATCAGTTGAAAATCACCCAATTATAAGGGGCAAGTTTCAGTGTTAACCAGGAATTCAGCCTTTAGATTCATTGCTGGATTCCTCAACCAACTCAGCTCTGTGGGACTATTGTTTGCCTGCTTCAAATTTGAACACCGTAAGTGTTTGGGGATACTAGTTTCTGGGGTCTGTTAAAGCTGTAGTATAGCTCAAGAAATGTACTGGATTTCGTGCTGTTTTTCAATTCCACTCCAAATTCTAATTTTGGATTTTAAACATTTTTATAGAATAGAATGAGGCGACCTACCATTTATAATGGTGTGTGCACTACAGCTGTGCTTCAAAACTTTGCAAAATTTTTTGGTTTTAAACAAATCAGCGAGTTTAATTTTTATGGCCCAAACATTCTTTGGAAACTTTTAAAGCAACTTTAAAGCTATATGTCTGATAGTAGACATGGTGGCAGTCTCTGAAAGGCTGCCGAGTTTCTGATTGACGTTGATATAGTTTTGAACAGGTGAGCAACTGTCCACGTATGCAGCAGAGTTGTTTAGTAATCGAGCTGTGTCCAAATATTTTCATTTTATTCACATTCACATCCACATTTAAAAAGTTGAGATAATAGTCGTCAAATTACTGACATTTCCACCTTATTTTAAAAGACTTGATTTAACTTAAACCCCCAAAATGCAAAAAAAAGACATTTGTACCTTATATTTTAAATTCACTAAATTACCCACATTATGTTTTTAATTACTAGAAAATATATAACTTCATAATAAAAACAGAAGGAGATTAGCTGAGTTTTCTCCCCCTCTCCTGCTAAGAATTAAAAGGCTGCAAAGCTGTTTCATTAATTTACTCATTTGTGACAAATAAAAAAGGTTTTATAACTGTACCCATTTAGAGAACTTACTCCATTGGAAGAAGCATCGAGACAGAACCAGAAGTTAAAAGCTGCTTATGAGGCACGGATGGCAAGACTGAACCCTAACCAGGGCATGCAGAAAACATCACTGGTGAGTGGAATTCTGTACTCTGTTCCAATGGCAAGGCAGAAAAATAGATGCATAAGAAACACAAAAAATTGAAATGCACATCACAATCTGTGTGCATACAGTAAAATCCTATTGTACATAACAGGTTAGGCATATCAAAACTTGCGTACTTGCAGTGAAATCTTGTTGTGCATAATAGGTTAGGAGAAACAAAAATGCAGCTTAGAATCAGACATGCATGCAGATGGTGGATGGAGCAATGCAATGGATGTGGTGCACATGGACATTCAGAAAGCCTTTGAAAAGATACCACACGCGAGACAATTAGAGAAGATTAAGGGGTATGAAATTAGAGGCAAAGCAGCAAACTGTAATACGGAATGCGCCACAAACAATTGAGGCTTTTAATTAAGGCAAAAAAGTCTGAAGGTTTTTCTTTCCATTGGTTGCAACGCTTATTTCTTCAATACACAATTTTGTTTTATGCAACTCTTAATTATATGGAGCAGCAAAGACAATTTCAGTCTGCATAATATTTAGCAATACAGTAGAGGAAATAAGGTTTGAGATTCACTGTTTGCTCAGCTGTACCTGGAGTGAAGTATTTTCATTTTGGAATGGATGCTGAACTTGACACCTAGTTCACTAAAGCAGTCATCTGCAATGAGTCAAGATCACTCCTTACACAGAATTACAGAGATTTTATCCATCCCAGTTAATTATCAAGCAAAGAAGAAGATTTTAAATGGCAGATCCCAGTCCCCGAGAGGCTTTGCTAGTTTTACCCAAGGGATCACCCTCTCCTGAATGATAGAGATCTTTTTTAAACTGCATGAGAACACAAAGGCACACCCACTGTATTTGGCAAGCTGCCCAGGAAGTTAAGAAATTATTTACATCATGAATATGTCAAACAAAGCAAAAGGAATTCCATTGCTAGCCATTCTTTTTATTTATTCTATACACAGGGCATGACCAAGCTCTGGAGCTATTCAATACGGAGTCAGTATGTGCTCCTTGGCCACCTTGGCCCCAAATGGAATTGTGTCGATATAGATCTGCTCACTACCAGGACTGTTTATCTCTGGGCCGAAGTGTGTCTAGGACTAAACTCAAATGTGTAAGAAGTGACTGAGCTGTAGGTTGCAGATCATTTCTGTTGCATTGTAGCAAATGGCATATTAAAATGGCTGGTGTTGTCATTGTAATTAGCGTATGATGACCACATAAATGCATTGCAATATCCACAGCAATTCTCACAAAGGAAGTACGAAGTGTCAGATATTTGTTACAAAAATGCAATGAAAATGTGTTTCCATTTGCAAAACAACAAATATAACAGAGACTGAGAAATATCAAAGCTTTAATTCCTGTTCGCTGAAAAACAGAACAAAAAAATACATGTGGAAATTCATCACATAGATATCTTCAAAGCTTTTGACAGGGTACAACATTGTGCAGCTCTAAACAAATTACCATTATATAGTCTTCCGTTAAAATTACATTCTTGATTGTTAAGGGTCCTCTCATTGCTTTACATTTGCTATTGTTGATAGTTTGTCCTTTACCATGCGCTCTTGCTCTCGCTCTTGAGCTCCATTTGTCATCCAACCCTGGAAGTGGGTAGCGATGTCTTACAGGGTTATGTTTTAGGACCGCTTCTATTCACTGTATATCAATTATTTGGATTTAGGGCTAAAGAGAGCAGTGTCTAAATTTGCAGGCAATACAAAAATAGGAGGCATAAGAAATAGGAAGCTGCAAAGGAATATTGCTAAGATAAAATGATAGATGGAATTCAATGTCAGTAAATGTGAGGTGGTACATTTGGTTAAAAAAATAAAATTAATAAATGTACTTTGAAAAGACAAACATATTGGACAAGAAAAGATTTAGTCTGTCCCATACAATCATGATGCCTTATGCATCACGATACAGATGCTCCATACCCACCCAGAGCCATTTAATCTCCTGGCAGAGGTAAAAAAACAGATAAATACCCAGGCTAATTACGGAAAGAAAATATGGAAAATTACTCTCCGATTCCTTTAGCAGATTGAAACTGGTCCAGGAGATCACATTGACCCTGACTTATATTACAGGTATCACCTGCTTCTTGTACAACATGATCTCTGCCAAAGCCAGAAACAGGTCCAGCTCTCGCTTGAAGGTATACAGCTAATCGGTGTTCACCACATGAACCGATAACCTGTTTCACAAGTATACTATTTATCTGAATGCACAAAGCAATTGGAACAAGATAGATGAATTAATGGCACAAATAGAGATAAATGGGTTTGATCTAGTAGTAGAGCTTACTGAGACGTGTTTGCAAGGTGACCAAGGTTGGGAGCCAAATATTCCAGGGTACTTGACTTTTCGAAAAGACAGACAAAATGGAAAAAGAGAGGAGGTAACCCTGATAATAAAGGATGACATAAGGACAGTAGTCAGAAAGGATCTTGGCTCGGAAGATCAAGAAGTAGAATCGCCATAGGTGTAGGTAAGAAATTAGAAGGGCAAAAAACACTGGTGGGAGGAGTTTATAGGCCCCCTAATAGTAGTTATACTGTTGGACAGAGTATTAATCAAGAAATAAGAGGAGCCTATAACAAAGGTAATGCAATAATTGTGGGGGACTTCAATCATCTTATAGACTGGGCAAATCAAATTGGCAAAAGTAGTTTGGAGGACGAGTTCATAGAATGCATTTGAGACAGTTTCCTAGAACAATTTCATAGAAATATTTCATAATTCTAAACGAATATACAATCCATTGAGAAATAAAAACTCCACAGGGAAAATGATCCATCCGTGGCTAACTAAAGAAGTGAAGGATAGTATTAGATTAAAAGAAGAGGCTTATAACGTTGCCAAGAAGAGTAGTAAGCCTGAGGAATGGGAGAGTTTTAGAAACCAGCAAAGGATGACCAAAAAATTGATAGAGGGAGAAAATAGAATATGAGGGTAAACTAGCAAGATATATATAAACAGATTGTAAGAGCTTCTACAAGTATGTAAAAAGGAAGAGAGTAGCAAAAGTAAACGTAGGTCCCTTAGAGGCTGAGATAGGAAAAATTATAATGGGGAATAAGGAAATGGCAGAGATGTTAAACAAATATTTTGTATCTGTCTTCACAGTAGAAGACACAAAAAACATACCAGAAATAGTGGAGAACCAAGGGTCTAATGAGAGTGAGGAACTTAAAGCAATTAATATTAGTAAAGAAAAAGTACTGGAGAAATTAATGGGACTAAAAGCCGACAAATCCCCAAGACCTGATTGCCCACATCCTAGGGTTTAAAAGAGGTGGCCGCAGCGATAGGTTGTGATATTCCAAAATTCCCTAGATTCTAGAACGGTCCCAGTGGATTAGAAGGTAGCAAATGTAACACCGCTATTCAAGAAAGGAAGGAGAGAGAAAACAGTTAGCCTGACATCAGTCGTCGGGAAAATGCTGGAATCCATTATTAAGGACGGGGTAACAGGGCACTTTGAAAATCATAATATGATTAGGCAGAGTCAACAGGGTTTTATGAAAGGGAAATCGCGTTTGACAAATTTATTAGAGTTTTTTGAGGATGTAACTAGCAGGGTAGATAAAGGGGAATCAGTGGATGTAGTATATTTGGATTTTCAAAAGGCATTCAATAAAGTGCCACATGAAAGGTTGTTACACAAGATAAGGGCTCATGGAGTTGGGGTAATAAATTAGCATGGATAGAGGATTGGTTAACGTACAGCAAACAGAGAGTAGGAATAAACGGGTCATTTTCAAGTTGGCGGGCTGTAACTAGTGGGGTGCCGCAAGGATCAGTGATGAGGCCTCAGCTATTTACAAACTATATTAATGGCTTAGATTAAGGGACCGAGTGTAATGTATCCAGGTTTGCTGACAATGCAAAGCTAGGTGGGAAAGTAAGCTGTGAGGAGAACACAAAGAGTCCGCAAAGGGATACAGACAGGCTAAATGAGTGGGCAAGAAGGTGGCAGATGGAATATAATGTGGGGAAATGTGAGGTTATTCACTTTGGTAGGAAGAAGAGAAAAACAGAATATTTTTTAAAGGGTGAGAAACTATTAAATGTTGATGTTCAGAGGGATTTGGGTGTCCTTGTACACAAAACACACAAAATTAACATGCAGGTACAGCAAGCAATTAGGAAGGTATGTTGGCCTTTATTGCAAGGGGGTTGGAGTACACGAGTAAGGAAATCTTGCTGCAATTGTACGGGGCTTTGGTGAGATCACACCTGGAGTACTGTGTACGGTTTTGGTCTCCTTGCCTAAGGAAGAAAAAACTTGCCTTAGAGGTGGTGCAACGAAGATTCACTAGATTGATTCCTGGGATGAGAGGGTTGTCCTGTGAGGAGAGATTGAGTAGAATGAGCCTATACTCTCTGGAGTTTAGAAGAATGAGAGGTGATCTCATTGAAACATATAAGATTCTGAGCGGGCTTGACAGGGTAGATGCTGAGAGGCTGTTTCCCCTGGCTGGAGAGTCTAGAACAAAGGGGCATAGTCGCAGGATAAGGGGCCGGCCATTTAGGACTGAGATGAGGAGAAATTTCTTCACTCAGGGGGTTGTGAATCTTTGGATTTCTCTACCCCAGAGGGCTGTGGATGCTGAGTCGTTGAATATATTCAAGACGAGATTGATAGATTTTTGGACTTTAAGGTAATCAAGGGATATGGGGATCGGGCGGGAAAGTGGAGTTGAGGTTGAAGATCAGCCATGATCTTATTGCATGACGGAGCAGGTTCGAGGAGCCTTATGGCCTACTCCTGTTCCTATTTCTTATGTTCTTATGTCCATTGTCGACAACTTTCTGCATCTGGCCTTCGTCCAATTCTTCATCCACCGCAGCAGATACCAAATGCTCACTGAAAGTCTAGGTAGACAATGTCTACTGGGCTGCTCTCATCCACTAACTTAACAACTTCTTCAAAAAATTTGATCAAATTAGTAAGAATGGGAGAAAGCTGGGTGATGTGGAAGAACATAGGAATTTGGGGGTTTAGGTTCACAAGACATTAAAAGGAGCACCTCAAATAGATAAGGCCATAAAGAAAACTAATGTAATACTGGATTTATGGCAAAAGGTATGGAATATAAAAGTTGAGATGTAATGGTGAATCAATATAAATCCTTAATGAGTCTATAATTGGAGTATTGTATGCAGTTTTGGGTTCCACGATACAGGAAGGATGTTGAGGCAACAGAGGGTACATCGCAGATTGACTAGGATGCTGCCTGGTATGGTGAAATATAAATACAAAAAAATTTGGGCCATTTTTGTTAGAACAGAGGAGATTAAGGGGTAATTTGATAGAGGTACTTAAAATTATGAAGGGATTGGGCAGAGTATATAGAACCAGATTCTTTCTAGTGACTGTGGGGTCTAGAACAAGGGGACATAGATGTAAAAGTAAATGTAAGTGATTTAGAACAAAAAGCAAGAGAGCTTTTTTATACAGAGGGTTATCAAGCTGTGGATTCGTTACCAGAGTTAGTGATTGAAGTAGAGACCAAGGGGTTATTTTTAACCCTCAAGAACACGGGGGTTGGGGGCGGGTGAGAGGCTAAAATAACAGCTTTTTGGAGCGGGACCGCATTCTGGCTCCAATGTGCCCACTTCTGGGTTTAACCCAGGCAGTTTTGTCTGCGTGTGCATAGCAGACACCAGGAAGTCCCGTCCCCACTTAAAGCTGGCGGACCAATACTTAAATGGGCAGTGTACCGCATTGAAATACTTAAGGTACTTAATTCTTTGTGTATTGGAAAACTTAAATAAGTTTAATCTTACCTGTTCGAGTTTCCCATTGCTTCCTATTCACATCAGATGAAAGCAGGCAGGAAGGGATGGATCCATGAGGTGAGTGCCTTTATTGCTCTGCTTGTGGGCCCAGAGGAGCAGGAGTGCTTCATCCAGGCCCAACAAGCTCACCTGGTCAATAGGAGCCCCAATCGTCGATTTCCCCCCCCAGATGGTGGCCCCCCGCCTACCTCCAACTCTTCACCCGACCTCCGATCTCGCCTTCCAATCCCTAACCTTTACGAGCAACTTCCGATCTCCTCCCGGCATCAGACCCCCCCCCCCCCCCCCCCCCCCCAACAACCACATTTCCTCCTGACATCAGACCACCCCCCCCCCCCCCCCCACACACCAAATCTCCAACTCCTGGCGTCAGACCCCCTGATCTACCGCAGACCTTCCTGCCCAACAGCTAGCCAGCCTATCAATCAGGCTGGCTGCTGGCGTGAAGCTCGGAAGTAAAATTTGTTAACCTCATTAAGGTTGCGATCGCAGATTGCGACCTGCCAACTTACCTTCTGGTTTTGCATCTGAAAATCTCTTCCCCTCTCTCCACCCCCCCCCCCCCCCCCCACCCCCCCACCGCTCTCTTACCAGCTCAAGGTCAAAATCATGCCCCAAGTCAAGGTAAGTCAATTCAAGAATAAGTTAGATAGGTGGTTGAAGGGATGGGGAATAAAAGAGATACGGGAACATGGGATTAGGACTACTGCTCATGTGGAAAATAAACACCAACTTGGACAGATTGGCCTGTTTCCATGTTTGAATTTCTATATAATTCTATAAAATATTAGTCCTTTTGCAGTGCAATGGTTGAATCACCAGGTCGTAATATCTTTCGATGGCACGTTGAAAATTTGCTTCTTACAATTCTTCAAAGACACGGTCTCTTTTTGTTTGTCCACGTCCTGACAATTGCTGTGCTTTACTTTTGATAGATTCTCTTTCAATCCTTGTTCATCTATTGACATTTTTGGCCTTACTATCCTCCCTGATCTTAAATGGAATTCCCATATCTCTTCCATTGCTATCGCTGTCTCCAAGCAACATAGTTTCTGCTTCGTTCCAAACCAATTTTTTCTTCTCAGCAACTGTTGAAACGCTATAAAACTCACATCAGTATAAATTTGAACACTACTCCCATATCTAGCACTTCTTTTGCTTTCCTGGACAGGATAGAAAAAAATATTTAAATTCTAATAGTCAATTCTTCATATATAATATCAATTTCTCTCTCTCTCTTTTGCTCTCTCTCTTTCTCATTGGCTCTCTCTTTCTCTTTTTCTTTTGCTCTCTCTCTCTTTGTTTGTTTGTTTGTTTGGCATTGCCTAACCACTGATAGAGCTTGTTTTTACTCGCTCTTGTTAACTTTGGATGGGGGGGCAGGAGAGGGGGGTGTTCTGCACTATAGCCATTGGCCTTTTCAATTAAATTTTACAAAATGCTGCAACATGTATTTTAAAATGTTTACATTTATTTTAACTTACAAAATGGGGAGAGATTAAGGAAATCTTGCAGAGATTTCTTCAAGGTACAACACAGCATGATCACTTGGGTTGCATTTGTAAATATGGACATTGGTTGAAGTGGATTTCCAGGGATTGTTATTTTCAGAAATTAACAGTATTTGTCTCCATTAATACTTCAGTTCTTTCTGCATAATCTTTCATCAAATATTCACTGCCCCTTTTAGTACATTGACATAGTTCTAGGTTTAGTTTAAGGCTTAACTTGATGATTTTAGAGAAGTCCTAATTAGGATATTCCTATATTGCCTATGTAAAATTAAATGTATTGATTTAAGTGCAGTTTTTCCCACTGGCATATTGATACCAATATGTCAAACAAGTCACATGATCCAACAGGTAAAGAAAAGATAGTTGCTGCTAGGACAGTTTGCAGCCTGCCTGTAGCCAGCTGTTTCTCACTCACAGTTGTTGTCCTGATTTGGTTGCTTTTCAAAGCACTTTCTGATTAAATGAAAAAGCAAATTAAAGGTTAAAAATTGAACTTTACTTCTCATGCTGAAGCATGTAATTTATTTTCTATTCGTTTATTCTGCCCAAATACTTCAACTGGTTCCTGTGTAGTGATGAGGAGAGAACAGGAGAGGTAAAGGGTGCCAAGTCTGCATTGCCTTTTTCTCCTTGCATCTCTGAATTGGTCAGGATCTGGGCCAGTTTAGAGTTTGAGAGTTCATGTTGTTTAGTTTACAAAATGGAATACAGACTTATCCAAATTTGCATTCATTGCTAATGTCCTTTTTGTAAATAAAATGAGGTATTAGGAGACTTTGCAGTCAGCAAATAGCACATTTGTATTTTTATCTGGAGTTAATTATTTCCACACAATTTGGGTACTTGTGTAAGAATAAATGAACAGAAAATTCAAATGGTAGTAGCATGAGTCAGTCCAACAGTAGTGCACTTATGTGATCTGTCATTT
Source organism: Heptranchias perlo (assembly GCF_035084215.1). Taxonomy (NCBI): domain Eukaryota; kingdom Metazoa; phylum Chordata; class Chondrichthyes; order Hexanchiformes; family Hexanchidae; genus Heptranchias; species Heptranchias perlo. The sequence goes on from NC_090340.1 coordinate 48,157,047, forward strand.
ATGCTGCAAATGTTGCTGTAACCTGGGCTCAATATTCAAATCCACGTGGATGTATTTTATGGATATACTGCATTGGAATGATGATAGAAGGGGCAATGCCATTAAATGCTCATTTTAAAAAAATAAAAAATACATATTAATGCTCACCTTCCACTCATGGAACCAGGGAAGTTAATGAACATAAGGAAACCACTCAGTCTATTGTGATTTTGCTGACTCTTCGCTAGAGCAGTCCAAAACTAATCGCACTAAGTCTTTGTCTCAACCGCTCCATGTGGCAAAGCATCCTACGCTCCAACAATCCTCTTCAAGTGAGTTCACAACCCCCACCCCGTGCTTAACTCAAGTTAACATTTGATCCACCCTGTTGAAATATTTCTTTCTAATTAAAAGGCCTATAATCAGCACCCCATTTGACCCTTTTGCAGTTTTTCTACTTTTATTGCCTTCTTAATTTAAGAATAGTATTTATATTATTGGGCCCTAAATTAAGAGACTAAAATTTTAATTTTTTTTTACAATGTTATTTGGACTTGTCTTTAAGTTTGTATTTTTGTAACTGTTGCACTTGTTCTTGAAGATGAATTCAAATGCCAAAAGAATTAGATTGCCTTTTATATAAAAAAAAGTGACTTGAAACATTTATTCTCATAGAATCTCAGAATGGTTACAGCATAGAAGGAGGCTATTCGGCCCGTCGACTCTGTGCCAGCTCTCTGCAAGAACAATCCAGCTAGACCCACCCCTCTGCCCTTTCCCCGTAGTCCTGCAAATTTTTTTCTTTCAAGTACTTATCCAATTCCCTTTTGAAAGCCATGATTGAATCTGCCTCCACCGCCCTTTTAGGTAGTGCATTCCAGATCATAACACTCACTGCGTGAAAAGGTTTTTCCAAATGTCGCCTTTGGTTCTTTTGCCAATCACCTTAAATCTGTGTCCTCTGGTTCTCGACCCTCCGCCAATCAGAACAGTTTCTCTCTATCTAGTCTATCAAGACCCCTCATGATTTTGAACACCTCCATCAAATCTCCTCTCAACATTCTCTGCTATAACGAGTACAACCCCAACTTCTTCAGTCTATCCACGTAACTGAAGTCCCTCATCCCTGGAGCCATTCTAGTAAATCTTTTCTGCACCCTCTCCAAGGCCTTCATATCCTTCCTAAAGTGCGGTGCCCAGAATTAGACACAATACTCTAGTTGTGGCTGAACCAGTGTTTTATAAAGGTTCATCATAACCCCCTTGCTTTTGTACTCTATGCCTCTATTTATAAAGCCTTGGATCCTGTATGCTTTTTTAACCACTTTGTCAACCTGCCCTGTCACCTTCAAGGACCTGTGCACATATACCCGCAGGTCTCTCTGTTCCTGCACCCCCTTTAGAATTATACCCTTTAGTTTATATTGCCTCTCCTCCCTACCAAAATGTATCACTTCATACTTTTCTGCGTTAAATTTCATCTGCCACATATCCGCCCATTCCACCAGCCTGTCTATGTCCTCTTGAAGTCCATCACTATCCTCCTCACTGTTCACTACACTTCCAAGTTTTGTGTCATCAGCAAATTTTGAAATTGTGCCCTGTGCACCCAAGTCCAAGTCATTAATATATATCAAGAAAAGCAGTGGTCCTAGTACCGACCCCTGGGGAACACCACTGTATACCTTCCTCCAGTACGATAAACAACCATTCACCACTACTCTCCGTTTCCTGTCACTTAGCCAATTTTGTATCCATGCTGCCTCTGCCCCTTTTATTTCATGGGCTTCAACTTTGCTGACTAGCCTATTCTGTGGCACTTTATCAAACGCCTTTTGGAAGTCCATATACACCACATCAACCGCATTGCTCTCATCAACCCTCTCTGTTACCTCATCAAAAAACTCAATCAGGTTAGTTAAACACGATTTGCCTGTAACAAATCCGTGCTGGCTTTCCTTAATTAATCCGCACTTGTCCAAGTGACTGTTTATTTTCTCCCAGATTATTGTTTCTAAAAGCTTCCCCACCACCGAGGTTAAACTGACTGGTCTGTAGTTGCTGGGTTTATCCTTTCATCCTTTTTCACCAGTTGCCCGTGTACGAGTGTTGGTATGCACTCTAAAGATCAGTGGATTAACCACTTATAGCCACAAGACGAGTTAAAAATGATTTCAGAATTTTTATAACCTCATGAATCATAGATCTCAGAAAGTCTGTTGTAGTCTGTAGTTTTTCTACCATTTTGCTGATACTGTCATTTTCAAAATTAAAAATCAGATTTGTTTTGTATGTTTTATTAGCCACCTGTTTGGCTATTGAGTGAATTTACAGATGTTTCCGGTTAGTATGGTAATGATTATTTAACTCAGTGCTGTCAGATCATTAAGAAGTTTTAAGTGACCTATTAGCGTCTAATTAGAGAAAGGTATTGATGTCATTCACTCTCAACCAATTTAAAATGTCCAAGTGGCTTTTTAAAAAAGGATTAGAGAACCACACTATGCTGTTTGTTGACTGAGCAGGATCTCATTACAATGCAGCAGTTCCCAGTTGGCGTTTAGTACCTTCATCATCAAACGTGCTTCAACCTGACAAAGAAGAATTTTAGCTTCACTTAATACGTGGTGCAAAAGTAAAATGGCTGTTTCTGCTCGATCTTTTCAATTTTGTGATCATTGGGATAGGTTGAAAACATTTTTTCAGGTACAGTAAGGCTGGCAGTACAATAGATGATTGCAGTCTATTTGTTGCTGAGTTTACCTTTTTTTGCTAACCATCGATAACTGGAAATTGTGCTTTTTAGCTTGCATTATACTCATCTGTAGCATTTGTTTTTGGAAGTTTGAAGTCTTGTAGAAGTCTTGTTTGAAGAAATTGTAACCAGTAACATCTGAACAAAACAAGAGGAACATTTTAAACTTTGATTTGATTACTACAATGGTGTTGGTGCTAATTAATTTGTGCCTTTTGGTCAGATAGTTTAAGATGTTCTGTGAAACGAGGAAGGGAAAATTGAAGGGCGAGTCATCCGACACTTGAGAGTCTTCTAGCGATCGGTTTAAAATCAGCAACGAGAGGGATATGGGAGGACTTTGCCTGTCCTGGCTATTTTCTGGAGGAGAGGGAGGAGAAGGGAAAGACGAAAGAGTGTGAGAAAACAACTTCAAAATTGTGATGTGGATTGAAACTGTACAATTGGGTGGGAATACCTTACAACTTTTTTAAAGCTATATAACATTAAAAAGTAATTATTGGAAAAGTACTTGTCCATTTTACTCCTTTATTTGGCCAAATTCATATTCCCTAAACCCCTATAAGACCCTGCGTTATAAACTCCACATAAGCACCAGCATTCTTTACATTCCACAAGACTAATCCCTAGTTGCCGGTGGGGCACAGTTTCTTTTTAGGGTGCTTTGTCGTTGCCTGTTGACCCTTCTTTCAACATATAAAGATGCCTGCCCTGTCTTGGTGCACAGTTCTTTTCCTCATTGTTTGCAGTTAAACATCCTGTACAACCATTCCTGTTCAAATAAAAAGATAGGAACTGGAGTTTTTAAAATTCATTCTCTGGATATGGGCATCGCTAGCAATTATTTACGATCGCTAGTTGCCCTTGAAAAGGTGGTGGTGAGCCTTCTTCTTGAACTGCTGCAGTCCATGTGGTGAAGGTACTCCCACAGGACTGTTGGGTAGGGAGTTACAACAGTCACTACACTTCATTGACTGTAAAGGTCTCTAGGACGTCCTGAGGTCGTGAAAGGCGCTATATAAATATAAGTTCTTTCTTTGTTTCTACAGATTCTCTTGACTTTGCTGGAGTACTTGTGCCCATGTTTGAAAAATCTTTCTCTCTTGCTAACTGAAAGAATCTTAGCTATGCTTGTACTGTAAGCCTGTAGAAGATAACATTCAGTACTGAAGATTGTCTTGTAATTTTTGCATTAACCACTGCCGAGTTTCAGTCTCTTCAATACGTAGTACTGAATTGCGAGCTTTATTCTTTTCCCCTTACCCCTTCAATAAATAACTAGACACTTGCATTTGCCATTTGTGTCAATCTGATGCACAGCAGTCTTCAAAACTAATACCTGTAGGTGAGAGTTAAAAATAATGAATGATCTCTACAAAGTCCAATAAAAGGTGTACTGGATTAATTTGCATATTTGTAGATGTTCACACTTTCTGTCATGCTAACTTTAAAGATGGATTTTCATTGTTCTGAACCCCCAAGCTGAAATTCAGTAAGAAATATGAGAAAAATTAAATGGTGATATATTGATTTTTATGAATTTGAGCCGTAGCTTGGATGACAAGTTGCAGGACTTTGAAAAAATTTCCTTTCTGTAATTTGTTTTGAAATTGGAACATGAAATAAGAATGTAGAGAAACTGAAATCTGCAAAAAAAAAGTAAGATATAGTGCAGCTGTCTCATGTCACCATCATAGATACAGTTACAATTTCATTTTTGACTTTGTTGAAATAGCAATTTCATAAGCAAAGCATAAACATTTTAAAATTGAATTTTCTTGTCAAAACTTGTTTTTATTTTCAGACATTGTCTCTTCTTTATTTTCAGACATTGTCTCTTCAGCGGCAGATGATGGAGAACCTGATTATTGCACAGGCAAGACAGACAGCAGTATCCTTTTATTGTAGTGACTTTCTTTAGGTCAAACAATTACCAAAGGAATTTTGGGTTGGTCTAGTTTTAGGTTCAATACACATTTTGATCTTACCTCTGGCAAATTGGTATCTAGAAATTGTGACTGTACATCAGTGGGTGAAGTTTTAGAATTTCCTGTTTACTGTAAAAGTAATAGCACTTATAGTCCCATTCATAGGGTAATGCCAACTAAATGCCAGTTTAATTCTGTGTCCTGCTAAAACCCTTGAGGCAGGAAAAGTAACAAAAATGACCCATGCGTTTGAACTAGTCAGATATATTGAACTAAAAATATTGCCAAATTCAACATTTTGTACATTAGATGTAACTTGCATGATATTGAAGAAAATAATTGAGGCAAGCATTGCTTCTAAGATGCTAGCAGCAATTTCATCTTGCATTAAGAAATCTGTAGAATTCAGAAACCTTAGTCCAATAAAATTTCATCTTCATGTTTTGTTTTCAATTTTCATTTGTTGTTCAGCTAATTGGAACTGCCCTTGCTTGGTTCCACTCTTGCCTATCTAATCGTAGCCGGAGCATCTCCAACAATGGCTTCTCTTCCCACCCTGCACCATTACCTCTGGAATCCCTCAAGGATCTATTCTTGGCCCCCTCCTATTCCTCATCTACACGCTGCCCATTCAAAGACACGGTGTCATGTTCCACATGTACACAGCGATACCCAGCTCTACCACTCCACCACCTCTCTTGATCCCTTCACTGACTCTGTGTTGTCAGCTTGCTTGTCTGACATCTAGTCCTAGATGAGCCAAAATTCCTTCAGTTAAACATTGGAAAGACTGAAGCCATCGTCTTTGGCCCCACCACACACTCCGTATCCTCACCACTGATTTAATCTGCTTCCCTCACCACTGATTTAATCTGCTTCCCTCACCACTGATTTAATCTCCTTCCCTCACCACTGATTTAATCTCCTTCCCTCACCACTGATTTAATCCCCTTCCCTCACCACTGATTTAATCCCCTTCCCTCACCACTGATTTAATCCCCTTCCCTGACCACTGATTTAATCCCCTTCCCTGACCACTGATTTAATCCCCTTCCCTCACCACTGATTTAATCCCCTTCCCTGACACTGTCTCTGGTTGAAGCTAACTGTTCACAACCTCAGTGTTCTATCAGACCCTGAGATAAGCTTCCGACCCCATTTCCTCTCCATCACAAAGACCGCCTACTTCCACCTCCGTAACATCACTCAACTCTGTCCCGCCTCACTCCATCTGCTGCTGAAGCCCTCATCCATGCCGTTGTCATCTCCAGACTCGACTATTCCAATGCTCTCCTGGCCAGCCTTTCATCCTACACCCTTCATAAACTTCAGCTCATCCAAAACTCTGATGCCTGTATCCTAACCCACACCAAGACCCGCTTATCCATCACTCCTCTGCTCGCTGACCTAAATTTGCTCCCAGTCTCCAACGCCTCCAATTTAAAATTCTCATCCTCATGTTCAAATCATTGCCTCACTGTACCCTCCAGCCCTAATATTCACATCAAGGTGCTGATTGTTCTCTTCATGTAATTATTTTTAATGTAAAAGTCATACAGAAGTGTGATTAAAATGTGGAACATGACACCACCGCAAACGCCAAACCCTAACCACCCCCAACTCCATCCCTCTCCCTGGCCACTGTCTAAGGCTGAGCCAGACCGTTCGCAACCTTGGCGTCCTGTTTGGCCCTGAGATAAGCTTCCGACTACGTATCCGCTCCATCACCAAGTCCGCCTACTTCCACTTCCTTAAAATCGCCTGCCTCCGCCCCTACCTCAGCTAATCTGCTGAAACCCTCATTCATGCCTTTGTTACCTCTAGACTCAACTATTCCAATGCTCTCCAACCTGGCCTCCAATCTTCCACCCTCCATAAACTTGAGCTCATCCGAAACTCTGCTGTCTGTATCCTAACTCACACCAAGTCCCATTCTCCCATCACCCCTGTGTTCACTAACCTATGTTGGCTCCTGGTCCGGGAATGCCTCGATTGTAATATTCTGATCCTTGTTTTCAAATCCCTCCATGGCCTCGCCCCTCTTTATCTCTGTAACCTCCTCCAGCCCTACAACCCTCCAAGATCTCTGTGCTCTTCCAATTCTTGCCTCTTGCCCAACCCTGATTTTATTTGCTCCACCATTGGCAGGCATGCCTTCAGCTGCCTAGGCCCTAAGTTCTGGAATTCCCTCCCTAAATTTCTCCGCCTCGCTACCTCTCTCCCCTCCTTTAAGACACTCCTTAAAACCTACCTCTTTGACCAAGCTTTTGGTCACCTGTCCTAATATCTCCTTATGTGGCTCGGTGTCAAATTTTGTTTAATAATGCTCCTGTGAAATGCCTTGGGATGTTTTACTACGTTAAAGGCACTATGTAAATGCAAGTTGTTGTTGTTCTAGTGATTTGTAAAGAGTCCTTTCATTGGGTCCGGCAATGTACAAACAGTGGTTTTATCTTGGCTCTGGAAGGTTGACCCTGTCTTTGAGAGGGTCAAGCCAGTGTTTTAGGGTCTATGTCAAGAAACCTGATCATATGTGTAAACTTTTCCATTCTTTTCTCAACACTCCTGCCTTTCAAAGAACCTAGAAGTAATGTTTACAATCTTGAATGGTTAACTTCTGGGAGCTTAAGGTTATTTGTTTTTGCATTTAACAAAAAAAAAGATAATCGTGCACTCTTAAAGTGATATTTATTCCTGTTCTTTTTGTGTAACTTTAAATATTCTGGAAATCCAGTAGTTGTCAAAATACAGAAAGTGAGCAATAATCCGTAACAGTGTATTGTATAGCTGCAAAGAAAGATGGAAGAACGGAGGCTGAGACTTCAAGAAGAAGCCAACAGGTGAGAAGCAAAGCCTTAAAACTGCATTATCAACATGATTTTCCGCCTCCAACCCCCATAATTGCTCAACTAGTGTGTGCACTCCTTGTTCTGTTATTTTTAAGAACCTTTTTAGTCTAGAAAATTGGTTTAAATTTGATATAAAATCTACATATGATATTACATAGGCAAGAGATTATAAGAAACGGAGACTAGAGGGCCGATTTTAACTCTGGGCAGGAGCAGATGGCAATCCCGCATGGGAGTCTTTGTCGGAGGCCCAGAAGTTTTTAATTGCTGGGCCTCATTTGAATGTCACCAGTCAGCTACTCAGCTGTTCTGGTGGAAAGTGGCAGCTGGCTGGTGGAAGGGAAATGAAGATTGGGGGGCCTTCCAGCACTGAGAGAACGCTGCCAGCACCTTGTAAGTCTGGGGGTCTTGTGGCTGAGGAAGGGGCGGAGAGCCTAGCGCAGCAGAGCCTTATGGGATCTGGGGGAGGAGGAGTGCTGGCTTCCCATGGCAGGACGGTTGTGACACGCGCCCCGGTCAGGAGTGGGTTGAAATTCCACCGAATCTCATATAAGTCATGGGACCCCGATTTGCATTTATTAATGAGGCTCCCACCAGACTCAAACAGCATTAAAATCACAGATCGGTGGGAATGGAGCTGCTTTGCTTTACCTGCTCCTCCCGCTCATCTCCCACTGATCGGCGAGAGTTAAAATCGCCCAACACATGGAGGGAAGAAAGGAACTACTGGACATTACTTAAAAGTGCTATTGTTTGAGACAAAATTTCAATGCATCAATTGCACACTGCTGCTGCTCCTTCTGCAGCCTTCCCCCCCAACCCCAGGTCTCCTTGCTGGCTCGGTTCCACAAAGAAGCCATTGGTTCCCCCCCCCCCCCCCCCCCGATCGGCGAACGGCCTGTCATGACTCAATTAGCACTGGTAGGTTACTGATTTTATTTAAATGAGGCCCAATCACCAAAATTGATCCTGCTGGTGACATCGGGTGGGTGGTGCGATTGCTCCACCCACCACCTGCCCAATATATGCTTGAAATGAAAATGGCCCCCATAGGTTGTGTGCATGTGTGTTTTGAATTTTTTTTTAAAATCCTATGTACCATCATCCTTCCTGTCTCTCAATCTGTTGGGTTAATGATCTCTGTCAAAAAAGTACTTCTTAGGCTTTGCATGCTTATGTACATGTTGCACAAAGGTCCGTTTTAGTTTAAGTATGATATGTTTCACTCAGAGGTTTAGGAATCCTTATAGCCTACTTGTCAGTGTTACAAAGAACTAAAAATAGTTGTCTGCAGATTCTTTTAAATCTTTTAACAGCCTTCTCTTTTTGGATTTCTCCCACACCTACACACATTCAATTTGGTTGGTGAGGAATATAACTTTTTTTTCAAAGAATGATGACACTTGTGTAATGATGAATAATGATATCTGTATGTAATGCAGTAAATAGAGAGATATTGCACCTAATGACTTTGTTTCCTTTTTAAGGAGGTTTTCAAACAGTGCAACACTGACCCCAGAGGAGGAGGAACAGAGAAATGTATATGCAAGCATTTTAGAGTTTGAGCAGGATCATGTAAGTACCAAAAGAAAATATCTGTTTCTGTTCAGATGTACTGAAACAAAATAAGGATTGATGTTTCATGTATCTATGATAAGTGTTCCTTTAACCAAACAAAAAGAATAATTTTATTTTCAAGAATCACAAGTAGTCCTAGCTGTCCATAATCCCTTTTTAAGATAACATTTTACAATTTACCATCTTTAGAAATCACTGATTAAACATTAAAATAAAATAAATCATATGCACAAAATTCTATATAGGATGTGCAGACACAATGGACTTTTTAAAGAAGAAAGCTTAGTATTTGATTTTAATCAAGGCTTGGACAGTTTAGCAGACAACAGCTTGTGATTATTTTGTTGTAAAGCTGAAGGTTTTTCCCTCAGAATTGTATGTTGACAGCAATAGTTGTGAGTACCGTTTAATAAACTATCCCACAACCAAAGACAGTTGTACTGATGCTTTTTTTAATCTTGATTTGTAGGAGTGGCCCAAACAATGGAAAATGAAATTAAAATCACAACCTAATGACCTCGTGCTGGTGGCTGGCCTTGTATCCCAAATACTGAGGTACAGATTTGATATTTTTGTTTAACAGAATACCCTTGAAGACATTGGAACTGTTGCAACCCTCATAGTAATTTTTCTGTACAATTCACCATTAAAGATAAAGATTATTTATAACTGTTATTATAAATAGCTTATAACTGCAAGATTATTGCCAATATCTGGAAGAATAGATCATTGGAGGACCATAATTCAGTATTGAGCTTCATGCTTGATATTCACTATTGCAGCCTTCCAAATTCTAAATATGAATTCTCACCTTCAGACAACCAGCCTCCACGAAGCAAGACAGAATAAAACTCAGTTGGTTGGTCAGTTCTATTTTTCTTTTGGACTGGTCTGTTCTTAGGCAGGCCACTAGATGGAGCACCACATAAGATCAGTATAATTCTGCAAAAGTGCCACTCTTATTTTCTAATTCATCATTTTTAAGTTTTCTTTTCTTGCAAGGAAGATTTGCAACAATTTTTTTAAACTGATTTTCACGGATACGTTACAGTAATCAAATTTCGAGCCGACATGCTGCAGAAATGTTATACCTAGCAAACTACCCATCAGATGAATTAAAGATGTCTAGGGTTTTTTTTCCCATACACTTTCCTCCTCTCCCACCCACATAAGCATAGGACTGCACCCAAACTGTGGACAGATATATGGACTCTTTAAGATCTCAGGGCACACCAACAACTAGGAACTATGTAAAAGCAGAATAGTTTAATTTCCTTAATCCTCTGTTGGTGGAAATGTACCCAGCATGAACTCAGGAAAGAGGGAGAAATCTAGAATATGGCACCATCTGAAAAGAGCAAAATACTGATCCATTTGTACAATCATGCTTTCCAAAATATATTTCCTTCTGTGTGGTTGCAAATATTGGCACACTTTCAAGGACCTCCTGTCCTAATTTCAGAAAGACCATATCAACTATCCAAAGGAAAACATGTCAGTTTTTATTTGCAAACAGCAACACAAATAATGTGCCAATAAGTCACCAAATATAGAAAAATTCCGAAATCTATTTAGTTCAAGTACCCTCCTGGAACTTCTCATGATAACCCTTAAGGTGTTGGGACTCTGTTTTGAAAACATGCAGTGGACAAGTCCAAACTACAATTGCAAGGTTTTTTAGCAAAATTATAAACCTTTTAGCTGTACTTTAAGTACATCCTATTGAGTAGAATGTCTAACTTCTTTCCCACAATCTTTTAGACACCTCAGGATGTACATAATAAAGTATGCTGCAGTCCAAAACAATTTTTTTTTCCAGTTTTCTTCTCTCCTGTCTTTGGCTATTGCTGGGATGCTGCAGTCCTCTGATACCTCACCTAAATGGTCATTCTTAACATGTGAGCCAAGATGGTGAGTGTCTGCAAGCTGTTCAACCATATATATCAGAGGCAAGCCTGATCCTATCTTCAACTTCCCCCCCCCCCCCACCACCACACACACCCCCCCACCCCCCCCCCCCCCCCCCACACACACACACACACACACACACACACACACACACACACACACTCCAGTAAGAGTTACTTGATGGTGATCAGGAGCAGAATCCTCAATGAACCATCTACCCGCTAGTTTTGTGGCGTTGAGAGACTAATTAGCTAATGTAACACAAACTGGGCTTTAAATCCGAGGTCTTCTGATCTGTATGTCTTAGTACCACACTAGGCATCAGGGGAGATCAGATAACACTAACTTTAGTTTTAAAAAGTATTTGTAAGCAACATTTCAAAAATAGATTACTTAGAGTGTGATACTTAATCTGCTGAACAAAGGCTGCAAAAGAAAATTTCTAAATACTTTCCTTGAAAATAATTTATGGAGGGATTTATGTTTCACTCTACAAGCTATTTTACTGTTTTCCACAGACTTTTGAAAAGTGGCCTAACTGTGGCCTGCCTTGGTGTAATCTTTTGCAGTTGATCCTCAGTTTGGGTGCTTGTGAGTGCTAGTCATTGGCTTTATAATTTTACCGAGGATTTCCAAGGACTGACTATCCAGGGACTGACTCTAATTTGTTGACACTGTACACAGTGTCACACAACTTTTTAAAGTGTGAAACCAATTCCAATTTCAGCACAAGAACTCATTTGCTGGAAGGCTATCCTTACTACAAGAATGTTAATATTTAATTCTTCTCGGCACAGAGGGACCATTTATCATTTGTTTGAAAACTGTATCATTCATGCCATTTACAAGAGTGTTTTTGGGTGTTGACAAAACACTGATTTAAAAAAAAAATTCAGCATGATTCACTTTGACTATTTATTCACTTGTGATTGTTTATATTGGAACATTCCCTGATTCAGTTTTGTTCACACAAATGCCCTTTTATATTGATAATGAAATATCACTATGATAATGTCAAAGAATTCACTGTTTGATATATTTGTTTAAAATTTGCTTCTGGACCCTCTCTTGGGATAGTTGAACAAATGTTTTTTTTTAATTCGTTCACGGGATGTGGGCGTCGCTGGCAAGGCCGGCATTTATTGCCCATCCCTAATTGCCCTCGAGAAGGTGGTGGTGAGCCGCCTTCTTGAACCGCTGCAGTCCGTGTGGTGACGGTTCTCCCACAGTGCTGTTAGGAAGGGAGTTCCAGGATTTTGACCCAGCGACAATGAAGGAACGGCGATATATTTCCAAGTCGGGATGGTGTGTGACTTGGAGGGGAACGTGCAGGTGGTGTTGTTCCCATGCGCCTGCTGCCCTTGTCCTTCTAGGTGGTAGAGGTCGCGGGTTTGGGAGGTGCTGTCGAAGAAGCCTTGGCGAGTTGTTGCAGTGCATCCTGTGGATGGTGCACACTGCAGCCACAGTGCGCCGGCGGTGAAGGGAGTGAATGTTTAGGGTGGTGGATGGGGTGCCAATCAAGCGGGCTGCTTTATCTTGGATGGTGTCGAGCTTCTTGAGTGTTGTTGGAGCTGCACTCATCCAGGCAAGTGGAGAGTATTCCATCACACTCCTGACTTGTGCCTTGTAGATGGTGGAAAGGCTTTGGGGAGTCAGGAGGTGAGTCACTCGCCGCAGAATACCCAGCCTCTGACCTGCTCTCGTAGCCACAGTATTTATGTGGCTGGCCCAGTTAAGTTTCTGGTCAATGGTGACCCCCAGGATGTTTACACCTCATAGAAATCTAATCAACTTTTAAAAAATTTAAGAAACTCTACACCCCACCCCACAACTATTATGCATCAATGTTTCTTGAAGATATATATCATTGAATCAATAATCATTGAGGGAATAAATGGCTTTTAAAAGTTATGTAAATGGCATGCCTGAAAATTCATTTCTATTTCCAGTACTGATATAATTCATGTGAAGTGAACTGTGATTTAATTTGAAGATAGTTTTTATAATTGTTTTTCATGTTTATCTTAAATACTTTTATCAAGGATTGTTAATTGGAAGATTCTTGTTCTTAATGTAGTTACTTCTGAATAAAAGTCTGCAGGGTTCAGGATTTTGTAAAGTGAGAATTATGCAGTAAAACTCTGAGCTTAGCTCAGGTATATGTTTATCCAGGTTGTTTTTTTCCCCCTCTTCCCAACAGCAGTTGTGAATTAATTTTGTTTTTCGTCAATCTGTTTCATTCTGTAGCTGTTCAGAATATCCAATCTTCCAACTACTGAAGAAACTACAGTGTAGGATCTACAGCAAGCTCTATCCTATTGTGAATAAGCATTTTTCTGACCTGTCTAGCGTCACAGATCTGGGTGTAGGCACAGGACTGTACACAACCCCTTCCCATTGTTCAATGAAGACAGATGTAACATCATCACTCAACAAGGGAAGCAGGTTAAAGTCTTCCAAAAGTGCATGTTGTTTGGGGTCCATTCAAGATCACAATAAAATGAATAATGGTGGATTAAGACATAGTTCCTCTGTTAGCTCAGTGGCATTCACTGAACAGCATAATACTAGCTCAGATACTAGTGAGCAGAGAGGACTGGCACAAAATGTTGCAGATCAACAAATCAACACTACGACGATTGTTACGCCAGATTCGATGGCTGACAAAGACAGCCCCTTTGAAGATTTAGAACACTACGTAATGAAGTTTGAGCAACAACCGGGAAGCATTACAAGTAACTTGATGCAGATGACAAACACTGAACTTCTTCACCAAATGGAAGATATTCCATTGCAAAATCACCTGAAGACTATTGTAACAGATGTACATAATTCAATAGGTAATGTACTCATTCCCTCCACACCTTTGACTGGTTGTAACTGTTCTGTGGTTCCAGTGCATGCTGTGGCGAGGAGATTTGGTGGTCAGAATGGGGAAAGTCGCTGTGAATTCTGCTACTGGGTAATACTGGCATGTATTTTTGCATTGTTACTAGTGTAATGCACCAGGTTTACATCAGCAGAGTTTCAAAATCTACAATTCAGTTGGTATATACTACACTATGGCACCGATTTTAATTGCCCCCGCCTGATGCCCCCTGCCCCCGGCTGGGGGGCAGTTAATATAAGACCAGTCACTTACCCCACTCTGATCCTGCTGCCTCCCGCCGTGTCCCGATCTTAACCTGCTCTTTTGAGCAGGCGAGCATAACACCCGCAGGAAGACCTACTTTAAATATGCAGATTGGGTCTGATGATGTCACCAGGACCTGATCTGCAATTTTAGTTGATGGCCTGAGTGAGGGAGCAGTGACAGCTTCCCATATATGGAGTTAGGTCACAGATCAGCTATGATCTCGTTGAATGGCGGAACAGGCTCGAGGGGCTGAATGGCCTATTCCTGTTCCTATGTTCCTGTCGAGAGCTGGAAGCCAGAAGAGGCCCGGAAGGTAAGTTTTAAAATTCTATTTTAGGTTTTCTTGTGGGCCGGATTGCTCCTCCAGATCTCACATGGAAGCCTTGGGCATCCCTTGTTCCTGGCTCCACTGTTCCCCCCCCCACCCCGATCGTCCCCAGGGCCTTCTTTTCCCCCCTCCCGACCATCCCCAGGGCCTTCTCTCCCCCCTCCCAATCGTCCCCAGGGCCTTCTCTCACACCTCCGGAACGTCCCCAGGGCCTTCTCCCCCAACCCCTCACTGACTGCCGGGGACCATTAACACGGCTCCCCGGCTGTGGCCTCCTGCCACCAGATGCCCACTCCCACCCGCCGGCCAGGTAGTCAATCTGGCCGGGTGTCAGGAAGGACTCTGCAAATATTTATTCAAATGAGGCCCTACCATTAAGATCGGCAGGGCCTCCATGTCCCCGACATTGCTGGGTTTGTCGCCCGATACCAGGCTCCCATGCACCTTACCCACCCCCTGTAAAAATCGAGGCCTATATTGCAACTTATCCAGCTTTCAATCTGCAGAATAACCAGGACATGTATAGTGATGTGACAGATGAACTCTTTTTTTTGGATTATTTACTGCTGTTCATTCACAGCCCTACTTATTTAGTGTGTCTCTCAATGAATCAAACTTATTAAATAGTTAATCTTTTATGTTTCAGTCACAGAGACCTGGAAAATAAATTTGCATCCGTTTTTTAAAAAAGCAATAGTTTTGATTTATACCATGTGTAGTGCAGTCTCCGGGTAAACATCTTTTGTATTTCATGGGGATATATCACAGCCATCACTGGAGCTATCCACTGTCTGCATACATATATAGCCTGTATTTATAATAAATCCTTCCATCCAATTCTTTACATTTAACAATTTCTGTTGACATTGATTCATAGTTTTAATTGTTTATGTATTTATGTATAATACCAGTTTATCTTCAGTGACATATATAAATAGTTTTAGGTTGTTATTTCTTCGTGCTGCTGGTGATGGTACTCAATACACCATAATTGGAATTGGAGTGATTCGATCTCCGAGGATACTCCCTCTGCCTCCAAACATCTCCCTCTGTGATCTTCTTTCTCGCTCTTGTGCATGCATGCTCTTTCTTTTTCTTTCTCTTTATTGCAGTCTTTTTATTTCTTCCTTTATTTTCTTTTGTTCTCTCTCTTTCTCTATTTTTGTTCTTTCTCTCTCAGGTGCTAGTCTTGGCTTAGTGGTAGCACTCTCGCCTCTAAGTCAGAAAGTTGTCAGTTCAGGCCCCATGTTGGAGGTGCCATCTTTACAATAAAATATTGTAAAGGTGGCACCATCTGCCTGCTCAGACAGATGTAAAAGATCCCATGGTACTATTCAAAGACGAGATGGAGACTTCTCTTATTGTCCTGGCCAACATTTGTCTCCCAACCAACAAAAAACAGATTACCTGGTAATTTATCCCATTTCCATTTGTGGGACTTTGCTGTGCACAATTTGACTGTTGTATTTATCTACTTTACAACAGTGACTACACTTCAAAAGTGCTTTATTGGCTGTGAAGTGCTTTGGGGCATCCCAAGGTTGTGAAAGGCACTATGTAAATACAGTTTATTTCTTTTGTTCTCTAGTTATCATTCTTTCCTTTCTTTCTTTCTCTTTGCTTTTCTCTCTCTTTGCTTTTCTCTCATATTAATTCCTCTTTTCCACTTTGTAGCTGGGTTATGATTTGTTGTACACTTGCACGAAATCTGGTGTAGTTGCCGTCTTGTTTTGCTTTCGTTATGCACAATTGCAAACTTCAAAAATTAATAAGTCAGATATCACCTGGAGCTGCAACATGCTTCTGACTTTATTTTTTCCCCAGGGAATAACTAAGGCAGGTGCAATATCCAACATAGTTGCCCTGTGTGTTTTTATGGGGATCTGATTGTTTCATGTTTTACAGGCTCACTATTGCAGGCTTACAGTATTAATGATATTAGACACAAATTTTCGTAATCTAGATGGATGTAAATTTGCTGCAAATTAGATAATAGAGTTGAGATTTTAAGTTAGTGGGTCTGATTTTTCTAATGTTACGGGGACATTTGAGACTGAACAACATCATTTTTAATTGAGGTCCTAGGAGGAAGTGGAGCAAGAAGAGAAAATTAAAATGTTTTAGATAAGCTCAATGTAAATGTCTTGCAACCTATTTTTGTTATGCTGAATAATTGCTAGTTATTCTGCTGGGAGTTGCATAAAAATCTGTATCCCTTATTTTCAAGATCAACTTCTTCTTAAAATCAAGAGAAAGGGGTTTAAAGAGGAGAGTTTTTGATATGAATAGTGTTAATAAAAGCCAGGATTGACATTGTTGTTGGTCTGTCAGGTACAAGGAGGACACTGAGGAAATACTGGAATTACATAAATTAAATGTGAAACAAAACTAACCACTAGATGTCAGTGTGGTTTCAGCTATATGGATTTAAATTAAATTTTGACAAAAAAATGTATTTCACAAAAAAAATCTGGATAAAGAAGGCCCTTCGGACTGACCTAGCTCATTCATCCAGAAAGATTTTACAATTATCCCTCGCCCACTGCAGGATCTAATTGTTTCTTAAATGATTCCAGGGTTTTCACCTCCAACACTGTACTTATTACTAGCGTGTTCATCACTCTTTGGTATGAAGAACTTCCTGATATGAGTCTAAAATTTACCTTTTACTGGTTGAACCTGTATTCTGTTGTCCTACTCTCACGGTTTAGTTTCAAGCAATTTTCAGTACTGTTTACTATCTTAGTACCTCTATTAGATCACCTCTCAATTGCCCTCTTTCCATGCTGCAAAGTCCGTGTTTCTCCAGCCTTTCCTCATAGCTCAGTCCTCTGACCTAGGGATCAGCCTCATTGCTGTTCTCTGAACTATCTTCAGGGATTAAATATCTGATTTGGCCACCAGGACTAGACATGGTGATCTGACCATAGCACTGTACAATTTGTGCACAACTTCGTACAACTTGTGGTCTAGTGTTTTGACTATACAGTTCAGTATTCTATTTGCTTTGTGGTTGGACATGTTGTGCACTGAGTCTGTTAGAATCCCTAGTTTTCTTTCAACATGATCCTTAGCTACTTTGACAACATTCATTTATGCTGCCCATTTTATTCTTCCTTTTGCTGTACATTACATTTGCCCATGTTACTTTTTTGTGCCATTGTTCCAACCCATATTTAGTCATTTATGAGCTGTCACATGAGTTTCTGAATCCAAGTTGCTCAGGAAAAGTGAAAGAACTTGTATTTATATAGTGCCTTTCACAACCTTGGAACACCCCAAAGTGTTTCGTAGCCAATTTGTGCACAGCAATGTCGCACAACAGAAATGAGATAAAAGACCAGATAATCTGTTTTAGTGCTGTTGATTGAAGGATAAATATTGGCCAGGACACTAGGAGAACTTCCCTGCTCTTCTTTCAATAATGCCATTCAGGTGGATGCTTTTCCATCCACCTGAATGTGAAGACAGGACTTTGGTTTAGCATCTCATTAAAGACAACAGCTCCGACAGTGTAGCACTCCCTCAGTACTGTACTGGAGTGCCAGCCTTATGCCAACCATTATGTGCTCAAGGACTGGGGTTTGAACCCATGACCTTTTGACTCGGAGGCGAGAGAGCTACTACTGAGCCAAGATGTGGAACAATATGGTGCCAATTATGTTAATAAAAGTGTTAAAGAACAGTGTTAGAGGTACTAAACAGTATAGAAAATGACTTTAAGCTAAACTGTGAGAGTAGGACAAGGGAATACAGGTTCAACCAGTAAAAGGTAAATTTTAGACTCATATCAGGAAACTCTTCACACCAAACATGTCTGGATGAAGAAGGCCCTTCAGACCTGTACTGTTTACTGTCTTAGTACCTCTAACATTGTTCATTAACCCTTTTATTAACACGGTTGGCACCATATTGTTTCACATCTTGGCTCAGTAGTAGCACTCTCCCACGTGGATCTGTGGGACCACCACATTTAGTACTCCCCTCTGCCCCATCCTGATATAACTCCTCAAATTAGAAACTGCTGCTTTCTACCCTACATCCAATTTTTTTTAATCCCAATACTGCTGCTTTTAGCTTAACTAGTAGCCTTTTGTCTGAAACTTTTATTAAATGCTTTTTTGAAGTGGTCCCAGTTTCGTGGGACGTTTTTCTATGTTAAAAGCACTAAATAAATGCAAGTTGTTGTTACGTAGCAGGATTCAGATAAATGAACCTTATAAATATGGACAATTTGTTTACGCCTTGATTTAAATTCCAAGCTGGGTCTTCATAGATGTAGGGGAACCATTGCAATTACTATTATGCAGTATTGACGGTATGAAAGTCACCAGTGTAAATTTACTGAGATTCTCTAAATTTGAACACTGTAAGTTACATATAAACTAGATATTGTCTTTTCAGCTTGGCTGGATATCATTTTGCTTTAACATTCTTGTCTGCTCTTTTTTTTACAGACAGATTACTGTCCTTGTGTATTCTGGCTTTTGAACCTCTCAACACTGCGACTGGAAAAGACCAGTGTTTGGCCAGTATTGAGGAGACTTTGTTCCAACCTATCTGGATGTTCCTTTTGGCTCTGTTTAGGTATTGTGTTACATATAGGTCTTAAAATGAATGGAAATCTGAATTTTTAATTTGGAAAAAATAAGTTTTTGAAAGCAGAACAAAGCATTTTTTTGGTGTAGTTGAGCTGAATGTGGTTACCAAAATTGTTTTCTTGTATGTTATCTTGGTAAAATGCAAATGCATTTTGGAATTCAAAATACTGTGTACTATAATATTTGCTATACAAGTTATATCTTCATACATGATTTTATTACTTTTTTTCAACAAAAACTGACATATATTGGTATGATGTCTTTTTACCAAAATGGTAATAGAAAATACAGGTTTTTATAGTATGTATCCATTACTTCAAACTCAAGTGTTGAGGCTATATGTTCTCCCTTTGCTCCATCACTGGTGGCCATGCTTTCAGCTGCATCAGCCCCATGCTCTGGAATTCCCTTCCTAAACCTCTCCACCTCAATGTCCTCCTTTAGCATCTTTTTTAAAACCCACCGACTTCACCAAGTTTTTGGCCACCCTTCCTAATCTTCTTTGCCCTTGTGTCTGTTTCACCTTGCACCTCTGTAAAGCACCATGGGAAGTTTTTCTACATTAAAGGTACTATGTCATTACAAGATGATGATGATGATGAAGAGGAAGAAGGAATAAATATGGTTACAGGATTCTCTGTTGGGGATAAGCTAGGATAATGTGCATCAAGGGAATTTCCTACAGCATATGTGCTCTATAACATTGAGACTTCAGGGCTTGTCTTGTCAACTACATAAACACTTGTGATTTCCTCTGCTCCCAATTGTACTGCATGTTTTGTGTTGCAGCAAATGTTTAGTGGAGAGGAGGGGAAAAAATATGATCAGATTCTTCACAAAATTAACTCCACATTTTCAGTGCTATGGAATAGACTTATACAAGCAATCCTATGCTGCGCACCATCCCAACATGTCCACTCATCCAAAACAGCTGTTCACATTGCCATGTATATGTAGGAGTCATTAGCAAATTCATCATACCAACATTTCTTTTCATCTGTGGTGTTAGACATATCCACTTTTTTTTAATATTTATTCTCTGAATGTGGGCGTCGCTGGCAAGGCCCACATTTGGTGCCCATCCCCTAGTTGCTCTTGAGAAGGTGGTGGTTGGCGTTCTTCTTGAACCACTGCAATCCATGTGGTGAAGGGTCCAGGATTTTGACCCAGCAATGATGAAGATCCAAGTCAGGATGGTGTATGACTTGGAGGAGAACTTAAAGGTGATGGTGTTCCCATGCACTTGCTGCCCTTGTCCTTCTAGGTTGGTGGAGATCACAAATTTGGGAGGTGCTGCCAAAGAGGCCTTGGCGAGTCGCTGCAGTGCATGCTGTAGATAGTACACGTTGCAACCACGGTATGGCGGTGGTTTAGGGATGGATGTTTAGGCTAGTTGATGAAGTGCCAATCAAGCGGATTACTTTGTCTTGGATGTGTCACGTTTGACAGGAATTTTGCTGACTTAGCTATTTTGCTTTTACGGGGCAAATCAATGTCCCTCTTTAAGACAAATCATCTTCCGATAAGAAATTTGGCTTTGGAGACAGACATTGATTGTAACATTTTAGATGAGCAGTGGAGCTATTTCTTTAACAGTTCATGCATCCTGCCTTTGCCTGCTGTGTGTCTAAAATAATGCATGTCTCACACAACTATTTACCTTCACACTTGAAACGGCTGTCAACCTGCCACATTTTAGAAAGGCTGTGAAGGATTTGGTAGTCTCTTCCACATCTTCTGGACTTGTTCAATTCCAGTCTAGTTGAGTTACTATTATGGCAAATGTCTGTTAGCCTGAGCTCGACTTTGGATTTCTAATGGAGTTTCTTTCGGATCCCAAACTGGATTGATTAATTGACCATCATCTATGTGCAGTATATAGCTGCATTCTGGTCATTTAGAATCAGGCAGGGCTACCATTATGATCTGCTTGGATCCAGGTGTTCTGAAAATTGCCTTAAACAAATACATTCATTGTGTCAGAATGAGGGTAGGTTCTAAATGCATTGGCATCCTTCCTAGAATAATGTAAGTGACTAAGAAGTTTCACCACGCACAGTATGGTGAAATATGTTGTAACATTCATTCTGTTTTCTTTTAGAAAAGTGAATGTACAGAGGGAAGTAGCACTCGACAAGAGCATGAAGTTATACAGGACAGCTGGCCCAGCAGATGTTGGTGTTACAGCTAAGCTCTTTCCCAAGGAATCTGCTTCCTCAAGTGATTCCTACCCTTATGAAGTGGCAGTGCAAGAGCTAAGGTTAATAACCAAAGAATATTGTCCACAAAAAAAACTTGAATGTATTGGTAAGCATTTTTTAGAAATATATATTTACTGAAATTCATGAAATCCAGTTCTCTCACTGGATGGCTACCCTCCCTACGGTTGAATTAGATTTTTTTTTTATTCGTTCATGGGATGTGGGCGTCGCTGGCGAGGCCGGCATTTATTGCCCATCCCTAATTGCCCTTGAGAAGGTGGTGGTGAGCCGCCTTCTTGAACCGCTGCAGTCCGTGTGGTGACGGTTCTCCCACAGTGCTGTTAGGAAGGGAGGTCCAGGATTTTGAGCCAGCGACAATGAAGGAACGGCGATATATTTCCAAGACGGGATGGTGTGTGACTTGGAGGGGAACGTGCAGGTGGTGTTGTTCCCATGTACCTGCTGCTCTTGTCCATCTTGCTCTATGCTTTATATTACCAAAAATTTAACTTTTGTCCTTTGAAGTTACAAATTAACCATTTGTAAAATCTTAACAAAAATCAAAATACTGCAGATGCTGGAAATCTGAAATAAAAACAGAAAATGCTGGAAACACTCAGCAGGTCAGGCAGCATCTGTGGACAGAACAAGTTAACATTTCAGCCTTACACCCCTTATAAGAACTAGAAGACCTTACAGATGAACAGAATAAATGGAAGGGGGAGAGGAAAACACAAACACATACACACACGGGAAAAGAAATAGAATGACGTGCTTAAGTGGAAAGCAGGAGAAGGTTAAATGGCACAAGCAATATAAGTAATAGAAGGCATAATGAGAGAAATCAAAGACATTAAAAAAAGATATTTTGCAATACATGATGTATAAGTAGAGGACACCATCCAACGTGTTGTGTGGCACTATCGCCGTGCTAAATGGGATAGATTCAGAACAGATCTAGCAGCTCAAAACTGGGCATCCATGAGGCGCTGTGGGCCACCAGCAGCAGCAGAATTGTATTCCAGCACAATATGTAACCTCATGGCCCAGCATATTCCTCACTCTACCATTACCAACAAGCCAAGGGATCAACCCTGGTTCAATGAGGAGTGCAGAAGAGCATGCCAGGAGCAGCACCAGGCATACCTAAAAATGAGGTGCCAACCTGGTGACGCTACAACTCAGGACCACATGCATGCTAAACAGTGGAAGGAACATGCTATAGACAGAGCTAAGCGATTCCACAACCAACGGATCAGATCAAAGCTCTGCAGTCATGCCGCATCCAGTCGTGAATGGTGGTGGGCAATTAAACAACTAACAGGAGGAGGAGGCTCTGCAAACATCCCCATCTTCAATGATGGCAGAGTCCAACACGTGAGTGCAAAAGACAAGGCTGAAGCGTTTGCAACCATCTTCAGCCAGAAGTGCCAAGTGGATGATCCATCTCGACCTCCTCCCGATATCCACACCATCACAGAAGCCAGTCTTGAGCCAATTTGATTCATTCCACGTAATATCAAGAAACGGCTGAGTGCACTGGATACAGCAAAGGCTGTGGGCCCCGATAACATCCCAGCTGTAGTGCTGAAGACTTGTGCTCCAGAACTAGCTGCGCCTCTAGCCAAGCTGTTCCAGTACAGCTACAACACTGGCATCTACCCGACAACGTGGAAAATTGCCCAGGTATGCCCTGTCCATAAAAAGCAGGACAAATCCGGCCAATTACTGCCCCATCAGTCTACTCTCAATCATCAGCAAAGTGATGGAAGGTGTCGTTGACAGTGCTATCAAGCGGCACTTATTCCCCAGTAACCTGCTCACTGATGCTCAGTTTGGGTTCTGCCAGAACCACTCGGCTCCAGACCTCATTACAGCCTTGGTCCAAACATGGACAAAAAGCTGAATTCCAGCGGTGAGGTGAGAGTGACTGCCCTTGACATCAGGGCAGCATTTGACCGAGTGTGGCACCAAGGAGCCCTAGTAAAATTGAAGTCAATGGGAATCGGGGAAATCTCTCCAGTGACTGGAGTCATACCTAGCACAAAGGAAGATGGTAGTGGTTGTTGGAGGCCAATCATCACAGCCCCAGGGCATTGCTGCAGGAGTTCCTCAGGGCAGTGTCCTCGGCCCAACCATCTTCAGCTGCTTCATCAATGACCTTCCCTCCATCATAAGGTCAGAAATGGGGATGTCCGCTAATGGTTGCACAGTGTTCAGTTCCATTCGCAACCCCTCAAATAATGAAGCAGTCCGAGCCCGCATGCAGCGAGACCTGGACATCCAGGCTTGGGCTGATAAGTGACAAGTAACATTCATGCCAGACAAGTGCCAGGCAATGACCATCTCCAACAAGAGAGAGTCTAACCACCTCCCCTTGACATTCAACGGCATTTCCATCGCCGAATCCACCACCAGCAACATCCTGGGGGTCACCATTGACCAGAAACTTAACTGGACCAGCCATATAAATACTGTGGCTACAAGAGCAGGTCAGAGGCTGGGTATTCTGCAGCGAGTGACTCACCTCCGGACTCCCCAAAGCCTTTCCACCATCTACAAGGCACAAGTCAGGAGTGTGATGGAATACTCTCCCCTTGCCTGGATGAGTGCAGCTCCAACAACACTCAAGAAGCTCGACAACATCCAGGACAAAGCAGCCCACTTGATTGGCACCCCATCAACCACCCTAAACATTCACTCCCTTCACCACCGACGCACAGTGGCTGCAGTGTGTACCATCCACAGGATGCACTGCAGCAACTCACCAAGGCTTCTTCGACAGCACCTCCCATACCCGCAACCTCTACCACCTAGAAGGACAAGGGCAGCAGGTACATGGGAACAACACCATCTGCACGTTCCCCTCCAAGTCACGCACCATCCCGACTTGGAAATATATCGCCGTTCCTTCATCATCGCTGGGTCAAAATCCTGGAACTCCCTTCCTAACAGCACTGTGGGAGAACCTTCACCACACAGCGGTTCAAGAAGGCAGCTCACCACCACCTTCTCAAGGGCAATTAGAGATGGGCAATAAATGCAGCCTCGCTAGTGACGCCCACACCCCATGAACGAATTTTTAAAAAAGGGATGAGGAATAGACATGTGAAAGGGCATCATAAAAAACAAGCTCCAGGACCCTGGTAGAAGAAAAAGAAAATCAACACCCAAGATGCAGCAAACTTGAAAGAATGGTGTTCCTATTTGGGTGGGGGGGGGGGGGGGGGGTGTGGTGAGGGGGAGAAGAGGACGGTCCCCACCCGAAGCACAAACCTGCACCCACCTCCCTGTCTGATGAAGGGCGCAAACTTTAACTTGTTTGTTCTCTCCACATATGCTGCCTGACCTGCTGAGTGTTTACAGCATTTTCTGTTTTTGTTGTAAAATTGTACCCTGTCCTAAATCTGATATGACGTGCATAAGCTCCTGACCTGCTTGTTCTTTTGGCATTGAATGTAATATCTTAAGTTGTTTTTTTGTGCAATAGACATGATTTCTCCACTGGTGTGAACCTGAGATGGTGAGAACTTAATTTTCCAGAGGCAGTAGTAGAGACGGGTACAATTTTCTCTTTTAAAAAGCATTTGGACAGTTACATGGGTAAGATGGGTATAGAGGGATATGGGCCAAGTGCAGGCAACTGGGACTAGCGTCGTGGTATAAACTGGGCGACATGGACATGTTGGGCCGAAGGGCCTGTTTCCATGTTGTAAACTTCTATGATTCTATCTCCTCCTAGCATTTTGAGACATTTCTGAGAGACATGATATATGAATGTAGAGTGTTATTTCTTCTCCAATCTTGCTGTGTGATGCTACCACTGGCACTCAGAAGGTGCAGGGCCAATCCACAAAGTGGCAGTTGGTGGTCGTAACAACCCAATGACTGCTTTCTTTTTTTCTCCTCTCCCTCAACAACCATTTTTGGAACACCGTGCCTCGCTGCTGTTACACGGTTGTTCCATGAAGACTAAACTTTTTGCCATATAGTGCTGTAAATAAACATTTTTTTTTAAAAGCACCAGACGATTAACAGGCAGGAAAAAAAACCTTACCACAAGGCATAACATTGATTTACGAATTTCAAGTTGTTTTGTGCATCTCTGAGGGGTAAATTAAAGGCATAAATGGTAGCAGATTTTTCTTTTCTTGTGACATTAGCACCTCTCCCATCTAGTGCAAAATTTATGGATGATTTAAATTTAACAATTTATAATACTATCATATCTTATTGCTACAGTACGAACATTGCGTCTTATATGTGAGTGTGCTGAACATTACTGCAATTCTAGGGAGGCTGGTACCCTGCATGTTGCTTCTGCAATGTAAGTATGATGCGTTTGCAGTTTAGTAAACTTTTATGAAACGATACATTGCTTCGTAATCTACCAACGATATTTTTTAGGTAACCTTCCAAGTTATTGCACAACTACCTGTTTGTTAGTTAGACCTGTGTTGTGCAGTTTAGTTTGATGAGGGTTTACTCAGCCAACTCAGGTTTTAATCATACTCTCATTTTTGTGCTTTTTGTCCCTCAGTCCACAAACCTATAAACTTCCCTAGACTCCCCTGTACAATACTTATTATTTCTACATTTTTTCTCTCATTAATCCCATGATTGTAACTGGCCTAACTGCCACTGTACTGATCAGAACTCATCACACAAACCTCTTTGGTGCTTACCACTCACTATCACCAAATTCTCTGGAAGCATCCAAATTTCCTTTGCAAACTTTTCAACACTCCCTGTCATTTAACTTTTACTACCCATTTGGCACTACAACCTCTCTTACATTCACTACGACCAACCTCTCACCTAATGTTTCATGGCTCCCCACCATTTCAGTATAACTCCCCAGCCTACCCCCTTCAACTGAAAAAAAAACAGTTTTTTTACATACTGTACTATTATCTATAAATATTTGACTTGCTATAAAAATTTTGACTTGCATTTTCTGTTAACTTTTTCCATTATAAATGTAGACATAGGAATTTATAATGGACATATAAAAATAAGGACAGAATATATAATTTTAAAATGGGGACATAATTATATCTGTATCCCTATCTCTGTAACCTCCTCCAGCCCTCGAACCCTCCAAGGTCTCTGCACTCCTCCAATTCTTGCCTCTTGCGCATCCCCGATTTTAATCACTCCACCACTGGCGGCTTTGCCTTCAGCTGCCAAGGCCCTAAGCTCTGAATTCCCTCCCTAAACCTCTCTGCCTCTCTACTTCTCTGTCCTCCTTTATGATGCTCTTTAAAACATACTTCCTCCTGTCCTAATATCTCCTTATGTGACTTGTGCTTCATCTGAAGATTGAAGTTGGTCTTGATTCCGCTCCTGCAATGCCATGGGAGATTGGCTAGTGTGTGTATATATATATATATACATATATATAAATAGACAAGATGTTTTTCATATCTATAAATAGATTTATATATATATATGAAAAACATCTTGTCTGTGCGCACTTCTTTGAATTATAAATGCCTTTGTCCATTTTCATAATTGAAACTATCAATGTAAACTTATCACACTGTAATTACACCCTCTCACCAATGGTGCTGTTGCAATGAAATAGAGTAAGCAGCTTAATATCAGAAAGAGCTAACCTTATTTCTGCCATTAGTTCAACTGTCAAGATATATGAAGTCATGATCTCAAACTGAGAATTGTACTCAGTGGTATTGGACCCCAAGTCTCAGCAATTCAATATGGAGGGAAGTTTTGTCCCATTGCCATTGCTACATTTTCCTCCTTATTGAGGTTATTACATAGAATTTTACAGCACAGAAACAGGCCATTTGGCCTAACAGGTCACGAGCCTCCTCCTGCCTTAGTTCTTCTCACCCTATCAACATATCCTTCTATTCCTTTCTCCCTAATGTGGAAAGTACATTTGGGATCTCCTTCAAATCTGATAATTGTTTTATTTCAGCTCTTAAAGAAGTAGATATACTCCCAAAAACTGTTAGCAAATCCATTAGCACCCACCTAGGTGAAAGCTTTGCTTTTAGTGTCTAAGCTTGCTTCCTTATTACTGTATGGAGAGTAGTACAAAGGTGAATTGGGTTTGTACAGGGGCTGAATAGCAATCTGTCAGTTATGCATAGAATGGTCTTTTAGTGATATTGCATTGGGGGTTAGAGTAGCCAAAAGGGAACAGTAGTGGCCCCAACTTCAGACCAGCTAGAAAGCCTTTCTGTCACAGTGGAACCCCAGGAAACAATGCTACAGGCTAGGAATTGTGCAATACTATGCAGCCACCCTGGGACACACAAGGATACTTCCCATCACTGAAATCATCAGAGCATCCTAGCAGGGAGGGAGCCACTATTCAAGAGTCTTCATACCAGGAAGAAAACTTCAAAATTTTCACTAAAACATCAAATAAATTACTGATATGTATATTATTTTCTCCTATACAAGACTCATCCAGAACAAGAAGCAAACCCCAGAGATTTTTTCTTAAATTATGTTTTAGCTCCTGGTTTCTTTCACTTGTATTCATGTCCCAAATTCTCTTCTCTCAGATCTGTATAAATTATATTTTTGCTAATGTTAGACATGTAATAAAATTGAAATTAAAACTGTCAAATGAAGTTGGCTTTGTTTATGGTATAGTTATGGGTTGAGGTATTATTTGTGAGGCTGACGGCAGTGGATAATGTTGTATGTTTACTCCATAAATCAGTAAGAGGTAGAGAATATTGAGTGAGAGAATTTGTAGAGAACCATACACTATTGTTTGGATTTTTATTTAAAAAGTAGTTATTGCTGAGTCCCAACAATGACTTACAAATGTTCCCAATAACTGCAGATCTTATATATGACGAGCTTTTACAAAAAGTAAAGGAACAATACTTCACTTTGATGCACAATGCAGCGTGCTTGCTAAACTGTAATTATTTACTATTGCAATCAAACATACTAAGCTAAAATGACAGCAACATTTTCCCTCTGAAAATTTTCCTTTGTCAAGATCATGTTAAGGTTTTGCTACCTCTGGTGCGCCAGCCTGCTCATTATTATTTTCATAACTGCTATGCTGTGTCTTGAAGTAGGGTAGAACAATATAGTCTCTTGCAACATATAGCACACATGCAAGATTCCCACATTAGAATTTTTGCCTGAACTTTTAGTAATAATACACCTGTAAGACTAGGTTTTGTTTTAAATACAATTGAATTCCTTTCCTGGGCCCCACGCTGGTATTTTAATAACCAGTTAAAGGATATCTGTATTTGATTGCTCACAAAGTTAGCATTTTTTCTACAGGCAGAATGCTGACCATTAATTACTGGTTAGGGGCAAATTTTCCTTTCAGATCACGTGGAGCTCTAAATGTAAACTAACATTTTATTCCAAACCAGATTGATAAACCTTAATAAATAAAATGCTGGAATAATAGTGAGCAATGTATTTAGAATTAATTTGATGCTTATTATTTTTCATCCGCTGGCCACCCTCCTGTAACTTCTTGCCCTGTGTGAACTATGATGAAGAGTGTTGGCAGATTCTTTGGCTGTAGAAAGCATAACTGCAGAACTCTATCCAGGCCCTGCCCAATATCAGTCCGTGGCGCATTTCCAATAGGGGTTGCTGGATAGCAATCCGGATCGGTGACTGTGGCATTTTTTTTTTCCTTCTCGAGCACAGGCATTGAGGCCAACTGGTAAAATGGTGACATGGTATACGGTGGTAGAAGTGGAACCAAATTCAGGTTTTACTGTAGTTAAATTCTGCTATGTCTGCGTGGAAAAGCTTGCTGATGCTTTAATATTAAATCCCAGAAAAGATCTTGCACGTTTTAACTTTTTGGATGGAGACCTTAAAGACCCAAAACATTAATGTGCCTCTTCCCCAGTCAGATGCTGATACATTTTTATTTTAATTTTTCTATTTTTAAAAAATATTTCTGAATACTTTATTTGTTTCAATTAACCCCGCCCCATTTATTTTCTTTTCACATATTTGGATTATTGTACCCCATTCTCCAACCAGTATAGCTTATAATCTCCCCCATACACAGCCTTTTACTTACATAACCAAGGTGGTTGGAAGAAGCATAAGTGTGAGTTTGTGAGGGGTAGGGATGTATTTATATATACATGTGATGTGAAATAGCCTCTCCATATGTAGGAGAACATTAGATATGTCCTTTTTTAAAAAAATTTTTTTATAGAATTTAAATTACTTCATATCGCTGAATTTTTGTTGTTGGTTTTCAGCCAGAGGTCAAACTTTAGTTATGGTTACCAGCTCCAAACAGATTGCATGACTCAGATGGTAGAGTAAACAGCTGAATAAACTATTGATAAGTTACTTTTTCAAGGAAAAAGGTAGAGATAAATTAGAATAGGTTATAATGGGGGAAGTAAAATTAAAATAAGAGAAACAGAGGAGAGAGAATGGGGAAGGGAAGGCTGAGTGAGATGTAAAATGTATGTTAATTTGTGTTTTGTCGAATAATGCTACTTACAATACTAAAACTAGTCCCAGCATTTGTACATTACTATTTGTTGCAGCTTCTATGAGCTGACAATGTTTTTGAAAAACAAATGGTCAACCAAAGAAGCCTAGAATTTCCCTCGAAATAAAGTTTAATAGATCATAAATATACTTAAAAGTTAAGCTAATGGGGGGAATGCAATTTTATGGTATCCATGCTTTTTTAAAAAAAAATTACAATAGTTGAAAGATAGCAGTTAATGAATTTTTTTAAAAATTTGATCACATAGTGTGCTTAATTTTTTTCAGTTCTTGCTAATGCCTTCAGAAAACATTCAAGTATTTGTGTGCAGCTAAGTTACCTTTACACTAAGCAAAGTAAAAAGAATGTGGTAATTGTGACCAGAGTAATCTGCATTAAATTTCTAGTTTTCAAAGGTCCAGTATTAAGTTTAACTAAAAGACCTCAGCTTGAAGTATTTGATCTTGAATTCGATACTCAGTTATTGCATCAGCTGAAACCTTTATTGTTTAGACAAATATTTGGGTTACACAATACAAACCACAACGAACCCAAGAAATATTGGCATGTAATCTTGCTCTACAGGAGGAAAGTTAATGCCAGTCTTAGAGTAGTGTTTGTTTCGTGGATTTCCCAAGATTGTTCTGTACAATTGCGATATTGCAGTGTAATAGCAATATCCATCAGAGACAACTAGAACTAATTGCGCTTGAGAAGGTTAAGCAAGATTTAATAGCGGTTTTCAAAATTATGAACGGGTTAAAAGTGAAGGATTGTTTCCACAGGTTGGCAAATCGATAACAAGGGGGCAAGAGAATTATCTTTAAAAGAGCAAAAGGGAATTTAGAATTTATTTTGCACAGAGGTTTATTAGAACATGGAATGCTTTACATCAAGTGGCTTATAAAATCATTTCAAATTGAATTGGATAAGTATTTGAAAAGGAAGAATATAGAATGATATGCAGAAAGAGCAGGGAAATTGTAGTAGAATAGATAATTCCAGTGGAAGAGCTAGCACAGGCATGATGTCTGAATGGTCTTCATGTGTGCTGTAATTTCTGGGATTTCCACGTTCCCTGCAAGTGACATTTAGGAGTGGATAACTTCATCCCTGGTAGGCTGGAGATCCACTGTCAGATAAATTGTTAGCATTTTGGTTTAAGTAACTTATAACCAATAGTGGAAACGCTAAGGGGTAGATTCTGCTCATCAGCACCTGGCCAGTAATCTGATGGAGCAGATCATCCCCCCCCCCCCCCCAATTGTGGAATCCACTTGATATCATTCCATTGATTTATTCTATTGATTTCAATGGGTGGATTCGACAACAAGCAGGCGATCCACTGCATCAGATTAGCAACCAGATGATGAAGACAAAAATCTACCCCGAAGGCTTCAGTTATACAAAGTTGGCCAGTATTTATAGAGTGTGAAATGCAGTGCCGAGACCCGCATTATAGCATGGGGCTACATCTGGCTGCCTCTTTCATTCTGCACATAGTGCGTACCTGCACTCCATCCCCCAGTGGTTACTTCTTAATAAGGTCCAAACCCATTTCACTTGGAGAGGAGAGAGCTTACTGTCATCAGAAATGGAGACTTCTTTGGGCCAATTACAATATAATTTAAATATAAATGGGATACTAACTCTATGGAGAATTATTATTATAAGTACTTAATCATTGAGGTTCATACTTAGCTTCCAATATTATAAACTAATGCTAAGTAGAGACTTAGAGAAATTAATATAATTTGTCCTGATTAGTGACTGACAGAGAAATGTCCCTAATTCTGTGACATGGATGTACTGAACAACGTCTCCCTGTCCATTCTTTCTTGACAATCTCAATATTTGCAGGGTTGCATGGAAGAACCTCTTCAATAATTTTATTTGCATGTTGAGGTCAGTGTAAAGATCATGGTAGAATTCTGAGTACGTATCAGTACATGTTCTGAAGAGTTCCCTTCTCCTTTAATACCATATTCACTAAAGTAAATTTTGAGAAATGGCTGTCACATTGAGTTATTAGACAGCTTTTCCACCTCGTTGACCAGGGTTCAAATCCAGTGCAGACTGATGAGATCAAATTTAAACTTCAAATTCATTTTTGCGTGCTCTTTTCCCTCCTCTCCTCCCAGCATTGATTCATGCTGAAATACAGTTTCATAAGTGCAAGTATCCTCTTGTACCTCGCCCAAGGGCTATTCTTCATGCATCTAGGTAGTCGGTGCTAGCAGGCAATCTGATCATGAAAAGCATTATATTTGTCCCTGATCTTGTCGTCACCCAATGCCCGTGCACATTTTTCAACTGGGATTACTGTTTAGTAATCATAAGCAATAATCCTGGCTGATTTTTTTCCCCATTAGCTCTGAGGCTAGTTGTAGCATATTGTCATGCACATTCTTCGCTTGGCATGGAGTTCAATCTACACATAGCGAGCAGGAAAACTTGCTGAAACTGGGAATTTTGAGCTAATTAGAGCACTTGGAACAGTTCTCCTGTTCTTGCACAAATCTTATGCATTCCTACACTATGTAGCCATAGATGTTTTAAGCAATTATTAAGTAAGATATCTAAATTAATTTCTCATTGTATAAAACTTGAATTGGTCTCGCTTCAGGCTACAAACAAACCTCTGCTTGCATAATAAAATGAGAATAGGAGTGTGCGTGAGCAACTAGCTAACCACAACTTAAAATAGAAACGTAAAACCTTCACCCTCTGTCACGCATAGCTATTGTTGTAATTGTTTTTCAATGTTTGCTTATCAAGCATCTGTGCTTGTAGGTCTAAATACTTTGGCTGCTGCAATAATTGTAGTTAGTGGCAATTAGATTACTTGGCACAGTTCTTCTGCAGCAAGGGAATCCTATCTAACCTCAAACAGTCCTCTATCAAGCTTCCATAAATTCTCAAGAGTAAATCTGTGAAAATGTAAAGGCAGGATGGGCCTGGTTCATTCAACGTCATTCTATTTCTCTTAGCATCAGTCACTGTATGTTGAGATGGCAAGTGTCATTTTGAAGAAATTTGTAAAAATCCAAGTTATCTACATGTTGCCCTCCATGGTCTCTTATTTACCTGGGAGACACTATTTAGGCAAAGAGAGCATATGAGCGGGTATAAACATATAAATAGTAAAAGGGTAGTCAAAGGAAGGGTGAGGCCGATTAGGGACCAAAAAGAAGATCTTATGGAGGCAGAGGGCTTGGCTGAGGTACTTTGCTTCTGTCTTCACTAAAGAAGGGGATGCTGCCAATGTCAAAGTAAAGGAGGAGGTAGTAGAGAAATTGGATAGGATAAAAATACATAAAGAGAAGCTAATAAAAAGGTTGGCAGCGCTCAAAGCAGAAAAGTCACCAGGTCCAGATGGGATGCATCCTAGGTTACTGAGGGAAGTAAGGGTGGAAATTGCAGAGGCTCTGACCACAATCTTCCAATCCTCCTTAGATATGGGGATCGTGCCACAGCACTGGAGGATTGCAAATTGTATACCCCTGTTCAAAAAAGGGGAGAGACATAAACCTGGCAACTGCAAACCAGTCAGCCTGGGGAAACTTTTAGAGACAATAATCTGGGACAAAGTTAATTGGCACTTGGAAAAATATAGGTTAATAAATGAAAGCCAGCACGGATTAGTTAAAGGCAAATCATGTTTGACTAACTTGATTGGGTTCTTTAATGAAGTAACAGAGAGGGTTGATGAGGGTAGTGTGGTTGATGTGTATATGGACTTTCGAAAGGCGTTTGATAAAGTACCGCAAAATTGAAGTCCATGAAATTAAAGGGACAGTGGGTACATGGATACAAAATTGGCTTAAGGGCCAGAAAGCAGAGAGTAATGGCGAATGGTTGTTTTTCAGATTGGAGGGAAGTATGCAGTGATGTCCCCCTGGGGTCAGTGTTGGGACCACTGCTCTTTTTGATATATATTAATAACCTGGACTTAGGTATACAGAGCATAATTTCAAAGTTTGCAGATGATACAAAACTCGGAAATGTAGTGAACAGTGAGGAGGATAATAACAGACTTCAGGAGGACATAGACAGATTGGTGAAATGGGCAGACTCATGGCAGATGAAATTTAACGCAGTGAAGTGTAAAGTGATATGTTTTGGTAGGAAGAATGAAGAGAGGTAATATAAACTAAATAGTACAATTTTAAAGGGAGTGCAGGAACAGAGAGACCTGGGGGTGTATGTACACAAGTCTTTGAATATGGCAGGACAAGTTGAGAAGGCTGTTAAAAAGGCTTACGGGATACTTGGCTTTATAAATAGAGGCACAGAGTACAAAAGCAAGGAAGTTATGCTAAACCTTTATAAAACACTGGTTAAGCCCCACCTGAGGTATTGTGGCCAATTCTGGGCGCCACACTTTAGAAGGATGTCAAGGCCTTGGAGAGGATGCAGAGGAGATTTACTAGAATGGTACCAGGGATGAGGTACTTCAGTTATGTGGAGAGACTAGAGAAACTGGGGTGGTTCCCTTTAGTGCTGAGAAGGTTAAGGGGATATTTGATAGAGGTGTTCAAAATCATGAAGGGTTTTGATAGAGTAAGTAAGGAGAAACTGTTTCCAGTGGCAGAAGGGTCAGTAACCAGAGGACACAGATTGGCAAAAGAACCAGAGGCGACATGAGGAAAAAAAAATTACACAGTGAGTTGTTATGATCTGGAATGCACTGTCTGAAAGGGTGGTGGAAGCAGATTCAATAATAACTTTCAAAAGGGAATTGGATAAATAATTGAAGGGAAAAAATTAGCATGGCTATGAGGAAAGGGCAGGGGTGTGAAACTAATTGGATAGCTCTTTCAAAGAGCAGATACGATGGGTCGAAAGGCCCCCACCTGTGCTGTATCATACTATGATTCTAAATGGTCCAACTCATCTCACATCCTGAAGAAATGGTAATGCTGAATAGCTTCCTGCAGCCAGGAAAGAAACTGAATAGAGTGGAGTTTTAGCAGCAGTTCTGCATGAACCAACAGAAGAGTAACTGCTACATATGGAATATCAACAATTTTCATTTCTTTCTCTCTCTTCCTCTCCCCATGCCTTAGTCTGCCAACAAATTGAAATTACTAACTCCTAGTATATAAAATGACCGTCTCTGTATTTGTATGGTATGTGGTGTATGCGAAAATATCTTTGACCACTGCTGGATTGCTTGTAAATAACACTTTAAAATTATGGGTCAGAATTTGCTGTTAGATAATGATGAGGCTAATGGCGTTCACTGTTATTTATGCGCAAATTCTACAGCAACTTCAGGTGAGGGCAGATGAGCGGTTAAACGCAGAAAACCAAAAGATGTTGTCCTAGATTTGAGATGCCGTCAGCTTCGTGGAAACAACATCTCGCTTACTGCCTCACCAATGAAATACATTGAAGAGTGTGAAGTTGCTGTGTTTTCTAAACTCGCCACAGAAAGCTAAGTCTTGTCTATTTCAGTCCAAGTACCCTTTTAACGATGTGATAAGTGTTAATTACTGCCAGTCAACCTCTCTGGCACTGAAAATTAACATTACAAGCGTAGAGTCTCATTCCTTCAGGTTTTAATTGTCGGATATTTTAAAAATGTTAAATTTTACATTTTTTTTCACTTTTCCTTTCTGTCTCTTTTTTTTCTCTTGCAATCCAATTTTTTTTCCCTCTCTCTTTATTTCTCGTTCTGTACCTGATTTGACATTAACTTCACCTGCTCTAATTTACACGTCCTGAAAATTCTTCTGATTGATCTGTTTCATGTTGATTATTTAATCTGACTGACTTGTGACCTCTTGCAGTGGTGCAGATGATCTACTACCCATTTTGTCTTACGTGGTGCTGAAGAGCAACTTAACACAGCTAATATCAGAATGTGCAGCTCTGGAAGAATTTATTCATGAAGGGTAAGATCCCTGCAATAATGTTAAAAAGGCAATATGATTTTTTTTTAGAAAAATGGAGCTGTTGTTTCCAATTAATCCAAAGTCTACAGATGTGGAGACAGTTTTGCAATTTTCCCTTCCCT
This sequence comes from Heptranchias perlo, assembly GCF_035084215.1. Lineage (NCBI taxonomy): Eukaryota > Metazoa > Chordata > Chondrichthyes > Hexanchiformes > Hexanchidae > Heptranchias > Heptranchias perlo. Next base: position 48,192,811 of record NC_090340.1, read on the forward strand.
AATTCAGCAGCGTTGAGGCTAATTATAGCACCCCTACAATAAGCCCGGCTGAGACCAGCTAACACATCACTGTTTGAGGATCAAACCTGGGACCTCGCTGGTCTATATGGCTCAGCTATTTGCTGATTCAACCAAATTAGCAGTGGCTAACTTTTATTTTTTGACCCAATTTAAACAGAAAACCTATGTGGAGTTTAGCTGCCTGGTTTCAATTCCAATGTTCCTCACTTGTGCACACACCAGATGGCGATGCTGTTCATACTAGAAGATAGTACTGTTACTGTTTTAAAATGTGTCCATTTACTGAGTAACTTGGATATTTTGAACCTATTAATGCCTTTTGGAATATGATGTTTTCCCTTGCCCGATGTGTGTATGTTCTGGGTTAAAAAGGTTACATATAAAATCAAACTTCATTTCTGCCTAATTCAAGGTGGTACTATGGAAATTCTGGAATGATACAAGATAGCTGATTTTTAAGTGCAAATTTAGAAACGTTTCAACATCAGGTAAATATCAAGTATGAGGTTCATGCTCAAAAGAAACGAAATAATTGCAAGCCTATTTACATTCAAGATATGTGCTTGTTGTTCAAACTGAGACACATTCTAAAAACAGGCACATTTTAAAAGAAAATTAAAAGCATCAATCCAATTGAATGAAATTTAACGGATGCCAACCTTACTGGCCCTGATTTGTGAACTTATGCAACACTGGTTTGATAACCTTAAATAAAATGGCTATCAGAGCCACACCATTTCTAGCAAAATGTATCCATTCTATGATGAGGTCATTTTGAGGATCAGATATGAACTGCAATTGTAATAGTTGATATTTGTTTAGATTTTCAGATCACATAGTTAACCAACTCAATTGAAAACTGGTTGGCAGCATGAAGCAGAATCTGGTAATGAATGGAAAAAGTTGTGTCTGGCAGTGATGAGCAGATTTCTGCTCAATCTAGTGAGTGACTTGGAGGGGAGTGCTTCTTTTAATATTAGAATGTTTTCTTATGAGTTCTTTGACAAAGTAATCAATATTGAGCTAAAGATGGCAGGTGGATTTTAATGCTGATAAATAGAAGATTGTATATTAGAAAAGGAAATCGTAAATGTGTAAACCGTGAAAGGATGCTATTAGCGAACAAGAAGGAAGACAGGAGATCTGGGTGGAATTAATGATTGTTCATGGAAAGTTTCCATCCAGTGTGTAGTCATCAACAAAGCTACCAATTGCTAAGATACATCTTGAAAATATTTAACTATAAGCTGAAAGCAGTTATCCTAACCTTGTGTAAATTACGATTGAGGGCATAGTTGGAACAGTGTGTGAAACTGTACCGAAATAATAGTCACTGCATTCCAAAAATAATTCATTGTGTGAAGCAGTTTTGAGTCTTTTTGATGTGATAAAGTATAACAGTGCAATTATTACAATAATTCAGAAAAACATTGATGTGTTGGAGATGACACCGAGAAGAGCAACAAGGATGATTCTGTCGCTCTAATTTATAATTAGAGACTCAGAACTAAATGGGGATAAAATTAGATTTTGGCGGTTCTGCAAAATGGGCGAAGCAGATGATTGCTCTTATGGAAAAGCTTGACATTAATTGTATACTTGCAGTAAGTGGTCAGTAATCATATCCAAATTATTCTCCTTTTCCATCTTTGCTGATGGACACTCTTTCTTCCTATGTATTTCGTACTGTTATCTTGCACATTAAAATTCCTTAGCCCTCTCTTAGCACAGATGCTTTACTGGATGCTTTGAATGCACTCTGAACTATTGTAATTTAGTAGGTTTATGTTTATATAGTTTTAAATAACTAGGGTAACTTCATTAAGTTTAAAAAATAAATGACCAGCAGTGTTCCAAGCAGAAAGTGTGTGTATATATATGATGTATATACATGTGTACGTATATATAGTTCTGACTTTCCAAAACATTGATCCAGGAAGCCATAGGATAATGGCAATGTGGCAGTACATCACGTTGTCAGCCTGTAATTTTGTCAATTATGTGTGTATTAATTTAGTATGGTGTTAAACCCTGAAAATTTGGAAGAAGCGGTTACTGCTGCCATGATGTTGGAATTGTAGGCAGTGTGTGTTTATCTTTTCATTAGCACTCCATGGGATCTTTCGTGTGAATTCATCTTGAATGAGTAGGAGAAACTTGAAATGGAAGTTCTAATTATTTTCATGAAGCATATCCAATTCGTTGTTTTAGTCTGTGCCCCCTTGCTAACAATTCTTGAACCAGCAGAAATCATCTTCCATTATTTGTCCTCTCAAAACCATTAAGAATTTTGAAAACATTTATTAGATTCCTAATTTAATCTTATTTATTTCACTGAAAAAAGTAGTGACATCCTATGTGACTGCGACCTTGGTAAACTATCCGCCCTCATCCTTCTCGACCTGCCTGCAGCCTTTGACATGGTTGACCACACCATCCTCCACCATCGCCTCTCCTCAGTCATCCAGCTGGGTGGGAGTGCACTTGCCCGGTTCCATTCTTATCTATCCAGTTGTAGCCAGAGAATCACCTGCAATGGCTTCTTGTCCCGCTCCCGCACCGTTACCTCTGGAGTCCGCCGAGGATCTATCCTTGGCCCCCTCCTATTTCACATGCTGCCCCTTGGCAACATCATCCAAAAACACGACATTAGATTCCACATCTACGCTGACGACATCCAGCTCTACTTCACCACCACCTCTCTCAACCCCTCCACTGTGTCTGATTTGTCACACTGCTTGTCCGATAGCCAGTACTGGATGAGCAAAAATGTCCTCCAGCTAAATATTGGGAAGACTGAAGCCATTGTCTGTGGTCTCCGCTGCAAACTCTATTCCCTAGCCATCGACTCCATCCCTCTCCCTGGCTATTGCCTGAGGCTGAACCAGACCGTTCACATCCTTGCTGTCCTATTGAACCCTGAGATGAGCTTCCGGCCACATAGCCGTTCCATCACCAAGACAGCATACTTCCACCTCCATAACATCACCTGCCTCCGCACTTGCCTCAGCTCACCTGCTGCTGAAACCCTCATCCATGCCTTTGTTACTGCTAGACTTGATTATTCCATTGCTCTCCTGGCTGGCCTCCCATCTTCCACCCTCCATAAACTGAGCTCATCCAAAACTCTGCTGCCCGTATACTAACTCACACCAAGTTCCGTTCTCTCATCACCCCTGTGCTCGCTGGCCTCATTGGCTCCCGGTCCAGGAACGCCTCGATTTTAAAATTCTCATCCTTGTTTTCAAATCCCTCCATGGCCTCGCACCTCCCTATCTCTGTAGCCTCCTACAGCCCTTCAAGATCTCTGCACTCCTCCAAATCTTGCGCATCCCCGATTGGTGAGCATGCCTTCAGCTGCCTAAGCCCGAATCTCTGGAATTCCCTCCCTAAACTCTCTGCCTCTCGATCTCTCTCTCCTCCTGTTAAGAAGCTCCTTAAAACCTACCTCTTTAACCAAGCTTTTGATCATAGGAACATAGGAACAGGAGTAGACCATTCAGCCCCTTGTGCCTGCTCCGCCATTCGATAAGATCATGGCTGATCTGTGATCCAGCTCCATATACCTGCCTTTGGCCCATATCCCCTAATACCTTTGGTTGCCAAAAAGCTATCTATCTCACATTTAAATTTAGCAATTGAGCTAGTATCAATTGCCGTTTGCGGAAGAGAGTTCCAAACCTCTACCACCCTTTGTGTGTAGAAATGTTTTCTAATCTCGCTCCTGAAAGGTCTGGCTCTAATTTTTAGACTGTGCCCCCTACTCCTAGAATCCCCAACCAGCGGAAATAGCTTCTCTCTATCCACCCTATCCATTCCCCTTAATATCTTATAAACTTCGATCAGATCACCCCTTAACCTTCCAAACTCTGGAGAATACAACCCCAATTTGTGTAATCTCTCCTCGTAATTTAACCCTTGAAGTCCGGGTATCATTCTAGTAAACCTACGCTGCACTCCCTCCAAGGCCAATATGTCCTTCCGAAGGTGCGGTGCCCAGAACTGCTCACAGTACTCCAGGTGCGGTCTAACCAGGGTTTTGTATAGCTGCAGCATAACTTCTGCCCCCTTGTACTCTAGTCCTCTAGATGTAAATGCCAGCATTCCATTAGCCTTCTTGATTATTTTCTGCACCTGTTCATGACACTTCAATGATCAATGTACCTGAACCCCTAAGTCCCTTTGGACATCCACAGTTTTTAACTTTTTACCATTTAGAAAGTACCCTGTTCTATCCTTTTTTGATCCCAAGTGGATGACCTCACATTTGTCTACATTGAATTCCATTTGCCACAATTATGCCCATTCACCTAATCTATCTATATCGCTTTGTAATTTTATGTTTTCATCTACACTGCTTACAATGCCACCAATCTTTGTGTCATCGGCAAACTTAGATATGAGACTTTCTATGCCTTCATCTAAGCCGTTAATAAATATTGTGAATAATTGAGGCTCCACTAGTCACATCCTGCCAATGTGAATACTTACCCATTATCCCTACTCTGTCGCCTTTCGCTCAGCCAATTTCCTAACCAAGTCCGTACTTTTCCCTCGATTCCATGGGCTTCTAACTTAGCTAACAGTCTCTTAAGTGGGACCTTATCAAATGCCTTCTGGAATTCCATATAAATAACATCCATTGACATTCCCCTGTCCACTACTTTAGTCACCTCTTCAAAAAATTCAATCAGGTTTGTCAGGCACGACCTACCTTTCACAAATCCGTGCTGGCTCTCCCTGATTAACTGAAAATTCTCGAGGTGTTCAGTCACCCTATCCTTAATTATAGACTCCAGCAATTTCCCCACAACAGATGTTAGGCTAACTGGTCTATAATCCCCCAGTTTCCCTCTCTCTCCTTTCTTAAAAAGCAATCTAGAGGGACAGTTCCTGAATCTAGAGAACTTTGAAAGATTATAGTTAGGGCATCTGCAATCTGCTCACCTACTTCCTTTAAAACCCTGGAATGGAAACCATCTGGTCCTGGGGATTTGTCACTCTTTAGTGCTATTATTTACCTGTCCTAATATCTCCTTATGTGGCTCGGTGTCAAATTTTGTTTGATAATGCCCATGTGAATGGCCTTGGGACGTTTTACTACGTTTAAGGCGCTTTTTCATTGCAAGTTGTTGTTGTAACTAGGACTTCTCCTTCCTGGTGTAATTCTAGTATATCTTTGCTGTACTCTTTCTATGGCTCCTACAGTGGGTGCCCAGAGCTGCATGCAATATTTCAACTGTGGCTTAATTAATGTCTTGTACAAGTTCAACATCATATTTTTGTTTTTATTTTCAGTACCTAATTTTAAAACCCCAAATTCCATTTGCCGTCTTATGACCTTGTCTGCATGCACTCCCACCTTTAAACATCTATGTATCCAAACCCATACATCATTCTGTTCCTTCACTCTGGTAAGAGTCTTGGCTGCTTATGTCATAGTTCCTCTCACTGTTCTTTTTCCTAAAATGTGCTACTTCACAATTGTCTGCATTGAACTGTATCTGGCACCCATCTGCTCATTCTGCTCGCCTAAGTATATCTTCTTGCACACTCCTGCATTACTCACAGTTTGCCATAAGTTCTAATTTAATATCATCAACTTTTGATGTGCTGGCCAAAAATTATTCCTCAACCAGCATCACTAAAACAGATTATCAGGTCATTTATTTCATTGCTGTTTATGCACAAAATTGGCTATTGGGTTTCCCTACAACAGTGACTACACTTCAGAACGACTTTGTTAGCTGTGAAACGCTTTGGGACGTCCTGAGATCATGAAAGGCGCTATATAAACGCAAGTTTTTTTTTAACCAGTTTATTTTCCTATTAGTCTTTTTTTGTAACTGTATGTAAGGAGATTTTTAAAGGAGGAAAGGTTTAGGAAAGGAATTCCATAAAATACAGGAAATATAATGGACCCAGATGGCTGAAAGCTCTGCCTCCAATGGAGGGTGATACACAAAAGGTCAAAGTCAGGAGAATGGAGTGTTCAGAGGAGAGAATATAGGCTGGAGGAGGATGCAAAGATGTGATGTGGCAAGGCTATGGAGGGATTTAAAGATCAGGGTGAAAATTTTAAATTTAGTGTGTTAGAGAATAAGGATTCAATGTAGGTCAGCACGAATAGGAATGATTGGGACTTACTACAGGACAGCATATGTGTGACAGAGTTTTACAGATATTAGAGTTTAAGGAGGGTGGAGGATGGGAGGCAGTCTCCCAAGGAGACTGTTGGAGATGTTGTGCTATTTTTATATTGCACTTCTGGTGCCAGTGTTGTGCTCAGATGTCACTCTAGCATCAAAAGTGCAGTATAATCTACAAGTGCCAGACTGTACCGAGAAGCGAAAGTATCTCCAAAAGTTGGCCCATAAAACACCAAAAAAAGTTACCTTGTGGTCATTTTTTTCTCTGGGGAAGGAGATTAGTAACTGTTACCTTGTTACCATTTGTGGCCATTCCTGTTCTTATAATAACAATATGAAAAACACAGAAAATGTATCTAAATTTTCAATATTTGAGTGCATTAACTTCTGTTTCTTCCCCAATCAAATAGATTTTAGACACCTGACGTATGCTTAGTATTGGTACAACACTACATAAATAAAATCCAAGTCTTCAGGCTGCTTAACCACTGAACCACAAATAGTTTCCTCGGTCACAGTTGTCTCTTTATACATGGTCCTTCACTTCCTTCTGAACTTGTGCATGTGCCAAAGAAATATGAAGAAAATGAACAAAACAAAATTACAATTTAAAAAAAATCAAATGACAAGACAGAAAGTAAAATATGTCCTTGTGTCTTGAACTAATTAATTCACAAGATCACGCAATGTTAACAGAAGTTTTCAGTTTTTGCAAACCACATTTGTCATGATGTCAGTTGCAAGCGTTCGAATACTAGCACATCTGTAGTTCATTCACCTCTAAAATAGAAGAAATGTTGATGCTTCTGGACACGCCACTTGTTCCAAGAGGCCACATTGATCCATTTGTTTGTGGGTGTTTTAGTGTGGACTTACTTTTTCTTTGTTTTTCCGGTCTTTTTCCCCATTTCATCCCCCATTTGAGAGATTTATCAAGAGTACATATGTATACAGCCAAAGTTTAAACACATTGAACAATGCACATTGGAGACATCCATAACTTCCCCTTCCTCTGCAACCATTCTGTACTGTGTGTGCATGAATCACCTTTTTTCTTTCTGATGACAGCTGGCTGATACCAATTCCTCGTTCGTTGTTATGCCTGTGTTACAAGCATTCTGCTTAGCAGGAGCCGCATGCAGTTATGCTCTGTCAATGTGCAGGGCTGCTGTGTAGACAAATCTTTTTGCTGGGAATGTATTTATAGAAAATTGAAAACCATTATAAACACACAAAAGAGCAATGATGCAAGCAAGCACAAAAATGCAAAAATCATAGGATGGAATTAGTATCTGGGAAGAAAATATTGGAGAAATCCAATATGTTTAGTCCAAGATTTTTTTTTTAACAGGCCTTAACCTGCCTTTTTGTTTAAATGTGACCTTCAGAAAATGATGTAATGGCTTTTAAAAAGAAAAAAATTAGCTTTGATTTTAGAAAGATTGTTCACTACATGGTGTAATAGGATATGCAGTTGTGCCTGTAATTTTCAAACCAGTGATTTTTGTACCTTGCTGGATGAGAGAGAGAGATAAGAAGGCAAAGCAGTCAGAGAAAATTTCCGGGTACTAAAGACATCAAAGATATTGCCTGCCTATCTTTTGGTCAGGAATCTTAAGTGTATGTTTTTTTGTGAGATGGCTTCGTTTGTGTAGTGATTTATTTCCTGTGCTAATAGGAAATAAATCACTGAGGGAGATAGTGAATGGGTGACCAACAGACAGAGGAAGAGTAGGAAGGCAGTGCAGGGGTCCCCTGCGGTCATCTCCCTCCAAAACAGGTATACCGTTTTGGATACTGTTGGCGGAGATGGCTCACCAGGGGAAGGTGGCAGTGGCCAGGTTCATGGCACCGTGGCTGGCTCTGCTGCACAGGAGGGCAGGAAAAAGAGTGGCAGAGCTATAGTGATAGGGGACTCGATTGTAAGGGGAATAGACAGGCGTTTCTGCGGACGCAACCGAGACTCCAGGATGGTATGTTGCCTCCCTGGTGCAAGGGTCAAGGATGTCTCGGAGCGGCTGCAGGACATTCTGGAGGGGGAGGGTGAACAGCCAGTTGTCGTGGTGCATATAGGCACCAACGATATAGGTAAAAAACAGGATGAGGTCCTACAAGCTGAATTTAGGGAGTTAGGAGTTAAACTAAAGAGTAGGACCTCAAAGGTAGTAATCTCAGGATTGCTACCAGTGCCACGGGTTAGTCAGAGTAGGAATGACAGGATAGCTAAGATGAATACGTGGCTTGAGAGATGGTGCAAGCTGGAGGGATTCAAATTCCTGGGCCATTGGAACCGGTTCTGGGGGAGGTGGGACCAGTACAAATTGGACGGTCTGCATCTGGGCAGGACTGGAACCAATGTCCTAGGGGGAGTGTTTGCCAGTGCTGTTGGGGAGGGTTTAAACTAATGTGGCAGGGGGATGGGAACCGATGCAGGAAGTCAGTGGGAAATAAAGTGGTGACAGAAACAAAAGGCAGTAAGGGAGAGTGTACAGAACATGACCGGACAGATGGTCTGAGAAAGCAGGGCAAAGACCAAGGGAAGTCTAGATTAAACTGCATTTATTTCAATGCAAGAAGTCTGATGGGCAAGGCAGATGAACTCAGGGCATGGATGGGTACATGGGACTGGGATGTTATAGCTATTACTGAAACATGGCTAAGGGAGGGGCAGGACTGGCAGCTCAATGTTCCAGGGTACAGATGCGATAGGAAAGATAGAGCAGGAGGTAAGAGAGGAGGGGGAGTTGCGTTCTTGATTAGGGAGAACATCACGGCAGTAGTGAGAGGGGATATATCCGAGGGTTCGCCCACTGAGTCCATATGGGTAGAACTGAAAAATAAGAAGGGAGAGATCACTTTGATAGGATTGTACTACAGACCCCCAAATAGTCAACGGGAAATTGAGGAGCAAATATGTAAGGAGATTACAGACAGCTGCAAGAAAAATAGGGTGGTAATAGTAGGGGACTTTAACTTTCCCAACATTGACTGGGACAGCCATAGCATTAGGGGCTTGGATGGAGAGAAATTTGTTGAGTGTATTCAGGAGGAATTTCTCATTCAGTATGTGGATGGCCCGACTAGAGAGGGGGCAAAACTTGACCTCCTCTTGGGAAATAAGGAAGGGCAGGTGACAGAAGTGTTAGTGAGGGATCACTTTGGGACCAGTGATCATAATTCCATTAGTTTTAAGATAGCTATGGAGAAGGATAGGTCTGGCCCAAAAGTTAAAATTCTAAATTGGGGAAAGGCCAATTTTGATGGTATTAGACAGGAACTTTCAGAAGTTGATTGGGAGAGTCTGTTGGCAGGCAAAGGGACGTCTGGTAAGTGGGAGGCTTTCAAAAGTGTGTTAACCAGGGTTCAGGGTAAGCACATTCCTTATAAAGTGAAGGGCAAGGCTGGTAGAAGTAGGGAACCTTGGATGACTCGGGAGATTGAGGCCCTAGTCAAAAAGAAGAAGGAGGCATATGACATGCATAGGCAGCTGGGATCAAGTGGATCCCTTGAAGAGTATAGAGATTGCCGGAGTAGAGTTAAGAGAGAAATCAGGAGGGCAAAAAGGGGATATGAGATTGCTTTGGCAGATCAGGCAAAGGTGAATCCAAAGAGCTTCTACAAATACATAAAGGGTAACTAGGGAGAGAGTAGGGCCTCTTAAGGATCAACAAGGTCATCTATGTGCGGAACCACAAGAGATGGGTGAGATCCTGAATGAATATTTCACATCGGTATTTACGGTTGAGAAAGGCATGGATGTTAGGGAACTTGGGGAAATAAATAGTGATGTCTTGAGGAGTGTACATATTACAGAGAGGGAGGTGCTGGAAGTCTTAACGCGCATCAAGGTAGATAAATCTCCGGGACCTGATGAAATGTATCCCAGGACGTTATGGGAGGTTAGGGAGGAAATTGCGGGTCCCCTAGCAGAGATATTTGAATCATCCACCGCTACAGGTGAGGTGCCTGAAGATTGGAGGGTAGCAAATGTTGTGCCTTTGTTTAAGAAGGGCGGCAGGGAAAAGCCTGGGAACTACAGACCAGTGAGCCTGACATCTGTAGTGGGTAAGTTGTTAGAGGGTATTCTGAGGGACAGAATCTACAGGCATTTGGAGAGGCAGGGACTAATTAGGAACAGTCAGCATGGTTTTGTGAGAGGAAAATCATGTCTCACGAATTTGATTGAGTTTTTTGAAGGGGTAACCAAGAAGATAGATGAGGGCTGTGCAGTAGACGTGGTCTACATGGACTTCAGCAAAGCATTTGACAAGGTACCGCATGGTAGGTTGTTACATAAGGTTAAATCTCATGGGATCCAAGGTGAGGTAGCCAATTGGATACAAAATTGGCTTGACGACAGAAGACAGAGGGTGGTTGTCGAGGGTTGTTTTTCAAACTGGATGCCTGTGTCCAGCGGTGTGCCTCAGGGATCGGTGCTGGGTCCGCTGTTATTTGTTATTTATATTAATGATTTGGATGAGAATTTAGGAGGCATGGTTAGTAAGTTTGCAGATGACACCAAGATTGGTGGCATTGTGGACAGTGAAGAAGGTTATCTAGGATTGCAACGGGATCTTGATAAATTGGGCCAGTGGGCCGATGAATGGCAGATGGAGTTTAATTTAGATAAATGTGAGGTGATGCATTTTGGTAGATCGAATCGGGCCAGGACCTACTCCGTTAATGGTAGGGCGTTGGGGAGAGTTATAGAACAAAGAGATCTAGGAGTACAGATTCATAGCTCCTTGAAAGTGGAGTCACAGGTGGATAGGGTGGTGAAGAAGGCATTCAGCATGCTTGGTTTCATTGGTCAGAACATTGAATGCAGGAGTTGGGATGTCTTGTTGAAGTTGTACAGGGCATTGGTGAGGCCACACTTGGAGTACTGTGTACAGTTCTGGTCACCCTATTATAGAAAGGATATTATTAAACTAGAAAGAGTGCAGAAAAGATTTACTAGGATGCTACCGGGACTTGATGGTTTGACTTACAGGGAGAGGTTAGACAGACTGGGACTTTATTCCCTGGAGAGTAGGAGGTTAAGGGGTGATCTTATAGAAGTCTATAAAATAATGAGGGGCATAGATAAGGTAGATAGTCAAAATCTTTTCCCAAAGGTAGGGGAGTCTATAACGAGGGGGCACAGATTTAAGGTGAGAGGGGAGAGATACAAAAGGATCCAGAGGGGCAATTTTTTCACTCAAAGGGTGGTGAGTGTCTGGAACGAGCTGCCAGAGGCAGTAGTAGAGGCGGGTACAATTTTGTCTTTTAAAAAGCATTTGGACAGTTACATGGGGAAGATGGGTATCGAGGGATATGGGCCAAGTGCAGGCAATTGGGACTAGCTTAGTGGTATAAACTGGGCGACATGGACATGTTGGGCCGAAGGGCCTGTTTCCATGTTGTAACTTCTATGATTCTATGATTCTATGAATATCCTATTGAACACTTTTACAAGATTGATTCACTTTTTTGTCAGATAAGTAACTCAAGTGTTTCAGTTCACTTGATTAACATTTTTAATTACTTTTTGTATAGTTTTTTTTTCCCCTTACTGTTTCTGGCAGATTCCATCCTGGTAAAGTAAATGGGGCATTAATAAGCAAAGTGTGAGGCAACTTTCTTGAGACGTTTACACAGATAAGGAGGATGAGGTCGTGGAGGGATTTAAACACCAAATGAGAAATTGAATTTGAAGCCATTGTAGCTCAGTGAAGACAGGAGTGATGGGAGAATGGGATTAGGTATGAAATAGGATATGGGTAGCGGTCTCAGATGAGCTGAAGTTTATGAAGGGTGGAGGATGGGAGACCAGCCGGGAGAGCAATGTAGAAGTGACAAAGGCATGAATGTGGGTTTCAACAGCAAATGGGCTGAGACCGGGGCGGAGGTAGGTGATGTGGTGGAAGTAGGCGGAGAGGAGGAGCTACGGTTGCAAATAATCTGGATCAGCCTTGGACAATGATCAGGGAGAAGTGGTACGGCTATGGAGTTTGTGCCAGGGACCGCTGTTTAGCTGGAGGAAATTCAGCAAGGACAGAGCGGTCGAGGATGTGTTTATCGATGAGGTTGGTTAATGACTGTGGTTTTGAAAGGGAGGTGAACAGTGCCTGAGGACAGAGAATCATTTACAATATCAGTGGCCAGTAAGGGAAATTTGGTGATCAGTAGTTTAGTGGGAATGAAGTCAAAGGAGTGAAGGTGTCATTGGTCAAATGAACTTAGAGAGGGCATGGGGAAGATGGGAGAAATTAGAAAAAGCTGGGAGTTCAGGGCTAGGGCGAGGATAGCTTGTGGGAAGGTTTGGCTTGATGGGCAAAGGGCAGGTCTGTGATCAAGGCCACAAGAGATAGCGAGGTTGAAGGACTATGGATATGGGTGAGAGAGTTTATATGAAGGGGGAAGTTCAGGGAGAACAGGACAGTGGTCAGTTCAGAGGGGAGATGGCAAGGAGTGCTGAGGTGGGGATTGAGATCAAAGAGGATGATGAGTTGCCCAGTGTAGGGACTGAGGGAGGATATCCAAGGAGAAACTCAGGATGGAGCTGGGGGGCCAGTAGACAACAAGGATTTTAAAAGAGAGGCGAGGGGGGTGGAACATAGTCACGTGCTCGAAAAACAATAAGGTTTTGGAAAAGTAGGGGAGAGACCAAGGTGTGGCTATCCCTCTACCGCGGTATTTTTGGTGGAAAGTACAGTTAATTGGGGAGGCTTCAGTAAGGCTGAAGTGTCGCCAATCAAAGCCAGGATGTCAGTACAGTGATCTACAATAAGATTGTGAATGGCAAGGGCATGTTCACGAGTGAATGGGCGTTCTGGAGGGAAATGCAGAGCTGAGTAGTGATTGTTGATCTCCTGGCAGAGTCCAAGGGGGCAGTGGCGGGTAGAGTGAGCGGGACATGAAGGAGGTTGTTGAGGTTAATCCCCGCTGGTAAATTGGGCAGGTAGGTCAACGAGAGAGGAGAATGGCATAATGTTTTATACATTAAGATGTGCAGAAATGTATATAAAATCCCTACCATACAATGTACAGTATGGTAGCATATGCTCTGATGGGTGCTTCATTCATTCCCCCTTGGTGGTAGAAGCTGAAGATGAAGATTTAATACTTTCACTGTTTGAAATGATCAACTATGTCTTTGAGGAGAATATGGATGAAATTATGAACAGTTATGCACTATTTTTTTTAAAATCTATTGTATTGCTCTTCACACCCAAATAATTTAGAGGGCTGAGTGGGGGATGCTAAAGTACTGCACTGGTTTAGTCCCAGAAACCTGGTTACTCACCGTATGCTTCACAAGATGAGGGCCAAAATCATGACAATGAAAACATACTTTAAATAATTGACTGAATCAATTTTAGCAAATTAATAACATGATACAAAAAAAATTACATTTTTCAAAATGATTGCCTATTAATGATCTCAGAAATGTTCATACACTTGACTAAATCTGATCTTGTATAAATATACTTGGGATGAGAAGATTGCTTCCAAAGTTGTGGATTAACTATTTTATGATTCTGATGATAATTAACATTGATGAACTTCATCTCCTTAAACTATGCTACATAGCATATTATGAGTAAACATTATTGTGCCACAGAATAGAAAAGATAGTGCTGGCCTGATTGCCTTTCCTTAACCTTTTTCAAAAAAAATCTACATCTAAATACTGGTTTGTGTTGAGCATCTAAAAAGCATTGTATTTTTGTAGTTCTGTGAAGTAAAAGATTAGTTTGTATGTCACTGGTCATTACTTTCTTATAAAGACTTTTGTACATCTCGTTATGTTACTTTCAAATGAGCTGCTGCTCAGTAGTAACGTCCCAAAATTCCATAGTCACCACAGTAAAATAGGACATAGTTTGCCCTGAGGAGCTGTCTGCCACTAAGTCCATATCCTACAGCGACTGGGTTCTTGCAAAACAGCCAGTATTTTAATCACTGTCAGTTTTGGGATGAAAAGCATATCTTCAGAAGAATGACCAAGAGGGATTTTTTTCACAGCATTCTCCAGTTCCTACTGAGCTTTCTGGTTAATTACAACTGAAGTAAAACCTTAATATACCGTACACTTCCCAAAGTATATTTAAATTAAAGGGTTTAACTGTTGAAAAGCAATGGCAAACATTTAAAGAGATATTTAAAGTTCTCAACAAATATACATTCCATTGAGAAATAAAAACTCAATGGGAAAAGTGATCCACCCGTGGCTAACTAAAGAAGTTAAGGAGAGTATTAGATTGAAAGAAGAGGCTTATAATGTTACCAAGAAGAGTAATAAGCCTGGGGATTGGGAGCGTTTTAGAAACCAACAAAGGACGACCAAAAAATTGATAAAAAGGGAGAAAATAGAATATGAAAGTAAACTAGCAAGAAATATGAAAATGGATTGTAAGAGCTTGTTACACGTATGTAAAAAGGAAGAAAGTAGCAAAAATAAATGTTGGTCCTTTGGATGAAATTATAATGGGGAATCAGCAGCACTGGAGAGGGAGAAGAACGGAACTAACTGGGCACCAAAAACCGGGGCAGACAAGGGGCCAACACAGCACCGAGAACCGGACAGGGGCAGGCACGGGGCCAACACAGCACCGAGAACCAGGACAGGGAGCAGGCATTCAGATAACAAGTCACTCCCTTTAATGGCTTCTTAAAATTGCTCAACATTCTTGATTGCTGTAAGCCTATGGGCTCAATTTTAGGAGGCAATTGTGGTGCGTTGGGGGCAGGGAGACTCCAAAAATCACGGAAATCCCATTCGGGTTCAGAAGCTGGCTCCAACCCGCCAACTTCCGAGTTTCCCAGGGACCCACTTAAAGCCAGCCGGATGACAGTTTAAGAGTCAAATGTACCTCATTGAGGTACTTAAGGCACTTTACCTGTGACAGATTAAGTGATTGTAATGATTTTTAACTTACCTGGGCGGCTTGCCCACCGCTTCTGATTCACGCCTGGTGAAACCAGGCATGAAGCGCTGGATCAGGGGAAAAGAAGCAAGATAAATTAAATTAAAAAACCATTGAATGAAGTTAAAACACAAAATGAACCTACCTTTGCACCCTGCTCCGATGTCCCCCTCTTCACCCCCCCGATGTCCCCCTCTTCACCCCCCCGATGTCCCCCTCTTCACCCCCCCGATGTCCCCCTCTTCACCCCCCCGATGTCCCCCTCTTCACCCCCCCGATGTCCCCCTCTTCACCCCCCCGATGTCCCCCTCTTCACCCCCCCGATGTCCCCCTCTTCACCCCCCCGATGTCCCCCTCTTCACCCCCCCGATGTCCCCCTCTTCACCCCCCCCGATGTCCCCCTCTTCACCCCCCCCGATGTCCCCCTCTTCACCCCCCCCGATGTCCCCCTCTTCACCCCCCCGATGTCCCCCTCTTCACCCCCCCGATGTCCCCCTCTTCACCCCCCCGATGTCCCCCTCTTCACCCCCCCGATGTCCCCCTCTTCACCCCCCCGATGTCCCCCTCTTCACCCCCCCGATGTCCCCCTCTTCACCCCCCCGATGTCCCCCTCTTCACCCCCCCGATGTCCCCCTCTTCACCCCCCCGATGTCCCCCTCTTCACCCCCCCGATGTCCCCCTCTTCACCCCCCCGATGTCCCCCTCTTCACCCCCCCGATGTCCCCCTCTTCACCCCCCCGATGTCCCCCTCTTCACCCCCCCGATGTCCCCCTCTTCAAACCCCCGATGTCCCCCTCTTCACCCCCCCGATGTCCCCCTCTTCACCCCCCCGATGTCCCCCTCTTCACCCCCCCGATGTCCCCCTCTTCACCCCCCCGATGTCCCCCTCTTCACCCCCCCGATGTCCCCCTCTTCACCCCCCCCGATGTCCCCCTCTTCACCCCCCCGATGTCCCCCTCTTCACCCCCCCGATGTCCCCCTCTTCACCCCCCCGATGTCCCCCTCTTCACCCCCCCGATGTCCCCCTCTTCACCCCCCCGATGTCCCCCTCTTCACCCCCCCGATGTCCCCCTCTTCACCCCCCCGATGTCCCCCTCTTCACCCCCCCGATGTCCCCCTCTTCACCCCCCCGATGTCCCCCTCTTCACCCCCCCGATGTCCCCCTCTTCACCCCCCCGATGTCCCCCTCTTCACCCCCCCGATGTCCCCCTCTTCACCCCCCGATGTCCCCCTCTTCACCCCCCCGATGTCCCCCTCTTCACCCCCCCGATGTCCCCCTCTTCACCCCCCCGACGTCCCCCTCTTCACCCCCCCGACGTCCCCCTCTTCACCCCCCCGACGTCCCCCTCTTCACCCCCCCGACGTCCCCCTCTTCACCCCCCCGACGTCCCCCTCTTCACCCCCCCGACGTCCCCCTCCTCACCCCTCCCGATGTCCCCCTCCCGACGTCCCCTCTTTTCCCCCACCCCCCCGATCTTCCATTCCAGTGCCGGATGACGTCTCGCTCTCTTTCTTTCTCTCCCCACCCCCCTCGCGTTGCAGCAACCCAGAGAGGACATTAATCATCAGCAATCACCATGCGAACGCGCCGGAAACAGTAAGTTTTGTTCATGCGGATTTGCTATGCGCACCTTCACCAACCCGCCAGCATTGCAAGATCGACCCCAATATATTTTTTCATCCTGTTGCAACAGTTTAAAGATGAAAACTTAAAAGGATCTTGGTTTTAAAGCAAACCCTGCCTTCCCACTGGAAAATTCTACTTATTCATGCAGCTACCAAATATATGATCATGATGACTGCTAATGCCGATTTTTCTTTCTTTAGGTACTTAATTGGTGAAGAAGGCTACTGCTTGACATCTATGCAGAGCGCTCTCTCATATGTGGAATCTTTGTCCAAAGGATGAGTCCTATATTTTACATCCATACATTCCCTATGAATCTTCAAGAATGGCTTCTTGTTACATTTACTAAAGGTTTATTTTTGTATTAAATTCACTGGGTTCAAGGCACTAAGTTGACGGATCACAATATTTGGGACAACCATTTTGGTGTTGCACAGAATAATCTCACCATAAAATTCATCTCTCTATAAAAGACTGTTATAGGGTAAAATATTGTGACTGGTTGAGGGTAATAATATAAGAGGGAAGCTGGAAGATTCAACATCCCATGCTAATGTTGGAGAACACCATTACACACGGGAAAGTAGAGCTAGACAAGTGTACACACTATCCTGCGCCAGTGCAGGTATTGCATTTTCTGTGGAGTTATTTTTGTTGTTGGGTCCTATCCTCTAATGTATCGTAATATATTTAAGCCAAGTCTTTAGGAGTTGGTTTGTTTTTATGATGTTTTAAGTTCTAAGTCAGTAAACTTGGTTATTTTGTATTTATTCATAGTTATTTAAAATGGAAAGAAATAACGCTCTTAACATGAATTGTAAACAAGCCTTCTAGCATTCTGTCTTCCAATGCTGCTTCTCAAAAATTTGAATGCACACCAGGGAAAATGGAAAAAATTTACCACGGTCACAAAGATTTCTAAGGCTGTTCCTACGACTAACATTTGTTTTAACTTTCTGATTAATTTTCTCTTAATTTTCTCTTCTTTAATATTACTTTTTTAAGTTGTACATTTTTCATATACACTTTAATATATATATATATATATGTGTGTGTGTGTGTAAAAACCAATGTAGAAATAATTTATTGTAACTTCACTGGAATTTTTTTTTGAAAGGGAGGTATATGGGGGACGGAGAAATAATTGTCAAGTATCCTTGTGCTGTATGTGTCCAGTGTTATGTCTGAAATTAGGCATGCTTTTGGAAAAATAATCAGGAGTTAAAGGGTTCCTAAGTAAAACCCAGGATCTGGTCATTCAAGTGGAGGAGGCACACTTAGCTGACACCATGCTGAGGATCCTCTGGCAGCGTGTTGGATGGTTGACAGCTATTTTCTTGCCCATGGGTGTGCAATGGTGATGTTGTGGATTTGCTTTATTTAAATGACAACATGGGCTGCATAGAATAGCCAATCAACTGCTGACCATTTTTCCGATAAGCCTTTGCAAAAAAAAAGAAATGAAATGCTGGAAATCAAAATGAAATTCAGAGCAGATCTTTTAGCATTTGAAAAGTGAAAAGAAGAGTTAATGTTTCTGGTAGTAATCCTTTATCATATCCATAAAAGAAAAGCAGCAAGCTCTTTTTTTAAACCAAGCATTATGGAATATGTACAGGAGAAACTTCTTTTAACTCTTCTCTTTTCCCTTTCCTTCTCCCTCACTGCCCACACACATTCGCTTACGTCCGGATTCAGCAATGTTATATTTACCCATTCATCAAATGTTACTGATTGGACTGTGTAAAAAGATTTCACGTAGTTGATTCCTGTTGATGTAATTTTTAAAATACGTATGTTTTATATGACTAGTTATTACTAGTACAGTAAAGACCAGAAAAAAAAATCAAGATTGCATCAAGATTTTCTTTGCTTTGACTCACTAAATACATTATTGAATTGCAGAACATGGAAACTGAGGTAGATTATTTTGGAATGCATAATCTACAAGTGGGTTTTGGTATAAAAATGAAATCTTAACATAAGGAAAAGAAGAATGCAGTTAAAAAGTTACCTGCTAACTCAGAGTCAAACACTAGCCTTCGAACCTGACTGTCTCTTAGGTTGTCCATGGTTCATGGGATGACATGTTGGTGGTGGGAGGGGGGGGAGATGGAGGAGAAAATATTGATAGAATTTCTTAGAAAATTGAGATGCATTAACAGTAATCTATAACAAATTATCTCTCCCTACTAAAGGAAGTTTGTGTAAAATTAAATGGATTTCATGAAAGCAAAGTTGGGGAGGGAGCACCATTTTAATTTTACTGTAACCACTTTGAAGGTGTAATTTTTTTAAAACTCGATTGAAGGAATATTTTAAATTTGTTGTCCTTTGTGTATGTTTGCTACTGAAGATTCTCAGTTGCCAATTAGAAGTACTGCTGAAGCACTGATTTGTGGTTTGTTGTGATCTTCAGTTGTTTGCGGCCTAATTGATAAATATAGCGTACATATTTCAAATATTATAAATGGTATTTTAGTGATTCATCATTAAAGCTACAATGAAAGAAACAATGCAATAGTATTCAAAGACATAAAAATGTACATATGAAAAATTCTAGAGATTATAACAACTTTAAGGAATCTGTTGATATTCTGCCATTAATTTGATCATAAATGACTACTGCCCTGCTATACCCCCAAGAATGAATTTTAAAAGAATTGAAATGTTTAAATGACTTCATCAGACATCAAAGTCCTTTTTTATAGTAATTCAAAAAACATTAAACTCCACTAACATTTGGAACTGAAAATGCTACTGTCTGTTTTATGAATCCCACTAGATTTAATTATAGCTCTAAAAAAATCACAATTTCATTATTTATTGACATCAATAAAATAAAGTCCATCTGTCTATTGGGCTCTGCCCTAGGGCTGGTCCTAACTCAAGTCTCTCACATGAGATTTTTGAGGCACTTACTAAGGAAGAGTAGCTGAGGTAGTTTCCCATTGCCTTCCCCACGGTTTTTGTCTTCGAAGTACCTTCTGCTAGGTGGGCTGCAACCAAGGCTAAAGAGCCCCACCCACCCTTTACAATGGGGGTGGGTGCCTTCACCCATCGGAAATGGGTATCCCTGCTGCACATCAACCCAGTATTCAGAGCCGGTGCTCCAGTCATCGCTCACCGGGACTGTTTGGTGTAGGGCCTGAGGCCAGTTCTTCCGACTCAGGAGAGAATGCTATCACTGAGCCATTGTTCACTCTGTCCGGATGCGAGTATCTTGCTGGACATCAACCCAGTATTTAGAGACCATATCCTAGTCTCCACTCACTGGGGCTCTCTGGAGTGAGCTTCGAACCCTTCACTTTTTGCTTAATTGGCTGTAAAGCGCTTTGGGACATCCTGAGGTCATGAAAGGCACTATATAACTGCAAATTCTTTCTGCTCAGAGATGGGAATGCTGCCAATAGGCCCATGGTATCACTCCCTAAAGCTAATTATTTCATGTTAATCTTAGTTTCTTGCAACAAGATGTCAGGAAAAGATGTTAGCAGAGCCCGGAGTAACTCCAGTAAAAGGTTCTGTGGGTATCTCTCAGAAGAGCAGTCCAGTACCCCGGCTTCCACTCCAGTCCCACCAAGGCAATGTTGTGCTCTGATTATTTTTATTTTTGGTATTCTGAAGAATGTACAAAATTTTGTTTTATAAACTAGTTTCTTATCTTGGTTATTTGAGTTGAATTATCTCACACTTCTGTTGACAATATAAATGTTTCATTTCTGAATGTATATTTTGAAGCAGATATCCTTTCTGAATGTAAGACAAAAGTGAATGTGTGACATGAAGTAGATATTTTTAATGTATAAAATGAAGTAAATGTCAGTAATTAATAAATAAATAAAACCTTGTCAATTAGGTTATTGAAAGGGACAGGAGATTAGAAAAGAATGAAGTGCCTTGAGGAGACCTAAAATAAAATTGGGCTAAGTGCTCTGGTGGTTGGTGATAGGTGGAAACTTTAGCAGGTGAGTAGGTCAAAGTATCTATG
This sequence comes from Heptranchias perlo, assembly GCF_035084215.1. Classification (NCBI taxonomy): domain Eukaryota; kingdom Metazoa; phylum Chordata; class Chondrichthyes; order Hexanchiformes; family Hexanchidae; genus Heptranchias; species Heptranchias perlo. The sequence continues at coordinate 48,213,511 of NC_090340.1, forward strand.
GGTTTGCTATATTGGAAAGAGTTAGAAAAAATAGTTAATTTTTAGATCCTCCCTTGTATAATATTTATATTTGAAGGTTCACAGGAATAAGTGCATATAGATTAGTAAATTACTGTTTTTTTGAAGTGGAAAACTTGATATTTTTGATCTAACTTAACTACAGAAATAAAGCCAGAAGAGATTTTATTTATCCCTTTTTTTCCACAATTCAACTTCTAAAACAGCTGAGTTTTCTGTGTGGCTTGATAATGATGTTAAATCTGCTTGTAGATCACTTTAAATATTCCAATTCATAAAAGGGAAGGTCAGTATCTTTTTGATATCTGATAAACACTTGAAACACTATTTTCAAACAAAATCAATTGTGATATTTGATAAAGATTTGAGAAAGTAAAATGGATCAATAGAACTGCACACATTTGTTCTAAATCTTGAGTCTTTCCTTTTCAGTTTGTGGTTGCTACAAAGTTTCTTTGTTCCTGTGGTGTGCGCCATGGATCTTACAGTGGTGAGAAAAGCTTGCTCGTGTTTGCAGGGGAGATGAGCTGATTAGACTAATGTACATTATAGTGATGGAATTCTATAGTAACAGTCCTGTAAATTCTGTACCATTGGAAGTTAACTTCAATGTGTTTTAAATGGCATTTTAGCTTATTTACTAAATTCTGCTCAAACAAATGAAGTTGCTAATTCTGTATAAATTTAGAAAATAAATGTTTTGCCTGAATTGTAATTCAATTGTTTGTTTAAGTGTATCCGTATGAATATATTAACAGAAACAGGTGCATCTACGGATTATTGTGATCTCCTTTTTAGAAGCAAAAATAAAGGTATGGTGATGGGAAAATCATGGCTTTGAACATTCTTGATCACTGAAAAGTTACTTTAAACCACGGTCTGGTATTTTCCCTCTTTGAATTTTAGGTTTTGTTTCATAATGGCAAGCTATAAATCAAAACTAATTTTGAGAAATTACATTTGTTGAGGTAATTCTAACCAATGATGATACCTGTAATTTAGTCTGAGTAAAGTATCTCTTTACATTGGTGATTATTACGATTTTGGAATGATGCAACACTCCTCAAGATAGCCTTGAAATGCATATTCTTTGTGAAATTGAAAAATCTCAGAAAACCCTCAACAATTTTTGTTTACATTTGTGTCCGATACATAGATTACTGGTGGAATCCAGCCTAAATGGCAGGAGTAGGGAGTATTATTAGATCGATTGGCCAAAAAGTCACTTCAGACCACTGAGTGGTCCAGTGTTCGAGTGCGTTATTGTGGTGGAGTATTAAGCTGCAGAGTGAAATCCCATGTAGTGAACTTGTGATCCAGGTTGTGTTGCTTTGTCTCTGCTTACCATTTCCAGACATTTTCCTACAGGAAGGGAAAACTGGGAATGTGATTCTGCTATTATACCAGCAACAGCAGTATTTGGGGAACCATGTAAGTGAGGCATATTAAACAGTGATGCTGCATTGGTAGGAATCAGAGGGGTGAATCTGTTTGGCAGGTTATACAGATAGGAGTTGTATTTAGCCAAATAAACTCCGGGGTGAGGACTTTTCTTGTGCTGAGTCTCATCAATCCAGATGCCAGTTAACACCCATGTGGTGCATGGATGGATAGATTCTGGTGAGTTATTTTTGTAAACTCTATAAATTGCCTAAACAAAAAGGGATGTCAAGGGGAGTGAAGGCATAAATGAGCCTTACAAAGATCCCTATAGCTAAGACTATAATGAATAAATAAATGATAAATCTAATGTACAGAGCACATTACAAAAACTAAATACATGGATGTGTGGAATAACGATGAATTAATCATCAAAATACATTTTAGAAAATAAGTAGTAGATATCCCATGGTATTGCTCGTGGGAAGTTTGGGGTATGGGATGTGATGTCATACATAATACTTACAGAGGCATTAGTTTAACGTAGATGGGTTAATGCTTGTTAAAATAATTGAGAAAGGAATCTGATTCAAATGTATTAAGTATTCGTATAACATCACTCAGACTAATTTCTAGCTAAAATAAAATGAAAGGAAACCCAACATAGAGAAATGCAACTGAATCTACAGACAAGTGATGGAGCAGCCAGCACCAAGTACCATTTGAAGTGAAGGCGGTGCTTGAAAGGAAGGCATCCTCAACATAGGACAGCATTGCAGCCTGCCTGGAAGGAGTCGGAGTTCAGGGCACAGCTGACCGTTGCTGTAGGCATCCTCACAGCAGATAGCACAGCTCTGCATCTGGCTTCCTGCTGCCTCAGAGTCTGTAGCTAGTTCCCCGCATTGCTAAGTGGGAGTGCCATGGTGTAAATATATGGTTGGTGGCATCTTGGCAGGTACAGGCAATCAGGCTCAGCTATTGAATTCTCTGTGATGTCTTTTTACATCTAGTACCACTTAAAACATAAAATATGATGATTGGGTTGCTGTTGAAGAACCCCTCAGCATTAACATTAGTCAAAACTTCACATATCGTATTCATGTCGTCGTGTCTGCTTGGTAATCTGATCCTCGCTTGTACCCTATCTGAAAAAGTGAGATACGCATGCTTGACTGTAAATGTGAGTGTAAGGGTACTGATGGATGGACACACAACACCTCTGGTGCAGTCTGACCCGCCCAGCACCCTGTTAATGATTCTCCTGTCTCAAAAAAGCATAATTATAGGGGGATTCCAACAGATAAACCCAATGCGCCACTATTGCTGTGGCAAAGAAATTGCTGCGTCGCAACAATTGTCATTTAGATGGTCAGGAGCCTTGTGACAGCAGCAGAAAAAAAGAAAAGGAAGAAAAAGGCTTGCGAATGGTCTGAAAATGCTCCAAACAATCTTCAGGCAGAGCTCTTTCAATCCAGTTCCTTATAGAGCTATGCCCCGCGCAACACTGGGCATTCATCGTAAGTGAATGGGAACATCTAAATGATGTCATAAGGACTTCATCAATGCATTAAAACCAACTCCCTGCCTGTTTCGGTAGCAAGCTTCCTGTGCCTGCCCAGCCCACAACTGGAAATGGATGCGATGCATAGATCTCCGCCTCTTTCTAATCAGTTACACCCACTTTTCAGACATAATCCATCAAATCTACCCCATTGTTTTATAGAAATATTCTAGTTTAGCCTCTTTAGGGGTGAAATTTATCTTGAACGGCAGCGCAAAGCAGGCGATAATGAATCAGCAGCCTGATCTACACACTGCCTGATTTTCTTTTCCAATGGATGGGCTGTCGATTCTATATCGCCCAAATGCACTACTGCCCAAGATACATTTCACCCCCATTATTTTTAATCATAGCTTTCATTTTTTTTTAAAAGTTAGTCCTAATTTTAATCTAGTCTTTTGTTCCCTAATTTGAATCATATTTTTGTTTTAGTCTGGGGAGGAGGAAACATTTAGTCAAAGGCCTATTACTCTTTTCATATTTTAACTTTCAGGAACTTTCAACATATATTTTTCAAGAAATGTTAATTGTTTCACTTCTCATACAACTTACAAGACCACAAAAATAACAAAATGTTGCTTGAGTGATAGTTAAGACTTTCAATTTCCAAAGGCTGTACATTGCCGAACCCAGTGCTATTATGACCCTAGAAATAATTCTTGTTTGACTTTTGTCTCTTGATTTTGGTACTGTAATGAGGGCATATTCAGCAAGGCTATGTACCTGAAGTACAGCTTCGCTGGACAGGAGCGTAGTTTTATAGTCCTATCTCTGAATCGTACTCCCCTCCAAGAGGGTAGTCATGTTGAATTTGCCCTAAAGTTTTCATAAGAAATTTTGTCTCAATTTAATCTTTGTTGATGCCTATTTTCTGCCTAATTTTCATTAGCTAATCATCACTGGTTGAAAAGCCAAAATATATTGGGAATATATGGTAATTCCACCACCATCTGCTCTGAGGACATCATAACCAGGTATAGATGGTAATATTGTTCATTTCTGCCCATCATCCTTTCACTCAGCTTTTATCTGGTCTGGATGGTTTCATACTGCAGAATTTGATTAATTTGTACTGCCGCTTTTATCAGCTCAGTGTACTTTGTTTACTTTCTAGCATATGAACATGGCAGATCACAGCATAAGTCCTGAATAAGGCAATCCCTTAGCCCATTTTATCTCATCCTTTCAAATATCAACTTATCAGAATGGCCGGAAACTGCAAAAACAGCAACAAATAATAAGTTAACTTGAAGGCTAGACATGTTTGTGTCGTACTGTAAATTTATGATCTATATATACATATGCAGATATTAGTAACAGACACACCATATCCTCCTTCCCCTTTTTCAAGAATCAGAGTGGACAGCACTAGGATTTTTGACCTCCTTTCTCTATCCCAGATTGTAAGGTTGGAATCAAAAATGTGGGAACGGAATCCAGGGGACTTTACATGTAAGCTCACTCCCTATTCTGACCCTTAGCAGTCTTAAAAAAAGAATTTCCTCCTGAACTGACCAAATTGTCAAACCTTTGTTCTTCACCTAGTAGATGACAAGATAGGTGGGCTTAGTAAGGTGCTGAATCAGGCTCACAAAGGCTCTGGATTCATAAGATATTAAACTACAAACCTGATGCTATGGGGGTAAATTTCCACAGGGGTTCTCTTGCTCTTCCGCTGAATTTACCACAGATGATCAGGAGAACCCCTGCAGAAATTCACGTCCTATGACTTTTTCTGTGCTATCACTCCATCAACCAAATATAGGAAGAGACTTCTCTCACAAACAAGGGCTTTACTTTCCAGTAAATTGAATATACAATTGGAAGAAAGAAATTGTGCTGAAAAAGAAACTTACAAATACTTTGCATGAATTCCTGATAACTGAATAAAATTTTGTAGCAAATTGTTAAAGTAAATTTTAATGTATTTTTATTTTAGCTTTGAACTATGGATTTGAAAGCTAATATTTATGCCATGGCTATCAGCCTTTGACAAATCCTTTACCAAATGTGTCCCTGTGTAGTTTTAAATATCTATTTGTCTACTGTCAAAACTAAGTACAGTTCAAAAAATTTTGGAAATGTTACAGTTGTGCTATTTTGTTCAATAATAAATACTGTCAGTCTGCTCTTTTTGATATATATTAATGACCTGTACTTGGGTGTACAGGGTATAATTTCAAAATTTGCAGATGACACAAAACTCAGAAATGTGGCAAACAATGTGGAGGATTGTAACAGACTTCAGAAGGACATAGACTGGTGAAATGGGCAGACACACGGCAGATGAAATTTAATGCTGAGAAGTGTGAAGTGATGCATTTTGGTAGGAAGAATGAGGAGGGGCAATATAAACTAACTGGTACAATTTTAAAGAGGGTGCAAGAACAGAGAGGCCTGGGAATGTATGTAGGTGACAGAACAAGTTGAGAAAGCTGTTTAAAAAACATGATCTGGAATGCACTGCCTGAAAGGGTGGTGGAAACAGATTCAATAATAACTTCCAAAAGGGAATTGGATAAATATTTGAAGGGAAAAAATTTACAGGGCTATCGGGAAAGTGCAGGGTAGTGGGACTAATTGGATAGCTCAACCAAAGAGCTAGTACAGGCAAAATTGTACCAGTTAGTTTATATTGCCCCTATCAAAATGCATCACTTCACACTTCTCAGCATTAAATTTCATCTGCCGTGTGTCTGCCCATTTCACCAGTCTATGTCCTTCTGAAGTCTGTTACAATCCTCCACATTGTTTGCCACATTTCTGAGTTTTGTGTCATCTGCAAATTTTGAAATGGCAGCCTCCTCTGCTGTATCAATATGATATGATAGTGATTATCCACAAGGCTATCAAGCGGCACTTACTCACCAATAACCTGCTCACCGATGCTCAGTTTGGGTTCCACCAGGACCACTCGGCTCCATACCTCATTACAGCCTTGGTCCAAACATGGACAAAAGAGCTGAATTCCAGAGGTGAGATGAGAGTGACCGCACTTGACATCAAGGCAGCATTTGACCGAGTGTGACACCAAGGAGCCCTAGTAAAATTGAAGTCAATGGGAATCAGGGGGAAAACTCTCCAGTGGCTGGAGTCATACCTAGCACAAAGGAAGATGGTAGTGGTTGTTGGAGGCCAATCATCTCAGGCCCAGGACATTGCTGCAGGAGTTCCTCAGGGCAGTGTCCAAGGCCCAACCATCTTCAGCTGCTTCATCAATGACCTTCCCTCCATCATAAGGTCAGAAATGGGGATGTTCATTGATGATTGCATAGTGTTCAGTTCCATTCGCAACCCCTTAGATAATGAAGCAGTCCGTGCCCGCATGCAGCAAGACCTGGACAACATCCATGCTTGGGCTGATAAGTGGCAAGTAACATTCGCGCCAGACAAGTGCCAGGCAATGACCATCTCCAACAAAAGGGAGTCTAACCACCTTCCCTGACATTCAACGGCATTATCATCGCTGAATCCCCCACCATCAACATTCTGGGGGTCACCATTGACCTGAAACTTAACTGGACCAGCCACATAAATACTCTGGCTACAAGAGCAGGTCAGAGGCTGGGTATTCTGTAGCAAGTGACTCACCTCCTGACTCTCCAAATCCTTTCCACCATCTACAAGGCACAAATCAGGAGTGTGATGGAATACTCTCCATTTGCCTGGATGAGTGCAGCTCCAACAACACTCAAGAAGCTCGACACTATCCAGGACAAGATAGCCTGCTTGATTGGCACCCCATCCACCACCCTAAACATTCACTCCCTTCACCACTGGTGCACCATGGCTACAGTGTGTACCATCTACAGGATGCACTGCAGCAACTCGCCAAGGCTTCTTCAACAGCAACTCCCAAACCCGTGACCTCTACCACCTAGAAGGACAATTGCAGCAGGCACATGGGAACAACACCACCTGCACGTTCCCCTCCAAGTCACACACCATTTTGACTTGGAAATATATCGCCGTTCCTTCATCGTTGCTGTGTCAAAATCCTGGAACTCCCTTCCTAACAGCACTGTGGGAGAACCTTCACCACACGGACTGCAGCGGTTCAAGAAGACGGCTCACCACCAACTTCTCAAGGGCAATTAGGGATGGGCAATAAATGCTGGCCTTGCTAGCAACGCCCATATCCCATGAACGAATTTTTTAAAAACTTAATTTATACAACACAACACCTTCCTTCTCTGCTCATTGCTTTGGAACTGGAGTGCTCACACGTGCTGAAGTGAGACTGGTCTGGACTGGGGCGGAGGTTGTCCTAGTGGAGCAATTTTAATTATTTTCCTGTGCACGCAATCTGGAATCCTATTTATGTTTTTATAGTTCATTTTTAAAAGGTCTTTGTGCTGTAAATTGCAGTAAAAAATAACCATTTAGAGGAATTGAGTACTTATCTTAACAATTTGATTCACCTGAGGGACTTAGCCTGAAACATAAAAAAAGCACTTTATTAGTGCATGACGCTGACCAGATCTGATGGCTATGAAAGCATGTAGTGCCCCTGATAATTGCAAACATGGCAAGTGACAGGCAGGCAGACAGCGCATCCAGCTGGATTGCCAAAATGCCATCAACAATGAAGTAAACATGCCACGCTGCATCATGTACAGAAGACTGAGTAAGAAAAAAACATTCACATACACAGTTTAGCATAGACATTTCAGTCCCTTATTCTCTATCTCTCCCTTAGTCTGAGGCAGACTGATTTAATTAGAGTATTTGTGATTTGTATAACGCAGGCAGCTTTGAATCCCATCATCTTCAAATCTTGAAATTATTTTATTCGCCGTTGGAAAAATGGCACAAGACTCAATCAATCTGACCGATAGTCTAAAAGTGATGATCTACCTGTGTATCCCTCATTTTAATGTAAAATGCTAAATCATCTATTTTGAAGAAAATTAACTATTACTTTTGTTATACAGCTTGATCCAATGTTTTATAGGGTTTGTTTTGCAATGGGATGGTTTAAGCTTGGCAACATGAATCGCAGTTTGACCAATCCAGTTAACCAGATTTCTGACTCATTTTTCGTTTTGGAGTATTGAATTAGTGTCTTTGTTACTCGAGACTGGTTTTTGAAACACACATGATAAGAAAGCATCAATGTTATTTGTAAGAAAGCATCAACATTATTTTTATTGTATGTGTACATTTAGAATGAGCCAGAGGCTAAAACCTGGTGTATTTTATAAAACAAAATTATAATTTGAATGAATCTGGTTCTGTAGTAATGTACTCTGACTTCTCCTCATTTAACGTTTTACCCCAAAATGATTCTTTGAAACTCACTCTCACTGGTGAGATGTTCTGTTCCTTTTATTTTTTAAATGTCATTTTGTGACTGAAGCACAAACTAATCAAGACCATAGGAAAGGTTGTCCAAGCCACAAAACCGTTTGTATCATCTGTGGTTTATAAAATGTTTCTGTTCTCTGGAAGGGATTTCAGTAATATTGTACAGCCTCAGTTGTCACTAGCTTATGCGTGACACTAAATGTTTTCATGAAGTTATTGCACATCTTTCCAAACATACTTCTGCTGCGGCTGTGTGTAAATTATGCATGTGTAATTTAATGAACACCAATCAGAATTATGAGAACTATGATATAATGTTAATTTATGTAAGTAAATATATAAAACCAATATGTATCACTGTATGTATGTGTGAAAGAAGATAATATGGGGAATAACAGTGTTAAAGGAACTGAATAAAATAGATTTGTTGTCTCGTGGGAGACGAACTTTGCAACTAACAATAAAATCTGATGTTTCTTAGGGGAATCTGTGGAACTAAAATTGGTTGATTCCAGAAGAGTGGTGTGTTTTGTGGGGTGAAATCACAATTCCTTTAAAATATATCATAAGGTGGTTTCAATAGAGAGATAGCCAAGTTCAAAACATCTAAGTAGAAAGTGTCAAGATGTACTTCAGAGCAGTATATCTGAATGCACCTTATGCATCCCAGGCTGTAATGTACATTCCTGCAGCTTACAAAAACAGCAGTAACCAACGTAACTATGTGTGCAATAAAGAATCTGATAAAAAGCTAACAAAGACAAAAATGTTTCATTTTTGTCCCAGCCACCTCTCCTTGAATGGGTCTGAAGCTTGATAGCTCCAAGAAACTGCATCTTTTTATCATGAATTGTAGCCTGCTGAGGCAGACCTCTTCTGACGTGTCAAGGCAAGTGCGCCTTGTGCTGTACATATATGTGGTTGGGTAAGGGTGGGTGGAGCTTGACTGATTACGGTGTAAATGCGTCTCCTTCTCATATCTCCTCTAATCCCCAGAATTATCAGTGTTATTACGTTGATAGTTCTACATAGTTGCCTGGATTGCCAAAGATTATCATTTTTGTTTTAAATGATTTTAAGGTGGTCCTTTGATGCATGAACTATTGGGACATCTAATTTTTTTCTTCCGGCGGAATCCAACACCCATCAGGCACGTACCCAAAAAATTTAAATTGTGCTGACCTATGAATCCATTAGGATCAGTCTAGTAACCTCAAAGTCTTCCCTACCAAATGAATACTAGCCACCTGGGCCGTGATTCCCTACTGGATTAGTGCAGAATGGCACTGAATCATATAATCTCAGAAGGTCCTGTGTTTGTTTCCTGACCTTCAATTAATTGTCGTGTTCCCAGGATAGAGAGGGGCAAAACCAGCCAGGCTCCCATTCCCAACTGCTATATATGCATTTATGTTAGGTGAGGGCAGCATTGGCTAAAGCTGTATTGCTTCCCATGGTCTAATAGCGTGGGACACATTGTGTTGGCTCACAAATTAAGAATTGCAAGTTGGGTGAGGTAGCTGAAGGGTGTTAGTGCCTGTGAAAACATACTTCAACAAGAGGGCCTGTGTTCAGTAGAGGAGGGAAGTGGGGTGGGGGCGGGGGGGAAGAATTTCAACTTGTATCTAAACAATGCCAAAATATTGGTAACTGGTGAGAGTCAAGGCCAAAAATGTAGCAATAGCTCAACATTCTTATCTCAGAAATACACATTCACAAAAATTCCCAAGAGAGGCACTTTGAGAAACAGCACTAGAAACTCCCACTTACCAACTAGACGGGAGCAAGTTACTATCCAGCTTTGGTGAGTTAAAAAACAATCTCGCTAGTTTCCAAGTGACGCCGCAGGAGGGATTTTAACTATCGGGCGGCCAGCCAGTGGCCCGAGCAAGCCATCTGCCTGCCATCTCCAGTGGGAGACCCGCTCCATTTCGAGGACCAGGCTTCATTAATATACATCCAGCGAGCTGCCCACCCCATACGGTCATTCCACTGCAGCCAGCGCGATATTAGGCAGCTCGGAGATCGACTCTACCAGCAGTTTTGATCGCGGGGAGGAGGAGGGGAGCCCAGGATGGCAGCAGCCCACATTATTCTTGTGGTGCTCAGAGGAGCCGTGCTCCTCCTGGCCCCACAAAAATAATTTGAAAACATTTATCTTTTCAGGCTTCTTCTTGGAAGGTTTTACTGAGTGGAGCAACCATGGCGCACGCTCTGCTCAGTATGCCATTAAAATTGCATCAAGGTCCTACTTAAGTTATAGAATCCCGATTTGCATGGATTCATGAGGCTCCTGTTTGATTCAGGCGGGTGTCTGGCCACCCTGTTGAGGAGCCCGGGAAAAATGGCAGCAGCGCAAAAGGATATCAAAGCCGCAGAGACCGTACACTATAGATGCATGAGGATAATGCCGGGGATGGGAAACTATAGATATGAGGAGAGACTTGAGATATTGGGACTATTTTCATTGCAGTAGAGATGCCTTATATAAGACCGGTCATAGGGCGTCTCCGAAATGGGGGTGACTCCTGCAGTCAATGCTCTTTCCAAGTAATCACCTAGTCACTCAAATCTGGTCATGACAGGTAGGGTGCCTAACATCTCAATAGTGCAAGTCACAGAGTTCATGGGAGAATTCGGCGCTGTGCATGCACCCTCACTGCTTTGAGGCTCCCCGACAGTTTCTCCATTGCAAGGAAGCAATTGGAGGAGTCACTTCCATAGTATAAACGATGATCACTGCAGAAAGGTATTTATGTTGGAAAAATCATACTTCTTTGAAATCATGTATATCTTTCTGAACCAGGCTCATTAGAGTATGCACTGGGCTGAAGGAAATCTATGTCTCGATTGTTAGCACCCCAGCACAATTTCTTCAATTTATTTTCTGTGCAAACACAACATCAAATTTATGTGACACCCATCTCAATTATTGTTGCCTTCAGCTGCATCCTGTTTTATGGCCTCTAATATATGAACAACAGAAAGGAATATTGTACTGTCGATATTTTATTGACAAATACTTTATGATCTTTTAGCTGTTTTTCTGTTGACTTCTACCTTTATATATTTTAAACAGCTTTTGCTGCAGTTTTACCAAATGCATCTAAAGCCCAGCCGGACTGGATTCCTATGCTATATGATGTCTATTCGTGTATCAGCCAGACAAGAACAACCTTCCGTGACTAACCATCACCGTGTGTAAAAAAAACTTAAATAGGCACAATAGTGACTTCCTCATACTTTAGGAGATGTCTCAACAGTTCATGCAAGTTCAAATAATAACCAAACCCTGCTTGAGTAGTATTTCTGAATTTCATCCAAAATATTTTGCCTTTTGTTCTTTTGTTCCATGGCAACAACACATCAGAGCTAATGCTGTCAAAACAGAGGAGGTTCAATCAATGGAAAAATCCAATGATTCACTATACCATGTTCAAATGATTCATGAAGAAAAGAATTCCTATATGATAGAATTTTGTGCCCTCTTAATTCTTCTTTTCAATAAAAGTGCCTTTTATGTGTAGAAACTAGAAGACTGGCTTGGTATAGAATCCATATAGGAAGGGAATTTATTGGTCTTAAGTTGCAACCAGATGTTTCTGCCATCACAATTGATAAGGTGCCAATTAAATGCTCTGATTTGTCAGGATTCTTCTGAAGCTTATTTCTCAATTCTCACCGATAACTTCTTGTTTCTCACAATATGATATGGGAAAAATTGTACATTCCATAATACAGAATGAAATTAGTGAACACTTCGAGTGACATGAGCTGATCAGGTTCAGCCAGCATGGATTTGTAAAGGGCAGATCATGCTTGACTAACTTAATTATATTTTTTGAGGAAATCAGAGTGCATAGATAAAGGGAATGTGGTGAATGTTGTCCATATGGATTTTGAAAAGCTTTTTGATAAGGTACCACACTGTAGACTTGTTATAAAATTAAGGCACATGGTATTAGGAACATAGGAACAGAAGTAGGCCATTCAGCCCCTTGAACCTTTTCCGCCATTCAATGAGATCATAGCTGATCTATATCCTAATTCCATCCATCTGCCTTGGCTCCATATCCCTTAATACCCTTGGCTAGCAAAAATCTTTCGATCTCAGATTTAAAATTATTAATTGAGCTAGCATCTACTGCTTTTTATGGGAGACAGTTCCACGCTTCTACCACCCTTTGTGTGAAGAAGTGTATCCTAACTTCTCTCCTGACTGGCCTGGCTCTGATTTTAAGGTTATGTCCCCTTGTCCTAGACTCCCCCATCAGCGGAAAAAGTTTCTCTCTATCTACCCTATCAATTCCTTTCAAAATCCAAAAAACCTCAGTCAAATCACCACTTAACCTTCTATATTCCAGGGAATACAAGCCTAGTTTATGTAATCTCTCCTCATATTTTAACCCTTGGAGCCGTGCTAACATTCTGATGAATCTGCACTGCACTCATTCCAAGGCCTATATATCCTTTCTAAGGTGCGCTGCCCAGAACTGTATACAGTACTCCAGATGTGGTCTAAACAGGGCATTGTATAGCTGTAACAAAACTTCCCTTTATAGTCTAGCCTTCTAGATATAAACATTAATATTCCATTAGACTTTATGATTATTTTTTGTACCTGACCACTACATTTTAGTGATCTGTGTACATGGAGCCCTAAATCTCTTTGGACCTCCACTGTTCCTAGCTTTTCACCATTAAAAAATACTCGGAACTATCCTTTTGTGGTCCAAAATGAATGTCCTCACACTTTCCTGCTCTCTGCCACAGTTTTGTCCACTCACTTAATCTATCAATATCTCTTTGCAATTTTATTCTCCCGTCTACACTACTTACTATTCCACCACTCTTTGTGTCATCAGCAAACTTGGATATGTGGCTCCCTATTGTGTTATCTAAGTCATTAATAAATATAGTGAATAGCTGAGGCCCCAGCACAGATCCTTGTGGGACACCACGAGTCACTTCCTTCCAATTTAAGTACATACCCATTATCCCTACTCTGTCTTCTACTGCCTAACCAATCGTCTAACTAGGTCAATAATTTGCCTTCAATTCCATGAGCTTTAATTTTAGCTAACAGTCTCTTATGTGGAATTTTATCGAATGCCTTCTGGAAGTCCATATAAACTACATCCATAGACATTCCCCTGTCTGCTACTTTAGTTACTTCCTCAAAAAATTCAATTAGGTTCGTTAGACATGACCTACCCTTTACAAATCCATGTCGGCTCAAATTTCTCTTCAGTGCTCAGTCACTTTTTCCTTAATTATAGATTCCAATAACTTCCCCACAACAGATGTTAGGCCGATAGGCCTATAATTTCCTGGTTTCTCTCTCTCACCTTTCTTAAATAATGGAGTTTTTTCCAATCTAAAGGGACAATTCCTGAATTGAGAGAGCTTCGGAAGATTATGACTAAAGCATCTGTAATTTCCTCACCTACTTCCTTTAAAACACTGGGGTGGAAACCATTGAGTCCTGGGGATTTGTCAGTCTTCAGTGCCATTATTTTTTCTAATACTGTTTTCTTGCTTACTTTAACTTTAGTGAGTTCCAGCCTTTGATTCATTATTAGATTCCCTTGAATGTTAGGTATATTACCCTCTTCCTCTGTCATTTCTTTATTTTCATTTGCAATATTACCCGCATCTATTTTTAAAGGGCCCACATTATCCTTGACTACCCTTTGATGGGCGTGCAGCCACATGGATAGAAATATGACTAGGGGATAGAAAGCAAAGAATAAGGATATAAGGATAATTTTTAGATTGGCAGGACAGAGTAGTGGTGTGCCCCAGGGATATGTCCTGGGGTCTGTTTTGTTTTCCCTTACTAGAAATGATTCAAAAATAGACAAAGGAGCAATGATTTAATGCAAGAGATCGCAGGAGGACAATGCCGACACATCCCCTCAAAGAAAAAGGCTGGCACTGCCAAATTTAGAGCCCCCTAGTTGTCTAGAAATATACGGGGCAAGATAAAGCACAAAAAGAAAGCTTATGACTGTCACAGAAAACTAAATACTGCAGAAATACTGCAGAAAGCCTAGAGGAGTACAGGGATGACGTAAAAAAGGAAATAAGGAAAGCAAAGAGAGGGCATGAAAAAATAAGATTAATGAAAACCCAAAGATGTTTTATCAGTACATTAAGAACAAGAGGATAGCTAAGGAAAAGGTGGGACCTATCAGGGATGATAAGAGTAACTTGTGTGTAGAAGCAAAGGATGTGGGTAGGGTTTTAAATGAATATTTTTTATCTCCGTATTCACAAAGGAAAGGGATGATCAGGACATAGTAGTTAAAGAGGAGAGGTATGAAATATTGGATAAGGTAAACATAACAAGAGAGGAAGTGCTATAGGGACTGGAATCCTTGAAAGTTGCTAAGTCACCAGGGCCAGATGAATTGTTTCCTAGGCTATTGAAGGATGCCAGGGAGGAAATAGCAGATGCTCTTAGGATCATTTTCCAATCCTCACTAGATACAGGGGAGGTACCGGAGGACTGGAAGACTGCAAACGTAGTACCATTGTTTAAAAAGGGTACGAGGGAAAGGCCGAACAATTATAGGCCAGTCAGTCTTACCTCGGCAAACTATTAGAATCAATACTGAGAGATAGGATAAACTGTCACTTGGAAAGGCATAGTTTAATCAGGGATAGTCAGCATGGATTTGTTTAGGGAAGGTCATTCCTTACAAATCTGATTGAATTCTTTGAGGAAGTGACAAGGAGGATTGATGAGGGTAGTGCAGTGGATGTTGTCTACATGGATTTTAGTATGGCATTTGACAAGGTCCCGCATGGCAGACTGGTCAGAAAGGTAAAAGCCCATGAGATACAGGGAAATGTGGCAAATTAGATCCAAAATTGGCTCAGTAACAGGAAACAAAGGGTAAAAGTCGATGGATGTCTTTGCGAATGGAAATCCATTTCCAGTGGTGTGCCACAGGGCTCAGTGTTGGGTCCCTTGCTGTTTGTGGTATATATTAATGATTTGGACTTGAATGTAGGACACATGACCGGCAAATTTGCAGACGACACAAAAATTGGCCGTGTAGTTGATAGTGAAGAGGATAGCTGGAGACTCCAAGAAGATATCAATGGGTTGGTGGAGTGGGCGGAAAAGTGGCAAATGGAGTTCAACCCGGAGAAGTGTGAGGTAATGCACTTAGGGAGGGAAAACAGTAAAAGGAAATACGCAGTAAACAGGAATATATTGAGAGGGGTAAAGGAAGTGAGAGACCTTGGAGTGCATGTGCACAGGTCCCTGAAGGTGGCAGTACAGGTAGATAAGGTTGTGAAGAAGGCATACGGAATGCTCTCCGTTATTAGCCGAGGTATAGAATACAAAAGCAGGGATGTAATGATGGAACTGTATAAAACACTGGTAAGGCCACAGCTGGAGTATTGTGCGCAGTTCTGGTCACCACTTTACAGGAAGGACGTAATTGCTCTGGAGAGAGTGCAGAGAAGATTTACAAGAATGTTGCCAGGGCTTGAAAATTGCAGCTACAAGGAGAGATTGAATAGGCTGGGGTTGTTTTCCTTGGAGCAGAGGAGGCTGAGGGGAGACTTGATTGAGGTATACAAAATTATGAGGGGCCTAGATAGAGTAGACAGGAAGTACCTATTTCCCTTTGCGGAGAGTTCAAGAACTAGAGGACATAGATTTAAGCTGATTGGCGGAAGGATTAGAGGAGACATGAGGAAAAACTTTTTTACCCAGAGGGTGGTGGGTGTATGGCATTTGCTGCCCAAATTGGTGGTAGAGGCAGGGACCCTCAACTCTTTTAAAAAGTACCTGGACCTGCACCTAAAGTTTTGTAAGCTGCTGGGCTACAGACCGGGTGCTGGAAGGTGCGATTAGAAAGGGCACCTGGTTGTTTTTCGAGCCGGTGCAGACACGATGGGCCGAGTGGCCCCCTTCTGTGCTGTATCTTTTCTATGGTTCTAGACAAGTTTGCAAAAAATGACAGCTAAGTGGCAGATATAGTTCAATGCAGAGAAATGTGAAGTAATGCATTTGGTGAAAAAGAATAGTGAATAGAATTATCCTCTAGTCTAAATGATCAGATCCTTAAGCTAGAGGAACAGAGAGATCGTGGGTGCAGTTACAGTCAGCTTTTAAGGTAGCAATGTCGGTAGCAAAGGCCTTAAAACAGATTCTGGGTTTATTCTATGGGAATATTCGACCCATAGAAAGAGCGTAGTGAAGGTTCACAAGAATTATACCAGGAATGAATGACTTGTAAAATTGAATTGTTTTTCACTGGAACAGACAAAGTTAGGGTAGAATCTAATTGAGGTTTTCAAAATTATGAATGATTTTGAGAGGGTAAACACTGGTTGGTGAATCAGTAAGAAGGGGGCAAAGAATGAGGAGTATTACCAGAAGAACAAAGTGGGGAATTGGAAGAATTTTTTTTTCACACAGAGCTTGATTAGAACATGGAATGCTTTACCACAAGTGACTATCAAGGCTGAGACTGTGACATTTAGGTGGAATTGGATAAGAATTTGAAAATGAAACATATAAATGGATATGGGGAAAAGGCAAGGAAATGGGATTAGCTTGGTAGCTACAACTGAAAACATAACTCCAACACTGGTGCAATGGATTGAATAGTCTCCTTCTGTGCTGTAATTTCTATGATTCTACACTCTGACTGCAGCAAGTCACTGGAACAACCTTGCTTCTCGTCACAATCTTGCAATTTGCCTCCGCTTCTCATAGCTCTGCAGTACACTTGCTTCTATCACAACAGTTCACTGACACTCACGTTTACCACAACAGCTCACTCTCGCATCTGTTTCTGCTATAACAGCTTGCTCTCTCAGTGATTGTACGTCATCTTTTCTTCGCATTTTCTCCAGCATGGATGGGATGTGAATACCAAGTCAAAGAGCTAAAGGTCTTTACCTAAAGAAAGTCTTCCGTCATCACAAAATGGAGGTGGGTGAGGAACATCAATCTTATTGATTTAACAGGAGAAATCCTGTTCTGCCACTGGAAGTGTGACGGGGTGGAACTTCTGTCTGTCACTTTCAGCTGCTGATGATCCCATCCCAAATACTGGGAATAAGGTCATTTAATAATAGGGGATGGCGCCTGCACCTCTAACAGCGTAATAGAGACTCCCACCATTTGTTGCCAGCAGAATCTCAGAGTGGCACCCTGTCGCTCTGAGAGGGGCCTGGATCAGGCCAAAGAAAGAGGTCAACATTTTTTTCATTTATCCTGAGGGAACAGATGGGCTACTGAGTAATGACAATCAATCTCTCTTGGATCGATTACCATTGCATTGTTCACTGTTGGGACCTTCACTAGGCCCAGAATAGAACTTGCACTAATTCTCAGCAGACGTAGTTCCTGCTGGGCCTTTCGGGTTGTTTTTAGCACAATTCTTGGGCTAGCCCAGGAGTGCCCCTTGAAACACGACCCAAATTGCAGCCACAATGTAAGGGGGGAAGGCAGACAGAAGAAGTGTGTGTGTGTGTTCCCCCCACCCCCCCCCCCCCCCACCGATTTGGATTTCTGAAGAGCTTAAATGGGGTACAAAGGTGGCCAACCATGGATTTCACTGCCCCTCCCCCCCACCCCTGGCACAACTCTGTCAGAATTTCATTCCACTCAACGCATTGAAGATCAGACAGGTTCTACAAAAGGCAGGCAAATTGCTCTGCCGGATTACCACTCAGGCAGTTAAGAGGAAAATTTACCCAATGTGCTGTTTGTCTCCCAGGAGGTGATTTTAAACCCCAAGAACGGGTGGGTTGGGGGGAGGTGGGAATTGAAAATAGTTGTTTTTTTGGGTCGCAACCGTAAAATTTTCGGACTTTGCCAGTGGGAAGCCTGTACTTTTACCCGCCAACGTTAAACCCGGAAATAAAGCCGGGTTGCGGTCGCAACCCAAAAAACAACTATTTTCAACTCCCACCTGCCCCCAACCCACCCGTTCTTGGGGTTAAAAGTCACCCCCCCCCCACAGTCTCTAATTCTGATTCTATTTGCCTGCAGTGATCTGATCACTGCTTTTCTTCTAGATGAGGAATTAATTTATCTGCCCTATCATCAGGTGTACATTAGTACATAATATGGACTTGGTTGTTGATGAAGACAAGAAATGAGGGGTGAAATTACTTTTTTAACAAGAAATGGGAGAATGACTTATTTTTATAGCATCCACATTCTCAGTAATTGCATGTTTAAAAGATCAAGTTCCTGTGTTCTTTTAGCAGGTTGTTAAATACAGGGGAATTGGGGTGTTCTCCCATATTTTAAGTGTTTATTTCTGAATTTACAGCTGAAATAATTAATGGGTACACTGCATCAAATCCACCAGAATGTATAAATTGTGTCCATGTAGTCACTCAATCCTGCACATATACTCTTAAAGTAGCTGAGATAAAAAATAATGATGCTGGCAATTTTCTTTTATAAATAATTCATCCAAGTAATAGTTACCAGGGCAGATTGATTCTATTTACACAAGAGAGAGAAGTGACATCGGTAAACTTTGGCATTCCACATTCTCCTTTGAACCTGACCACAACATTACTTTGATGTTTGGCTTTTAATCCAGTAAGGTTTCAATCAAATGTGCAAATAAAAAGGAATTATTTGTAGTTCACCCGAGCTTCTGGAGAATATGGCACCACTTAGCTTTCTTTTTAAGAGCTGAGAGTGCAAGGTTTTTTCATTGGGAATTTTGTATTTCACTAGCACATTCTCACTTGGTACTCATTGCAATCGTCCCTTTCTTCAAGTTGTTGAGTTGGAATTTAGTGACTTCATAGCCAACTCGCCCTCTTCCAGCCAATCCAGTTCCTCAAGCTGCATTTGAAGGGTTCAAGAACCACTTGTCACTTCAGTATAAATCCATGCACATTAGATCAAAATTACTCCATAGAGCTTTGTACACAGTCTCCTGGCATTTATACCTGCACATCTGCCCACATTATGTGCAGCAAATGCCTCCTCCTCTGCTGCCACCACGTGCTACGAACCATTAATATTGTGTGTCTCACTCAATGCATTCCCTCAAGCTCACTGTCTGAATCCCGCACAATGGTTGTATCTGAGCTGGTGATTGGGAGGGACAGAGTAAGTAATGGTGTGTGTTGTGACGTGCTGCCATCCTTGGATGCAGTGGGACCTGGTTCAGCCTCCTCTGGCACACCTAGAGAAAGAGAAGGGGCTAGGATGGGAAGGAAGAGCAGAAAAAGAATATCATATATCCTGAGCTGGTGATGGTCCTCATACTTCCCCTTCCCAGTATCTGCTATAGTCTCCCTTCCCATGATTTATAGGGTTTCTTCCTCACGTTGGGTTAGAGGATGTATGCTTGTGGGTCCTCCTCCTGTAAGTATTCTATCGCTGTTGTTATGGGCTATCATCTTCTGCAATTGGAGTAGAAGAAGTAAAAAGAACCTATTGTCAAGAAGACATACAGTAATACCAAGAGTTAACATGTAACCCTTAGTGGGTGTGATGACATGTACATGCAGCATTCAGCTAGACTAGATGACAAGGCTCTTTGGGGGTCAATGCGGGTTAAGGATGTGAGTGAAGGATAACTTCCAGGTAAAGGTTGTATAATGAGCATTTATGTCAGAGGAGGTTATTGTAAGTGACATATGTTGCTCCGTACAGTGCATTAATGGAAGGTAATGGTGCATTTTCCTACCTTGTAAGGTCATTATACTTCTTCCAGCATTGCTTCTAGCTGTGCTGCATGGTGGCGGTGGCATGCACACTATCTGCCACCTCCTGCCTTTCTTCCTGAGCTCTCTGGCACTGAAAATTAACTTTTACAAGTTAAAAGTTTTGGGTTATTTGTAGATAATGAAGTGTCCTTAATTAATGTTGGAGATTTTTCAAAAAAAGTTAAATTTAAAAATGTTTTTTTCTTGCTGTCTCTTTTATCTCTCTCTTAATCCAATCTTCTTTTCCCTCTCTTTATTTCTCTTTCTGTGCCTGATTTGACATTGAATTCACTGTTCTAATTTACACTTCCTGGTTCAGACTCTGCGCTGTTCATTAACAATGTTTTAATCTGATCAGTTGAGGAGACACACAGTTTCTTGCCCTGTTCACACAGGTCCCGGATGCCCTGAAGAGGGCGCCTCGCTGTTTGGATCTCTGACTTACAGCAACTTGGCGTGTAAAAGGTCCTGCGATGATCACTGCCCCATTCATTTAGAAGAATTTCACTGGACCCCATCTGAGAGACAGGCTGTTTTCTGGCCTCCTATGCTTGTGGATTTGGAACGTGCTACCACAAAGAGTAGTTGAGGCAAATAGCATTGATACATTTAAGGGGAAGGTAGATAAGCACATGAAAGGAATAGGTATGCTGATAGGGGTAGATGCAATAGGAAGGGAAGAGGCTCATTTGGAGCATTAACGCCGGCATAGACTTGTTGGGTCGAATGGCCTGTTTATGTGCTGTAGACTGAATGTAACTTCTTGCAGACGTTGCTATTTTGCAAATCTGCAAATTATCCCTTTAAGTCCTGCAGCAGCACTTGATTCCCCACCCACCAACAGGCAAGCTTCCACTCTCAGGAGTTTTCCATGCTGGAAGGTCGCCCATGTTATGGTAATGACGTTGACCATGGACACATACGTGAGTTGAACACATGTTCTTCCCACACCACCCGACTTCCTGTCGAGTGTACACCTGACCCGATAATCGACACTGATATGTAGAAATAGAATTAGTTGCAATGTTATCTGCCAGTCATGTGATAAGTTTTGCATTAAACGCATGAGAGATAATAACATTTGTTCCAGGAGACCTGAGAGGTCATGTGTGCTTTGAAAACAAGTAGTTCACATTTTTCTTTTTACATTATGGGCCGGACTTTGCTGTGAGCAGCGAACGCACGGTGCCTGCTGTTCATTAGACTTGCCCATGCCCATATTCTTTCCATGAGCTTTTACACGCCAAGTTGCTGTAAGTCAGAGATCCAAACAGCGAGGCGCCCTCTTCAGGGCATCCGGGAGCTGTGTGAACAGGGCAAGAAACTGTGTGTCTCCTCAACTGATCAGATTAAAACATTGTTAATGAACAGCGCAGAGTCTGAACCAGGAAGTGTAAATTAGAACAGTGAATTCAATGTCAAATCAGGCACAGAAAGAGAAATAAAGAGAGGGAAAAGAAGATTGGATTAAGAGAGAGATAAAAGAGACAGCAAGAAAAAAACATTTTTAAATTTAACTTTTTTTGAAAAATCTCCAACATTAATTAAAAGCTGAAGTAAGGACACTTCATTATCTACAAATAACCCAAAACTTTTAACTTGTAAAAGTTAATTTTCAGTGCCAGAGAGGTTGTTTGGCAGTAGTTAAGACTTACCATGCCATTAAAAGAGTGCTTACATTGGAATGGACAAGCCCTAACTTTTTGTGGCAGGTTTAGTTTGTATCTACAACGTCGGTACAGGATCTTCACGCCGTTCAATACATTTGAATGGGGAACCAGACAGCGAGATGCTGTTTTCGCGCAACTTACAGAGGAGTGGTGCATCTCGGACAGCAACCTCCGGATTTTCACATTTAACTGCGCTTGTGCACTCGCCTGAAGTTGCTGTACGATTTGCGCATAAATAATGGTGAGCGCCGTTAGTCTCGTCATTATTTTCACAGCAAAATCCGTCCAACCTGTTTCTATCACAATGGTTTAAAATATAATAATTATAAACTATTAACTTTGTTTGTTGTATGGGTTTTATGATATTTTGATGGCGTTGTTGCAATAACATAAAACCACCCTATTTTTATGGTCAAATATTAGTTTCTGCAATTATTATTCATGGAAAAATGACATCAATTCTGCATAAAAAATTATTATAATTAATTGAAGATCATGATTTATGTACCTTGGACCGAAATGCACTTTGAAAATTGATTTTACTGTAAAGCTGATGTTCATTATTCTATAAATATTACTGGCTGACAGCAATGACTGCTAAAATAGTTGTAAAACTTCCTGTGCGTGTATGGAAGATATAGCATCTGTAGCATATTAAGGTTCCTGGATGCACCACCTACGCTGCTGCCGACTTTTACTGCATGCATTGCCAACCAGACACCACAGAGTCTCGTTCAAGTGCTTACACGATACTTAAGTGCAGCAAGGATATGTCAAGATAGGAAATGCAATACCAATGTACAGTAATACTGCATATTCTACTTAGGGTTCCTCAAAGAAGATATACATCTATACTATAGGACTTGAAGAATATTGTAAAATTGCCAGTTGACTGCCTCAATAATAACAACTTCATAATTTCCAGTCACTCTTGTATAAATCTAGGGCAGAAATGTTTCAGTATTTAGTCACAAGCCCACATCTGAGCTGTTTAATAGATCACTGAAAAATCCCAGTATCACACAAACAACTCACTCGGAATAATTTTACCTCACATGGGTCACAGGGAACAATGGAACCCAGAGGTATAGTTGACTAGAGTTTTCATGCTCCCTTCATAGCACTCTGTAAGGCAAGGGACACCCGAAGTATCTGCAGAACTGTGTCAGTAGTTACCATCTGTTGAATCCAATTACCTTTATAAAGCTGTTTACAATTGCTAGTGCCATATGATTTTCACAGGGTATATATTTTCCACAGAGCCCATGACGTTATCTAGGTCAGGGAGTATCAATAAATTGCATAGAGGCTGAGGATGGAGTGGGGTTACCTGGGCAGCAGCATAAATGTGCAGGCACAGCTTCTTAAAGCAGCACCCCCAAATTTCATGTTGGCTTCAAATTATTCAGTTCTGCTTTTTCTTGTCTGTATTGTGTTGAGAAGAGCTAGGAGTCTGCCAGTTTACAGTGGAGAGGGAGGACAGCTCTGTTTTCAGAGACAGTCTCTAGGTTATGCTGAGGGAGGCGATGCCAAGGAGATGTGCCATCCACAGCAAGCTGCAGTCAGAGCTGCCTGGGAAGAAGTGGTCGAGCAGAACAGACTGCAGTAAAAAGGTCATCCACCCAAATGTGGAAGAAATTCAACAGCCCAACAAAGTTTGCCAATATTAATGGGTCCTGCACTTATCTCACACCGGATGCTTTCTTATCTTTACACACCCTTTTTCTCTTTCTAACACGAGCATGAGGTAGCCATATTCATGCATGACACATCTTTTCCCTTTGCAGGAAACCTTTCACTGATGTTGGTAGGGACACTAAAAACTCTCACAATACCCACCTGTATCCTGAATGTTCTTGCACTCTTGTGTTAGAAAGCACAGTGGCTAATTTCATAACTATGGCAGGTCTTTTATGAGCCACAGTAGAAGGGAACGTTTGCAAATTGGAGAGAGGCACACCAGACCTTGGCATGCCTGGAAGAACTGACCCTGTAAATATATGCCACTCAGTGATCTCCATTAGAGTAACGGGTCAGTTGCTGTCTTTTCTATGTTTCTACCTCTCTATCTCTGTTTTTTTTAGTTTGTTGTTTTTTTTTTGGTGATTTGTATATTCTGTGAGACCTGGCAAGTAACACCTGTCTGTCTGCACACTGATTGCCTTGGCAACGGGCAGTTGAAAAAACTGTCTGTACTCACCAAGCATTGTTCTGTGAATTATAAATGCGATTTCATTTCGAGGATTTCATTTTCACATCGTTCACCTGACGAAGGGGGAAGCCTCCGAAAGCTTGTGAATTTAAAATAAAATTGCTGGACTATAACTTGGTGTTGTAAAATTGTTTACAGTTTTCCATTAGAGTAGGCTATGCAGGTGACACACCTACTTCTGCTCCTGGCTATCTCCCTTAGGGGAAAGGGCAAATCCCAGAAGAAAGTGCATGCTTTCCACAGGTGCTGTTGCCTATTTCAGGCAAACTATCTTCAATGGTAAGGGAGCAAAACTTAAATTCAAAAGAAATAAGACAGCAACATAAAGATACGATCCAAACAAACAATGAGCTAACAGAAGACAATGCAAAAAAAACAAAATACAAGCCAAAAACGAGCTGTCATAAAACACAGCAAAAAAAAGTGCTTCACTCCAGCTTTTAAAGGTGCATAGTTCTGGCCTCATGCCCAGAGTGCAACACATTAGAATTCCTGGGGAAGCAAGGAAGCACCCCCAACGTGACTGTTGTAATAAGACCTGTGCCACAGTGCAGCATAAGTCTTCTGTTCCCCCAACACAGGCTAATTGGAAAACATGGAGCTAAGACAAATCAGTGAAAAATTAGCATAAGGCCTCTGCACTTGGTTTTATGCTCCCTCTGCACCTGGCACACACTTGCAGTGCCAGCATATGGGAGCTGAATTTCAGTCCCTAAATTGGCAATGACTCAATTAAATACTTTTGAAGTGTAGTCACTGTTGTAATGCAGGAAACACAGCAGCCAATTTTCGCACAGCAAGGCCCCACAAACAGCAATGAAAAAATTGACCATATCATCTGCTTTAGGTGTTGGTTTAAGGGATAAATATTGGCCAGGACATCAGGAGAACTCCCCTGTTATTCTTCGAATAGTGCTGTAGGATCATTAACGTCCACCTAAGAGGGCAGACAGGGCCTCAGTTTAATGTCTCATCTGAAAGACGGTACTTCTGACAATGCAGCACTCTATCAACACTGTATAGAAATGCCAATGCAGATTATGCACTCAAGTCTCTGAACCCACAACTTTCTGACTCAGAGGAGAGAGTTATACCAATTGAGCCAAATCTAGATTATTGCTGCCCATACCAAGGACGCTCAGAAATATAAGTGGGAGCATAAGCATTCATGGCACAATCATTAAGTAGGGTATGATTGATTCCAGTCCTATATATGAAATATAAAGATTTAGGAGAGTTTGTGTAGACAAAACAGCTGTACTAAGCCAGATGAATTGGAGTGTGATGACCTGTGAGTATAATAATAACCACAGCAACAGCAGTGCACACAGCAGGAGACAAAAAACAGACCTGACTAGATTCAAATCAAGGCTTTTCAGGCGTTGTAAAGCTTTATGTCTAAAATCGGAGCATTTTAACTGGTACAGCAAGTAGAAGTAAACAGGTGAGATTTCGAATGTCAGATAGGTGAATGGGATAAGAAGGTGGCTGAGGTAGAAGAAGATGATTGCTTACCTTAGAATGGACAGAGTAGAGCTTTCAAATTATGGTTGACCTGGTTATTCAGGAATGCTGAAATAATCTGAGGATTTTTGGCATCCCCGAGGGGATGGAAGACAGAGGACCCAACTGAATTTATTAAGAGCCTATTGATTAATTCTTTACGCATATAAGATGGTAACAACAGGGAGCCCACTGTATCCTGGGGTCTATATATGGATATAAATTGTCCCAAGGCTTTGTGGTCAAGTTTTCAATTTCCAATAGAAACAACATATCTGCAGTAGCTGAAGAATATGAAGAAATTTGGTACAAAGATAGGAGGCTTCCCATTTACTCAGATTTATCAACTGAATTACTGAAATTTTGATAGCACGTTGAAAGGATTACACAAGCAGTGAAAAATAAAGCTTTTTAGTATGGAATGATATACCTAGTCAAGTTACCTTAAACCCAGAGGCTAATAATTGCATTTGCTACTAAAAACAGATACTAGTTTATATCTTGATTTGGTCAAGTTCTGGAGTATTGCATTCAGTTTTGCAAACCACACTTCATGAAAGATATATTGGCCTTGGAGGGGGTACAGTGTAGATTTACCAGAATAATTCCAGGGTTTAGAGGGTTAAATTATGAGGACAGGTTTCATAAATTTGGCTTGAGTATCGAAGATTGAGGGGCGATCTGATCAAGGTGTTTAAAATGTTGAAAGGATTTGATAGGGTAGATACAGAGAAACTGGGTGGGGCTGCCAACTTGGAAATATATCGCCGTTCCTTCATCGTTACTGGGTCAAAATCCTGGAACTCCCTACCTAACAGCACTGTGGGAGAACCTTCACCACACGGACTGCGGCGGTTCAAGAAGGCGGCTCACCATCACCTTCTCAAGAGCAATTAGGGATGGGCAATAAATGCTGGCCTTGCCAGTGACACCCAGATCCCATGAACAAATAAAAAAAACTATTTCCTCTACTGGGGGAATCAAGAACAAAGGGACATAGTCTTAAAATTAGAGTTAGGCCATTCAGGAGCAAAATCAGGATGCACTTCTTCACACAAAGGATGAAGAAGTGCATCCTGGTTAAAGAAACAATTACAGCTGTGAGGAGGGATGATATGTTAGAAGGATCATCAAATGAGGCCATATGAGTTGAGCTAAGGAACAAAAAAAGGGGCAGTCACACGACTGGGAGTGTATTATTGACCCCCCAAACAGTCAGAGGGAGATAGAAGAGCAAATATGTAGGCAAATTTCTGAAAAGTGCAAAAACAGTAGGGCAGTAATAGTTGGGGATTTCAACTACCCTAATATTAACTGGGACACAAACAGTGTGAAGGGTATAGAGGGCGCTGAATTCTTAAATTGCATTCAGGAGAACTTTTTTAGCCAGTACGTAGCAAGCCCAACAAGAGAAGGGGCAATTCTGAATTTAGTTTTAGGAAATGAGGCTGGGCAGGTGGAAGGAGTATCAGTGGGAGAGCATTTTGGTGGCAGTGATCATAATTCAGTTAGTTTAAGCATAGTTATGGAAAAGTATAAAGATAGAACAGGAGTTAAAGTTCTCAATTGGGGGAAGGTCAATTTTACTAAGCTAAGAAGTGATTTGGCAAAAGTTAGACTGGAAACAGTGACTTGAAGGTAAATCAATGTCAGAGCAGTAGGAGGCATTCAAGGGGAAGATTGAAGGGGTGCAGAGTAAACATGTTCCCACAAATAAAAAGGGTGGGACTGCCAAATCTAGAGCCCCCTGGATGTCAAGGAGCATACAGGGTAAGATATGACTGAAAAGGAAAGCTTATGTCAGACATCGAGAACACAATACTACAGAAAGCCTAGAGGAGTACAAAAAGTGCAGGGGTGAAATTAAAAAGGAAATTAGGAAAGCAAAGAGAGGGCATAAAAAAATATTGGCAAATAAAATCAAGGAAAACCCAAAGATGTTTTATCAATACATTAAGAGCAAAAGGATAACTGAGGAAGAGTCGGGCCTATCACAGACCACAAAAGAAACCTATGTGTGGAGGCGGAAGATGTGGGTATGGTTCTTAATGAATACTTTGCATCTGTCTTCACAAAAGAGGGGGACGATGCAGAGATTGTAGGTAAGAAGGAGGAATGTGAAATATTAGATGGGATAAACTTAATGAGAGAGGGAGTAATAAGGGGATTAGCATCTTTGAAAGTAGATAAATCGCCAGGCCCGGATGAAATGTACCCCAGGCTGTTAAAAGAAGCAAGGGAGGAAATAGTGGAGGCTCTGACCATCATTTTCCAATCCACACTGGATACAGGCATGGTGCCGGAGGATTGGAGGACTGCTAACGTTGTACCATTGTTTAAAAAGGGAGCGAAGGATAGACCGAGTAATTACAGGCCAGTCAGTCTAAACTTGGTGGTGGGCAAATTATTGGAATCAATTCTGAGGGACAGGATAAACCGTCACTTAGAAAGGCACGGAGTAAACAAGGACAGTCAGCGTGGATTTATTAAGGGAAGGTTGTGCCTGACTAACTTGATTGAATTTTTTGAGGAGGTAAGAAGGAGGGTCGATGAAGGTTGTGCATTTGATGCAGTCTACATGGATTTTAGCAAGGCTTTTGACAAGGTTCCACATGACAGACTGTTCAAAAAAGTACAAGCCCATGAGATCCAAGGGAGAGTAGCAAGTTAGATCCAAAATTGGCTCAGTGGAAGGAAGCAAAATGTAATGGTCGACGGGTGTTTTTGTGACTAGAAGGCTGTTTCCAGTGGGGCTCCGCAGGGCTCAGTACTAGGTCCCTTGCTTTTTGTGATATATATTAATGATTTTGATGTAAATGTAGGGGGCATGATTAAGAAGTTTGCAGATGATACAAAAATTGACCGTGTGGTTGATAGTGAGGAGGAAAGCTGTAGACTGCAGGAAGATATCAATGGACTGGTCAGGTGGGCAGAAAAGTGGCAAATGGAATTCAATCCGGAGAAGGGTGAGGTAATGCATTTGGAGAGGGCAAACAAGGCAAGGGAGTACACAATAAATGGGAGGATACTGAGAGGCGTAGAGGAAGTGAGGGACCTTGGAGTGCGTGTCCACAGATCCTGAAGGCAGCAGGACACGTAAATATGGTGGTTAAGAAGGCATATGGAATACTTTCCTTTATTAGCCGAGGCATGGAATATAAGAGCAGGGAGGTTATGCTGGAACTGTATAAAACACTGGTTAGGCCACAGCTTGAGTATTGTGTACAGTCCAGGTCACCACATTACAGGAAGGATGTAATTGCACTAGAGAGGATACAGAAGAGATTTACGAGGATGTTGCCAGGTCTGGAGAATTTTAGCTATGAGGAAAGATTGGACAGGTTGGGGTTGTCCTCTTTGGAACAGAGGAGGCTGAGGAGTAATTTAATTGAGGTGTACAAAATTATGAGGGGCCTAGATAGAGTGGATAGGAAGGATCTATTTCCCTTAGCAGAGAGGTCAATTACCAAGGGGCAAAGTAATTGGTCGAAGGATTAGAGGGGAGCTGAGGAAAGTTTTTTTCACCCAGAGGGTGGTAGGGATCTGGAATTCACTGCCTGAAAGAGTGGTGGATGCAAAAACCCTCAACTCATTTAAGAAGTACCTGGATGTACACCTGAAGTGCCGTAACCTACAAGGCTATGGACCAAGTGCTGGAAAATGGGATTAGGCTGGGTGGCTCATTGTCTGCCGGCGCGGATACGATGGGCTGAATGTCCTCATTCTGTGCCGTGAATTTTCTATGATTCTATAATTTCTATGATTCTAGTAGAAATTGAAAACTTTTCGCGGTCTTTATGCATTATTGATGCTCGGCCATGTCCTGCTTTCTGGGCATGATTCTACTTTGGCTGGTACAGTGTTATAATTAAGGTACATTTAGCATATCAATCATTGGTGTTAGGCTTCACAGAAGATCACCCACAGAAATTTGTCTGTCTCAGTCCATATTTCATCGCTACCACTGCTGAAATCCTCATCCACACCTTTGTTACCTCAAGGCTAGTCCAGTGCTTTCCTTGACAGTCTCTTGTGCTCCCTCCTACACAATCTCTAACTCATCCATAATTTTGGCACTCGCATCCTCGCCCATATAAAGAACTGCTTACCTATTATGTCTATCCTCATTGGCTCCTCATTCCTCAGTGCATCAATTTATAAATCCTCTTGTTTACACATCCCTTTATGGCCTCGTCCCACCCTAATTCTGCACACCTTGTCTAATCCTACATCGCAATTTGTGCCCTCTGCCCTTCAGATTCTGGTCTACGGTGCTCCCACTTTCCTTCACTTCGGCTGTGATGTGATTTCCCAAGATGGCAGATAGATCTGTCCAAAAATTATTTCCTAATTTCCATAATCAGTCACTTTTTTAATCCTCATTTTATGTTATTTTCTCCCCTCTTTTAGGTCTCCCTGTGTCAAGCCCATTTCCTGATAAGATGGTGGCCATGTGATCGGCTGCAGGTCTCTGAATGCTGCTGTGCAAGGGCCACTGGGAAACAAGAAAGCCATTCTGTAAAATTACCAAGTGGGATATAGGTATTTCATAAAATTCTCCATATCATAAATAATGCAATAAAAATGCCAGTCATTAAAAAGTTGAAATATTAACAGCCATGCAGCAAAATATTAATAAGCATAATATGTGCCATATGAACTAAACATTTTCTTGAAATATTGTTTTCACAAAGGCTGAAGAATTGTAAAATTATATGTCGTATACATACAATATTTTTTGAGAATGTCAATACATCTCAAGGTGTTAGATGTACCTTGTTTACGCATTTTGTTGCATTTGAAATGGTTTTTGCTTCTGCTCCATTCGCTGCAAACTGAAATTTGGCCAGGGTTTCTGTACTACAGCTGAAAACAGCTGGAATGCCCGTGAATTCAATCCCACATGGACATGGGCAGCTGCAGCAAATAGAATGTTTCTTACAATTTTGTCTTGGTGACTGGCCTTTGCGTGAGGCACCCGTTGAATGGTACCCCAGCATGAGCCACCTACTTCAGGACAGGACGAGGGGAAATTTAGGGAAAATATGCATCTTAGCAATGAAGCAGTTTTAGTCCTTTGTACAAAAATATTGAAACTTTAGAGCCAGAGACTTTAAGCTTCACCTGGGCATTTGGGGCTTATGTAATCAAAACTTTTATATTCAGACTAAGATCATTTTTAATTGAAACTGGATTAAATTATGGCTAAATAACAAGTTTCAATTGATCTGGTCAGTTAAACTGGAAAAAGTGAGCAGCATGGTGACAACATTTTGGCATTCCAGTCCGGTCACTGTGCCCTGATATGGTTTTGGACTTGTTATTCTCCACATGGTGAGTTCTCAGTCTTGGCTCTGCTATCGGGGGAGGTGCAGATCAAAGGCAGTATGGTTGCACATGGAAATAGAGGGAAACTAAAAGAGTGAATCATTCCTGGGCACTCCTAGAAGCTGGTTACAGCTTTAAGTTGGCAGAGGTATGTGAGCACTACATCTGCTCACCCTCTTGGATTGGAAATGGTGTCAAGTGAGTAGGATGAAAAAAGTACATTTTAAAGACCAAACCAGATTTCTGTAAGAAACCCATCAGTATGAAACTGAATGATACTGAAGGATACAATAAACTGACAGGAATAATCATTATATAATGCTTTATACTTTTGAACTTTAGAGTCACAGAAGAATGTGGATTATCAAAGTCAGAATATCATGCTCCGTTTAAAAAAAGCCTGCTCCCAGCAGTGCAGACTCTCTTTGGACCACCATGCAACTCTAATTCATCAAAACCACTACCAACCCTACAGAAACTCAAAAGCATTCATAACAACTGGGCTAGCAGGGAATTCCAATTGATAATAAAACTAAATATGGAGATAAAAGAGATTATTACCAGCTCAATGCATTGACTAGTGTGATGTTGAGTCATACAGACCAGGAAGATCTCAGGTGCTAAGTTAGCTGATTTCAGTCACGCTAGCAGTACAGATTTTGTGCTCCTGAGCTAGACAGAGCAGAATGTGGCAAGGTTTTCTGTGCCTAATTGCAATTTAACAAGCCTTGGTTCAAAATGTATGTGTGTGTTTGTGTGTGTGTAGACATCAGATGAGGTCAAGGTAAGAATTGACTGTGGTACTCACCATGGGTAATTGGCTGTGGGACTTGCCATGGGTAATTGGCTGTGGTACTTGTCATGGGTAATTGGCTGTGGTACTTCTCATGGGTAATTGGCTGTGGTACTTCTCATGGGTAATTGGCTGTCGTACTCGCCATTCATTGGCTAGGTGCTTACACGAAGATTAGCCAGTTGGCAAGTTTATCAGTATCCATGGAACTAAACCCCAGCAGAACTTAGCACCTTCAGGAGAGAAGAAGAGGGGAAGAGGTCCTGGAGTGAGGTTTGAACCCAACCTTCTAACTCAGAAGGAAACGTGCTATCACTGAGCCAATGCTGACACCCATTTGCATCAGTATATGAGACTCAATGAGATAGATTTTCTTCTTAACCACCTGGACATTAAGCATCGGGAAGGTGGAGCACAGAAAGGAGAATCTGGCAGGAAGATTGCATGCTAGTAATTTGCCTGATGTTCCTTCCATTTTCATGCCATCCTCCATTATATATATAGTAACCAAAGCTTTGGAGTGACCACTCACATCATACGGGTTGCATTGCTCCATCCGTTCTTCAGTTCAGGTTCTATTACTTCAGTATGTACTCCTGGAGATGGAATCTGGTCCCTTCTCTCAGAACTCTCCATTTTACTTTCTCTTGTCATTGAGATTGAACTCCTGTCACTCAAAAGAAGGAAATTAGTTTGCATCAGAAGGTTCTTATGTACTATCTCCTCTTCACTTATAGAATCATCCATCATTCTGTATACTGGAATTCATGTGTGCTTTCCAATTACTTGGTCAATAATGGATTCCCATTGGTCTGCTGCCTTCCTTTTTCCTCTTTCCTTTTTATTAGCAAGAAATGCACAATTGACTACTTCTATTGAGGCTCCAGTTACCTTTCAGTTATACTGCTTTCTCTGACATTGACACTAACAAAAGTACTGTTGTGAGATATTTAATGAAGAAGAAAAGGTGAAAGTAAGTTTAACATTTTCTTAAATTTGGGGTTTTTAATTCCCACTTTAAAATAGCACCTTGTAGCCCAATGAAACAGTCTACTTATTCCATACCTGTCAGTAAGCTTGGTATATTCAATTTCCCTCCCCTTGAAGCTTTGAATGGTATTATAACTTATGTTCATTTTGTTCAGAAGATTGAATTTTTCACCTTTAGAGGTGTAGGAAGCATGAACAAGACTATAAGCCAATATATTATTAAATACTGCAAATTGGTTTGCTGAGAAAATGGCTATTTTTCTAGCAGTCTTCATATTCAATATTTACGGTGTTGAATTGGCCTTAATTAAAACAACCTCTGTGATAAATAAAAGTTGTTTTTAACTGCACACGGTTGTAGCTAATTTAGAGATGTGAAAGGTAATAAAATAACTATAGGCACAGAATGTAGTATATTCATGTGTAACTGGTTGGTTTCATAATGGAAAGCAGAAGTGTTTCTCCTCCTCGTGACACAGGAGTTTTTTTGAAGCAGTTTTATATTCAGGTTCTTTCCACATACTTGACCTCTACTTGTTTTCATTGAATCAAACAGGTTTGTTGAAACAAGTTTACTTAAATAGACCTAATGTAATGGGAACTTTTTTAACAGCTCTTTTTAAGCAGGTCTATGCCTGTGATTGCCAAATAATATGTAGGAGAACAATTACTGTCTGGTATAAATAGAGAGTACTGAACTGGCAGATTTTAGAAAAAAATATTTTAAAATATGTGATAAGGCATATTTCATGGCAGAAACAGCATTTATGCAACAAAATCTGAAATTGTAAGGATGACTGGAGTGGGTAGATGCACACCTTATCGAGACTTAAGGAATTAGAAAGGACCCCGATTCAGTCACTGTCTTGTGCTGAATACTATGGCTTCTGGTCATCCAATCTTATCCAGTTCCCTTTTGAAAGGCAGATTCAATCGTGGTGTTCAAAAGGGAACTGGATAAGTACTTGAAAGAAAAAAATTTGCAGAGCTATGGGGATAGGGCGGGGGAGTGGGACTAGCTAGATTGCTTTTGCATAGAGCCGGCATGGACTCGATGGGCCGAATGGCCTCCTTCCTTGCTGTAACTTTTCAATGATTCTATGATTCTAATCACAAGATGGGTCTTATTGCTCTTGAGAGGATATAGAGGAGGGCAACAAAACTGATTATTTTGGTTATTTAAATGATGAGAAAAAGTTAGGACACTAGGGGCTTCTTTTCTTTGGGAAATAAAGGATACCTTGAGGTAAACTACATTGAAATCTTCACAATGATGAAGAGAATTGACAAAATTGCCTCAGACAAATGGTTCCCTGTGTTTAGGGTTCAAATACCAGGAGATAAAACATTTAAAAGTTAGAAGCAAGAAGGAAAGTGAGGCAGATTTCTTTTTTGCCCGAAGGGCAATAAATACATTACTGGAGGAAGACCACTGAAGCGAACATGAAAAAATTGGTTCAACAGACAATTAAGGGATTAAAATTGCGCAAATTGTTTACTCCTAGATTGCTTTTAGATTGTTGATCAGCCACTTTCTCCCATAGTATAGGTCTCATGCAGCAACATGAAGATATACTTTTTTTACTGGGCCTTCCCAACTGCTGCTGGTTTTTATGGGGCCTGTAAATGTGCTGGTCCAATGGCAGCAATGTGCTAACTGTCAGTGACATCCTGATGCCAGCACCTCGTGAATGTTCATTGACCTAAATGTCATGGTTCGATTTCACATGCATGAAATTATGAACTGTAGAGTACAGTCAGTTTAAAGGAAGACTGGCTACTTCTACTGGAAAGCGGTGCAGTTAAGTCACTTTCCCAAGATATGGCTGAAATATAGAAGCAACTTTGTATGTGGAAAAGATACATACTGGATGGAGAAGGGATTGAAATACAACAGGTAGGTGGGATTGATCCATGAAAAGGAAACGGGCAATGGCCCTTTTCCATTCCTAAAAATTCTTCAGCTAGTTGATATCAGCTATAGTGGCTTGGATCATTACAGTTGGCAGACTAGAAAGGGAGAAATAGATTATGATTTCCAATGCTGAGCACTACCCAGAAAATCCTACTGGAAGCATGCATGGGTAGACATCGGGTAAAGACAAGGCCAGTCCTCAACAGTAAGGATGGCTTCTTCCCTAGATGAAATGCCTGTTGATGCTCACTGTTCAGCTTTGGTGAGGTACCAGAAGGTCACCCATGAAATTGCACGTCAGTGTGAGTCACTGTATCAGGAAAGGAGTGATAATGGGGGGAAAAATCACATGGAAAAATTGAAGAAGAAATTGACATTCAATAACAAAAATTCCACACTTGGGTCTCGGACAATTCAAAACTATTAACTCTGATAATAAAGGAAACCAAAATCAGCTCATGAATACTCCAAATGAGAATTTCTGTGATTTTGCTGCAGACACAGACGGGAGGAATGAAAATGTGTCCACATTCAGTCAGTGCATTAATTGCCAAAGCAGTGTAATAGCATGGATTCATGCTCATTATGAACTCGACCGAGCTTGCCAGTGGGTTTCTGCCAGCTGCACCATCTAGTTACAGTGCATAGTTTGGGTTTCAGTAGTTGTTCCTAATTTTTTGAAATTAGAAAAATCTGAGTCAGAATACTAGATTGTTGAATGGAATAAATAGATATCTACATTCTATCAATGTGCAATCTGGCTCTGACTTCATAAAGCTTTCTAAGGCAAGGTCATGTGATTGCTCCACAGTGGGAATGGGTGAATTCAAGTATGGCAAGGCGGCTGAATGGAAGTTAACAGTCCATGCTTGTTCCCGGAAACATATGTAAAAGTAATGCTATGAACTATGAAGTGTGGTAACAGTTTTTGTGATGTGCTGGTGAATGTACAGAATTTAGATACAGAAATGAATTCAACAGAAAAGCTTTAGACTGTTGGGTGAGTCTGTTAGCTGTGAATGAAAGTATAATAAGAAAGGCACCCTCTGCTGAAGGATTAGGTAATGTTCACCATTACCAAATCATGTTATTTTTTACTACTGAAAGTATCAAAAACATTTAAAATAATTTTATAAAGATGACTTAAAAGTTGCATTATACAACCCTCTGGACTGTTTGCTTTAAGAATACAATGTTAGGAAGAATAAGGAGACCACATACTCCTTGGAAAATAAGAGTCTAAATGGGGTAGAGGAGCAGAGGGATTTGGGGGTACAGATACACAAATCACTAAAAGTATCGATGCAGGTTAATAAGGCCATAAAAAAGCAAAGTGCTGGGGTTCATTTCTAGAGGGATAGAATTGAAAAGCAGAGAAGTTATGTTAAACTTGTATAGAACTTTGGTTAGACCTCACTTGGCGCGTTGTGAACAGTTCTGGTCTCTATATTATAAAAGGAATATAGTGGCACTGGAGAAGGTGCCAAAAAGATTTACTAGGATGATATCAGAACTGGGAGGTTATACCTATCAAGAAAGATTGAACAGGCTAGGGCTCTTTTCTCTAGAAAAGAGAAGACTGAGGGGTGACCTGATCGAGGTCTTTAAGATTATGAAAGGGTTTGATAGGGTAGACGTAGAGAAGATGTTTCCACTTGCGGGTGAGACCAGAACAATGAATATAAGATAGTCACTAATAAATCCAATACGAATTCAGCGGAAAGTTCTTTATCCAGAGAGTGGTTAGAATGTGGAACGTGCTACCACAAGGAGTAGTTGAAGTGACTAGCATAGGTGTATTTATCGGGAAGCTAGATAAACACATGAGGGAGAAAGGAATAGAAGGATATGCTGATAGAGTTAGATGAAGTAGGGAGGGAGAAGGCTCATGTGGAGCATAAACACCAGCATGGAACTGTTGAGCTGAATGACCTCTTCCTGTGCTGTACATTCTATGTAATTTTATTTAATTAATTCTAGTTCAAGGCAAGCAGAATTTGTAAATAAATACTTACTGTTGGCACAGAAATTTAGTACCCCACTGTTACTAAGAAATTAAAATAATTGTAGTTAGTTTTGAATTATTCTGGGCACACTTATCTTTTAGGACAATAGCCTGTAAAGGAGTGAGTGATATAGAGAGTATGCAATTCCCTTGTAATGTGCAATGAAATGAAACCTGATTTAGCTACAATTCATGTGATGCAATAACAGCTCAATACAGATCAATGAATTTGATTATAGGAGCCTGCTGTGCATCACTGTCCATTGTGACAGACACCCACTGGCAAAAAAAGGCCCAAATGGAACAAAATAGTCTCATGGATTGAATTTTTATACAGCGGAGAATTTCCTGGATAATGCAAAACCAGGAGCAGTCAGTGGTGCCAGCATTTTTTTTTCATCACTCACCTCTCATTCTGCTCCAGCTGGCCAGCTCAAGATTCTTCCATATTCTCAACTGCAACTCCAGATGTTGGGCCCAAAACAATCCGTAAAAGAAGCGTCTAAAATGGGTGCCTCCCCCCAACACCCAACTAAAAATGTGAATGTTAAAAATAGCATGTGTCAACCTCCAGCTATCCCATCAGCACCCTCTGATTGCCATGAAACTGCTAACTTGAAAATGAATGCAGAGTTTACTGACATTTCCTGAAGGCTTGCTCTGCCATTAAAAGTGTGGTGAGGCAGAAATTGTACCCTGCAGTCCGTCCTGGCTTTGATGCCACCCCAAATAAAGTAGGCTGTATCCCAGCCATTTATCGTGCTCCCTGTGGGGGGGTTTGGGGTGACACCTTGGCACTCCATTGTGGGGCAGGCTATTCGAGCTGAAGATCTCAAGATTTTTTTTTAAACTGAAGCATTTTGCAGGGCCAAAGTACAAATATTACAAAGTGCCTGCCTTTTACTAGCAGTTGATGGGGATTTTAATTCAGGCATAGCATTAATCCAGATTTAAAAATTCTTAGCAAACTAATTTTGAATTTATCAGGAGTCAACCACATTAGCAGATTTTTTTGTTGATGTAGAGTGTTTCTCTAAGGATTTATTTGAGACTGCAGTCAGTGCATACCTTAGGCTTTTTTGTTTCTCCATATAATGAATCTACCTATACCTCAGGGATAGCTTTAACCAACTTTTATTTTTTATTTTGAATGCAGAAATGTTAGAGTAAAGGAGCTCCAGTTAGCTTTCTTCTGGCTTTTTTTTTTGTGTGAGTCTCTCACTCACTCACTCACTCACACACACACACGGGTAGATTTTGACTTTGTGCGATCATGTAAAACAGATGATAGCGAATTGACAGCCCGTTTTACATTTCCCCTGATTTTTATTTCCAATCGGGAGAGATGTAAAATGGGCTGCCGATTTGCTCTCACCTGTTGTACACTGTCGCACATAGTGTACAGTGTGTGTACATTGCTGATATAATAAAAAAGTCACTCTTCCTAAATTCCATTTGAGTAAATTATCGATATTATATGAAAAAAGCTGCTCGCAGGCTGGATGCTTCCTTTCATTAGATGTTCTGCCTGGTTATAAGCATCAAATCTATTAAACTCTTTAGGAGTGTTGAGCCATTCCAAGGAATGGTAGACATTACATTCAAAGTTTAACCTGAAGTTAAAACAGATTATCCATGCAATATGAACAAGATCTGAACTGTAAAGGTCATACAGTTTAGCAGTCTCTATTTCACACTAATCTAATGCAGAATGTGTAAATTAATTTCGATTGATTTTTATCTAAATTCAGAACAGATGTAAACTGTTAAACTTACAGCTTTCACTTTTTCACTGCCAAAGTGAGAATAAAGAAGGTCTATTTTCCTTCAAACTCAAACCTACCAATAAGCAAAATACTGCAAATGCTAGAAATATGATCAAACACAGGAAACGCTGGAAACACGCAACAGATCAGGCAGCATCTGTGGAGAGAACAGACAAGACGTTTCGGCCATGGACCCTTCCTCAGAAATGGGGAAGGGTCGATACCTAAAAAGTCTTGTCTGTTCTCTGCACAGATGCTGTCTGACCTGATGAGTGTTTCCTGCTTTTCCTGTTATTGTTTCAAACCTGACAATGTCTGGTTTTGCTTTGGATCTACACATCTGCCTTATGTAAACAAATTTGGTTTCTCTGTCCAAAATTGACCTCAACTCCATTAAGAAGATGCCTGATATATTAAGTTAAATAGGTCATGTTAACAAAAGAGAAGACGCTAACGTGATTGACTGTCTCCATTGTCATCATGCATTGATCAGTTAATCATCAAAATTATATCTTAACTAATTCCAAGTCAAAGGTTTTGACATTTATTGCCAGTTGTCTTAGCAAATTTACTACTAAAAAGAAAATTCGAATGACCAGACCATTTAAAAGATAGTTAGATCTTTCAGACCCCAGCTTTGAGACACAATGTTAGGAAAGCATACAATTACCCAACATCAACCCTCCTGCTGAGTTCAAAATAAAGGAGGAAACAAAGACCATCTCCCTTTATTCTGATTATGATTTATTAATTGGAAAAATGCCAAGATGCCTGCAATTCTAAAAGGGACATAAAAATTTTACTTTAATTCTCTAAGAAGATTCCATTGCTTAGCAGTCTTAACTAACTAAGAATTATAATCCCAATCACCACAACAAAGTGCCATATAATAAGCTTGTCAACAAAATTGAAGCCCATGGAATAAAAAGGGAAGTGGCAGCATGGATACAAAATTGGCTAAGTGACAGGAAACAGACTAGTGGTGAACGGTTGATTTTTCAGACTGGAGGAAGGACCACTGGATCTAGGACCACTGCTTTTTTTGATATATATATGAATGACTTGGACTTGGGTGTACAGGGCACAATTTCAAAATTTGCAGATGACACAAAACTTGGAAGTGTAGTGAACAGTGAGGAGGATAGTGATAGACTTCAAGAGGACATAGACAGGCTGGTGGAATGGGCGACACATGGCAGATGAAATTTAAGGCCAAGAGGTGCAAAGTGATACATTTTGGCAGGAATAATGAGGAGAGGCAAATGGTACAATTCTAAAGTGGGTGCAGGGACAGAGAGACCTGGGGGTATATGTGCACAAATCTTTGAAGGTGACAGGACAGGTTGAGAAAACGATTAAAAAAGCATACGGGATTCTGGGCTTTATAAATAGAGGCATAGGCCCCAATATTACCAGGGAGGCGAGTTGGCAGCGGGATGGGGTGGGGGGGGAGGCGACTGGGCGCGTGGGTAACCCGCCCAGTGAAATCCGTCCGTTTCCCACACGATCGCAAGTAAATTGAAGCCACTTACCTTGGCTTCCGGGTTTCCCATCGGAAAGCTGCGCATCGGGCGGACTGCGCATCCGCATCACAGGCTGTCAGCTGGAGGAGCCCTATTTAAAGGGGCCCTCCTCCAATGGCTGATCCTGCAGCAAACAACAACACAGGACCATGGAGCAGCCCAGGGGAAAGGCTGACCCCAGGTTTAATGATGCCTCACTCTAGGTCTTACTGGATGGGGTGAGGAGGAGGAGGGAGATCTTCTACCTGGCGGACGGGAGGAAGTGACCTGC
The DNA here is from genome assembly GCF_035084215.1 of Heptranchias perlo. NCBI lineage: Eukaryota > Metazoa > Chordata > Chondrichthyes > Hexanchiformes > Hexanchidae > Heptranchias > Heptranchias perlo. The sequence goes on from NC_090340.1 coordinate 48,253,468, forward strand.
CTCTGCCACCAAGAAGGCCTGGCTCGAGGTGGCAGAGGAGGTCAGCAGCACCAGCAACATTTCCCGCACCTGGATACAGTGCAGGAAGTGCTTCAATGACCTAACTAGGTCAGCCAAAGTGAGTACACTTACTCATTCTCCTACACTCCGTCTTCCACATCACCGCCCCCATCCCCCAACTCATTCTGCACTGCCAACACTCCTCTATCACATCACTCCTCACACCCATTCAAACCTCATCCTCAACTTACCTGCACTTACTCACCTCCCCAGTACTCATCCCACCACTACCACTCAATCCAATCCTCATATAATCTCATGGCTCTGTCTCATACTCACCCTCTGATGCATCTCTTTCATGGTCACCCTCACCAACCTGCCACTACCTCTGCTGCAGCCACAGGGGATGCATCATGTATGAGTAGTAGGAAGCGTAAAGCAAAGGTTTCTTTGAGCGCAAAGGGGATGCACAAGAGTGTTTGACGGTTTGTCATTTTTTAAATTTTTATATTTGATTTTGGTTCAACTCACATTAAATATTATATTGTCACCACTACTGCCATGTCTTGGCCATTCTTGACTGGCTTGTGCAATAAGTCCTTTCATGAGGTTCTCCATGAACACCCACACTTGATGCCACCCATTGGGTCACCCTACAGTGGATGTATGTGTAGTTGCACGACTATTTTGTGCAGGTGCCTGTGTCGCAGTACTGTGTTGTGGAGCTCCACGTGGCGGAGGCGGACGGCGAGCCTGGCGAGGCTGGTGATGTTGCACGTACTCGGATGAAGTAATGAATGCAGCCATAGCGCCCCCCCCCCCCATCCTGACGGTGTGAGTTTGAGGGGGTCCACAAAGTAGGTAAATGTGTTTGCACAGCAGAGTTTAGGGTATAAATTAATAATTTTGAGTGGAAAGACCAGGGTGTTGCAGCCAAAACTTTGTCTGAAGTGACAGAGTGCCCTGCTGCAATAAATGAGGTATTCCCCACAACTGTCAAAAAATCCTTTGCATCTCCCACTGGCCGCTGACTGAAACACGTCTGCTCCAACAGGGAGTGTTTCCCACAGCACGGGAAACACGCTGAGGATCCTTGAAAATTGCACCTCTGCCAAAATCTCCAGTCAATGAGGTCTGTCGAGTACCTCAACTAGGTAAGTAAGTATTTAAATTGTCATCCCGCCGGCTTTAATTGCTGGTGGGAGTCCCGCGTGTGGGAGCCGCGCGCGCACCCGAACGCGTCACTGGGGAACCCGGAAGTGGGCGGGTTGGAGCCGGGCTCCGGACCCGCACCAGGATTCCCTGATTTTATGAGCCCCCCTGCCCCCAACGCACCTGCTCAGCCATCCTAAAATCGACCCCATAGAGTACAAAAGCAAGGAGGTTATGTTGAACCATTATGAAACACTGGTTCGGCCCCAACTGGAGTATTATGTTCAGTTCTGGGCACTGGGATGTGAAGGCCTTAGAGAGGGTGCAGAAAAGATTTATTAGAACGGCTCCAGGGATGAGGAACTACAGTTACATGGATAGACTGGAGAAGCTGGGGTTGTTATTCTTAGAGCAGAGGACGTTAAGAGGAGATTTGATAGAAGTGTTCAAAATCATGAAGGGTTTAGATAAAGTAAATAAAGAGAAACTGTTCCCATTGGCGGAAGGACCAAGAACCAGAGGACACAGATTTAAGGTGATTGGCAAAAGAACCAAAGGCGACATGAGGAAAATCAACTTCACGCAGCGAACAGTTATGATCTGGAATGCACCACCTGAAAGGATAATGGAAGATGATTCAATCGTGGCTTTCAAAAAGGAATTGGATAAATACTTGAAGGGGAAAAATTTGCAGGGCTATGGGGAAAGAGCAGGGGAATGGGACTAACTGGATTGCTCTTACAAAGAGCCGGCATGGGCTCAATGGGCCGAATGGCCTCCTTCTGAGCTGTAACCATTCTATGATTCTAACGACAATTCATGCTCCTCAATCGAAAGCTTATGGTTTCCACTTACATTTTTCCATATTTTCCCTATTTGCCTGTCACGCACTGATCTCTCTGTAACCTACTTAAACTGAATGGTGGGAAAGTGATCTATGGACTTATCTAGATCCCTAGCTCTGGGATGAAAGTAAGTGGTGTTGATGGTGATTTTTTTTACTTGACATCATGTACCACCTGCATATTTCTCAGAGAGCCATTTGTGCAATTTATTGGAGCCATACATTTGAACAGCATTTAATTTGATAGAACTTGAATCTTGACTTGATATTTTGTTGCTGCTAGACTGCCTGTGTGAAACAAACAGTGCTCTATTCTGACACAAGAGACAATTGCCTGATACATTTGCCTGGCTTATGCCACATATACTCCCTTACAGTCAGGCAGGTGAAATGAACCAGAGATAGATTGGTTAATGTTGCTGTCATTTTTAAATTTATAAGCGTAGCATGACTTCTAATTATGGGTATATTGTTGGTGTGAGTGAACAATTTCATCTAGATCCTGTTGGACAACTGGCAGCAACATGACAAGGCACTGCAATTTTACAGATTGGCAGGATTCCCAAGAGTTTAAGGATTGATGGATTGCATCCATGTGGCCACATGTTCTCTCTTGAATAACGCCATCATTTTTGACAAAAGGACAGGATTCCATGCCTTCACTGTACAGCTTGTTTGTGGCCAGCAGCACCACATCATGCAAGTGAATGTTTGCTTCCCTGGTAGCTGACATGATGCTTTCATTTTAAAGCAATCCATTGGGGCCAGCACTCTTTGCCACCAAATGACAAGTCTCTAGGCAGTTTCAGGGAAATCAAAGTTATCCCCTCCAATCATGGTTCATGACACCATCGCGCGTGTATCAGAACACGGACTGAGCACCAATGAGATCATGCACCACCAGAGTCAAAATAGAGCGCACCTTCCTTTGGTGCACTTCAGGTTCCAGGAATGAACAGGGAAATCTTGCAATATAGTCTGGATTATAATTGTTTGCTAGCTGTTACACACCTTTTTCTTCCATAGAGGTTTCATCGTGGAGACCTCCTCTATCCACATGCTTTCTACAAATAGCAGCAGACCTATCCCCTCAGAGATTTCTTCATTGTCTAGTCACAATTACAATATATATAACTAGTAACTTTCCCATTTTATTTCATTCGTCCTTATTTTATGTCACAATGTGTTTTATTCAAATCAATTAAAAAGAATGTTTTTTTAATAAATATTTGATTGTGGTGTTCCAGGGCTATAGAATTTTGGCACCAAGTACTATAACTAGATTTTTTTGCCCATTGTTTATGAATGGATCAAAATATAGCCCATTAAGCTACAATTATGACAAAATTGGATGCGGTATTTATGATTTTTCCTCACCATTCTGGTTTTGCTCATTTCAAGTGCCAGACTGTCTGACTCCGGACAACATGGTTATGGAACATTTCGCATGTGTTTTTATGTCGGGGAAATATTTCTCAAGCAATCAGAATTCTTTATTGAAATTCTTCTCTTTTTCTAAATGTTGCTTTTATTTTTTTGTACACAAGTTGATGGATGTCAGTGTTGGGAAATAACACTCCTTTTTGATTTTTGTGATACAATGTGAGTATTAAGTACTTCCTGGTCAGGTATACTACAGCCAAATACCGAGTAAATCTCTCTTGATTATGTCCCAGTGATGGGCCATTGCACCAGTCTTAGGAAAGCACTCCTAACTGAATGTTTCCATTTGCCACACCAGCGCCTCTTATGGCTTCTCTAAGAAAATTGCCTGTTTGTGCCAAAATGTGACCTCATGCGACTAGGAAATGAATTAAGACAGTTAAACTAATCTCTCCTAAGACCTTGAGAGCCAATAGAGAGAAGAGACTTCCAGTGCATCTGTCTGGGCTGGATTCAAAATCCAGGTTCTAGAGATTGTATTTTTAATTGAGAAACCATGGTGAACGATGAAGGCATTATCAATTTTGAAAACAGTAAAAGAGAACAGGTAAATGAAGAATTAGTGATAAGGTGGTGACAGGCTTGGGTTTTAAAAGCTTGAAAATTGCAAGAGGAAGAAAAGAATGAATTAGAGCAGCAAGTAGTGTGATGAGTCTTGATTTTAACACTGTGAGGATGTAGGGATGAGGAAGGATATTTGGGATGGTGCATTTGGAACTTTGAGAGAATAATTGAAGAGCATTGACCATAGTGGTATTAAGTAAAATAGAGAGATAAGAAAAGTAAAGTCAGAGAGTGAGAGAGGAATTACCTTGAAGATGACAGGCTCTTTCTTGTATCCTGTTGAGGAGGAGTGTTAGGAGAGGCTCATCAGAGATGGAAGCAGTATTGTAGTCTTGGAGATGTGGAATAATAATGTGTTCCCCTATATGAGTATTCCTGCATTTTTTCTTATTTACTGTTGTTTGAAGATGTTAAAAACTGTTTTTCAGCATTTAAAGTATAGATTTCAAATGTATCAAATAGCAAATTCATTCCATGTTCAAAATGTGGCTGTAAACATTTAGAACCAATAACTATTGGTTTCAGTGTGGTTTCAGCAATAGAAGAGAAAAACTGCTCGTGGTGCCAGCAGCTTGCACACCTCCCAACCTCGTGCTCATGTCTCAGCCATTCTCTGAGCTGTCTTAAAGGGACCTACCTTCAGTGTGATTCCTCATTACATCATTCTAAAATTATGTTGAAACAATAGCAAAAAGATGTGCAGTTTTTTAGCACAATTTTTAATTCTTTGTGAAAAGAGAACACATTGAAGGTAGATCCTATTAAAATTAACGAGTGGCATTGTGTAAAGATTGACAAATTAAGTTTTTTTCTAGCCCATAGCTCAATAAAACTATTGAGGGAAAAACCTTTTAAAACTGACACATGAATTGTAAAGCTGGTGCACCACTTGAGGTACTCATACAGATTAGGGCTAGAGTTTTCACCCATATACTTTTTGTGGCGATATCTATGAATTAATCAATGATTAATGGGCCTTCAATGGGCTTTGGTTGGATCCACAAACTAACTCTGACTAAATATTTGATGGAATTATATATTTTGCTCCATTTCTGGATAAACTAATACTGAGATTTATGGAACTCTAAAGAATTTGACAACCAGAAATCTTTCATGTAAAATCATCAGATGCAGCTGAGTGAAGATAGATTCTGGCTTTTCTGCTTTGATGCTTTTTCACTTCAGCTGCATCTGTTTACTTAAATTATTCAGTGAATTAATTGTATGAGGGCCCATGTGCTCGCATATGCTGGGAACGGGAATGGTGTATGTGTTTTATCTATAACCTATACCAAGAATTCCATAGTTCAGCAGCAATTCTGGATAATGGCAGTGGGCTAAGTCAAAGAATGATACTAGATTCTTAACATTGTCTTCACATCCCTATTTTATTCCTATTCTGACTTTAGAACTGCCCTTTATGTTCCCAGTGAGAAAGGAAAATTTGTTTCTGCTACAATTGGTACTCCATGGAATAGCTGAAAGAAGGGTATCTACTGAAGGGCAAGATGAGTAAAGTATTGGTCCAAAAGTGAGATGCCTTACCTTCTACTAAGAGACATCAATAAAATCCTGAATTTTACATACAACAGGTGTAATCGCTTCAATTTTGCCTACAAGTCTATTATGTGGTATTTTATCAAATGCCTTTTAAAATTCCATATACAGTCCTTCACACTCTTCTTCATTTTTGAAATCAAAAATGTTTTCCATATCTGCATAGACAGTGTTGTTTATTTATTCTACTCATCAGGAAAATCTTCATTGTCTATTTATTACTTCATGTTGGGTTTTAGTTAAAATAATGGATGGTCAAGAATTAGTAACAAGGTAATAATCACATCAAGAGATTGAAGTATCGTCAAACGCTGCAAGAGTGTAATTTGAGCTTTTTATGGGATCATGTGAACCCCGAAATTATACTCTTGCCTTGTTGCCTCTTAATGATCTTATTTTAGTTTTTAAATTGACTTCCATAATTAATTCTAAATTTTTTGTACTAGTCAGGATAAGTTAGATAATAGTTTATGGTGACTGCACTGCTAAATTTAAGATTACATTACATTATTGGAGACTTTTTGTTGATTAATTATTCTGAATATCAGCAAAATAACATTGCCATGTATTTCATAATAGGCTTCAATAAAGGAATGATTTTGTTTCTGTAAAGTAAATTATAAGAGAATGTATAATGTATTCTATTGAAGCTCTTTCTCATTTGTGGATAAACTACTCATCCCATTTGTTCTGGATTATATCGTCACTCCCGATTTACTTCTTGAAGAAAGTGCATGTTGTAAATTTACTACTGAAAGTCAACATAAATCATTCATATAGGATTATATATGGTTATGTATTTTTTTAAATGTTTACAATCCACTCAGACACACTTGGTCCAACATACTTTATGTAATGTCACGGAAAATACCAAGATTAACTCATTGGCCAGGCAGCAGTATTTTTATGCAGCATAAAATACAATAGATTAAATCAAGTGCTTGACATTAAAATGATCATCACCAGAGCTACTGTTTCACAGTGATTGAATAGGAAATTCCATTTATATTCTATGGAGTCTTATTGGTATTATGGGGGTTAAATTTTGCAATTTCAGCCATTTATAATTGGGCCCAATGGTCTGTGGTGACCATTTTTATTGCATAGAATTCTGGAATTTTGTGGGATTTATATAAGCGTTTGGGGATTGTATTCCATGTAGATTTTTTTGATGGTGTGCTATTGGAAGCAAATATTTTTTAAAATGAAATAATGATTATGGATATATCTGTGAAAACAGGGTAAGTGTATTACAGTAATGTCAGGATAAACCAATAAGTTGGGAAAGAAAGAAAGAGTTGAATTTCTATAGCGCCTTTTACGACCTCAGGACATCCCAAAGTGCTTTACAGCCAATGAAGTATTTATGAAGTATAGTTACTGTTGTAATGTAGGAAACACGGCAGCCAATTTGGGCACCAAGATTCCACAAAGAGCAATGTGATAATGATTAGATAATCTGTTTTGGTGTTGTTGGTTGAGGGATAAATATTTGCCCCAGGACACCAGGGAGAACTCCCCTGGCCTTCTTCGAAATAGTGCCATGGGATCATCTATGTCCACCTGAGAAGGCAGACAGGGCTTTGGTTTAACGTCTCATCTGAAAGACGGTGGGTTATTGAATAGAATATTGAATTTAATAGAGTCATAGAGTTATACAGCACGGATAGAGGCCCTTCGGCCCATCGTGTCCGCGCCGGCCATCAAGCCCTGTCTACTCTAATCCCATATTCCAGCATTTGGTCCGTAGCCTTGTATGCTATGGCATTTCAAGTGCTCATCCAAATGCTTCTTGAATGTTGTGAGGGTTCCTGCCTCCACAACCCTTTCAGGCAGTGAGTTCCAGACTCCAACCACCCTCTGGGTGAAAAAGTTCTTTCTCAAATCCCCTCTAAACCTCCCGCCTTTTACCTTGAATCTATGTCCCCTTGTTATAGAAACCTCAACAAAGGGAAAAAGCTCCTTAGTATCCATCCTATCTGTGCCCCTCATAATTTTGTACACCTCAATCATGTCCCCCCTCAGCCTCCTCTGCTCCAAGGAAAACAAACCCAATCTTCCCAGTCTCTCTTCATAGCTGAAGCGCTCCAGCCCTGGTAACATCCTGGTGAATCTCCTCTGCACCCTCTCCAAAGTGATCACATCCTTCCTGTAGTGTGGCGACCAGAACTGCACACAGTACTCCAGCTGTGGCCTAACCAGTGTTTTATACAGCTCCATCATAACCTCCTTGCTCTTATATTCTATGCCTCGGCTAATAAAGGCAAGTATCCCATATGCCTTCTTTACCATCTTATCTACCTGTTCCGCCGCCTTCAGGGATCTGTGAACTTGCACACCAAGATCCCTCTGACCCTCTGTCTTGCCTAGGGTCCTCCCATTCATTGTGTATTCCCTTGCCTTGTTAGTCCCTCCAAAGTGCATCACCTCGCACTTTTCCCGGTTAAATTCCATTTGCCACTGTTCCGCCCATCTGACCAACCCATCTATATCGTCCTGCAGACTGAGGCTATCCTCCTCGCTATTTACCACCCTACCAATTTTTGTATCATCAGCGAACTTACTGATCATACCTTTTACATTCATATCCAAGTCATTAATGTGGGAAGAAAAATAAAATGTGTGAATGTAAAGTTAAATAGGCCTAGGCTACAGGCCCCAACACAGGAGAGGGATCTGAGGATATTGATGGATAGCTCACGGAAACGAACAGCATAGTATGCAGCAGCAGCATGGAAAGCTAACCAGATTAGAGCAAAAATCCCATGAGGTATAATGAGTCTGTACAAGACACTGGTATGGCCACGTCTGTGTACAATTCTGGTCACTGTGCTGAAACATGGATTTCCAGGCACTGGAGACAGTACAGAAAATAGCTAAACTGATATCTTGCTTAAGGCATTTGAGCTTCTATGAGAGGTTGCAGAACCTGGGAATGTTTATTCTAAAAATAGAAGGTTAAGAGGCAATATTTTTGAAGTATTCAAGATCCTTAATGAAATAGATAAACTAAATCCCAATAATATGTTTGAGATTGCCACAAACTCTAGAACCAGGGAACACAGACACAACCTTAAAAGAGGGAAAATACACAGACGGTTTAGATTTAAATACTTTATTCAGAGGGAGATAAACATGTGAAACAGTCTGCTCAGGGAGGCAGTAGCAGTAGATGTTGTGGAAAAATTTAAGGAAGGATGTGATGGACATTTGATGGAGACATCTGAATTGGATAGATATCCTGTAGAGTAAAGATAATTCCCGCTTCTTTCCTTCACTATGAACTGTTCCTTGAACTCCTCTCCCTTGCCCCTTCCACCCTCACCTGTAACGACAAGTGCAAAGAGCTCATGGATTTCTTTGTCACTAAGGTTGAAATCATCTGTTCAAATGCTTCCCCCACCTTTTCCCTTGCCAACCAAGCCAAGCTTCTCCTCTGGCTTCCCCCTGAATCTGTGTTTTTCTCAATCTCTCTGCAGCGTCTGACACGGTCAACCACCCTATCCCACCTCTTTGAACACGCTTTTAGTCTCCCCTTTATCTTTGGCTTGGCATCCACATTTTTGATTATGCTTCCGTGAAGAGCCTTGGGATATTTTTCTATGTTAAAGGCGCTGTATCAATGCAAGTTGCTATTGTCATTCTTGAGTAAGCAATTAGAGTATTAGTTTTTTGGGAAAGGCCAGGTGGTCTGCAGTCTTTTTTCAGTCCTGCACTTTCCTACGTTACACAATCCAATATATAACCCCTATTTTGATATTTCTGTTTGGAGGGAAAGCAATCCATAGATAGGTAAGTTCTGATGATTAACGTAAGTATGAACATATCTTCTTAATGGTTGTAAGTCAGTGATTTTGATTTTTTTTTTTGACCAACTGTGTGTCTGACATGCACAATAAGCCATCACCATGTTAAGAGTCTCCAAACCATGCGACTGAGGACACTTCACCTGACGAAGGAGAAAGCCTCCGAAAGCTTGTGATTTTCAAATAAAACTGTTGGACTATAACCTGGTGTTGTAAGATTCCTTACATTTGTCAACCCCAGTCCATCACCGGCATCTCCACATCTGAGAAATCCAGGTAGAGTTTCTGTTTGCCTAATATGCAGTGCACACTCTCTCCTGTAGGGACACACCACACATACCTAAGTCCTGATAGCTTAATCACAGGTTGGCAAAGAGCTTAATCTTAGGGATACTTCTGGAGTTTAACTTGCTAATACTGCGCAACTTACCAGCACATGGAACTGGCAATTCTGCTGCTGCTTGTCTAACTAAGATTATCCCGCCTATTAGGAAATTGGCTTACAGAGTTATCTGGAGCTAAGTTGGAAGAATCCTAGATCCCAGTGACAGGTTTACCTTTCCAGATCCTATTACTGAACCTGGCTGGCTTATCAATCATCAACAGCACCCTGGAGTACTGTGGACCTGCCCAACTCAGGTGTTGAATTACTGAGTCTGCCATGCATTGCCAAGCATGACATTTTGCAATTCTACCCCAGGGCAATCCCACCACTCCAGAAGGATAGTCACCAGTCACTCACTAGATAACTGACAAGCATGGGTTTGAGCCCTTGCTAAGAGGACAACAGGTACCAGCAACTCCTTACAAAAGGCAAGCGGAGCAGTACTGTATTTATGAGTGCATTGTTACCATCCTCTTAAGCACAGCATGGTCACACCATACTCAACTGAACCGTGGTTCCATCAGTTGGAGATGCAGATCTTCACCATCAACTGCTTGCCTTTTTGCAACCCAATCATAGTCGGCACCAAACCCTTGATATATGAGCATGTGTTCTCATACATGGGTTCCAGATAATGCTATCATTCCAAATATCAGAGTTTCTCATCAACTATACGATGGACATCTTCCTTCAGCATAGTGGGAGGCGCTAGTAATATGCCAGCCACCTTGATGTTCTGGATGTCCAAGTCCAAAGGTGCATTCCAGGCTTATACATCATCAGCAGCTTAATCCCAGTTCTCATATGAGAGCCCTGCACACATATAAGATATTTGTTCAAACAGTTCTCCGTTATAATGCACAATTACTAGGTATACAACAGAAAGGCTTCTTTTGGCCCACATGTAAGATCCAGAATTTGTAGCAGAGTAATTAGATTTGGCTCTTTGCCAAAACCCATTAACAGGGGACCTAAATTAAGCAATTGATGAAGAAATTAAGATCATCAAAGATAATATGTGTACTAAATGGTCAATTGATGTCAGTAAACAAACAATAACCTAACAAGAAATTACAGTACTTTTTCCATGTTAACAGGTGGCAGAAATTATAATTGGAGCACACAAATTGGTGGATTTGCAAATCTAAACACATCTTCAGATAGGTTGCATCAAACTGGGTAATTAAGTTGCTGCAATTCCAGAAAAACTAAAATCCATCTGATTGCTTTCTCATTTGCTTTGCATATTCTGTAACCTCTGGACATTTTTGTTCCTTAGCTTTATGATGAATCTTAGATTATGATCAAAACTCAGTCTAATTTTACATTGGTGTCTGTCTGTCTGCATGACTTACTCTATACAGATTCATTAGACACCTGGGGGCCGATTTTAAAATGGAATTGCTGGAGTGTTGGGGGCGGGGGGACTGCGAAAATCAGGAAAATCCCGAGCGGGTTCAGAAGCCGGCTCCAACCTGCTGACTTCCGGGGTTGCCTCAGACGCACCTGTGTGCGCGCATGCTTCACAAATACCAAAGTCCCGTTAGCAATTAAAGCCGGCGGGACGATAGTTAAACCACTTATTGACATCGTTGATCTTGTTTAAGTCGTTAATTTTGTGGAGATTGAGGCAGGGGTGCGATTTTAATTCAGCCTCAGCGTGTTTCCCGTGCTGTGGGAAACACTCCATGTTCAAGGAGACGTGTTTCAGGCAGCAGCCAGTTGGACATTTAAATGCCTGTTTGACAGATGGGGATAAAAGGTAAGTTATTTCTGCAGGACACTCAGTTCTCTCAGACAAACTTTTGGCTGGGAGATCTTTGTGTTTACACTGAAAATTCTTGTTTTACACTCAGAATTGTTCTGTTTACACATATTTACCAACTTTTTGGACCCCCTCAAACTGACATCATCAGGATGGGGGGCGCGCGATGGCAGCATTCGCCAGTACATCCGAGGACGAGGAACATCACCATCCTCGCACTTCCGCCATTTGGAGCTCCACAACACAGTGCTGCGCCACAGGCACCTGCACAAGAGCACAGAGGGGAACAACAGAGGGAGCAACATCACAGGAGGCACCGCCCTCGTCAGAAGGTCTACAGACCGAGGCTCAGCTTCCTGGACCCCTTTGAAGAGCAGTGCATACGGAGGCTGAGTGTAAGTCGCCAGGTGGTTGCCGACATCCGCAGCCTCCTTCACAGCGAGCTGCTCCCGGCTGGGATTGGCGGCATCTCATTACCCGTCACTGTTAAAGTCACCACTGCCCTCAACTTCTTTGCCTCCGGATCATTCCAGGGTGCCACTGGTGACATCACTGGGGTCTCTCAGTTGTCTGCACACAAGTGCATAAGGCAGGTCACTGATGGCTTGTTTTGCAGGGCCTTGCAATACGTCATTTTCCCCATGGACAACCTCAGCCACATGGAGAGGGCAGTGGGATTCCACTCTGTGTCTGGCTTCCCATTGGTACAGGGTGCAATTGATTGCACCCATATAGCAATCCGAGCACCTCCACACGAGCCAGGACTGTTCATCAACAGAAAGGGCTATCACTCCATCAACACTCAGCTCGTTTGTGACCACCACAAAAGATTCCTTCATGTGTGCGTCAGATTCCCTGGCAGCTGCCACGATTCCTTCATTCTGAGGGAATCCAACATCCCGGGGATCTTCCACGCACCGAGCACACTTAAGAGCTGGCTCCTCGGGGACAATGGATACCCCCTGCACACGTGGCTCATGACACCTCTGAGGAACCCCAGCACTGAGATGCAACAACAGCCACATCGCCACCAGGTCTACAATTGGCCCCCAGTCTTCAGACCACCTGGAAAGAGCAGCACCAATACCAGCAACCCCCCGCCACCAGCCCCCCCCCCCGCCCCACTGCTCAAAACAGTCCTACAACTACACATACGCCCACTGTAAAGTGACCCTACGGGTGGCATCAAGTGTTGCCGTTCATGGTGAAGCTCATGAAAGGGCGCTATCACAAAAGCCAGTCAAGAATGGGCAAGACTTGGCAGTAGTGGTGAGAATGATAATATTTAATGTGAATATAACAAAAACCAAATATAAATGAAAAACATGACAGTCTATCAGACACCCTTGTGATCACAAAACCTTAGCCTTTCTCTTCCGACTACTTCTACGTGGTGCATCCCCTGTGGCTGCAGCAGAGGTAGTGGCAGGTTGCTCATGTTCATGCCCTACTGCTTAGATTCTTTCGGCTTACGCCATCGGGGTTTTGGTGCCGGTGAGGGTCCCTCCAAAGACTGTTCCACCTACACCTGTGCAGGGGCTGACTCGGCCACCTGGAGAGGAGGCAGCATTGCTGGAACTGGTTGAGAGGGGAACATTGGGTGAGACGTGGGAGCACTTTGAATGGCGTCCCCACTTCATGTCCCCTTTCGCCATCATCCCTCTTCTGGGCCAGGCCCACATCACTCCGACCACCTTGCTGGACAACAGTTTGGAGGACAAGTGTGATGCCTTGGAAGGCCACTTCTAAAGTATCTGTCAGCCTGTTTAAGGTAGCAGAACGTTGTTCACCCTGAGTCCAAACGGCCATTGTCAGGGGCTGAATGGACTCATTTGTCAGCCGTGCTTGAAGCTCAATGGAGGCTAGCCATCTCTCCATCGCAGACATTCCTGCACTTACCTGCGACACTGTCTTAGACAGTTGCGCACGTCCCTATGACAGTATCTCAGTGATTCCCTCCTGTACCTGTGCCACCATTCCACTCATGCAGGAGTTGGACTCCTCCATCCTCTGCGCTATTGTGATGAAAGTGCGTGTGGCACCTGTTCCAGTACCTCGCAAATGTGCTGCTGCCCCTCAATCATTCTCCTTTTAAAGGATGGCCCCCAGGGTTCAGCATCTGTGTCCAGCTGATCACAGCTTGGAGAGGAGTGCGACCACCAACGCGGACTCTTGAGGTGTGAGTATCTGAGCTGGTAGATGGCTCACTAAGATGTGGCGGTGTGCCCTCAGAGACCTGGAGCTCTTCTGCGGAATCGCCCTCTGCCGTCACTGCGGTCACTGAATGGCCTGTAAGAGAACAGAAGGCAATATTAAGCATCATCACGGATATGTCATGTTACGATGAGCATACTGAAATGTTCAACATGCCAATCATTGTTAACATCAATTCATGTTGTGTGTGATGAATGTTAAAGTTGTGTCACCAGACGTTTGTGGGGTGCCAGTCTCAGCGTCCCCGACGGACAGGCACTCAGGGTACAGCTGATCTGCAGGGCCTTCTCCTCCGCTTCAGTGAGGACCACTTTTTGTTGTGGCCCCCCCTCCAGTCCTCGCCCTCTCGTGTGCATTTTGCGCTCTCTTCTCCTTGATGGGGAGAAAGAACAGACACGTGATTGAGTGATGGCGAAGTGGCCAGCCAATGAATGCATTGCTTTGGGTGAGGCTGACCGTGAAAGAGGTGCATCAGAGGGTGAGTATAAGACTGAGACATCACATTGGATGAGGATTGGGGTGAGTGGTAGTGGTGGGGTCACAAATGGGGAGGTGAGAAAGTGCTGAGGAAGTGAAGGTAAGTTGAGGATGAACCTTAAGTGGGTGTGAGGAGTGATGTGATGGAGTAGTCTTGGCAGTGCAGAATGAGTTGGGTGGGGGGTGGGCAGTGATGTGGAACACGGAATGCAGGAGAATCAGTAAAAGTACTCACTGTTACTGACCTAGTTAGGTCATTGAAACGCTTCCTGCACTGGACTCAGGTGTGGGAGATGTTGCTGCAGCTGATGACCTCCCTGCCACCTCCAGCCAGGCCTCCTTCGAGGCAGAGGCAGGGCACTTCCTCCCGCAAGGTAAAACACTTCCATCCTCCTTCTCACCCCGGCCGGTAGCTGCTGCAGTGAGGCATCATTAAACCTTGGAGCAGCCTTGACCCTGTGCTGCTCCATTGTGCCTTTTTGGTGTTTGCTGCAGCAAAAGCCTTTGGAGCAATGGCCCTTTAAATAGAGCCGCTCCAGCTGACAGCCTTCATTCTTGTGTGCAGTCCGCCCACTGCGCAGCTTTCAGATGGCAAACCCACGTTAAGGGCCATCAATTAACTTGCAATCGCGTAGGAAATTGTAAGATTTTATTAGTCGGGTTACCCGTGTGCCCATTAACCCCCCCCACCCTGCTGCCATCTGCTGCCCTTTGAAAATCGAGCCCCTTGGATCAAGAGCTCAGTCCGGATTTGGCACAATGCCACGTTCAGGCTAAACTTGCCAAACTAGCCTAGTTTGCTGCATATTCACTACTTGATGCGTTGACATGAGCTTTTATCTTTCACATTTTATAAACAAGATGAAAAACTTAACTCAGAAACTCACTTACACCCAAACCCCTCTCCTTCAATAATTATTTCTCTCCCCTCTCTCAAGCATTGAGTAGAATGGGCCTATACCCCCTGGAGTTTAGAAGAATGAGAGGTGATCTCATTGAAACATATAAGATTCTGAGGGGGCTTGGCAGAGTAGATGCTGAGAGGTTGTTTCCCCTGGTTGGAGAGTCTAGAACCATGGGGCAAAGTCACAGAATTAAGGGATCGGCCATTTAGGACTGAGATGAGGAGGAATTTCTTCCCTCAGAGGGTTGTGAATCTTTGGAATTCTCTACCCCAGTGGGCTGTGGATGCTGAGTATATTCAAGACTGAGATAGATAGATTTTTGGACTCTAGGGGAATCAAGGAATATGGGGATCGGGAGGGAAAGTGGAGTTGAGGTCAAAGATCAGCCATGATCTGATTGAATGGCAGAGCAGGCTCGAGGGGCCGTATGGCCTACTCCTGCTCCTATTTCTTATGTTCTTATGTTCTTAAGCTATAAGAATGAAAGGTCTATTGTTTCTTTTAGTTTCCAGCAAGTGGTTTTCTCACATCTGTGTGCTTTCTCGCATTCTCTCTCTTTCACTCTTTCTATTTGTCTCTCTCTCTCTTTGACTATTGATTAACAGTATGCAAAAGAAGTGATACAGAAGTTGTGATTTTAACCCTGCCAGCTCAACAGAAACCAAACGGGCAGGCTGTTAAAATCGCCCGTGGGACTTGCCCGCTGACGTCTTACACCAAAAGCACAGGTTCCGATTTTAACCTACACTTCTGAGCAGGCGAGAGGCAAGCCAGCTGGATACTGGTGGGGTCCTTTGCATAAGGATAAATATGCAGATTGGGCTGCAATGACATCACCAGTCCCGACTGCTATTTTAACTAGAGGTCTATGAGGGGAAGCCATTGTGGCTTTCCCGCCTGGCTAACCTAATGAGAAGAGTTGAAGCAAGAAGAGGCTCAAAAAGGTAAGTTTTAAAATTATTTTT
Organism: Heptranchias perlo; assembly: GCF_035084215.1. Classification (NCBI taxonomy): domain Eukaryota; kingdom Metazoa; phylum Chordata; class Chondrichthyes; order Hexanchiformes; family Hexanchidae; genus Heptranchias; species Heptranchias perlo. Next base: position 48,269,545 of record NC_090340.1, read on the forward strand.
AACTTTCCTTGTGGGGCCAGGAGGAGCAGGAATGTTCCTCCAGGCTCCAGAAGGAAAGTTGAGGCCTCTCCTGCCCCAGGGCTTCCTTCCCCATCCCTCAATCGCGAGACCCTCCTGAACCTTATCCCTCCGACTGACCTTAGTGACCCTGGCGGTGGCCTCCTACTGCCCAACATTGTGCTCTTGCCCAGTGGCCAGCTGCTGCTGCTGCAAGCCATTTCTGGACGGGAGACTGACTGAGGTTATGCAGATGAGGCCTGGGAGTTAAAATCTCCCAGGTTTCATGATGCTGAGGGTGGGACAGTTTGTTTGTGACCTGATTCTCACCCTGAGTTAAAATCGGGGCTAGAGAGAATATCAGTTTTTACCTTGCAGCCTAGGTGAATCTATTTTGTGTATTTGGAAGCAAATATTCAAACAAATGACCCCAGGATTTGAAATTTCCAACATTAATGTTTAAATTTAAGTGAGTGTCTTGACAGTTAAATCACAGTGTTATTGTTGAATTATATTTGTAGTCAAGATAATATCCCTTTATGGCCAAACCACAGGTAGCATATTGTGCGTACTAAAAACAATACAAATAGTCTTACCGACATACTGTATTTCATTCTTATTGGTGCCACAAGGCTCTGAAGGTCATGTTGGCTAATGATGTGCCAATCTACGCATGCTTATGTGTTTGTGTCTGTGACTGTCTGTGCTCATCTGTTGTGAGCATATTTCTCAATACCAATTAATGTTTAGTTGAATGTATAAGATATTGGGCCATAATTTGCTGTCAAAATAATGATGAAGCTAATGGCACTCATCTTTGTTTATGCGTAAATGCTACAACAATTTCAGGTGAGGGCAGATGCGCAGTTAAAGGCAGAAATCCAAAAGTTGCTGTCCAAGATCTGCCACTCTGCCATTAGCTTCACAAGAACGGCATCTCGCTGTCTGACTCACCATTCAAATGCGTTGAACAACATGAAATTCTTGTATTAATCTCACCACAGAAAGTTAAGTCCTGTCCATTTCAGTCTAAATACTTTTTTAACGATGAGATAAGTGATAATTACTGCCAGTCAACCCATCTGGCACTGAAAATTAACTATTACAAGTGTGGAGGCTCATTCCTTCAGGTTTTAATTGTTGTTGGAGATTTTTTTAAAAAGAAAATTTTAACTAACATTTCTTTTTTACTTTTCCTTTCTGTCACTTTTTTTTCTCTCTCAATCCAATCTTTCTTTCCTTTGCTTTATTTCTCTTTCTGTACCTGATTTGACATTGAATTCACCCAATTTAATTCACCCTCCTTCTCTTGCGCTGTTAATTTCACAATCTTTCAACCTGGTTAAGGAGATACACGGTTGCTTGTCCTGTTCACTCAGATCCCAGATGCCCTGCTTCCCTCGCTGCCACGTTTCGACCTCACATTTCCAGCAACTTGCGGCGCAAAACATCATCGAGATTAAACGGGCATGGACAAGACGAACTCACACTGTTCATTGACCAGCGACAGGAAATTCTGGGCCATTAGGTAAACTGTAACACAAGCTTTGATATTGCTTTCAGTTTACAAGTGGAGCATTTGTATAAATATATGCAGTGGCAATTTTTCCAGCTGCATTATTGAATGTCACAAACAAAGGGAGATTATTCAATATGAGTTGCTGGAATCCCCTAAATAAATTAAAACTAAAGTTCAATAAAATGGACTGCCAAAAAAACAGAAGATTTAAATTGAAATTTTAAAAAGTAATATTTTTTGCAATATATGCAAAATTTATTTAAGGCATAAGTACCTATTTCAAGACCAAAATGAACATCATTAAAATACATATTGGTCTTAAAATTAAGTAGGATAAAAAGGATGAATATTTTAGGGCGTAGGACTGTAGTTATATAAAAAGTGCTTGCCAGTGTGTCCTTTTGTTTTTTAATCAGACAGCATCCTCTGACTAATCTGGAACTCGCAACCTTGCCATGTTAAACAGCAGGGTGTGGAAATGCTACTCCTGGGGTGAAATGTTAATGGGTTGAGTGCACACAGTCAGACAGTGTCTGAAATCCCCCTGCAGCTCAGAGCATCACCACAGGCCCATTAGTGCTGTTTCCCACCCAAATCACCAGATCAATTTAGAAGCTATAAAGATCAAAAATCCTCATCCCCTGCTGCTGTTTTGTCTTCGGTGTCCATTTGAGATTGAGCCTTTGAATTAATCTGGACTGTAAAACTGACATTGATGGAAATTAAACCATTGTTGGACCTTGCCATTAATACAATTTACTCACAGAATGTCAGGACACAGTTAGGAAATAAAGAATGATTACAAAAGAAGAACATTTTAAAAACAAGTATGTCCTGGAATAGTTAAGTATTGTGCTCAGCTTTCAAATTTCACAGGCATTGTTCAAGCTAAAAGCTAGAGTCAATCGCTTGGTGATAATGTAAGCTGTGATGAGGCTGGTGATTGCCTTTCCTTCAAGTCCTTTTCATCATTATTGCACTTAATTTTTATTTGCTTATGGAGAGGGCATTCCATTGTTTGTGATAGAGGCCACTTGCTTATTTCACATACAGTTCTAAATATACCAACCTGTCCATATTCTGTTTGTTTTGAGTAAAAGGAACCATTGTTGTTCAGAGGACTAACCCCACAAAGATTCTTATGAGATTCTTATTGTCTCAAGAAAGGGTACTGATATTATATACTTCTTAGTAGAAGTAAGAGGAAAAGCTCTGAGCCACAGGATAATCACACAAGTTCCTAAGCTCTTGGCAATCACTAGGGGACAATCACAGAGGTAAGATACATTCCCATAGCATGGGAAGATAAATCAGTGTCCAGGTAACTGCTCCTATGCACATCTCATCGGTTAGCTTTAAAACAGTTACAGTTCAGGCTGTTTTCTGACTCCTAGCCTTGTGTTTACAGCTGAAAGGCAGTTTCCATAAGCAGATCAGGTTCCCTATGAACTGAAACCTGCATCCTTGTAATTACTGCATATGTGTTGGTATGCCCAGACGTAAAAAAATAACCCTTAATTGCAGGATATTGCACACTGAGGATCGTATGTTTTGCCTATCCCATTCTTCTGACTCTTCCAAAAGGTGGAAAATAACATGCCAGCAGACTAATGTATACAAGTAAAAATTGTTTGGTTAAATATTACACAGAAGTCAAATGATATAGCAAGGAACTGAGTCAGCATAATGGAATCAGTCTGTAATGAGTCTGATAAGCAGCAAGACTTTTGAATGAAACAATCAGGTTTGTCTCTTGATAAACCTTTCAGCTGCGATGTAAATGGATGATGCAATTTATTGAACTGGGAACCGTGTCCTAGTTGTTTCACGTGCAAAGCACGCATCTGAGGGATAATTTTTTTGAGCCTCCAATATTAGTGTGGAGTCTGGGTCAGAGTGGGAACTCTAACACTATAGCCTGAATTCTACTACCTACGCTCATACCACATGACTCACTTACTTGCGGAGCCTTTCGGCAGGTTGTAGCTGTAGTTTCTTCCTAAACCTCATGGCAAATAGAAAAACAATGCTGCAGTCAAACGTCAGACATAAGCAGATTCTATGCCAATCCAAAGCTAAGAATGTTTGCAACAAAGCTTGAATGCAGAAAGCCAAAAATAAGTTTTAGCACATCCTCAACATTAATAAACTTTGGGTGTGTTATGGTAAGACAGTGTTTGTGTCTGTGGTCTAGCAAAGATGGGTGTTGTCAAGCTCATTAAAGTTTCATAATTGTATTGGAAGATTTAGTTCAAGTGCTGTATTATTTGTTTGTTTCTATTTTTAAAAGAAGTTAGAGCAGATATTCTGACTGTCAATAATTTTATTACGACCAGGAAAAAAGTTGCCCTCCAGGCAGCAAGGGTTTTAACACTTCTTTCAATACACTCACTCAGCTTTAACATAGCAGTGAATATGATTCAGCAATCTGGTGCCCCTAGTGGGGATCAGGATGTGTGATGTCATAAATTAAATAATGCATCTTTGTAAATTAAGTAATATATCTTTGTAAACTAATTAATACACTGTTGTAATTAAGTAATATATCTTTGTAAACTAATTAATACACTGTTGTAATTAAATAATATATCTTTGTAAACTAATTAATACACTGTTGTAAACTAATCAATGCACCTTTGATGTAGAGGGAGCCCCTGCAAGTCGCACACAAGCAACTGACATACCAAAGGTAATTTATTTGTTCAATTTATTTGTCGCCCAGTTATTCGATGGGCAAGTGTCAAACCGTTGAATATCCAATTCTTAATTAGTTCAAACGCAAGAACAGAGGGAGTCACTGAGTTTGCTTAATCGTCAACATTTATTCAATTACATAATTACTTGCTGGCTAACTTTGCCTCCGTTCACTTTCATTATATAACATAGATTCATGCTCACATATAACTCTGTCCACGTAGTCCAAGGTTGCTTCTTCTTCTGGAGACGATAATCTTCAAGCTTGTCGCTGGCTTCTCTCATCCAATGACAGCTGTTTCACCTCTCTTCTTCGAGGCTTTAATAACCCACTTGTTTACAACCAGTTCCACTCGAGCTCGAGCTTCTGAGGGCCTGAGGGGTGCAGAGTGCAGACTGGCCCAGCTGGCTTTCTAGCACTGTGATTGGTATTGGTTGAGCAGGTGATGAAAAAGCAGATGTACTGAAATCCTGAGAGAGGGCAACATGTGCCGCTCCCGCTGCACCACTGTCACTCACACTGATCTGCGGGAGGGCCAACTCCAGTCGATGAGTGATGCCTTGAAAGCTTTTCCCCATTTCCTCCATTCTTCTCTCTAAGATGAACGGCTGCCTCTCCAAGTTTTGAGCCCAGAATCTGCATGGCAGCTGTTTGAACTTCCATTAAACCTGCAATGGCTGTGAACATTGACTCCTGTTGTGAAGGCCTGGCTGCAGCATCCCTAGAGGTGGCCACGCTCTCTATTAACGTAACTATATTAATGGAAGCATGGCCCATTAGTCATGGCCAAGAAACCATTAGTCAAACAACCAAGTAAAATTCCACAGGTAAATAAGTCTCAAAGCATAATAAATGTAAGAGTTGCCTCCCCAGTTGGTTGCATTGCAACCTGACCCCATCAGATTCTGCATGTTCAAGTTATTCACATAATCAGAATATGCTCCCTGCATTTTTTTTTAGCATATGCAAGGAGCACTATTGCATCTTGGGGATGGGGTGGGGAGTCCTGAGTGTAGCAGCCATGCTCTGTGCCAGGGAATCAGCACAATAAAGTCTACTTAACTTGTAAATTATCTTGTAAATTAAATATTCAAACCAAATAAATGTGTTTCTTTAAAATCTTTAAAACTTAGTATTGTAGTCATGTGCAGTGCTATATTAATAGTGCAAAGTCAGGAAAAAAGAAATGCAGGAATGATAATTGTAGCATGTAATATGTGTTTATAAAATTAGGTATATATTTTCTGACTTCTAGAACATAGATTGGTTGCCAAGTTTCAGAAGAACCCATTACTGGAAAGATCCTCCAGATGTAGTTTGCATTACCCACAGGAACTAGATCTTGCAACTGCAGCCACCATAATCTGCCCTTTAGGTAACTTTAGCATGACAACATCTGGGAGGAAGATGGGCAGCTAGCGTCTGACTAGTGCATTGAGAAAACTCACTGATGAGGAAACCTGCTTTCTCATTTGTTCCCAAACAAATTGCAATTTATTGGGTTTGATAATGTACTGATAATGTACTGTCATGCCAGTGTCTATCTGAGCAATACCAGGCTGCACATTGCCTATAACATTTTGAAAGGCTTGATGTTTCTGACTAATGCCCTCTTCCTTTGTGCTCTTGGTGTGGAGCGAGTGAGATGAAGAGCCAGCACCTGTTTAACATTGTTAATTTGTCCCTATGCTATTGTGACATACTCTCTCTGGCTTGAATGGCACTATCCAGACAAAGCCCTGTGAAGGACACTGCCACAAACTTGAAGCCTTCCTGTGTTGTGGCAACACAGTGTAGAGTTTGGATCACAGATCACTCTATTTCAGGAGCTGTGGGGTGTTGCCTCTTACCAGATGTCTCATCTTTATTCTCACCATCTTCAAGATTGTGATGGATTCTTGGAGCAACTAGGAGGATGTGGAACAAACATCTGTAGAGACAAAAAGAATATTTTTTATGAGTTGATTTTTAGCTCTGCATGACCGCAAGTTTTTATAATAAGGTTGTTTCAGAAGACTGAGAATTAATAACCAATTTATTTCCAGCACAATGATAATTATGAACAGAGGGCACTATACCCGTGGGTTTGCAAGGCTTTACGACATATATAAGCCTACTAAAGGAGGATTTCTGCTAAAGAAGAATTTATGAACATATGATATTTCTTATTTAACCACACGATAATGGAAAATCATCTGTCTGTGCAGTGCTAAGTTCACACCCAGAACATTAAATAAATACCAAAAATGTAAATTAGACAAAATAAGGAAATTCGTGCAGAAAACACATTTAAGTAAAAAGCCACACTTTCCGAAGATTATGTGGCCTGGCAGGTCTTCTGAAGAAATGGTTAACTTCCTGGCTCCTTGCATAATTCTGGATATTGGGCACAAATTTAGAAGGGGTTGAGAGATGCACAAATTTAGAGTATTGGTTATTATCACTCAACCCCTTCAGAATTATGTAAGGAGCCAGGAAGTCCTTGAACGTCTTGTTGCCTCCCACATCCGTGCCCATCTTTCCCACAATTCCATGTTTAAACCCCTCTAATCAGGTTTCCACCTCTGCCACAGCACTGAAACGGCCTTCACCAAAGTCACAAATGACATCCTATGTGACTGTGACCATGGTAAACTATCCCTCCTCATCCCCCTTGACCTGTCTGCAGCCTTTGACACGGTTGACCACACCATCCTCCTCCAAAGCCTCTCCTCCGTTGCGCAGTGCGTGGGACTGCGCTCGCCTGGTTCCATTCCTATCTATCCAGTCGTAGCCAGAGAATTACCTGCAATGGCTTCTCCTTCCGCTCCTCTGGAGTCCCCCAAGAATCTATCCTTGGCCCCCTCCTATTTCCCATCTACATGCTGCCTTTCGGCGACATCATCCGAATACTTGACGTCAAATTCCACATGTACGCTGACGACACCCAACTCGACCTCGCCACCACCTTTCGTGACCCCTCTGATTTGCCACGCTGGGTGTCCGACATCCACTGTTAGATGAGTAGAAATTTCCTCCAATTAAATATTGGGAAGACCGAAGCCATTGGGCTCAATTTTTTTTTTTCCAGTGAAGTCGGGTGCGTTGGGAGCAGGGGGGGCTCTGAAAATCAGGGAAATCCCGTTTGCGTTCGGAGCTGGGTTCCAACCCGCAGACTTCTGGGTTCCTCATTGATGCGTCTGGGTGTGCATGCCTCTCGAATGCAGAAGTCCCACCGGCAATTAAAGCCGGCGGGATGATCATTTACACAGTTGTTGAGGTAGTTTAAGTATTTGAAGTACTTAATTTTCTCCACATTTTGGCAGGCGGCGATTTTGAAGCATCCTCAGTGTGTTTCCCGTGGTGTGGGAAATACTCATTGTTGCAACAGACGTGTTTCAGCCAGCAGTCAGTGGGAGATTCAAATGCTTTTTTAACAGATGGGGAGAAAAGTTAAATTATTGCAGCAGGGCACTCTGTTATTTCAGACAAAGTTTTGGCTGCAAGATCTTTCTGTTTGCACTGAAAGTTCTTACTTTCCACTCAAAATTTTGCTGTTCAAACATATTTACCTACTTTGCGGACCCCCTCAAACTCACACCGTCAGGATGGGGGGGCGCCGTGGCTGCATTCACCACTACATCCGAGGATGAGCAACATCACCAGCCTCACCAGGCATGGCGTCCACCTCCGCCACGTGGAGCTCCACAACAGAGTGCTGCGCCACAGGCACCTGCACAAGAGCACAGAGAGGGGTGCCGCTTGAGGAGGCCCCAACCATCTCTGCCACCCACATGGAGGAGGAGGAGGAGGAGCAGGAGCAACCCATGGGCAGAGCAGCGGCTCACCTGGCTCCTCGTGAGGCCAAGGAGTCACTGATATGTGAACGGTTCTCCTAAGATGTGGAGTCCAGTCCTCACACCACCTGGATAGAGCACCACACTAGTAACCCCCACCCTTCCCTGTACAAAACAGGCCTGCAACTACACATAGACCTATTGTAGAGTGACCCAATGGGTGGCATCAAGTGTCGCCATTCATGGTGACCCTCATGAAAGGGCCCTATCACAGAAGCCATTCAAGAATGGCCAAGACGTGGCAGTAGTGGTGACAATAATAATATTTAATGTGAGTTTAACAAAAAGCAAATATTAATAAAAAACATGACCAACCGTCAAACACCCTTGTGCATCCCCTTCGTGCTCACAAAACCTTCGCCTTTCTCTTCCGACTACTTCTACATGATCCATCCCCTGTGGCTGCAGCAGAGGTAGTGGCAGATTGCTTTTGTTCATGCCCTGACCAATTAGATGCTTTGGGCCTATGCCCTCTGGGTTTCGGTGCCCCTGAGGGCCCCTCCAAAGACTGCTCCAAGTGCACCTGTGCAGGGGCAGACTCGGCCACCTGGAGAGGAGGCAGCATTGCGGGTACTGGTTGAAAGGGGGGCAACAGGTGAGACGTGGGAGCGATGTGGCGTCCCCACTTCCATGTCCCCTTTTGCCATCATCTCTCCCCTGGGCCAGGCCCACAACACTCCTACCATTTTGCTGGACAACAGTTTGGAGGACATGTGTGAAGCCTTGTAAGGCCAGTGCTAGTGTATCTGCCTGCCTGTTTAAGGCGGCAGAATGTTGTTCACTGTGAGTTCGAATGGCTGTTGTCACGTCCTGAATGGACTCATTGGAGGCTAGCTTTCTCTCCATTGCAGAAATTCCTGCACTTACCCGTGACAGTATCTGAGGGAGTTGCTCACGTCCCTGTGAAACTATCTCAGAGATTCCCTTCCGTACCTGCGTCACCATTCCTCTCATGCAGGAGTTGGACTCCTCCATCCTTTGCGCTATTGTGGAGAGTGCGTGTGGCACCTGTTCCAGCACCTCGCAAATGTGCTGCTGTCCCTCGATCATTCTTCTTTTAAGGGATGGCCCCCGGGATTCAGTATCTGTGTCCAGCTGAGCAGAGCCTGGAGAGGAATGATCCAATTGACGTGGACTCTCCGCAGCTGCCCCGCCACCAGTGTCTGCTCATGCTACAGGCCAGCAGGACCTCTGAAGAATCACCCACTGTTGCCACAGCGGTCGCTGAAGGCCCTGTAAGAGAACAGAAGGCAATATTAAACACGATCACAGATGTGTCGTGTTGCAATGAGCATACTGAGGTGCTGAAGATGGCGAGGCACGTTAACATCAATTCATATTGTGTGTGCTGAATGTTAAAATTATGTCACCAGACGTTTGTCGGGTGCCAGTCTCGGCATCCCCGACAGACAGGCACTCGAGGGCTCAGCTGAGTTCCAGCGCCTCCTGCCTCGCGTCTGTGAGGACGACGATTTGTTGTGGCCCCCCTCCAATCCTCGCTTACTCCCGTGCATTCTGGGCTCTCTTCTCCTATAAGGGGAGAAAGTACAGATGCGTGAGTGAGTGATGGTGATGTGGCCAACCAATGAATGCATTGGTTTGGGTGCGGCTGACCGTTAAAGAGATGCATCAGAGGATGAGTATGAGACAGAGCCACGACATTGTACAAGGATTGGGTTGAGTGGTAGTGGTGGGGTGACTAATGGGGAGGTGAGGAAGTGCTGAGGAAGTGCAGGTAAGTTGAGGATGAGCCTCAAGTAGGTGTGAGGAGTGATGTGATAGACCAGTGTTGGCAGTGCAGAATGAGTTGTGGGGTGGGGGCGGTGATGTGGAAGACGGTATGTAGGAGAATGAGTAAGTGCACTCACTTTGGCTGACCTAGTTAGGTCATTGAAGCGCTTCCTGCACTGGACCCAGGTGCGTGAGATGTTACTGCTACTGGTGACCTCCTCTGCCACCTCGAGCCAGGCCTTCTTCGTGGCAGAGACAGGCCACTTCCTCCCGTCCGCCGGGTAGAACATATCCCCCCTCCTCCTCACCCCATCCAGTAGCACCTGGAGTGAGGCATCGCTGAATCTTGGAGCAGCCTTGCCCCTGTGCTGCTTCATTGTGGTGTGTGGGTGTTTGCTCCAAGAGCAGCCATTGGAGGACTGCCCCTTTAAATAGAGCTCCTCCAGCTGACAGCCTGTGATGCGAGTGCACAGTCCGCCCGCTGCGCAGCTGTTGGACGGCAAACCCAGAAACCATGTTAAGTGGCTCCAATTGACTCACGATTGCATGGGAAATGGACATTTTTTATTGGGCGGGTTAGCCACGTGCCCAATCAACCCCCCACCCCACCCCACTGCAATCCCGCCTCCACGCTAAAATCAGGGCTATTGACTTTCGTCCTCACCACCAATTCCCTAGCCATCGACTCCATCCCTCTCCCTGGCCAGTGCCTGAGGCTGAATCAGATCGTTCGCAACCTTGGTGTCCTATTTGACCCTGAGCTGAGTTTCCGACTCCATATACTTTCCATCACCAAGACTGCCTACTTCCACCTCCATAACATCGCCCATCTCCACCTCTGCCTCAGCTCATCTGCTGCTGACACCCTCATCCACGCCTTTGTTACCTCTAGACTTGACTAATCCAATGCTCTCCTGGCCGGCCTCCCGCCTTGCACCCTGCATAAACTTGAACTCATCCAAAACCCTGCTGCCTGTATTCTAACTCGCATCAAGTCCCGTTCACCTATCTTCCCTGTGCTTGCTGACCTACATTGGCTCCCGGTCTGGCAATGCCTCGATTTTAAAATTCTCATCCTTCTTTTCAAATCCCTCCACGGCCTTGCCCCTCCCAATCTCTGTAACCTCCTCCAGCCCTACAACCCTCTGAGATCTCTGTGCTCCTTGAATTCTGTCCTCTTGCACATCCCCAATTTTCTTCGCTCCACCATTGGTGGCCATGCCTTCAGCTGCTTGGGCCCTAAGCTCTGGAATTCCCTCCCAAAACCTCTCTGCTTTACCTCTCCTCCATTAAGACGCTGCTTAAAAACTACCACTTTGACCAAGCTTTTGGTCATCTGTCCTAATATCTTTTTATGTGGCTTGGTGTCAAATTTTGTTTTATAAGGCTCCTGTGAAGCGCCCTGGGATATTTTACTATGTTAAAGGCGCTATATAAATGCATGTTGTTGTTGTTTGTTGTTTAATGTTGTCATTCATCACTTACAAGCCACAGATTTTATTTTTATCACTTCTCCCACATCAGTCAGTCTCACATGAATCTTAGAGGTAGAAGTAGGTTTTCTACTGTAAAACACCGAACAAACAATGCAAGACTTATTAACACATAGCTCTGAATTCACTCCAGTTATCTAGTTACTCTACTCACTACACTCTGACTCCAATCTTCCAATACTCTAGTTGGTGGCTTGGCTGTAACACGAGTTCATTTAATTGTACACTAGATCATCTACATTCTAAGGTGGTTACATCTCAGCCATGTTATATGTTTAAAATTGATAGTATTAAAACTTTGTCACACAGCCATAGTCCTCATATACACTAAGATTCCTTAAATACAAAGAATGTTACCCAGTGCATTCGAGAATCACTTATTTTGTTTCTTACAGTTTTTGAAAGTGTCCCTAAAGTTCCAGTGTTATATTAAGACTACATTCTTCCTTTTACACCAACTGGTATACTCCAGCATTCCGTGGCCCAGTGGAGAATGATAGTTTGTAAACTGAAGGGCATGTGTGGTAAATGCTCTCAGAATAGTTTGAGTGGGCAGCAATCCACAGAACCGATCTTAACCAAAAGACCACAGCACATTCTTGAAATATCCTGAGAATAAGCAAGATTTGAGTAACATTTTCCTATACTCACTACTTTTGTTCAGAAACATTTCTTTGTAGTATATTCTGTAAAATAAGGTTCACATCAGAAAATGACAAGACAATGGGGATTTCTCATTAATATAGAATGCATCCAATAGGTTCTGTGCATTGTGACATTCGGATACCCTACCTTATTCAGTTGTTGCAACTGAGGAATGATATTTCCAGGATTCATTGGGGGAAAAGTTCCACTCACAGTCGTCTATTTTGCACCTGAAAAATGGGCGGCCAGCAGTTGAAAATTGGTGGAGTTGAGTGCAACTCGGCTGCCTCATTGACCCACCTGATACCACATTCAGGCAGGCCTGTAAATGGGCGAGCAGCCCGCCCACCTGAAACAAGCATAAGGATGCTTTACTGTGTAAATCGGGGTCCTACTCTAGTTGTAGGATCCCGATGCAAAATTCAGTTAAAATTGGATGGAGTTTACGCCATGCAGGCTCTGTCTAATTGTACCAGGTCTTGAGTGGCCTAATCTGTGGTCTTTAAAGGGACCATTTGAAGCTGCTCAAAAAATGGCCACAAAATGTTTTCATCATTATATTTCTGTGGAGCCAGAAGGAGCAGGAATGCTCCACAAAAATAACTGCAGTCCGCTGCTGATCCGGGCGTGCCCCCTCTTGACTTTGCCTCAACCCCCCCAGGCTCTACCTTTGGGCCGGCTCGGCGTGGCAGCCACCCAGAATTCATCTGGCACTGACCAGGATGGCCTTTTTGGCGGCCGCAGCTCGCTGCTTTCATTCAAATGAAGCCCGATGCTAAATTTGGCTTGGGCCTCATGCCTGCACGGACCAGCGCGCTGAGCAATCCCTCCGCCAACTTGCTGCCCATTTTGGTATCTGTTTACAAAACTGCAAAGCACCAGTATTTCAGGTACAAAGGCTCACAATTTTTATTTTCTGAGAAACCTGGGTGAAGGGTCAAGGCCATAGTGCAGGAGATGGTGCAATGATGTTTTATTTTGATACAGGCAGGAGAAAGTGCATGTAAGATGGTGTATTTAGAGTTTAGAAAGGACAAACGAGAAATTCAGAGGAACCATATATTTTAATCATCTCCAGAGGAAGATTATTGTGCTTGTTTAGTTAATATGATTGTTTTACAAATAAATGTTCCAGATAACAGCACTTATAGTATCAGTTGCTATGTTAATAACTCCAGATGACTCTTTAAAAAAAACTTTTAAAATGTAGGTATTTTTCATTAACGTGCAGATTAGTTTCAGATTGAGACCCTAGCGGCATTCCTCTACTCAATGTTGTTCTCTACCCTATTAAAGAGAATTATATAAAGGCCAGAAAAGATTTGACCATGCATTTGGCTTCGATAACTTATAAGGCCAAATGCATGGCCCCCATATACACATACATGTACATACACTGTAAACATTGTATTGGTGGTCAAGTGGCAAAAGTGTATGTGAAATATTATACTTCAAACTTAAGCTCTGATAAATACTTTATAAAAGTTTTGCTGTACTTAATACAGTTGGCAACATCAGTATTCCAGAAAGCCTACACATGCCCAGGAATGGAATATTAGAGCCCTGTTTAACTAGCTGCAGGGGGAAAAAATGTTCTGGTTATATATTCCAAAGCCACTAAGATCAGTGGACCAGATGCAGATGGCCTACTTCATGCCAGAGTTCAGTCTCTACAGCCTGGTGTAGGAGAAACAGCCAAAGAATTGTCTTAAATGTGTCCTCAAAGTAGAGTCAGTAATCAGATTAAACGCTGGGAATCCAAGGGGTAAATTTTCCTTTCTGTGCGGTTTTCGGGCAATCTGCCAGCTGCCCAATGGTGCTGACAGGAGGCCCGGTCCATTTTGAGATTGTGCCTCATTAACATAGATCCAGTGGACTACGGGCGGAAAACAGGGCAGCCCGCCAGCTCTGGGTCTCAGCAAATCAGGCAGCCCCGGAAAATGGAAGGACCAAGGCCCTTTCTCCGGAGGGGGCTGACCCGGTGCGACAATGGCACAGGTTGCTTTTGTGGAGCCCAGAAGAACATTCCTGCTCCTCCTGGCCCCACAAAAATAAATTAACTGTACCTCCTGGGCTCCTCTCCAGCTTGAAACGTGAGCTGAAACGGAGCAGATCGTGCACGGTCCATGCTCCAACCAGTTGAGACCTAAAATGGCAATCAAGATCCTATATACGTCATATTAAAAAGGGATTACTGCCTGACTCAGACGGGCACTCTGGCAGCCCAGTAGTAAGCCCATGGCAAGGTAGCATTGGCCACACCGTCGGCAAGAATGGGGCAGTAGGTCCTACCCTATGACGTTGGGGGTGCCGTTTGTGCCCAGTGAGAGGCCTGAAAACCTCTCTTTTCCCCCCCCTCCAAAAGGGTTAATGCTAAGTAGAGTCATAAGGCTTAAACAAAGCATTCTTACAGTAACTGGGATGCATAAGCCATCAAGGCTACAGGCCTAGAGGTAGCTCATTAGGAGATATAAATATGTTGCTCCTTTTCTGAAAGAGTGTAAGCCTCAGTTAAAAAGAGGCTGAAAAGTTGGGGGATTGAATTCACCACCTGGCATGTCTGGGTACTACTGTGTCATTAACCTGCAGTTATCAGGGTGGCTAATATGTCTGTTTGAGTTGATTGACACCAAAAGAGTGAACTCTTCTAATACATGTCACACAGATTGATCAATTGAATTGGAGTGTTTTCCTTGAAAATCAAAGATATATAAGATAGCGTTTTTGACACACACAGTTAATTGTTCTTTAAAGAACAATTGTCTTGTTCTTTTAGTAATTTTCATTCCTAGGCATAAAGCCTACTCTACCTCCTTACCACCTCTCTTGACAACTCCACTACCTCTCTGCTTTCAACATCCAGTCTTGAATTAGCCGCCAATTCCTCCAGTTAAACATTCAGAAGCCAAGGCCATTCTCTTAGGCCCCCGTCACAAACTGCCTTCCCTTGGCACTGATTTCCATCCTCCTCCCCGACAACTGTCTCAGGTTGAACCAGACAGTTCGCAACCTCGATATCCTATTCGACCCTGAGCTAAGCTTCCGGCCCCATATCCTCTCTGTTACAAAGACAGCCTATTTCCATCTCCATAACATCACCCATCTCCATCCCTCCCTGAGCCAATCTGCTGCTGAAACCCTTACCTATGCCTTTACCTACAAACTTGACCATTCCAATGCTCTCCTTGCTAGCCTCCCAACCTCTACCCTCTGTAAACTTCAGCTCATCCAAATCTCTGCTGCGTGTATCATATCGCTCACCGAGTCCCGCTTACCCATCACTCCTGTTCTTGCTGAGCTGCATTGGCTCCTGATCTTTCAACATCTTTAGTTGAAAATTATTTTCTATGTGTTTAAATTCTTTCTTGGCCTCACCTCTCTCTAACTCCGTAACCTCCTCCAGCTCTACAACCATCCCAGAACTCTCTGTTCCTCGTGCATCCCTCCCTCCCTTCACCTCACCATTGGTCACCGTGCCTGCAGGACCCATGCTTTGGAATTGCCTCTCTAAACTCCCCTTTCCTCCCTTAAGACCCTCCTTAAAACTGACCTTTTTTCACCCCTCCTAATATTTGGCTCGTGTCCATCTTTGTCTGATTATGTCTCCATGAAGTGCCTTGGGACATTTTTCTACATTAAAGGCACTGTTTAAATTCAAGGTATTGTTGTAAACCCCAGATGGTTCATTGAATGGATTATCTATTGCTAGGGTATTACAGAGGAATCTTCAATGTTACCACAGTCTTGTATCAACTAATTGATGAGCACCAGAGTGAATATCTGAATAAATGAATTCATCTGACAATGAATGCCAATGAAATACATTTTAAGATGTATAAACCAGCAGATATTATAGAACAGATAGCTGCAAGGAAGTCACAGTGGATAGATTTTCAAGTAATTAGGTGTGATTTCTTTACGGTATCTGTAAAGAGCAAAGACAGGTTATGACGTTTTGGGTGTGTAATCCTTCATTGGAACTAGACATTAATTAATTGTGCTATTTAAGTATAATTTCTACACGTTAATTACAAAGATATCTTACTTATGTACCACTGCTAAATATACAAGTAGAGTATCAAGATAATGCTCAAATAATATACTGGTCCTCTCCCACCCCTCATAAAAACTCAGATAACCTGTTGCGATTTGGGATAAATCTAAATGTTTCAAAAAAATATTTAATCGCCTATACAAATTCAATTTTATTTTAAGTATTAGTTTCCTCTTTTATTCTTCTTTTAGTGACAAAAATACAGACACAAGTAAATAATACCTATAGAATAATGGGAAATATCGCTGCATATATAATTGCTAGTCAAATATTTTGGGGGAAGAGGATGTTAACTTTATTTATTTACAATATTACACTGTTGCATTAGATTCATGTACAGAATTGTATAGTTATCATTACATCATTTGATATTAAATTATGTAGTTAATATACAGTATATCCCAACATTTTTAATAGTTTAGTGGTTATACTGATTTTAGTTTTGATGTTTGCAGATAGAGCTTTCTAAAATGTTATTAAACTGGAAGTAATAGAAACCTTCCATGCAATGCAATTGAGATCTTAACCAATTCCAGCTGAATAAATACATTTGCAAACACTTAATCCATTTAATTAAAATTTATTCACAATAGCCGCTTAGCTGTGTTTGACAGCGTTATAGTGTGGTGTAACAAAGACTGTTTCTAATAACAAATAGGAAATGATTCAGAAGGGAAAGTATTCACTCGACAAAGATATGCGGTTTAAGTATGATTAAGTGTGACATACTGTCTCATACCCTTAAACTGGTTGTTGTCTTTGTTCCCAAAGGTATAGCTAGATTAAGGGAGCACTTACGGGACAGAATTTTATCCAGGAAAATATACATCACTTCATTTTTGATAATTTCTCAGAGTTCTTAAAGTCTGTTGGCCTAAAAGGAGAAATCAACCAAGGACAATCATTTCTTTCATTTCTCTTAACCTTGTCCTAATATTCAAAACATTCTAATAAATCTCAATAAATTGTCATTTCTTCTGTAGACACCAGCTTTCATGGCCCTCGGCAAGACTTTAAAAATAAGTTTAACTTTGTAGTCCTCTTATATAATAAGCCATTCGCAAACATGATTCTTTTGGATCTCTGTTGCTAACATTCAGGAAGTCCTTAGGACAGATTTCTTGATTGGGTCATGAAGCTGAGATGAGGGGAGTAGACGCATTGTCCTCTACCATCATCAAATAGTATAGTATGCTGCTCACATTGAATTTTTGTGCCATTCAATACAGTTTTTTTTATTCGTTCATGGGATGTGGTCGTCGCTGGCGAGGCCGGCATTTATTGCCCATCCCTAATTGCCCTTGAGAAGGTGGTGATGAGCTGCCTTCTTGAACCACTGCAGTCCGTGTCGTGAAGGTTCTCCCACAGTGCTGTTAGGAAGGGAGTTCCAGGATTTTGACCCAGCAACAATGAAGGAACGGCGATATATTTCCAAGTCGGGATGGTGTGTGACTTGGAGGGAAACGTGCAGGTGGTGTTGTTTTCATGTGCCTGCTGCTTTTGTCCTTCTAGGTGGTAGAGGTCGCGGGTTTGGGAGGTGCTGTCGAAGAAGCCTTGGTGAGTTGCTGCAGTGCATCCTGTGAATGGTACACACTGCAGCCACAGTGTGCTGGTGGTGAAGGGAGTGAATGTTTAGGGTGGTGGATGGGGTGCCAATCAAGCGGGCTGCTTTATCTTGGATGGTGTCGAGCTTCTTGAGTGTTGTTGGAGCTGCACTCATCCAGGCAAGTGGAGAGTATTCCATCATACTCCTGACTTGTGCCTTGTGGATGGTGGAAAGGCTATGGGGAGTCAGGAGGTGAGCCATTCGCCGCAGAATACCCAGCCTCTGACCTGCTCTTGTAGCCACAGTATTTATGTGGCTGGTCCAGTTAAATTTCTGGTCAATGGTGACCCCCAGGATGTTGATGGTGGGGGATTCGGCGATGGTAATGCTGTTGAATGTCAAGGGGAGGTGGTTAGACTCTCTCTTATTGGAGATGGTAATTGCCTGGCACTTGTCTGGCGCGAATGTTACTTGCCACTTATGAGCCCAAGCCTGGATGTTGTCCAGATCTTGCTGCATGCGGGCTTGGACTGCTTCATTATCTGAGGGGTTGCGAATGGAACTGAACACTGATTGGTTTGGAGGGGCTGGAAATGGAGGCAGTGCAGAGAAGAGCCACAATACTAATTCCCTAGTGTCAAAGGTCTGAGTTATGAGGAAAGACTGGAGAGATTTGGGCTTTTCAGCCTGGAAAAGAGGCACCTAAAAGGTGATCTAATAGAAGTGTACAAGATAGTTTAGGAAATAGAAAAAGTAAATCCAGAATATTACTTTAAATTAAATTGTGATCGTAGGACAAGGAGACACAGGTTCAAATAGTAAAATGTAAATTTAAGACTGATATCAAGAAATTCTTCTTCACACAAGAATTGGTCAACACATTCTATATAGAGTAGTGGAGATGAAAGCCTTGGAATTATTTAAGAAATATTGAGTTGCTGCAATGTAACATCTTTCTTTATGGATGAACTAAGATTGGCCAAATGGCCTTACCTATCCGTAATTATCTTGCATCTTGTGATATAATTAATGATATTATAAAAAATCTAATGGGCCAGAAATCGCTCCCGTAATAATGGAGGAGCTCAACAGCGCTCTCAGTTTTTAGTGGTGAATTAAAGGAGCAAGTTCCCGTGTTTGCACATGCTCAGTAAAACGCAGAAATTGTGAACTTGCTGCTAGTGGTTTGCCAGTGATATGACAGCTTTGAATTAAAGGGTCATCACACTCTGCAATTAGAGAAATCATTGAAAAAGCGCTAACTTACTTATATGCCCAGCTGGAAAGTAACTAATTACTCCACCAAACAGGTACGCTTAAAAATACCAGGTCTAAACTAGGTTTTAAAAGCACGGTTAGTCTTAATGATTGTCAAACAACTAAAAATTAACTTTTAAAAAATGTGGAGTCTCATATTATTCCTTATTGTAATAGGTTTTGGTCATTAAAAAAAAATAATTAAAATTTTTTTTTAAAAAAAATGTTCCCTTCTGTCTCTTTAATTCAATTATATCTTTGGCTTTTTATATAAAAAAATAAAATTTTTATTTACAATGGCATCCAGAATACTAACTTTAAATGAATGAAAAGCAAAATACTGCGGATACTGGAAATCCGAAATAAAAACAGAAAATGCTGGAAAATCTCAGCAAGTGAGGCAGCATCTGTGGGGAAAGAAACAGAGTTAACGTTTCAGGTCGAAGACCTTTCATCAGAACTGGAAGATGTTAAAGATTAAAGTTTTTAAGCAAGTACAGAGCCAGGGAAAGGGGGGAGGAGGGGGAGGAAAGAACAAAAGGGAAGGTCTGTGATAGGGTGAAGGGCAGGAGTGATTAAATGACAAAAGGGATGAAGGTGCAAGGACAAGTTAAGAAATAAAAGATCGGTCTACAATAGCTGTAAATGACAGCAGCCGAACCATTACCAGCACTTGATGTCCGAAAAAAATGGGAGCAGTGGTTACGATCTGAAGTTATTGAAATAAATGTCGAGTCCAGAAGGTTGTAAAGTGCCGAAACGAAAGATGAGGTGCTGTTCCTCGAGCTTACATTGAGCTTCATTGGAACAGTGTAAGAGGCCGAGAACAGAAAGGTCAGAGTGGGAGTGGGACAGGGAATTAAAATGGCAAACGACCGGCAGGTCAGGGTCACACTTGCGAACAGAATGGAGGTGTTCAACAAAGTGATCGCCCAATCTGCATTTGGTCTCCCCAATGTAGAGGAGACCGCATTGTGTGCAGCGAATACAGTATACTAAATTGAAAGAAGTACAAGTAAATCGCTGTTTTACCAGAAAGGAGTGTTTGGGGTCCTCGACGGTGGGAAAGGAGGAGGTGAAAGAGCAGGTGTTGCATCTCCTGCACTCGCACGGGAAGGTGCCATGGGGAGGAGAGTGGATGTTGGGGGTGATGGAAGAGTGGACCTGGGTGTTGTGGAGGGAGGAGTCCCTTCGGAATGTTGAAAGGGGAGGGGAGCAGAAGATGTATTTGGTGGTGGGATGGCGCTGGAGGTGGTGGAAATGGCAGAGGTTGATACGTTGAATGTGGAGGCTGGTGGGGTGGAAGTTGAGGACAAGGGGGACCCTATCATGGTTCTGGGAGGAAAGGGAAGGGGTTAGGGCAGAAGTGCAGTAAATAGGACGGCTGCGGTCAAGGCCCATGTCAACTACAATGGAGGGGAATCCTTGGTTGAGGAAAAAGGAAGACATATTGGAAGGTGGCATTGTCAGAACAGATGAGACGGAGAAACTGAGAGAAGGGAATAGATTTCTTACAGGAAGTGGGGTGGGAGGAAGTGTAATCAAGGTAGCTGTGGGAGTCGGTGGGCTTATAATAGATATTGGTTGACAGCCTATCCCCAGAAATGGAGATAGAGAAGTCGAAGAAGGGAAGGGAAGAGTCGGAGATGGACCACATGAAGGTGAGGGAAGGGTGGGAATTGGAAGCAAAGTTGATGAAATTTTCCAGTTTGGGGCGAGAGCAGGAAGCAGCACCAATACATAGTACCAGAAATAGAAGTGAGGGAGAGGACCTGAGTAGGACTGGAACAAGGAATGATCCATGTATCCCACAAAAAGGCAGGCTTGGATTTCATAAGGGCTCCCATAGCGACACCTTTTATTTGGAGGAAGTGACTGAAGTCAAAAGAGAAGTTGTTCAACGTAAAAACAAGTTCAGCCAGGTGGAGGAGGTGGTGGCGGATTGGGCCTCCATTCAAGAAAGAAGCGGAGGGCCCGCAGGCTGTCCTGGTGGGAGATGGAAGTGTAGAGAGACTGGATGTCCAAGGTGAAAAGTGAATTAAATGAATGAAGTCTGCTTGCCTCCTTGAGCAAGGCAACCTGAATTTGAGGGCATGACTTCTCTTCCTGACAGATTTTGTGGACGTGTCTTCTCCTCCCCCTTGAAACATATAAGATTATGAGGGGGCTTGACAGGGTAGATTCTGAGAGGTTGTTTCCCATGGCTGCATTGTCTAGAACTAGGGGGCATAGTCGCAGGATAAGGGGTCGGCCATTTAAGATGAGATGAGGAGGAATTTCTTCACTCAGAGGGTTGTGAATCTTTGGAATTCTCTACCACAGAGGGCTGTGGATGCTGAGTTGTTGAGTACATTCAAGGCTGAGAGAAAAAGATTTCTGGACTCTAGGGGAATCAAGGGATATGGGGATCGGGCAGGAAAGTGGAGTTGAGGTCGAAGATCAGCCATGATCTGATTGAATGGCGGAGCAGGCTCAAGGGGCCATGTGGCCTACTGCTGCTCCTATTTCTTATTTTCTTATGCTCAGATGTTTCCAGCCATGCAGCAACTCATGCTGTGCAGAGGCTGGGTTGATAGCACACATTTTGTTTAAAATTCAAATTCAAGCAATAGGACGCCACAGAGCCCGCAGCAAGTACTGTCGTTAATTAAATTTGCAGGAGATGCGGTGGGCGTTGCCTCACCCCTCTGAGCGATTTCTGGCCCATTACTCGAGATAAATATTCTAAGTAAAAACATGAAATCATGGGGTAGATTGCAAAAATGTCCATTTTTAATGCCATTTCCATAACTTACACTCTCTTGTGGGACTGTTCAGTAACAAAAGCTCATTTTTTATGTTACTCCATTGCTGTCAACAACTTTGACATCTGACTTATCTGGGCAGGGAAATTGTTCCACAAGTTTCATAACTCTACATTTGTTGATCATTAGAACAGAAAGACTTGCATTTATATAGCACCTTTCACAACCTCAGGATGTGCCTAAGCACTTTACAGTCAATGAAGTACTTTTTTAATGTAGGAAACAAGGCAGCCAATTTGTGCAGAGCAAATTCCATAATCAGCAATGAGATAAATACCCAGATAATCTGCTTTTCACTGATAGTGGTTGAGGGATCAATATTGGCCAGGGCACTGGAAAAACAGCCCTGCACCTCATCTAACAGTTCAGCACTCTACTGCACTGAAGTGTCAGCCTAGATTATGTTCTTAAGTGGGGCTTGAACTCACAACCTTCTAACTCAGAAGCAAGAGTGCTACTAAGTGAGCCAAGGCTGTCACACATATCACAGTTATCCTTTCACTCCAACATGTCTATACACAAATGTAGCTATAGTTTCACTATGAATACGAGCTTGGTAGATCCAGCTGTTTGAACATATTGCATTTTCAAGTTAATTGTATCCAGGTTTACCCTTTCCACAAAAAAGACAAGTAATCAGAGCCAAAATTTTTATGTAATTTTCTTCATGTAACTTCTAATTGTTGCAATAGAGAAAATGGAATGTGTCTGGTTTTGAATGTAGTTGGATTTGCTCATAGTTCACACACCTCTTTTATAAACAAAGCAATGCATGCAACATGCTGCAACACATTATACAAGTCAAATCAGAATATCACGAACACATGGAGGTAGATTTTCAACCGGCCACCCGGGCATCAAACTGGCATTGTGGTTCAGCCCCCCCGATACAGAAACTATCCAATTGTCATTTGCATTAAAATGAATGGAAATGAAAATTGGTGGTTTCTATGAAGGACGCGTGATCTACAAGGCCAGTTTTACACCTGGGCGGCAGGTTGAAAATCTACCCCACTATTTCAGAGCTAAAACAAAATGCCCCAATGAAACACCAACCTTATAATTATATGTACAAAGCAAGTGTACATGGATTAAAAAGAAGTACAATTGTATGTGGACTATTTCGCTAAAAGCCCATATTATGCCACCCATTATGAGTTACTATATGATGTGCTTGTGGGCTCGTGCACTATTGAACCAGACAGTAATATAATTTACTGGACATAACAGAAAGTCTTTCTATATTGTATGTGCATTCTCATTATTGTAAACTAATGAAAGCTACCTCTCAGAACCAAAGATGACAGTGAACAAGAGGCCAACAGAGACAGGTACGGTAGCATAGTGGTTATGTTACTGGACTAGTAATCCAGCCATAGGGAGTAATAATCTGTAAGGAGACGAGTTCAAATGCAGCTGGGGAATTTAAATTCAGTTAATTAAAATAAAATCTGGAATAAAAATCTAGTAAACTACTGGATTGTTGTAAAAACCCATCTGGTTCACTAATGCCCTTTGGTGAAGGAAACCTGCCATTCTTACCTGGTCTAACCTCTTTGTGACTCCAGACCCTCAGCAATTTGATTGATTCTTAGCTGCCCTCTGAGATGGCCTAGTAAGCCACTCAGTTGTACATAAGAATAAAACCAGACCAACCACAAGGCACCAGACACAACAAAAGCAAACCAAGCCTAGTTGACCCTGCAAAGTCCTCCTCTCTAACATCTGGGGACTTGTGGCAAAATTGGCAGAGCTGTCCCACAGACTAGTTCAAGCAACAGCCTGACTGAATCATACCTCCCAGACTCCTCCTTCATCATCCCTGAGGATGTCCTGTCCCACCAGAGGTGGCAGCACAATAGTTTACAGTCAGGAGGGAGTGGCCCTGGGAGTTCTCAACATTGACTCCAGACCCCATGAAGTTTCATGGCATCAGCCCAAACATGGGCAAGGAAACCTACATGCCCTCCCTCAGCTGATGAATCAGTACTCCTCCATGTTGAGAAGCACTGAGGGTAGCAAGGGCACAGAATGTACTGTGGGTGGGAGACTTCAATGTCCATCACCAAGAACGGCTCGGTAGCACCACTACTGACTGAGCTGGCCGAGTCCTAAAGGATATAGCTGCCAGACTGGGCCTGCAGCAGCTGGTGAGAGAATCAACACGAGGGAAAAACCTACTTGACCTCGTCCTCACCAATCTATCTGTCCATGACAGTATTGGTGGGAGTGACCACCGCACAGTCCTTGTGGAGACGAAGTATGGTCTTCACACTGAGGACATCATGCTGAGTGGCACTATCACTGTGCTAAATCAGATAGATTCAGAACGGATATAAGCAGCTCAAAACTGGGCATCCATGAGGTGCTGTGGGGCAGCAGTAGAACTATATTCCACCACAATCTGTAACCTCATGGCCTGGCATATCCCTCACTCTACCATTACCATCAAGCCATGGGATCAACCCTGAGTTCATATGAGGAGTGTAGAAGAGCATGCCAGGAGTAGCACTGGCTTACACTAAAAATGAGGTGCCAACCTGGTGAAGCTACAACTCAGGACTACATGCATGGTGAACAGCAGAAGCAGCATGCTATAGACAGAGCTAAACAATCCCACAACCAACGGATCAGATCAAAGCTCTGCAGTCCTGCCACATCCAGTCGTGAATGGTGGTGGACAATTAAACAACTAACGGGAGGAGGAGGCTCTGTGAACAGCCCCATCCTCAATGACAGCAGAGCCCAGCACACGAGTGCAAAAGACAAGACTGCAAGAGTTTGCAACCATCTTCAGCCAGAAGTGCTGAGTGGATGATCCATCTCGGCATCCTCCCAAGATTCCTGCCATCACAGAAGCCTGTCTTCAGCCAATTTGATTCACTCCATGTGATAACAAGAAACGGCTGAGTGCATTGGATACAGCAAAGACTATGGGCCCCCACAACATCCCTGCTGTAGTACTGAAGGCTTGTGCTCCAGAACAAGCCGTGTCTCTAGCCAAGCTGTTTCAGTAAAGCTACAACACTGGCATCTACCCAACAAAGTGGAAAATACCCAGGTGTGTCCTGTCTGCAAAAAGCAGGACAAATCCAATCCGGCCAATTTTTTTTATTCCTTCATGGAATGTGGGCGTCACTGGCGAGGCCAGCATTTATTGCCTATCCCTAATTGCCCTTGAGAAAGTGATGGTGAGCCACCTTATTCAACCGCTGCAGTCTGTGTGGTGAAGGTTCCCCACAGTGCTGTCAGGTAGGGAGTTCCAGGATTTTGACCCAGCAACGATGAAGGAATGGTTCCCCTTCATGCCACACACCATCCTGACTTGGAAATATATCGCCGTTCCTTCATCGTCGCTGGGTTAAAATCCTGGAACTCCCTACCTAACAGCACTGTGGGAGAAACTTCACCACACAGACTGCAGCGGTTCAAGAAAGCAGCACACCGCCACCTTCTCAAGGGCAATTAGGGGTGGGCAATAAATGCCGGCCTCGCCAACGACTCCCACATCCTATGATTGAATAAAAAACACAGCAGCATAATTTATATAGCAGCTTTAATGTGGAAAAAATCCCAAGGCACTTGAGAGGCATAAAGAAAACGGATCCTGAGGCAAAGAAGGGGAGATTATGAAGCATGACCAAAAACTAGGTCATATAGATGGGTTTTAAGGAGGATCTTAAAAGAGGAGAGGTGTGTGTGGGGGGGTGGGGGGAGGTAGGGAGGAAATCCTAAAGAGTGGAACGTAAACAGCTGAAGGCTCAACCACCAATGGTAAGGTAAAGAGGAACAGAGGGAAGAGGTTGTAGGGCTGGAGAAGGTTACAGAGATAGAGAAGGGCAACACCATGAGGGATAAACGCAACAATGCAAATTTTAAATTTGAGGCCTTGAGAGACCAAGAAACAACTTGGTGTAGGATAAGAGTCCAATGCAGTTTGTTTTAAACTACATACCCAAGATCAAAGATGTGACCATCATATCATAACAGACTGCTAACTAAGATATATTTTTGCTCCAAGGTTGGTTCACAGGTATTGGTAATGTGTAAGGTGTTAGTAAAAAAGTGAATTTTAAGGTAATGAGAAATTAAGCATTTGCAATGTGTCAAAGTGTTTACATTTACTGTGAGCGCACTTGTGTTATTTGTATTAATCTAAAAATAAAAATCAATCTGATTTAACTAACTTTTAGAACAAACACATTTATCTTTATAAATTATATTTATTAAATCGTGCAACAAAATTGACAAATATCAATTTACATCAAATAATGAAAAACATTAGCTACATTTTACAGAGGAACTATTAAAAATAAGACCAGACAACAATCAGATTAATTATTCATCTGCTAGAATGCATATGTAATGTTGGTTAAACACAACTCACATTAAGAATGGCAAATGGCAAAAGTCCTACAGGTTGTCTAAAGTAGTGGGCAACTTACTTCAGTGCTAAAACTAGAAAGTACTGAAAGGAAAGGTGTACCTTTTGAAGATGAGCCTTGTCAAATTAATCAAAACATCATCTTGGGAACAATGAAAATCAATGTCCCTTTCTCATTCCTGACCAGAGTAGCCATTAACTTGTTTGTGGACGTATATGTTCATTATTATTGTTTTAGATTGTTAATACATTTGAAATAGTGTTGATCAGTACTAACCTTTACTGATACTGCTATGATACAAGCTTAGAACTGGCATTCATTTATATGTACTGAAATCAATCCTTGATGTTTCTGTTCCTTAAAATTTTCAGGAACTAAGTTATGACACACAAAATAATACTAAGGTACCCAAAATGATTGCCTTAGTTTGTTGTAAACTTAGTTTGTTGTAAACTAAAAGAAGTTCTTCAAACCTCATACTAAACTCAATTTACACTACATTTAGAGATTGAGATTTTGTCCAATGCGCTATTCAACATGACAGATGGCTTTGGGCTTTATGTTAATTCAAGTTTTTGTTGGCTTTCTAAACATTATATTGTGACAAGAAACAAATCATCTAAATAAATGTGAAACTTGACTTGCTTTAGTTCTCAGTGCTAAGATCACACACACTCATTGACAGACACATCACTGGTTCTATAGTAAAGTGCACACTACTGTAGTGTTATAGGACTTTCAAATAAACTATATCTGCTATATGGAATGCTGATTTGGCATGCCAACTTGAAGTGTCTTCACTTTCAGACTTTCCCTTCCATGATCAGGGTTTTTAGGTCGGCTGGGGTATTCACACAGAACACGTGATGTGAAACAGATTTCTTCTCCAAAACAGTGGCTATAGCTTCACCCACATCCAAGTGATTCACGAAACCAGGAGCAACTCGATCTGGGGTTGCAACACCCATGTTAAGCTTCACCTGTCAGATAGAACAATAAACAAAGGCATTAACCCTCTGAGATCCCAAATTACTGGAATTTCCATTTATTTTTTAAAAATAACATAAAAGTTGACTTCTAAACACTTACAGGACAAGCTGTTTTGTCGGGATTTTAAAGGCAGGTATTGGTTTGGGTTCCTGACATTTAAATGTTCACACCAGAGTTGGAAAGAGTTTCTGCAGCTTTTACCCAACTATAGGTAGATGGAGTACTCAACCACAGCGCCTCGCAGAACCAGTTTTAACACTTTCAGTGAAAGTCATTGTGTGTGAAAACAAAACTGTAGAAAGCTTTGTAGATGTTGGGAGCCTAACATTAACAGTGAAAAACGTTTTCTTGTTGGAATGTAATATTTGTGTAATAATTTCCTCTATTTCCCTCACTTGAAGTATGACACATTCTTACTTAAAACTTTACCTCATTCAGTTTGCATGGGACATCAGGGTACTCCTCTCTGACAACCTGACAAAATGCCAGAGCTCCTGCAGCACCCAGAGTCAAGAAACCAGTCCCAGGCATCAGCAGACGCTCCCCTGCACCACCTGCAAAGGAGGGTGAAAGTAGCAGAGTATGAGTAAAATGAACCCTTTGACATTGCATTTCAATTTTTTGCTGTGGGTTCATTAGGCATTTCCACCTACTAAACTGGAACATATCACCTGGAGGTACATCGCCCATTAATTTAGCTGTCAGATATAGAATTACATCATACCTGGTTAGATTAAGTGCCAATCAACAATAGAATCAAGACTTTATGACAACCAAGATGTGAAGGTATTGTTTTAAGTGCAACACTGCTAGAGTTCCTCTACCGTAGCCAATTCCAACCCTGTCTACACCTCCTGTGGACATGTAGGCATTTCCAGCAGAGGCCACTGTGCAATGACCTGGAACATGAACTTTAGCAGATTTCTCCCTTCTGTAGCCCAGAGGCAGGGAGTCTAACTGTAGCACAACATTGCAGTCCCAATGGAGATGAGCTAACTCAGTACAGACAAGGGATTAAACCTGAGCCTTCCTAGACCTTCTCAAGGGCAATTAGGGATGGGCAATAAATGCTAGCCTTGCCAGCAACGCCCACATCCCATGAACGAATTTTTAAAAAAGACCATAGGGTTCAGTCTCACAGCATAAGGTGCATTTATTCACTGAGCTATCAGAGGAGCTGAAAACCTAGAATGAAAATCATGACTGATGTGTTAAAAAAAATCTACAAAATTTCAAACAAATTCTGTGCAATCCTCTTAGCGTCATATAAGTGCAGCTCTTTGGTAAATATCTCAGAATACAATGGGGTAGAAAACGTGTTGAGGTTTCTTTAATATCAGTTCTGATAAAAGATCATTGACCTGAAACGTTAACTCTGTCTCTCTCCACAGATGCTGCTGGACTTGCAGGGTGAGCATTTTCTGTTTTTATTTCTTTAATATACAGATTGCCATCCAAGTTCATGTTTCTAGTGTGAAGTTTTGCTGTCTCCAAGAGAGCTGCTGTTGCCAATTTACCTCATTGCATGACAAGTGAGTGGAAGAGCCAAAATCAAAGCACTCTATAAAGATCTTAACCTGTGGGCTAAGATCATAGGGGTTGATTTTAAATCCCAAGAATGGGTGGGTTGGGAACGGGTGGGACTTGAAAATAGTTGTTTTTTTGGGTCATGACCACAAAATTTTCAGACATTGCATTCCCAGTGGGAAGCCTGTACTTTTACGCGCCGATGTTAAACCCGGAAATAAAGCCGGGTTGCGGTCGCGACCCAAAAAACCACTGTTTTCAACTCCCACCCGCCCCCAACCCACCGGTTCTTGGGGTTTAAAATCACCCCCAATATCTTCAGACTTAAAGATAAATTTAGAAAACCTGCCACATTCAGCCTCAAGAAGCAGAATTCAAGCAAACCACAAATTACACAATCCACTACAAATCTTGATAAAATAGCTTTCTGATTTTTGTATGTGACCAGAGCATAGGTTGAGGTAATTATTGAATTATATATTAATCAAAAGTCACTTAAAATGTTTCCGTTCCTCAATTACTATAACTGTTAGTTTAGGTCACAGAAGAATCTTTAAAGTGTACACAAGAATGTCAGATCTTGGTCATTTGTTTCTGAATAATCTTTTTCTTCATCACAGATGTTTTGGATGATTTCCTGAGATATGCATGACTAACACCCAAGATTACATCTATGGCCACAATCCAGAGATATTAATGTCACGTACATCACGCAATGTAGGAAATACTATCTGCTTCAACCATTCCATGTGACAGTGAGCTCCCCATTCTCACCACTCTGTGTAAAGCAATTTCTCCTAAATTCTTTATTTGATCTGGAAGTGGCCCTTATATTTAAGACCCTTTGTTCTGGACTAACCTACAAGTGTACACAGATTCTCCACATCCACCCTGTCGAACCCCTTTGATAATACTATAGACCTCATCAGGTCTCCTCTTAGTCTTCTCTTTTCTAAAGAAAAGACAACTATTTGATTGTGAAAGCAGTTTCTCTTCAGTAACAGGAGATAAATATATATATGACAACACTGGGCGAAGAGTACATGTAGAAGGCATGGTATCATGAACCGAGTCAAAAATGGGTTTACTTTATTTTAAAGTCAGCCATAGTATACAAAACGCTATGGTGTAAATTTTCATTATTTGCAGGACAGAGTTTCACCCTCTGGGAGCAGCTATCAGGGGGGTAATGTTAACCCCCAAGAATGGGGGCGAGTGGGCATTAAAAATGGTTGACTTTTGGTGCGGGACTGCATTCCAGATCCAATGTGCCCATTTCTGGGTTTAACCCAGGCGCGTTTGGATGCGTGCGCACCAGAAACCCAGAAGTCCCATCCCCACTTAAAGCCGGTGGGCCGATACTTAAAAGGGCCGTGTAGCTCATTGTGATAGTTGAGGCACTTCATTTTTTGTGTATTAGAAAGGTCAAACAATTTTAACCTTACCTGTTCAGGTTTCCCATTGCTTCCAATTCACGTCAAGTGAAACCAGGCGGGTAGGGCCAGATCCATGAGGTGAGTGCCTTTATTGCACTGCTTCTGGGCCCGGTGGAGCAGGAGTGCTTCATCCAGGACCAATGAGCTCACCTGGCGTGACAGGACCCCCACGATCGGCCGACCCACCCCCGATGCTGGACCAAACCCCCACCCCCCAGTGCTGGCTCCACCCCCCAACCAAATGCTGGACCCCCCCCCCAATTGCTGGACCCTCCAATCTTCTCCAAGGCCCATCCAATGTTGTCCATGCCCCCCATCTACCCCCACCCCTCCGATTTCTTCCATGGCCCACAATCTCTCTCTCTTGCTCCCTCCCCACTCTCCGATTCGCGGCTCCTTTCACTTCCGACAGGCAGCCAACCTGTCACTCTGGCTGCCTGACATGAGGGAAACCTAGAAGTACAAATACTTACCTTCAATTGAGTTGCGATCGCAGGTTGCGACGCACTCATTTGGCTTCCGGGTTCCCCATGCGAATATCTGCGGATGCACTGGGTTCCCGGCTCCGAGCTAAAATCATGCTTCAGGAGTTCAGATGCAGGCCCGATTCATAGGTGGCTATATACTCTGGATGTGGAAATGATACCTCTTTGCTGTGAAAACTTATCCTCATATTCTGGTGAGCTGAATTCTGTGGTTAAACTTGAATGTGGATGCCCTCATAAGATATTTTGACATTTCGTGAACTATTAAATCTTCAGCATGTCATCAGCAACATGGAGCACTTGTGGCTGCTGGGTAGCTGTACACAGTGTGTTGGGGCAGTGACTCTTAAATACCGTAAAGGACCAGAAATTGAGCTACAGCAGTGGTTGTCATTAAGTAGTAAAATGGATTCTATCTGTATTGCTTGAGGGAATTGAATATATTGAGGTATTTAACTTGCAGTGTTTCCCACTTGTACAGCTGTTTATGTCATATGCCTGGTTGAGAGAAAAAATAAGTCACTTTTTGTCCAATCCTTTGCTAATGCTACCCGGTAACTAATTGCTACAAAGAGCATAAAAGTCTCCTGGAGTGACTATCCAGTTTATGCTCCTCCTTGTGGGGAAATACCTCACCAAAGCTCTGCATTTCCCCTGATGGGATGGCTAAGATCAGCAACACACCACAGCCCTGAAATTCTGCTGTGGTTCTCACGGTCTCCTGCCGTACCTCTGGTGGGAGACTGGTGGAACCTCCAAGGAAATGGTGTAAACGACTGAAAAAGGCCATTTACAACATTTCTCTGGGAGGGGGGCGGTTTCAGCCAGTCTCCCACTGGAGCTAAGGTGGGAGACCGGAGAACTCCTGCAGAATTTCAGGACCCATGTATGGAATTGCAAGCACAATGCTACGGCCTATCACTAAGTGGCACAAAGCGTTGGAATTACAATGTACTGTGTCATCCCAACAGTCCTAGCAATGGGCCAGAAATTGCACAGAGCGGTGAGGCAACACTCACCACAGCTCCTGTGAATTTAATTAACGAAAATACTTACTGCGGGCTCTGTGGCGTCCAATTGCCTGAATTTGAACTTTAAGCAAAATGTGCGCTATGAACCCAGTCTCTGCGCAGCGTGAGTTACCGCGCGGCTGGAAACGTCTGTGAGGAGAAGACACGCCCACAAAACTGTAAGGAAGAGAAGTCCCACCCACAGATTCAGGCTGCATTGCTCAAGCAGGCAAGCAGACTTCATTCATTTAAAGTTAGTATTCTGGATATCATTGTAAATAAAAATTTAACTTTTTTTATATAAAAAGCCAAAGAAATAGTTGAATTAAATTAAAGAGACAGCAGGGAAAAATAAATCAAAAATTTTAATTTTAATTTTTTTTTAATGACCAAAAACTATTAAATTAAAGGAGTAATATGAGACTCCACATGTTTAAAAGTTAATTTTTAGTTGTTTGGCAGTCATTAAGACTAACCGCGCTTTTAAAATTTAGTTTAGACCTGGTATTTTTAATCGTACCTGTTTGGTGGTGTAATTAGTTACTTTCCAGCTGGGCAGATAAGCAAGTTGGTGCTTTTTCTCTGATTGCAGCATGCGGTGTCCCTTTAATTCAAAGCTGTAATATCGCCGGCGAATCAACAGGACAAGTTCACGATTTCCATGTTTTACTGAGCATGTGCAAACGTGGGAACTTGTTCCTTCAATTCACCACTAAAAACTGAGAGCGCTGTTGAGCTCCTCCATTATTTCAGGAGCGATTTCTGGCCCAATATCTTATTCTCAACAAATGAATTCTACTGCAATGAATGGCAATTAGATTTCTCAATTAAACCAGTGATCCCAGATTAAGCCCAATCATGACTATTGGAAGTATGATTGGTGTCTCCCTGAATAAAGTGGGAAACCAAAAGCAAACACTTGCCAGTTATTATTCGGCTAACAGCATATCCTGGTTTCAGCAACAGTTATTTATGTGAACCAAATATTCAAATACTCTTGCATTAAAACAAACTTATTAAAAGGTTGGAAAGAATCAGTATTGTGTAATGTTATATTGTACTGCACACGAGTCATTGCTGCCTCCCACAGTCAATCCCATGAAATTCAATGGCCGCCCATCCCAAGCTTCAAGTCATGATACTGGTTATTGAAGGATTTCATTTTGGTTCAGTCACTGTGGTTTTGCTATTCAATGCTTCTGTAAAAGTCATCAAGTAGTATAATTATGAAAAATGAAGGCTTGGCCAGCCAACTGAATGATGTGCCACTCCCAAAGGGGTCAACCATATGTCTTACATTAATTATGAGAACATTTCTTGTTAAGCAATTTCTACAGACCACATATGTTTATTGTAGTCATCTGTACAGCATTAGACAAGGCAAGTTGGATTGGCACATTATCACTTTTTAAAATGGTGTTGTCAGGAAAGCAGTCCAGTACAGTTGTAAAAATGTTTAATTTATAGTTTTTATTAAATCATTTAGTTAATTGACTTGCTTTCTAATGACTGATCTTTTTTTTTTGCCTAAGGGAATCAAGGGATATGGGGATAGGGTGGGAAAGTGGAGTTGAGGTAGAAGATCAGCCATGATCTTACTGAATGGCGGAGCAGGCTCGAGGCTGTATGGCCTACTCCTGCTTCTATTTCTTATGTTTTTATGTTATGTTCTGGCACTAAAAGGGGTGGAAGTGAAAGTGATGGTGCAAAACCAGGTTTTTTTTGCATTTTCGTCTCTAGACTAAAAGGCAAATTAATTAGTTCATCAAGTCTACATTGTCCCCAAAAACTTATTTATAGGATCTCCTTCTTTAGACCTTTTAAGTACTATGTAGAAAACTGTAAAGTAACTTAAAAGGATAGAGGAACTCCTAACTTGAATTTACCATAGTATCATATCATAGTGCTTAACACTGATACTAGGTGCCTAAAATGTAAATGTTCCATTCGCCAGAACTACCACCTCTCATTTTGATGAGCTCAAAATTCTTTAAATTTTTTAAAAACATAACCACTCATGTAAACAAACATTTTGTAAGTTCAATGGTACAGTGAAACTGCAGTCCATAGGAAACAATGGAGCACCTAGTTGCTTCTTTCAACTACCAACCACCCATGTAGCCAGTTTACTATTTTGTGACTGGGGTGCACATTTAGACGTTCAACACTTGAGGTGAAAATGTAAAGACTTTATGCCGAAATTCTGAAGAATTTGAAATAATATTGATTCATTTAAAATTTGCCAGACTCTGGAGACAGGAATAGTCTACTCACCAGTTACAAATGTGTATGATCCATTATGGTCATCTTTAACCAGAGGAAAGAATGCCTTCCAGGATGTGAAAGTGCTGAGCAACAGGGTGTTCAGAACCTGCAATGTATTATGTGTATATTTAACACCATGGCAACTTATTAGGTCTGCAGGTTGCTGCACAGTCTCTGGTACAAGTTCTAGCTTAAGAAAACATGCTTTGGCTGGGAGGAGATCATTGAATGACAGAAAAAACAAATTAATCCAGTGAAAAGAATCGAAGGTGGGGATTTTAACCCCAGCCGTGCAGAAACTGAGCTGTTAAAGTGGAGTGGGGGACTCCGTTCCTACACCGATCTGGCCGACTGCAACTTTAAATTACAGACAGCAGGGACACCCACCCTAAGCCGGGGGGTCCTCTTTAAATATGCAAATCGGGCTCCAATGGACTAGGGGCCCGATCTGCTTTCTCAGCCCAGAAACAACCGATGACGTCATCTGCCATTTTAACCCCTGCTGGGCCAAACCTGCCAGGAACAATAGCCAGGGTCAGAAGAGACCCAGCAAGATAAGTGTTTTCATTTTTTTTAGTTTCCTTGTGGGCCAAGAGGAAGAGGAGTGCTTCCCCAGGCCCCACAAGGAAACCTTGGACCTCCCCTTCCTCAGACTTCTTCCTGCACTTCCCCCACTGGGATTCCCCTCACGGACCACTTACCTTGCGTCAGGGACCGTACCCTTGGGCCTCCTGTCGCCCAATTTTAACGACCGGGCAGCTGCTTCCCGCCGACTTCCTGGCCATTTTGGTCGGTAAGTCAGCAAGCGGCACGCTAATGATAACGAGCCATTAAAACCGGCGGCGCCTGTCTGCTGCCGCTCCTGAAAGGTACGCTGCTTACTTTGCCATGCTTCCACCCAGGAATTAAAATCAAGCCCCAAGATTCATTTGGACCCTCTCTTGTAGCTGTTAGGAGGGGGTTGCGCGTGGAGGAACGAATTGTTCAACACTCAAAGTACAAGTCCAAATCATTTTATCTGATTGTATAACATTTACCTCGGGCAAAGATTAGTTTTGAAATTATGACTGTTAAGAGTTCTCAAACTCCAGCTTTGACTCCAATTTAATTTGATGGTGCTATGTCAGTTAAGCATGTACTTGCTATCACTATTTCTCTAACATTTCCATAATATTTCATATTACTTAAATTTTCATCGGCATTTAATTGAAAGGTGAAATAGGTTTGAGGGCCATAGAATATCCTCATAAGAAAGAGATTTTCATGTAACCATTCATGCCTAAGCTAGATCCTTAAATGCAGACTGTAGCCTACACACCCTTTACAGTAAGTGACACATAAAACATATAGAAGAGGGAAAAAAACATTTGCCTGTTGAGGCTACTCCTTCCAACAGACCCAGTACAATTTGTACAAATTCTACCCAATTTATTTAAAAGAATTTTGATCAATCTATATATAAGGAAAAAAAATACAATATCTGATATTCCGGTTACCAGAGATCTGGCTTAACAACAAAGGTAAGTACAGCCAAGCAGCATTGATGCCTGACGTGGCATCAGCAGGAAGAATGCATATTTTGAAACTGGCATCTATTCAACTTGTGGCTTCAAAATTATCTGGTTACTAAATAAGGGTACAGCTGATGATAAGCCCTCTACTGAATTGTACGGGTTCATGATGATAGAAGTTAACACAGTTTAAATGTTGCACACACTACTGTAAAAATATCTGTCCATCTATATTTATTACAGCGCTGGCTGGTTTCCTTGGAGGAAGCTTTATCAAAGTTAATATATCACAGGCAAATAATTCATGATTGGAAACAGCAATTCTGTTCAAAAAGTCTTGGGTTCAAGGTTTTAATTCTGACACTTACCCTATTCAGTTCCTCCAGTGTTTGAGTGTGAGGAGGACCACCCTGCCACCAGCTGAACCCCAAGGATGAGACAATATCCGTCACCTTCCCAACAGCCTGCAGCACTGCCTTTTTAGCTGCTTCAGCACCCTCTTCAGAACCTGGAGACATTCAGGCAGTTAAAAAAAAAATACAGTGAAACATTTAATGACCTGCAGCTCCAACACTCAACAACGTTAGTTCTTACTGTAGGCTTTACTGAAATATATCAAAAGGTTTGTTACATTGCCAGCCTCATTACTAATGCTTCAATTTAAACCAGACCTTTCTGATTGCTTATATTAAAGATCCAAAGGGACGGAAGGACAGTATGTGCTTGTTTATATTCATAGCAATTTTATGCTACCTATGTAAAAAGAGTTGGTTAGCAGTTTTCTGCACCAAGATTCAATTGAGCTGGATTTTCTTGTTGGACGTCTATAGAAATCTTTCACCTTTTGTTTTTTTAATGCTGTTTTTTCGCTGTCCTTTTCTCCCCCCACCAAAAGAGTACTTTTTGTTCCTCCTTGAGTTACTGTTTGAAAAGGATATCTTACCTACGTCTCCAACCAATGTAAAAAGCCTAGATTTGGTCGCAGCTGGGACAAAGTTTTTCAGCTTTTCCAAACGGGCTGCATCTCTGGATATAACTGCCACGCGGAAGCCTAGAAGACATAAAAAAGGGATTCAACAACAGCAACAACAATATAGCCCCTTCACATCAGTAAATTTTTTCTTCATCTATTGGTCCTGGGTTTGAATCCAGCCCAGACTGTCAGGATAAAAACTTCTCTCTATACGTGAACGAGTTAGGGTCAACGTCAACACAGCTCCTAACAGATGCAGTTTGGAACAATTGGCACTAAACTGGCAATCTTATTGAAACCGAGCAGAAGAATGGATGGTGTGAAAAATGTGGAGGGAAAATTCCAGTAATGGAATTTAGGAGTTAAGACAGATATTATTGGGCCAGAGAAAAAGGAGCTTTATTCTACATCCTTTCTGAAATGCTATACCTGGCCGTCGGGTGTTTGTTAATGATACCGAACAGCAGAAGTGGAAAATGTTCCATTCTCCTTGCACTGATTGTGTTTACCTTGGTAAGCACAAAAGCTAACCGAAAAGAAAATGAAAAGTATGATTAATTCAAAAAATACAAAATAGAAAGTATGGTGGTGTCCTGGCCAACATTCATTCCAAAACTGATTAACTGGTCATTTACCTCATTTGCTGTTTTGTGGGATGTTGCTCTGTGTAAATTGGTTGCTGTATTTGCCTACGTTACAAAAGTGACTGCATTTCAAAAGTAATTTATATGAAGCACTTTGGGACATGCTGAGCACATAAATGGTGCTATATAAATATCTTTCTTTATTGTACCAAGGGGTACTAAATAACGTACCCTGGAGGTGGAAAGACAGACCAAATTAATTAAGAAAATACTGCTGTGTTAAAGTGTGTGATTATGAACAAATATGTGAGCATTAAACAGAAACAGGCAAATCGAACTGTGTGATATCAGTAATAAATGAGTTAATGCATTCATGTGAAGTTCCTCAGTCTGCTATTTTAACAGAAGTGTTTCAGCATTTTATGTTAGCGGATAAAAGAATTTCATATGAATGTATTGATGTGTCCATTTTTTATATCATACAGCATGGTTTCAACCTACGTATGACATAGCCAGAATTGATAAATGTGCCCGCAAGTGAACTCGATTGGACAGGGTAAATTTTCATCCTCATAACATGGGTGGTCAACTGGCAGAGCGGATTGCTCACTTGTTACAGAGCTCGTTTCATTTTCATTCCATTGAATCAGATGGGTTCTACAAAGGGCGGGCGATCTGCTCTATTAGATTACAGCCCAGGCGGTGAAGACAAAAACTTACCCTGATAATTCTTGAGAAGCAAATTCATGACCAAACTGTTCTGAGCCTCACAAGTAAAAATATTTTTCACATCTCACAGCTGGCCATGACATATGAAAAATCTCTAATCCATTTTCTGGACACAAGAAAGAAAAACTTGTATTCATATAGCACCTTATTACATCCTCAAGTGCCAATGAATTACTTTAGAAGTGTTGACACTGTCATGTAGGCAAACACAACAGCCAATTTGCACATCAGATGGTCCTATAACAGTAAATGAGATGAATGAAATGTTAATCTATCTTTTGTAGTGATAGTTGAGGCAGGAATATTGGCCAGGATACCAGAAGAACTCAATGATCTTTTTCAAATACTGCCATGGGATCTTTTATATCTGCCTGAAAGGACAGACAGAACTTCAGTTTAATATCTCATTCAAAAGACGGGGAGCAGATTTTCCTCTCATTGCACGTGGGTGTAAAGGATCACCTGGGTGTAGGGCGTAGGCCCTGAAATGACACTGTGGGTTAATAAATATGAACACTGAATGTGTCTGTCTTAAATTCCTCTCTTTCTTTCTTAGCAAAGGTGTGATTCATTTATTTTAAATGCGTTAAAGCCTCCACTAAAATACTGGAGAGAAAAATTTCAGACAAATACATTAGGTGCTCATACCTATTATGCCATAGTCTTAGAATTTACGTCATGAAACCAACTTTGCCGTTCTTCTTTGAAACTTCAAAATATCCTTTTGAAGATTGGGAGTTCAAAACTGCACGCGATGACCTGCAACCAAAATCTCTTGAAAAACATTCCAGTCCTTGATCGGTCCTGCTGATAGCAGCTTCAGATTGACTTGATATTTTCAGTGAAATGGTTGATAATTGCACCCAAACTTTGACTAGCACCTATGTGGGAGCACTAAACACAGCCTTAAACAGAAGGAGAACGTGAAAATCACAGCTTGAGTCACTTTAGACTACTGTCACAAACCTCATTATGACTGTTTACTAAGCAAACAGTCCCCGTTATGTCATGAGAGACTTATGGGGAGGGGAGCCACTGAAAAATACAAATGCATTTTATTAAAACAAAATAAAACACTTCATTGTAAACATACTCTATATAGACTTCTGCGCATGATAACTACTTCCCTAAGTTAACAGGATCTTAAGTTTATGTCTCAAATATACACATTAACATTCTGCATCATATGTTTCATGACACAACATGTTCCCATCAAGATAACAGTTCAAACATTGTAGCACGGAATCATTTTTTTATTATTATTCTTGTGTGATGGTAATGATTTCAAGAGAAATGATTTCATAGTGAGTAAGTAATTTAGGAACCAACCATGATGAGTCAGTAGCATAACCACAGAAGTCTTGTTAACAAAGGAGGCCTTTTAAGGACACACGGGAATATCAGTAATGTCAAACAAGTTTGGTTCTGTTCAATTGGCCCATCTCTTAATGATATAACAAATTATATTTCGCCTGCTTTTATATTCCACTTATCAATGCCATTAAAATGACAGACAACTCTTGAGGATTTAAAGAGAATTATTTTAAAGATCAAACCTTTTTTTCACCAGAATGAACAATGGCCTTTCTATTGTTTTGTTTCAATTTTTATTTTAAAAAAAAACAAAGTTGTTACTCACTTACAACCACAGACTTTATTTGGGATCATCAGGCTTATTACATGGTACCATTAGATACTGATGCGTCTCAAAGTATCTGTGAAGTATGTTACAAAATTCATGTATTTAAAGACTCAGTTTCATGGGTTGGATGGTTCACTAACTCACCCATACACTTTTTCAATACTTCAGCAAAGCCATTGATATCAGGCATGTTCAGTGGAGGTTTTTATTCCTCCAACCATTTTCTCCCTTTATCCCTCCTGGCCTGCAGGTGATGCACACACTTAAGTACCTCACGCAAGTGGCCGTGTTTGGAAAATGAAACTCAGCAAGATATCAAACCATTGGAGCTAAGCCTCATCCGGTCCTGGCTCAATAACCTTGAAATTCCTGCTGGACTGCTGCACTGGTGAAAGTGTGATTGGACATGACTTGTAACCACCGGTCTAATGTAACACTGACCCTGTCTCATATCCCAGGGATGGGGAAATGAGCATAAAGGTGATGGTCATGCGCCATTTACGGCACTCCCTGGGTGTCCACCTCCTGAGGGGCAAAGAATTTCAGAACTGCACCTTGTCACTCCACGGGAAGGCTGTAGGCTGTTCCAGCTGAAGATTCTGATTTTTTTGAAAGATGAGTGATTGGACATTGGCCACTTTCCTAATGGCTATCAATTGCTGTTCAGGAACTGGCAATGTGGGCCCCTAAAAAAGGGCAGGGATCCAGCAGAACTGGCTCCCGCCCCCAAATCCCTCTCGTGCCCACCCAGATAGTGCCAAATGTACGTTGCCAGATACTAGGAATTTGTAGCCCAATTTTCATACAGCAGGGTCATTAAATTGTAATCAGGTTTGGGAACCCTAGCTAATGTCCAGGAATGCTCAGACTAACTGAGACCAACTAGATTTGAGGTCAAACCAGAAATATTATTTGTTAATATGACTCAGTACCACACCAGTTATATCAGTTACTCACTGAACTACAGGGGACGCCCTGCTGTTGACTTGCACAATATTGATATTTGGCATCCTCAGCTATAACAGGCACAATTTTCAGTTTCAAGAGGATAATTATTCTGCAAATCTTGTCTGGCTGAATTTCTGTTTGGCTCAGTGGTAGCTATTACCTTTAAGCCAAAAGACTTTGGTTTTAAGGGCAATCCCAGGACTTCTGCTGGTAATCTAGGCTGATATTTTATTGTAATACTACAGGAATGCTGCATTGTAGATTGGATTGAGATGTTAAACCAGGACTGTGTGCAGGTTAGCTGCTGCACCTACCTACAAAAGAACAGGGACTACACTTCAAAAGGAATTTGCTTTGGGATGTCCTGAGGACATGAAAGTTCTTATATAAATACAACTTCTTTCTTTTTTCTCACATCAGTACCACAGTGAAATCAAAAGAAAAAAATTCACAGCTTGTGACGGACGAAGTGAGTATTTCCACTTCATAAATATTGACTTAACTATATATTTTATGTTATTTGCATTTCTGATCTCAGATTCAAGAAGAATTCTGTGAAAGTGTCATTGTTATATATTGGCAAAAAAAAATGATACAGATAATCTGTAAATGGGGTATGAGTATAAAGTTAATAGGTCTCAAGTAAGACTAGAAAGTAGGATTCCCCCCACTCCACATTATGAATATATGGAATAGACTCAATTAATTTAGTTTCTGTTATTGATTTACAGCTTTAAAAAGAGCTAGATGAACGTTTGGTTCGGAATGGCCTTGAAGGATGAGTACAGATTAAGGGAATTGAATAAAGAAACATGATGGTTCCTGAGCTGCTGAAATCATGGAAGTGACATGCCAAGAAAGCATCTCGTTCAGGACGAAACTTTATATAGTTACTCTGAAGTTTCACTTGATTTATGTTGTTGGGAGTGGGGTGGGATGGGGGGGACGGGCGGCGGGTGTGGAAGGAGAAATTTCTAGAACCTTCGTTCAGGAGATTAAATAGTTTGGCTACAATCCATGATAGACCAGATTGTACATTATGTGGAGAAGGAAAGGGCTGAATGGTCTTTTCTTATCCCATGGTTTCCTATGTTCTTACCTTCTGCATCACTGTTGCTAAACATATTACAGATTTGTCATGAAGAGAGCAATTTCTGTAGAACGGCAGAAAGAATGTTAATCTTTTACAGGGATGCATGTCTCTGATCCATGTGTTAAAGGAGTGATGCACCGGTAATAAATTTGTCAGGCTTATCGCCTCCTGATTACAAACCATCCCAGACACCAATCTGGGAGATTTCTAATGTGCCCTTGCTGCTACTGTCAGTACAGCAGCTCTCAGCTACGAGGTGACATGGTAGGAATCCTTAAGAAGGGGAAGGCAAATTAAAATATAATTATCTCCTATCAGCTAGATATTAACTAGCTATGGGAGGGAACAGAATGCACCTCACCTGCCTAAACACTGAACATAAGAGCTCATAAAATGGATATCACTAATCAGTGCACTTGGTATTTTAGCTCCTCAAAAAGAACACTGCGATCAATTGACTTTTGATTCAGAGTGTTGTTAGGAGACATTGTATATTTAATTTCCTTGCCCACAGCATATGGGGACTTGTCTGTTATGTCTCAAGCTGGGAAAGTGCCCCATAGCTAATGTAGTTCTCACAGGTTTAGCAAAGAGTAGAATTATTCTCAATCCTGGGTGCTGATCAGGAGGTGTCGGCAACAGTGCAAAAATTGTCGGTTCGAACTACACCTCTCAGACAGCATTCTAGAATTAAGAAAGATACTAATCCACACTAATGTTAGGAGAGTCGCTTGCTGACAGACCCATCACTGATGCCCTCTGAGCTGCTCTTTTCTGACATAACAGCTATCCAGCAACTGTGGGAGAGAAGAATAAATATCAAATTTTTCCAAACAGAAAATAATTTTTTTAAACAATATTTTGAATAATTTAAGGGGAGGGGGCAGTACTTTACATTGAAAGCACTCATCCTACCATAATAATAGACTTCAGTTATACTGCCACTTTTGTGACACTTCGCAGTGACTCAAATAAAATAGTTTAACGCCAGAGTAATTTTGAAGAGGAATTGTTAGCAAAATTGAAGCTCATGGGATTAATGGGGCAGTTGCTGCTTGAATACGAAATTGGCTAAGGGACAGACAGCCGAGAGTAGTGGTGAATGGTTGTTTTACACACTGGAGGGAAGTGTGCAGTGGTGTCCCCCTGGTGTTGGGACCACTGCTCTTTTTGATATATATTAATGACCTGCATTTGGATATGCAGGGCATAATTTCAAAGTTTGCAGATGACACGAAACTTGGAAATGTAGTAAATAGTGAGAAGGATAGTATCAGACTTCAGGAGGACATAGACAGACTGGTGAAATGGGCAGACATATGGCAGATGACATTTAATGCAGAGAAGTGTGAAGTGATTCATATTGTTCGGAACAATATAAACTAAATGGCACGATTTTAAAGGGGGTGCAGGAACAGAGAGACCTGGGGCATACTTCCACAAGTCTTTGAAGGTGGCAGGACAAGTTGAGAAGGCTGTTAAAAAGGCATACGGGATCTTCGGCTTTATAAATAGAGGCATAGAGTACAAAAGCAAGGAAGTTATGCTAAACATTTATAAAACAATGGTCAGCCCCCAGCTGGAGTATTGTGTCCAATCCTTTTTTTTAATTCATTCATGGGATGTGGGCGTCGCTGGCGAGGCCGGCATTTATTGCCCATCCCTAATTGCCCTTGAGAAGGTGGTGTCCGCTGCAGTCCGTGTGGTGACGGTTCTCCCACAGTGCTGTTAGGAAGGGAGTTCCAGGATTTTGACCCAGCGACGATGAAGGAACGGCGATATATTTCCAAGTCGGGATGGTGTGTGACTTGGAGGGGAACGTGCAGGTGGTGTTGTTCCCATGTGCCTGCTGCTCTTGT
This sequence comes from Heptranchias perlo, assembly GCF_035084215.1. Taxonomy (NCBI): domain Eukaryota; kingdom Metazoa; phylum Chordata; class Chondrichthyes; order Hexanchiformes; family Hexanchidae; genus Heptranchias; species Heptranchias perlo. Next base: position 48,312,559 of record NC_090340.1, read on the forward strand.
CCTTCTAGGTGGTAGAGGTCGCGGGTTTGGGAGGTGCTGTCCAAGAAGCCTTGGCGAGTTGCTGTAGTGCATCCTGTGGATGGTACACACTGCAGCCACTGTGCGCCGGTGGTGAAGGGAGTGAATGTTTAGGGTGGTGGATGGGGTGCCAATCAAGCGGGCTGCTTTATCTTGGATGGTGTTGAGCTTCTTGAGTGTTGTTGGAGCTGCACTCATCCAAGCAAATGGAGAGTATTCCATCACACTCCTGACTTGTGCCTTGTAGATGGTGGAAAGGCTTTGGGGAGTCAGGAGGCTACGAGAGCCAGCCTCTGACCTGCTCTCGTAGCCACAGTATTTATATGGCACCACACTTTAGGAAGGGTGACAAAGCCTTAGATATGGTGCAGAGGAGATTTACTAGAATAGTACCAGGGATGAGGGACTTCAGTTACATGGAGAAACCACAGAATCTGGGGTTGTTCTCCTTAGAACAGAGAAGGTTAAGGGCAGATTTGATAGACATGTTCAAAATCATGAAGGGTTTTGATAGAGTAAATAAGTAGAAACTGTTTCCAGTGGCAGTAGGGTTGGTAATCAGAGGACACAGGTTTAAGGTAATTGGCAAAAGAACCACAGGCGACATGAGGAAAAAAAATTTATGCAGCGAATTGTAATGATCTGGAATGCACTGCCTGAAAGAGTGGTGAAAGCAGATTCAATAACAACTTTCAAAAGGGAATTGGATAAATATTTGAAGGAGGAAAATTTGCAAGGCCATGGGGAAAAAGCAGTGGGTCCAATAGGATAGTTCTTTCAAAGAGCCAACACAGGCACGATGGGCCAAACAGCCTTCTTCTGTGCTGTATTATTCTATGATTCAATAATTCTACACCCTGACAGAGGTAGTGACCACTTGGATTTGACAGCACAGGGAGTACAACTTCAATGCAATTCATTCCTGGGATATTGGCATCGCTAGCTAGGCCAGCATTTATTGCCCAGCCCTAGTTGCTCTTGACAAGGTGGTGGTGACCCTTCTTCTTGAACCGCTGCAGTCCATGTGGCAAAAGTACTCTCACAATTCGGGTATTGCTAAATTGTCTTATTGCTAAAGAGAAGTATCAGCTTCAGAGCATTCCTTCCAATCTCTGCAATGTTGGAAACCCAGAGGGTTTTTTTTACACAAAGGCAATACATTAGAAGAACAGATAATAATACCAGGCAGACGATCCTAAGATTTTATGTGAAATCTCCCTGTATTTTTTAGAGAAAGATAGTCATCACTTACATTGGGTGGAACCTAGAGCATCCCATTAAAAATATGATATAGCAAGCACTAACATAGAGGCAAGTATGACTTTGAGACTGGTAGTTGAGGTCAGCCAAATTAACAAAATTTGGCAATTTCAGTCAGAGAGGTCAAAAGGATGACAAGTGCAGAAAATGAGAATGACACACTAATGCAGTAGGGATGCTCTTTGGTGTCATCTGGATTGTTGGATTTTACTTGGGAGTAAGACACTGCATGCTGAAAGTGTAAAGTGCCACCTCTCTCACATTTACCGGGATGAAAATGTATCCCAAACCACAAATTTTAAAAAATGAAAAAAATATGTGAAGATGTTTCTGAGATTTGTTATACATTGTTGAACTTTAAAGGATTCTCACATGATCTGCTGCTGTTGAGAACCTGTTTAAATTCTACTTTTTAAGTACTTCAAGGTGTTCCAAATAGATATGTAATGAATGCCATGCCCTACCTTACTGAATACATGATTTTCCCAAGTGCCATAATAATATTGTCATTAGATTTTAGCACAATATTACCAATACACTGTAGAAAATAAAACGTCATTGATTTAATGATAATTGATTAACAAAATATATTTTTTTCAACTAAATATGAAAGTAAACTAAATTCAGATTGGTTATTATGGAAAAAGGATAGCGATTGAATAATTTCTGTTATTTATAATTTAAGATTTTTATTGATAGCTAAAAGAAATTTACTTAAAAAAGGAGTTGAGAATTTACCATTTACAAAGGCCTCATTGGTTCATCTTGGGCCATATAATCCGTGCAAATTAATCTGGCCACACTTTATCAAAATTCATTAATTAGTAATCAGAAAATATATTTGATTTGTATGTGACAACATGGATATACATTAACAAACAAGAACCAGATAATGAGATCCGCAATGATCATTCTTAATGAAATGGAGAATCACCAGCAATATCTCTTGTAGAAAATCAACAGCTTACATTTGTATAACAGTCCTCGCACAGGAGAATGTCTTCAAGTACTTTACAAGGGGCATAGTTAGACACAGCAGGAAGTAAAGGAAATTATGGAAGGGGGGTGGAGGACTTAAGGTATAGATCACAAGGTGCATTTTAAGGATTGTTTGGGCATCTCCAGGAATGGAAGTTGAATCTCCCAGGCACTGCTGCTAGCAACCCGGAAGAAAAGTACAGCATCACCCTTATGATTTGTGTACTTCCTTTGCCTGCTCGCCATCGGCCTTCTGGTTCTCAGAACTTCTTACAGGATGCCTGCTGGCAATAAAACCTTGAGAAAAGACAACAGGGGACTCAACCTTCATTACGTAAATGCAGTAACATTTACAAACTGTGGGCATGTGTCATGTGATCAGATGTCACCTGATGAACCCTCCAGGGATACATTCAATGGGAGTTGGCATCCCTAACACGGAGCCAGTGGAGTATGGCAATGACTTGCATTTATATAGCGCCTTTCACGACCTCAGGACGTCCCAAAGCACTTTACAGCCAATGGGGGATGAAGAAAATACGAGCCTTTTTGCGGGAGAGGATTGGATCCCAGAGTTCAGGATTAACTGAATTTTATGATGGGGGGAGGCAGTGACATCAGCATATGAGCGTTTGAAAAAATCAATCCTCAGAATGATGAAGGAAGGTTAAAGATTTCAACAGGGGCAGGAGTACGATAGAGGCACAAGCAGGCATAATTCCAGAAGTAGAAGTGGGCAGTCTTGGTGATGGAACAGATTGGGGTAAAAAGTTCAGTTCAGGATTGAACAAAATACCAAGGCTGCAAGTTTACTGGGTTCAGCCTGATGGGGCAGCCAGTAAAGTTGATGAAGTCAGTGCCGGAAGCACGCAAATAATGGTGAGAGCTAAGCAGGGCGACTGCAGTTTTGCTGATGTAGAGTTATAGGAAATTTCGTCTCATCCAGAACTTGACGTCAGATAGAAAATCAGATAGTACAGCAACAGCGCTGGAGTCAATGATGATGGCAGGAAATGAGAGTTGTGTACCATCAGTGTGCAAGTGAAAGTTGACCTTGTGTTTGCAAAACTGAAGCAGTTACAATGACCTCATCAGCAAACTCACTTGGTTGAGTTACTGATCCTGTCTGTGTAAGAGAGGACAATGTGCATAGCTGAAATTCCCTGGATTAATATTTGCTAATGTTAATTAACCTCTCCTCATATTGTCAAGGACCCCCAGTCAGTTTGTACAATAATGCCACCAACAAAAATATTCAAAATAGACAGATAATATAAAAATAAACAGGAACACATCAAAGGATATTAAAGTTAATCATTTTAACTGTTTACTTTTTAGCAAGAACACTTTTGTGAAGCACTTTGATATCAATGCCCTGATTTGTGCCTGCTGTGCTCAATTCATCCTCCTTCACTGAGGCAGCTCAACATTGACCTTCATGGGGGTCTCTTCTGGCCCAGCTAATAGAATGTATTGGGCCAAATTTTGCTCTGAAAATAACTGCAAGGCTAACAGGGCTCACTGTTATTTCTGTGCATCTGGTACAACAACTTCTGGCGACCGCACATACGCAGTCAAACGCAGAAATTTGGACGTTGCTCTACTAAATGCCCTGCTCCTTCGTGAACTCCGCGAGAACATCTCGCCGGCTGACTCACCATTCAAATGAACAGAACGGCATGAAGTTCCTGCACTGTCCTGATGGATACAAACTAATCTATATCAAGTTATTCAAGTCTCAGCATACTTTTAATGGCATGGTAAGTCTCAATGACTGCCAAACAACCTCCCTGGCACTGAAAATTAACTTTTCAAGTGTGGAGTTTCATTCCTTCAGATTTAATTGTGGTTAGACATTTAAGAAACAAATTAATTTTAATTTTATTACTTTTTCTTTCTGACTCTTAATTCAATATTTCTTTCCCTCTCTTTATTTCAATTTCTGTACCTGATCTGACATTGAGTTCACTATACTAACTTACACTTCCTGGTTCTGACTTTTCGCTGCTTATTAACATGCTTTAACCTGATTGGTTAAGGAGATAGACAGTTGCTTGCCCCATTCACACAGGTCCCAGATGCCCTGTAGAGGGCACCGTGTTGGATTCAGCACCGGATGAGAGGAACTTGCCGTGAAAAGAAACAAGAAAAGTTTATGGGTAAGTGCAAGTCTAATGAGCGGTGGGCACGTTTCGTTCGCAACTCAGAGCAAAATCCAGCCCAATGTTGCTGGTGGTTGATGGATGGATGAAAGGCGAACTAAACTGGAACACGCACTTGTCACATTCACCAGCAGATGGGAAATTTTTCTTAGAAATTGCCGCGGACTTTATTTTGTAATGAATGTGACTGAATTGAAGACTAGAGCAAAATTCCTTTTATCTTTAAACAGTAAACTCAACTCGTGAAATGCGCCACAAAGCAATTACAGAAAGGAGCAGGTGAGTAGGGAAGCCTTGTAAAGTCATTTGTAAGAGATGTATATATGATGACATATCATGTTAATTTTCTACATCGTTTTCCACCATGTGGGATCGTTCTTCATACTCAGACTAAGTCGATTTGATCTTGTCATCATACTTAAAGCACAGGCCTGGAATGAGATAGCAATCCGAAAGAGTGGTACTGGAACGATTGTGCCCTATTGTAGGAAGTAGATCCTAATATTAAGCATCACTACCTCGACTCAATTCCAGGTTTTTAAAGTTGGGGTTTCCTTGTCATTTCTTACGAAGGATTTACAGGACAACGTAGCCTGTTTTCTTTATCTATTTTCAGATGCTGACAGGCCTGTCGTATAATTCTGGCATTTCTGCTTTTATTTTGGATTTTACTTGTTCTGCATGTCCTAAAACATCAATCCGATCTGAAACATAACGGTGGGGTGTTCGCAGCTTAATATATTTTAATTTTAGGAAGGATGTCAAGTACTTGGAGAGGGCGCAGAGGAGATTTACTAGAATAGTACCAGGGATGAGGGACTTCAGTTATGTGGCGAGATTAGAGAAGCTGGGGTTGTTCTTCCTAGAGCAGAGAAGGTTATGGTTAAGGAAGATTTAATACAGGTGTTCAAAATTATGACAGGTTTTGATAGAGTAAATAAGAAGAAACTGTTTCCACTGGCAGAAGGGTCAGTAACCAGAGGACACAGATTTAAGGTAAGTGACAAAAGAACCAGAGGGGAGCTGAAGAGAATTTTTTTTACAAGGAGTTGTTATGCACTGCCTGAAAGTGTGGTGGAAGCAGATTCAGTAGTAACTTTCAAAAGGGAATTTGATATATACTCGAAAAGGAAACATTTGTAGGGCTACGGCGAAACAGCAGGAGAGTGAGACTAATTTGATATCTGTCAAAGAGCTGGGCCGAAAGGCTTCGTTCTGTGTTGTATGATTCTATGAATCATCCTTCGGAGCATCATTTCACACATTGCATTGCAATTGTTTAATGGAAAAGTCAATTGGGCTTGTTTTAATCACAATGTAAAGTTTCATTAAATTATGTCTAAACGAATCTCAAAGACATCATGGAGTAGTAACAGTAGACTTGGGTGCGAAAGAAATCCATAGCATTATGGAGTTATAGCTGGAAGTGGTATATTCATTAAACTCTAGTCAAAATTAAACAAATGTCACGAGAAGTAGACCCAACCTCACGTCAGCAGTCAGACATAGCGGAAGGTCCTTATATTTGCCACCTACCTTTTTCCAGCAGAACTTTAACTGTCCCCGACCCGACGGTGCCGGCTCCCCCCAGCACAAGTACCGTGCGATCAGCTGCAGACATCCTGGTCACAGAGAGAGAAGAGTTTGGAGTGTCAAGTGAAATGGACTAAAATTGACACAGCCACGAATAAGGAGCAGCGACGGATCTTATACCGGACTGCGAGGAGCGGTCCGCCCCATGGGCACAAGGCTCCGCCCTCCCTGCCACACTGACACGTTCAGCACAATCCCCTCATACTGTACTCCACCACTGAGCCTTACATTGGCAAAGAAAAAAGTGATTCGGAGAAGCTTCGCATGACGGAATCTCAGAAACAAGGTGAAGCTAACTCTCACATTAACCCATCAGTAGTTTGTAGATATACCTCTCCATATTAATGAGAGTGATAACGCCGCATTAAAGCTGTGTATATTACATGGTAATATTTTGGAACTGCTGTTCCCCTTCCCATCCGAAAACTAAATAAACAGAATGTTTAGGATTACAAACGCTTAAACACTCGTTTGGAAATACTGTTGTCAAAATGAAATCTTGGAGAATTACTGACTGAGCGCTGGTGCTAGCGAGTCCGAATTCTTAGCCGGAGTAAAGATTTTGAGATTGCCCTAACTTGTAAATTTCAGCTAACTTCTTCATGCTGGATGAAGAAACCCAGTTTGACAAGCATGTGAGCCGTCATTTTTCAATCTTCCTTCCCTACACAGTCTGCAGTCTTTTAAAACCAAACTTGGGCGTCTCCTAATTACGACTACTTGGTTCATTTTGGTGTTCAGTCTTATTCTTTTCAACTTTGGTAATGTGGTCTTTGGCACAGAATATTTTATCAACTCTGCTTCAATAATGGTTTGTGCAGAGAATTCCAAATTCTACCTACCTTCTGGGTGAAGACATTTGTTCCAACTTCCCCTTTAATCCTTTTCATGATTGTCATAAAATTCTATCCCTTGTTACTGCTTCACTGGCCAGTGAAAACAATGGATCACGATTTATCTTATCACACTTCATAATCTTGAAGCGCTCAGGGTTGCAATTATGTCATTGCATCACTGATCACGCGTTGTGCTGCAGATTTAGTATGTTATCTTAATTAAAAATCAAGATAAAAATATCATACCAACATTTTTATAAATGTGCTCTGCAGCGTCTGTTAGTGTATCCAACATGATGGTGTGGCAGCAGATAATGACACTGTTGTTCTGTGAGCTTGCCCTGGCATCATCGGGAAAGCATATAGCTTTTGCTTGGCATTAATATGGTGGCAAGCCAACAGGTATAGCTACTGTTGCAGCTTGAAGCTACCATCACACCAACACCATGGCACAACAGCAGGTATAGCTCCTGTTGCAACGTGAGGTTGCCGTGCTATCAACACGGTATTGCAGCAAATGTCTTGGTTGCACATATAACATAATGCTGCTATGTGAGCTTGCCCCTGCATCAACATGGTAGCATGGCAGCAGGCATAGTTACTATTGCATGAGCTTGTCATGGCATTAACACAGTGATATAGCGGCACATATAGCTTTTGGTAGTGTGAACTTGCTTTCGCCATCAGAATGGTTATTTGGTAGCACAATTTGGAGCGGATTGAATCTGGTTGCTCAAGGAACTAAATCTGTCTAAAAACTCCCTGGTGAGGCAGTAATGCCTGTTTAAATTATTTATTTTGGCAAGCAGCCCCTATTCAGTAGTATGTAGGTGTGTTATAACTCTTCATAATGGCATTCGTAAGATACAACACAACTACCAAATGCTTTCCTTAATTTGAGCTTAATACGTAAATCTCTATATCTGAAACCTCTCTTGGTCTGCATAGCATGTAACCAAAACTTTAAATAGCATAGATGAAAGAAAATGAGAGGCAAGAGAAAATGACAAACTGAAAGGAAGAAGTAAAGAAATTCAAGATGAAGAAGTAAAAAAAAATAAGGACACATACTGAACTTTCTTAAGTTTCTTTCCTCATGTCCCAAGTTCTCTTCCCCCTCCATGTGACAAAAAAACAATATTTTCAATATTAGCTAATACTCAGCAATAATGGAAAAAGTCCATAAAAACTGGCCAGTTTATAATATTACATGTGTTACCACTCATACCACAGAACAAAAGGGAATCCATGGAGAAACCTTTTAAATTAGGTAGTTGCTTTGTAAGGGAGTGATAACACTTATCTGCGCACATACCTTCCCCTTTAAGGGAAACTCTAGGCCCCAATCAACTTACATTTAATAAAGGAGAAATTCCTCCAGAATGCAATTCTGAGAGCAGATTATTTTGATCATTTCATCCACAGGAGGAAAAATCAATTCTCAAATTTGACCTTTCCAATTGCAGAGAGCACGCACTGAATGCTGGGAAGAGGCTGCCAAAAAACTTAAATCACCAGATCATGTTATCATGCTGCAGATGGGAACAAGGAGGTTAAAAGAATTACTAGGAACTATTGTCACCAGTTCATGATATCGTGCCACTTGTTGCTGGCAGAGATTCCATGGAAATCTTGGAATTTTGTATGTTTTAAGATCATTTTTTTCACTGGCTGGAGTGCAGTATAATTATTAACACACCCAAACGTCTGTTTTGATTTAATCACTAACAGGAAAACATGTTTTTATGAATTTGAACTGTATGGGGAAAAAGAATGCAAGTATAAACTAAACAATGGAAAATTTATTGCACAAAATGAATGGAATGCATGTACTTCAGTCTTCGTAACAAGTCAGAATTTGTAAGATATGTGACTATTTTGGTGATCCAATAGTTCTGATGGTAGAGCACAAGTGTCCTAGAGAATCTGTATCCCAGGGTCGACTGGCATCTAAACTTGGATATGATCTTTGAAATTGATTTGAACTTATTTCGCCTGGCGGTAATGGGGCTGGAACGGCCTCAAAATGGGGTCGGTAGCCTTACCGCACCATTAACACCAACGATGTGACCATTTTGAAAGGGGCCTACTGCTGGGCGTCCAAAGCGCCTGCCTGTTTCAGGCGATAGGCCCTTTTAATATGCTGAAATTTTAGGTAGAACTGGTTGGAGCATGTGCCCTGCTATTTTCACACTACTTCAGCTTCACACAGGGTGTAGTATAACTGCAACTAGTGCAAAATCAACTTTTTGAACTTTAAAACTGAAATGTAAAAATAGCTCCAATGATCCATTCAGGCGCCTTTGAGTTTTTAGTATTAGAAAACAACTGACAGTTCAAGACTAAGGAGTAAAGCTCGACACTAGTGTACTATGTTCAGTTTTGGGCACCAAAACTCAGGAATGATATATTGGCCTTGGAAGGGTACAGTGCAGATTCATCAGAACGATACCGGAGTTTAAAGGATTAAATTATAAGGACAGGTTTGCATGAACATGGCTTGTATTCCCTTGAGTTTGAGGGGTGATCTAATCGAGTTATTTAAAATGATTAAGAGATTCGATAGGGTAGATACAGATAAACTATTTCCTTTGGTGGGGGAATCCAGAACAAGAGGGCAAAATCTTAAAATTAGAGCTGGCCCATTTAGGAGTGATATCAGGAGCACTTTTTCACACAAATGTTGGTGGAAATCTGGAACTCGCTCTCCCAAAAGGCTGTGGATGCTGGGTCAATTGAAGTTTTCAAGACTGAGATCTATAGATTTTTGTTAGGTAAGGGTTTCAAGGGATATGGAACACAGGTGGCTAAATGGAGTTGAGGTACAGATCAGCCATGATCTAATTGAATGGCAGAACAAGCTCAAGGGGCTAAATGGCCTACTCCTGTTCCTCTGTAACAGGCTTGAGGGGCTAAATGGCCATTCCTCTTCATATGTAAACAGGCTTGAGGGGCTGAATGGCCTTCTCCTATGTACACATGCATACATCTGCTATGCCTGAACAGAGATGTGTAAGAACGCTTCTGATATCAAACCCATAGGTGCAGTGTAATTGCAGTGTGTTGATCTAAAGTGAGTTGCACTGCCTAATAGTTATTTTATTGGCTTACGGGTTATCAGGTACAATAAGCCTGAATGTATTAGAAGCCACAACAAGCAAAGATGATCTCAACCCTGTAATTATGTTTGTGGTCAATCAATTAACCACTTAATCAATCAAAAAAGATTAGTAATAAGGTCTGGATACTCATTTTCCTCACCTTCAGCTTTCTTCCTACTGTTTTAATACCAGCAATTCTTTGGGTCACATTAGTGGTTTTTAACCTCCTTGTTCCCATCATCACAGTTGGGTACAGCTTGAGCAAAGGGGATTTAGAATCAATCCGTACTCTTCTAAATAAAGTGTATCATTTTCAATACAGTCGTATTATCACAATTAAGGATGCAAATTACTTATGGCAACATTAGTCACCCAGTTAAAATAAATGGATTAATACCTCTGTTAAAAAAGCAAACAGGGAAATGTCACACAAATGTGATAAACATTCATCTGCTAATATCTGTGACAGAAGCAGAGCTCCATCATGCCTCAAATAGGAATATTTCCATAGCATATCCTTTTCAATTTTATATAGTATAATGTGAATTTCAAATTGGCTTCCGTTTACTGTGGCTTAGACATAGGGATTGATAATACCCTGACTGATGCTCATTGTGCTGAAGCGCAATGGATGCCAGCTCCCTGTATTATGAGGTGCATAGGCCTACCATAAACCCAATGTGCTCTACATCCCCAGTTCAGGTCTGAATCATTACTAGTGCTCAGAGACTGGCAACAAACTGTGCACATGGCTCATTAAGGGCCTCGGAATGATTTTAAATGAGCACAAGTCCCATAATGCAGTTGAAGCGCCTAAGTAGTTTGGAACCCCAGAAAATTATATAAGACCTTGGAATTGTCCCTGTAGACTTTAGTTCCCTGTATGACTACCTATTTCTATGCATGATGATGAACAAGGGCTCCATGGGAGCCATTGCCTACGTAATATTTAATCAAAAACTCAGTTAAAAAATTCTGGAAGGAACTACAAAGACTTTGAATTCAATTTTTTTTGAACATTTGTATAAGCATTGTATAGCTCAAGTATTGTAACACCAGACAGTTTTGTTTGTTTTAGCTTCTGTGTATATATTGCATTTGCAAATAAATGTTACCATTTAGTTTTAACCTTAATGGTACAATCTGACACTGTGATGTTCATTGTCTTTCAAAGTAGAAAGGAGAATATTGTGGACAGTCTCTGGTGCAAAAAGCCTGCAAAAAGAGTAACTGTTAGTCTTGTGCCAAGCTAACCCATTCAGACCATGTATAACATTACAAGTTTCAGTTCACTTCATGTGGATCTGCTTATGTAAACTGATCTTTTGCTGTGAAGATAAATTAAGAGTATTGGGAGCAACACCAAACTGTAACAATACTCAACAAAAATTCCTAGCATCTGTAGTGAAGTGTGATCTTTATCAAACTCACTATCATGTATATGATCATTCCTGCAATCAATAGCTCAGGGTTTGTGCTGCTCATTCTGTAAAACCCTTTAAATTGTTGTATTTAGGTGACATGGTTGTAGAACTATTGTCATTTTTGTTGGATTTTAATTTTGTTGCAAGAAAGCAAATGGGATGTTAAGTTGTATGAAAAGGGGAACAGAGTGCAGATCGAAGAAGGTTATCCTATGAAGTGTTAGTCAGGCCACATCTGGAGTATTGTGTACGGTCTGCAAACCTCACTACAGGAGGGATGAAGCTGTGCTAGAAAATATGTAGAGAAGAGATACGAGAATGATTAGGGCATTAGAAAATAAAACATATGGGGATTGACTCACAAAACTAGGACTCTTCTTGTTGGATCGAACACTGGGGGATATTTTGGAGGCATTTAAATCAATAAGACCCAGGGATGTTGAGGATCAGTAAGGAATATTTGATTTAGTACGGAACAGCAGAACAAGGAAAGGCATGCAGAAACTGAAAAGGGGTAGGTTCCGGTTTTGGTTTATCAATCTGTGGCACAGAGCTTTGATGCTGCAACACATTGGAATTTAATTTTTGCAGAACTTTTATAATTATCATTATTTTTGAAATCCACTGCAACATTATTTAATAGTAGTTACTTCACAATTAACCATGACCTTTCCCTATAAATACCGTGCAAAAAGATTTTAGTCCCTTGTGTGTTTTGTTTCTGTAGGAAAATTATTTGTTAAATTTAATTCCTGAACGTGTAGGAGTCGTAGATTTACAAGGTAACAAGATGGTGGATTCACAATCTGAAGATATATCACATTAGCTGCAGGGACTCAAATGAGCATTTGCCCCTTTCAGCAGTGGGTAGGAAAAAACATCAGGATTTATGTTCATGTGTAGAGCAATACTTAGCATACATCAACAGGATCTGTGTCTGCATAAGCATAATAAGAATTTAATTTTAAGTATCAGAATAGCAAAACAACAGCTAGCTTCAATTTGAGACCAACAGGATAATGCATAACAGATTTGGAAGGTTAATTTCCATAGTTTATAATTAGAAGTAACAACAATATAATTTCTCATGTCATTCTGCCACATGGATGATATGATGGGAACAAAAGACTGTGCTATCGATAGTAATGTATTCCTCTGGGTGGCTCTGGTTTCACCACTGTGTGTGAGTTATTGTCCATGGTTCTTTTCCTGATTATAAGCTACTTTTTTCAGTTCCTGACTTCTTTTAGCTAAAGCCTTGCACATACTAATATCTGTTACACTATACATTTACTGTATAGTCTTTTTGCTAGCCTCGTTTATCCTATTTTGAAAGGGTAGGAATTATTCAAATGAAGATGAGTGAATTCTCCATGGCACTTTCTCCTGACACCACACTTTTTTCTAAAGTTTACATTTCTGCTAAAATTAGCAAAGGGAGGAATAGTGGGATCAGTATCTTATAACACTACCATTTCAACATGGGATTTAGATTTGAAGGCAGACCAGATTGATAGGAATGCTAAAAGTCAAGAACATTGAGTATATGTAGCAAAGAATGGAAAAATATAATAGTTTGTGATCAGTCTCTAAAGATACTGAAAACCCTGATGACAATGCTTTTAAGCACTTGCTATGAAAGGTCCTCTTGTCCTATGTTAAATGCAAGGTCATTTAAGTTGGTGGTACTTTTTCATTTGTTCAAATAGTCAGTTCTCCAAGGCAGCACGGCATGTCAAACTGATAATAAAGTAGGTAAACAGCAGTAACATTCTGAAGGACATGCACAACTTTAGTATTGGTTGTTTAGACTTATCTCCTAAAATCTACTAGTTTAGAGAAAAATTTGAACAATTCTACAGTTAATGAAAGTAAATATATGGTTCAAATATGTTAACCTGAAAACTTAAGGATCATATCTTAGGGTTGACCCATCTCAACCCAATCTTATTTCCTTCCGGCAGCAGAAGGCCTCCTAAACAGTGTATCAGCTGGAGAAATGTGGATAAAGATCCACTTCTTATTAGACTGAAAACTGCTTCATAGAGGCCAATTTCAGAATATATCAGCAGATGATCTAAAGTGGTATGTCGACAATACAAAATGCAAATACCAATAAGCATGACCAAATTGAAGTGCGGCAATAAGCACAGAGGATGTGGTGGCTCCAGCACAAACTTGAAGAACAAATGTTGATGCCATCATGGTCAATGTACAATCCTGCCTTACCCATATTTCTTGCCACTTCTATTAAGTACCCTGTTCATACTGTTCAAAGAAATAACAGAAGACATGTTGAATTAAGTGTCACAGTTTTTTTAAATTAGAGCTGTAGAGCGGCTGTCTTGACATGCAAACAGATCGCAGAATCTGTGATGTATATAGTAGAACTGATCAATAATTACATGTTCTAAACAGAGGATTGTCATATGGGTACTGATTGGTGGAGGATACACAATAGAAACAGAAAAATGGGGACAGATTACCATTTACACAGAAATTGGCTCACTGCCAGTCTTTAATTGTGGAGTCTTTAACACGTAAAACAAATCAGTGTGGCTTGGGAATATTATACAACCAAATATCCCCAGTACAAAGGGTTTGAGACATTGGTTTAATTGATGTCATTATTTAATAGAGTAATAGCAGATTCAGTTTGACATAGTAGAATTTAAGGAGCACTGACTACTTCTGTTGTATCACGGCATATTATCCATTATAATTAGGTCAACGGTGATCTTACCCATCTGTGGTAATAGCACTTCCAAATTTTAACTGACTGATAAAAATGTAAGAGGAAACAGCACAGAACTGAGAAACCTCTTAGGCTGACCATAGACTTAAGTTAATATATATAGATATTAATGTGTTTTAATAAATATATATTGTTATTAATGTGCTTTTGCCTCTTTTGTTCAATATGTTCAGAACATTTTGAATTGGTTAGCTTTTGAATTGTAGAAAAGGCCTTTTTTCAAATTAACCTAAGGCACATAAGTATATCAAGTCTAATTAGTATAATTGATTAAAGAATCATCTGTAATGACATAACAATTATACTCTCCATGGTTCCAGAGACAGGACTTTAGAGACCATGGGGAACTCCAGTTTCTCACTGACTTGATTAACATACATTAATTATGTATAATTGGCATAATTATAACATCCTGCGTAGTACCAATTCACTCCTCTAATGGGCTGTGAACTGTTGCACAGGCAAAATAGAAACATGATGTCATTATATTTTCTCTTTTCACACACCATAACAAGTTAAAATAGACTCTTAATGTTAAAAGTGAAGGAATGCTTAGGATTTAGCTTGCTTTAAACGTAAAGCCTCACGATATGGCAGCGTTTTGTTTACCAGGGATTTGGAGTTCAAAGCTGTCTCTGGGTATATGTTGGTACAGTTCCAGATAGCTTTAGGAAAGAATGAATAGTGTTGACAACTAAGCTTTCAAGAGAGTCAGTTGCTTGACATTAATTACTGCAGTGATTTATGCTTATAATGATAATCAACATTCTTATTGATAGATCAGCAGTATTAAACACAGCCACAATCACGACATTTTCATGTATCTGAAGACAGTAACTCTCACTGCCAGTCAAGACAAGCTACATAATAGAAATATAGTTTTCAGTGCTATCTGCTAATTGAAATCAGCATTTTACAGTCTTGCGTCTAAGACACCTATGAGCAATAGATTAAGAATGATAAAGTTCAGTAAACACGATCTTTAGAAAAAAAAGTTACATACAAAGCAGAGATACCTTTGCACTTGCCAAAGTGAGAAAAATCTTTCCTCAAATTGTTGTGCATTAATGTCCCCTACCTTCGGTTACTTTGTTAACTGTCACTGTGAGCTCTGTTCCCGTAAGTGGGGACTCCTGTATTTTTAACAGGAATTCACTCCCTAGAGGCAAGAAAATAACAAATCTCACTATTCTACAAGCTTTACACCACTATTTATTATGCCTGAGTGTCAAAATGGCCAGTGCCAAGAAAAGACACATCAATTATAAAATTATCATTGCAGGACAAGCACCAGTTATCATAGTCCAAAATGATGCTTTGGCACACTTAGCAAAATAAAATTGGACTTTTTGTGATTCTCAATTTGATGGCAAGAAAGGTGCTGAATATTGTAGATAAAGTCCAATGTTTCATAAAAAAATCAGGTATTAATAAACCATTTCAACAGATGCAGTAATATGTTAAAACTGAACCTAGTGGGGCACTATTTTCTTTGACAATGTCTTTGTTTATTATAAAACACACCCAGATGGTAAAGATGATACTGTAGGTTTGGTCATCATTTTTAAGTCACACTACTGATTAATTAATGGTGGCCATCATCAGCTTGAGCTTTTGATCAAAATAGGTTCCCCGCATGTAAGTGTGCACCCTAATTACACGGTAGAAGGTTCTGGAGTCCTTCAGTTCCGCATTGCAGGTAACTTAAGAGTTTATTCCTCCATGCATGGAGATAGAATTCATTTTTGATATGGGGTAATTAAAGCGGTAGAATCAAGAAACACATGTTCTAACTGGTAAAAGGTAATTTTAGGATTAATATCAGGACATTGTTCTTCAAGACAGGACAGTGTGACTTCAGAAAGAATGATCAATCCGTGGAATAAACTTCCAGTGGAGGCAAAAATCCCTGGAATGATTTAAGAAACAATGAGATTGTACAATGGGGGATGTTAGGATCTCTGTGGATGGATGAATTAAGGCTGGGCCGAATGGTCGTCCTCATCTATAATTATCTTTTGATCTTGTAATAGTTAACAAATTATGAAGAGCTGAAGTCTTCATGCTCTGTAAAAAAAGATCAGGATGTTACTCTACAGTAAGATATACTTTGGGTCTCAGACATTAAAAATAAGAATGATGTCAAATTATTCAGTGAAACCAGCCACATAGAGTGTTGAAACACAGTGAGATTGTCATTTGCATATTATTTGCATTTCCTTTTATAATGAAGCCCAAAAAGCAACTATCGGAAGCAATTTTAATCTAAGCCGCCCGTCGGGAAACTGAAGGGATCGGGTTCAACACCCCGCCCGATTTTACTCTCCACTGAAGTCCGTGGAGAGTAATATTGGGCAGGGTGTAAAACCAACATTCCACCCGATACTGTGGGTTTTCTGCCTGGCAAGTTAGGTTAAAATTACCCCCCCCCCCCACCGTATTTCTTTCTTCAGCATCAATGATTATTTATTCTGACAGTACTAGGTACACGTATGAATAAATATTATATAGTTTTAAACAAATTTACTGTTTATAATTAAAACTACTGTTAAATTTATTTAAATAGTGAAGTTTCAAAGTACACTATTAACAACAGTTAAACTGTGAGGAGTATTAAATGAGGAAATACAACTTAAGTACCTCTGCCTTAGGCCTTCTACAATGTTCCAACTAAGCTCTTTTCTTTGTATTTGTCATTTTGCTGGCCTCTGATCTTAATACTGAGTTTAATAACTTCAGACCTTAACTATAGTTCCCATTTCTCTCTGGCAGCAAGTGTTGGCAATGTGGGTTAGGTGTACCAGCATTTCTGGGTTTAGGAGGGATGTAGCAGGTTGATGCTTGGGATGAGGATCTCCCCTGTCAGGGCGCCAAGGTGATCTGCACCCTCAGTATTGACCTTTTTTCTTCTACCTGGGCCACTGGAGCCTGCTCAACTTTGCCATTTTTTCATGCTTCCCTTTCTACCTGTCAGTTGCCCACCCTTTTATTTATTCATACACTCTCTGTGTCTCTTATATGACTTTCATTGGATTTCTCTCGCTATGTCTCCTATTGTCTCATGCTAATATCCATATATATTTCCTTTCCTCTGTGTGAGTGTGTGTGTGTATGTGTGTGTTTTACTCTCTCCCGTTCTCCTTCGCCTTGTTCTGTTCCTATTTAAATGCTGCTCACCGATAATGGCCCAAATCTTGCTGCAGCAGGGGCATCTTGTGGCCCTGTAAGTTGCTGAAAGTGCGAGCTGATATTGGCGTGGCGAGGGCAACGGGGCATCTCTGACCTTAGTGAACGATGGGACCAACATCTATCTCCTTAACCAATGAGATTTAAGGATTGAGAAACAGAGGAACGACAGAGAAGGAAAGTGAATCAGAGTGGGTAAATTAGAGTCAAATCAGGTACAGAAAGAGAAATAAAGAGAGGGAAAGAAAGATTGGATTAAGAGAGAGAAAAAAAAGAGACAGAAAGGAAAAGTAAGAAAAAAACTTTACATTTTAAATTTGACATTTTTAAAATCTCTTAAGGTGAATTTACTACATGCAGGAATGAGACTCAACAGTTTAAACAGTTCCCTTCTGGGCCAGAGACATTGATTGGCATTGCATTAACAATTATCACGTCATTAAAAGGGTACTTACACTGTTAAGTATCAGCTGTAACTTTCTGCGGCAAATTTAATTCAAGTTTAATGTGCAAATCCAGCAAGTTCTTAAAAATAACAGGGAGATTGAGTGAGTGTAAGGCAAACGGTGGATTGGCTTAAATCAACCAGCAAGTTATGGTGATTCGCAACTCACGGCATTTCTCTTCGCCTGAACTTGCTGGCCGGTTTGCGCATTAATAACAGTGTGTGGTGTGAACTCGCTGTTATACTTCAGCAAGATTTGGGCCAATATTTTCCAGTTTTGATGATATCCAAAATGTTAAGTTAACTGTTCTTTCCACAGATACTGCACATTTTCAGCATTTTCTGAGTTAATTCATTAGTTTCTAAAAAGCTTCTTCTTTTGGCACAAAAATCACAGTTATAGTTTAGTTACCTGTAGTAATAACCTACTTCTTTTTGTGCTGCTATTGAAAATACAATTCAATAAATTAAAAACCAGCATTTAATAAAATTGATGCAAATGGAATTTAAATATGAAATCAGTGAAACAGCTGATACAAGGCAATAAGCGTATTTTATATTCCTATTGAAAATCTTTTCACTTCTGTGTAGCAGTGTGTACTGGTTACTATTTAGGTTAAATGTTCAAACTGGCTGTGAACTCTCTCACAAGATCAGGCTGCTTCGTGTAACTCTGGATCAGGCAACACAGTAACAAGAGAAATAGCAATAAATATCGAGTCATATTTCTATTTATTTATCAAATTTAAATTCAATACATAATAAATATTTCAAAAGGTTTGTAAATATTTTCAAATTTGAAATTCTATGTATTGGAGGATATATATATCATGTCTATCATTTATGTATAACTAGGCTGCTGAGTACAGCTGAACCAAGTCATGAAAAATATTCAGAGAGCTCCATCTGCTGTATTTTCATGTGTAGTGCTCCGGAAGACATATATAAACACATACATCATTTTTACTTTGGCCTGCAACAGTAATGGACACTTGAAACCTTTGCTATCTTAACGTTATGAATCAAATACAATATTTTTAAAAGTAGTTAATAAAATAGTTGAACTGTTTCCCAAATTGAATTCAACTTCTTTGCTACTGGATTTTAAACAACTGTGCCCAATCAGTTAAGGTAGTTGCTAAACTAAGTTGTATTAACTGTGACATTTTTTAGTCAGCTGTCTAGTAGGCAACTGAATAATCATTAATCCAGGTATAAAGTTTTAATTCTTGCTTGTGATTCTGTAAATATTCTTAACCCTTAGAACGCTGTCAACTCCATGATATTCCCCACTCCCTAGACTGTTCCTTTTTAAAAATTCATTCATGGGATGTGGGCATCACTGGCAAGGCCAGCATTTAGTGCCCATCCCTAATTGCCCTTAAGAAGGTGGTGGTGAGCCACCTCCTTGAACCGCTGCAGTCTGTGTGGTGAAGGTTCTCCCACAGTGCTGTTAGGTAGGGAGTTCCAGGATTTTGACAAAGCAATGATGAAGGAACGGCAATATATTTCCAAGTCAGGATGGTGTGTGACTTGGAGGGGAACGTGCAGGTGGTGGTGTTCCCATATGCCTGCTGCCCTTGTCCTTCCAGGTGGCAGAGGTCGCGGGTTTAGGAGGTGCTGTCGAAGAAGCCTTGGCGAGTTGCTGCAGTGCATTTTGTAAATGGCACACACTACAGCCACGGTGCGCCAGTGGTGAAGGGAGTGAATGTTTAAGGTGGTGGATGGGGTGCCAATCAAGCGGGCTGCTTTGTCTTGGATGTTGTCAAGCCTCTTGAGTGTTGCTGGAGCTGCACTCATCCAGGCAAGTGGAGAGTATTCCATCACACTCCTGACTTGTGTCTTGTAGATGGTGGAATGGCTTTGGGGAGTCAGGTGAGTCACTCACCGCAGAATACCCAGCCTCTGACATCCTCTTCCAGCCACAGTATTTATATGGCTGGTCCAGTTAAGTTTCTGGTCAATGGTGACCCCCAGGATGTTGATGGTGGGGGATTCGGCAATGGTAATGCCGTTGAATGTCAAGGGGAGGTGGTTAGAGTCTCTCTTGTTGGTCTTGCCTCCGAAAGCTTGTGAATTTAAAATAAAATTGCTGGACTATAACTTGGTGTTGTAAAATTGTTTACAATTGTCAACCCCAGTCCATCACCGGCATCTCCACATCATGTTGGAGATGGTCATTGCCTGCCCGTTTTGTGGTGCGAATGTTACTTGCCACTTATCAGCCCAAGCCTGGATGTTGTCCAGGTCTTGCTGCATGCAGGCATGGACTGTTTCATTATCTGAGAGGTTGCGAATGGAACTGAACACTGTGCAATCATCAACATACATCCCCACTTCTGGAATGTCGTTGATGAAGCAGCTGAAGATGTTTGGGCCTCGGACACTGCCCTGAGGAACTCCTGCAGCGATGTCTTGGGGCTGAGATGATTGGCCTCCAACAACCACCACCATCTTCCTTTGTAGTAGGTATGACTCCAGCCACTGGAGAGTTTTCCCCCTGATGCCCATTGATTTCAATTTTACTAGGGCTCCTTGGTGTCACACTCAGTCAATTGCTGCTTTGATCTGATCCATTGGTTGTGGGATCGCTTTTTTTAAATTTCAAAATAAACTTTATTCATAAATAAAAGTACACACAATGCAATTCAAGTCATGCTTCAAACAATACAGTACAGGTCATACAATTTGCAATGGTACATACAGTAGAAATCAATGCTGCCGGTACAATCAGTAGTTACTCACCATATATTGTAAATACAGTTCATGGCACCCTAGGGTGCCTCCTTACATTACAGTCGTTACCGGTTATAGATACAGTACATTTTGTTTCGTTCATTTATCATTTTACTTTCTGCCCGAGGGGTTTTTTCCCTGATTCCAGCCCCTTGGTATACAATGGCTCTAAATGGTGGCCTTTCTCCATAGAGCCTTTGCGTAGGTTGCACCTCACTTCAGTGAGTTCCGCAGCACGTACTCCTGCACCTTGGAGTGTGCCAAGTGGCAACACTTGGTCGTGGACAGCTCCTTCAGCTGGAAGACCAGCGGGTTTCAGGCGGACCAAAGGGCCTCCTTCACCGAGTTAATGGTCTTCCCGCCGCAGGTGATATCTGTCTCGGTGTGCGTCCCAGGGAACAGCCCGTAGACCACATCGTCCTGTGTTACCAATCTGTTTGGGATGAACCGGAACAGATACCAATGCATCTCTCTCCACACCCTCTTCGCAAAGGGACAGCCCATCAGGAGGTGGATGACGGTCTCCTCCCCGCCACAGCCTCGAGGGCAGCACGGTGGCGCTGAGGTTCCATGCATGTTGGAAGAACATAACTGGGAGGTCCTTTCTCATCACCATCCTGGCTACATCCTGGTGCCTGTTGGTCAGTTCCGGCAATGCAATGTTCTGCCAAATGGCATCGACCATCTGGTCAGGGAAGAAACCAATCGACTCTGAGAATGTTTTGTGTCGACCAATGTCTGAAGGCCTTGTGGTCGAAGGGGTTCCTCCTCAGGAACTTCTCCACCTGGGACAGGTGGGGGGTGGGGGAACGGTCCAGCTGGACGGGACGTCCTGTGCCTACGCAGCCAGCGTGGCCAGACCCAGCCTTCTCAGTGTGTTGGACAGGTTGAAACCCAGCACTAGTGTCAGTTGGTGTTTGCATACTGGGGCTCTACACATATTCTGAGGTAGCCACACACAAAGGTGGCCATCAGGATCAGAGCGGCGTTGGGGATGCCCTTCCCTCCTTTGTTTGGGGTCTTGTACATGGTGGTCCTGCAGACGCGTTCTACCTTGGACCTCCAGAAAAAGTGGAAGATAGCTCGGGTGACTGTGACGGTGGAGTTGTGGGGAATGGGCCAGACCCTGGCCATGTAGAGCAACACCGTGAGCTTAGCTCTGTCTATAGCATGTTGCTTCCGCTGTTTAGCATGCATGTAGTCCTGTGTTGTAGCTTCACCAGGTTGGTACCTCATTTTTAGGAATGCCTGGTGCTGCTCCTGGCATTCTCTTCAAACAGGCATATTCTTGAAACAGTTTCAGTTACCTAGACAGTCACAAACACACACACATGTGCAGGCACATACCTGCATACATGTAGTAATTCCCCATTCAGTCACTCACCAATCCAAAAGAAAACCCTATGTAATCTGTGGCTCTTGTTCACTGTAAAGTGGAAATATTAATAGCTGTTTTAGTAGAAGTTGTCTAGCTGTTTGTTTAAGATTGAAATCTGTTAGAATGCTGTAACATGTTATAGTAGAGGCAGTATATGAAAGCTTTTTGGTAGAATTAGGAAAAATGCAAACTGTTTATGAGGTTGAGTTTTATTATAATAATTTATGTGATGCAAATTTTTACTCTGTGATGTAAGTAGCATAAGAAAGGAGATGTGGCTGAATAATGCAGAATCATATTCCTGAGCTGCATATAATAGTTAATGGAAGTTTTGATGAAATATTTACTTGCTGCACTTGAGACTATAATGAGACTATGTAATTGCATAAGTGTCCAGCAGAAAGAGCTAATCATGGATAAATTGCAGTCATTCATTGGGAAGTTCCCGGTTGGCAAGTAGATGGCCAGCAAGCTGGAAAGTGTGCTGCTGATATCAGTAAAATAGTGTTTTTTCTTCAGTATTACTTATAATGCAGTACCATAGGTCTGGAGGAACAACAAAATTGCCTTATTTTTCAGAATAACCTCAAATATTTTCACTGTGATCCCAAATATTTAGACCTGAATCACCCAAGTTATAAGCAGAAAGGCACTTTGGTGGATCTTAAATAAATATTAAACTTGTTAACACTGTTGAATCTACCATCATGACAACACTAAACAATATTCGCTCATTTGTGATTATTTCAGTTTACTGCCTTAATGGTGAAGGAAAGTGTAGGGGAATATTTTTTCTTCAAAGTACTTCTTGAAGGTCTCAACCACTCCCAAAAACCTGAGCTTGGACTTGACATTATTGCCCAGTCTTGTGACTCTCCGAGTTGAATTTGGATTGTGCAGTCTGAGCATGTGCAGTGTACCTAATTTCCCAGGATACATCAGTACTATTCAGTCAGCTGTAGTGATGCATATCTACCTTTAGCTTCTAGTAGTTTATGCTGAAAAGCTTTTCAAATATATTTGAAGAATAGGTCGAGACAAATTTCTAAATCTTTATTCATGTTAAATGTATATTGTCTTTTTTAAATAGAGAGTTTGGGGGTGATTTTAAACCCCAAGAAGGAGTGGGTTGGGGGCGGGTGGGAGTTGAAAATAGTTGTTTATTGGGTTGTGACCGCAACCCGGCTTTATTTCCGGGGTGCATAAAAGAATGCAAAGTCTGAAAATTTTGCGGTTGCAACCCAAAAAAACAACTATTTTCAACTCCCACCGGCCCCCAACCCACCCCTTCTTGGGGTTTAAAAATCACCCCCTTTGTGTGTGTGTAAGTAAAAAAAAAAGATGCCTACTGATTACACACCTGTTGTAGCTTTGTTGTGTGTTCTATAAACTTTCAAAGAAATATTAGGCTCAGAAAGAGAGCCAGAAGGGCCAAATTTACTCAACCATTCCACAGGAGCGCACTGGCAGGAAGGTTTAATTACAGTGTGACAAGTTTACGTAGGCAGTTTCCAATATAAATATGGACATAGGAATTTATAATGGAAATATAAAAATAAGGATAGAATATATGACTTTAAAATGGGGACTGAATTATGCCTACACACCTGGGCCAAATATCTCCTCTCACCCAGCTTCACCTGAAGACTACACTTGGTCTTGACCCCACCGTGTGCAACACCATGGGAGATCAACTAATGTTTTAAAAATTTGAAGAAATATGTTGTGAAGATGTTACTTCACACAAAGAGGGAACACTCTTTGCTTCCTCTTTAAATAAAGAAATACGTCACTCGTAAACAAAGGAAAATGGTATCACCACAGCATACACACAGTGGATTTTCTACAATGATACAGAAAATTTTAGTAATGCAATTTACAAACTACAACGTTCATTTCTAGATATGAAAACAATAATACTGCCATAATGGGCTATTGACATGGTTGGCATATTATTGCTAAAAAATGAACAAAGTTTAGAAGTTGCAAACATAGTTGGGGAACAATCAAAACACATCAATGATCTGCAGCTTTCACTGGTGGTCCCTATATATCCCCACTACCGTGTCAGAGCTCTCAGGAAGGACAATTTAGCCCCATACATCAGAGGCTGGATCAATTTGTGGAAGTACTGCAGTATGGGTCCACCCACATGCCTTGGGGGCTTGGATGTGTTCAAAATATTCTGCAATAACATTGACACCATTGTCACAGTAGCTTGGCTCAGCAACGCATGTGATGGGCACAATTGGGCAACTGAGTTCTTCTAATACGGATTGTAAACTACTCAAAGGACTGAGATTACATGAATCTCTCGTTGTGATTAGGATCATTGTCCTCTCCTCTCCTTCGCTTTGGTCTTCACTAGAGAAGAGGATGCTGCCATTGCAGCAGTAAAGGAGATAATAGCGATATTGGATAGGATAAAAATAGATAAAGAGGTACTTAAATGGTTGGCAGTACTCAATGTAGAAAAGTCACCTGGTACAGATGGGATGCATCCTCGGTTGCTAAGGGAAGAAAGGGTGGAAATTGCGGAGGGTCTGGCCAGTCTTTCAATCCTCCTTAGATATGGGGCCAGTGCCAGAGGACTGGAGGATTGCAAAAAAGGGGAAAGGGATAAATCCGGCAATTACAGGCCAGTCAGCCTAACATCGGTGGTGGGGGAAACGTTTAGAGACAATAATCCGGGACAAAATTAATTTGCACTTGGAAAAGTATAGGCTAATAAATGAAAGACAGCATGGATTTGTTAAAGGAGAATCATGTTTGCCTAACTTGATTGAGTTCTTTGATGAAGTAACGGAGAAGGTTGATGATGATAGTGTGGTTGATGATGTGTATATGGACTTTCAAAAGGCATTTGATAAAGTACCACATATTAGACTTGTTAGCAAAATTAATGCCCACGGGATTAAAAGGACATTGGCAGCATGGATACAAAATTGGCTAAGGGACAGAAACCAGTGAGTAGTAGTGAACAGTTGTTTTTCAGACTGGAGGCAAGTGTACAGTGGTGTTCCCCAAGGGTTGGTATTAGGACCACTGCTCTTTTTGATGTATATTAATGACCTAGGCTTAGGTATACAGGGTGTAATTTCAAAGTTTGCAGATAATACGAAACTTGGAAATGCAGTAAACAATGTGGAGGATATTAACAGACTTCAGGAGGACATAGACAGATTGGTGAAATGGACAGACACGTGGCAGATGAAATTTAACACTCCCACTCCCATTCCGACTTCTCTGCCCTCGTCCTCTTACACTGTTCCAATGAAGCTCCACGTAAGCTCGAAGAACAGCACCTCACAATTCGATTAGGCACTTTACAACCTCTACAACATTGATTTCAATAACTTCAGATCATAACCACCGGTCCCATTTTTTTGGACAATAGGTGCTGGTGATGATTTTGCTGTTGCCATTTACAGCTACTCGATCTTTGTTTCTTAACTTTTCCCACTACCACCCTCCTTGCCTTGCACTATCACCCCTTTTTCCATTTAATCACTCCTGCCCTCTACTCTATCACAGACCTTCCCTTTTGTTTTTTCCCCCCCGCCTCCGTCTCCCTCCCTTTCCCTGGCTCTGAACTTGTTTAAAAACTTTAACTCTTTAACATCTTCCAGTTCTGACGAAAGGTCTTTGACCTGAAACGTTAACTCTGTTTCTTTCTCCACAGATGCTGCCTCATTTGCTGAGCTTTTCCAGCATTTTCTGTTTTTATTATAAACTAAATGGTACAATTTTAAAGAGAGAGCAGGAACAGAGGGGTGTATGTACACAAATCTTTGAAGGTAGCAGGACAAGTTGAGAAGGCTGTTTAAAAAGCATAAAGCATTGGCTTTATTAATAGAGGCATTGAGTACAAAAGCAAGGAAGTTATGCTGAACTTTATAAAACACTTGTTGGGCTACAGCTGGAGGATTGTGTTCAATTCTGGGCACCACTTCAGGAAGGATGTCAAAGCCTTAGAGAGGGTGCAGAGGAGATTTACTAGAATGGTACCAGGGATGAGGGATTTCAGTTATATGGAGAGACGGAGAATCCGGGGTTTTTCTCCTTAGAGCAGAGAAGGTTGCGAGGAGATTCGATAGGGGTGTTCAAAATCATGAACGGTTTTGATAGAGTAAATAAAGAAAAACTGTTTCCAATGGCAGAAGGGTCGGTAAACACAGGACACAGATTTAAGATGAGTGGCAAAAGAACCAGAGGTGACATGAGGAAACATTTTTTTACGCAGTGAGTTGTTATGATCTGGAATGCACTGCCTGAAAGGGCGGTGGAAACAGATTCAATAGTAACTTTCAAAAGACAATTGGATAAATACTTGAAGAGAAAATATTTGCAGCACTATGGGGAAAGAGCAGGGGAGTGGGACTAATTGTTAGTTCTTTCAAAGAGCCAGCACAGGCACGATGGGCCAAATGGCCTCCTTCTATGCTTTACCATACTATGATACCAGCTCCTCCTCTCCAGATTGCTTCACCTCCTGCTCGGTCTCCATCTGTCCTCATGTAAAGGGGTCTGAGTGTTTATTTTACATGAACATTATATAATTCTGCATTATGATTGTTGTTAAAGGAAATGGGAAAGACTTGCATTTCACAACCTCAGGACATCCCAAAATGCTTTGTAGCCATTTAGGTATTTTTGACGTGTCGTTACTAATGTAGGGAAACGTGGTAATCTTTCTCCAGCCTGAACAACACCTGTTAACCCTAGCCCTTTAATTCCTGTCTGCCAACCAACTTTCTATCCATGTCATTACATTTCCTCTCTTTCTCCTAACCTCTCCCTTCTTTCTTTTGGTGATGATCTTATCAAAACTTTGTCAGCGGTCGTCTTTTGGATGAGACGTTAAACCAAGACCCCACCTGCCTTTTCAGGTGGATGTTCGAAGAAGAGCAGGAGAGGTCTCCTGGTGTCCTGGCCAACATTTATCTCTCAACCAACACCTAAAAACTGATATAAAAAATAGAAAATGCTGGAAACAGTCAGCAGGTCAGGCAACATCTGTGGATCGAGAAACAGAGTTAAGGTTGATGACCTTTCATCAGATCAACATTTTCTGGTTTTATTTCAGATTTCCAACATCTGCAGTATTTTGCTTTTGTTTGACCCAAAAGCAGATGATCCGACCATTTATTTCATTGCTGTTTGTGGGACCTTGTGCGCAAATTGGCTGCCAGGTTTCCTACATCACAAGGGTGACTACATTTAAAAGTTCTTCATTGGCTGTAAAGTGCTTTGGGACATCCTGTGGTCATGAAAGGCGCTATAGAAATGCACGTTCTTTCA
Source organism: Heptranchias perlo (assembly GCF_035084215.1). Lineage (NCBI taxonomy): Eukaryota > Metazoa > Chordata > Chondrichthyes > Hexanchiformes > Hexanchidae > Heptranchias > Heptranchias perlo. The sequence continues at coordinate 48,339,732 of NC_090340.1, forward strand.
TCATTTTGAACAAGTAAGGAAGACATTAATTGCAAGCTCACTTTTTAAAAGAGATACCTACATGAAAATGTTTATATTTTTGGACAAAAATGTGTGATAGACACTCCTAATGAGTGACACTTAGCAGGTGTACACCAGTCAACCAAACTGCGCATGACAGCAAACACAAATGTGCCAATCATTCCCTTCCACCAGTGATCGGCTGGAGGTAGGACTTGTCTGTGTCACATGCTTCACGGGAAGTGGTAATCTAAGTAGGTTTTGTTGTTACCTCTACAGAACGCAGAGTTTGCAAAAACACGCATTTGACTGGTTAGAGTTGGTGAGTCGTGTTCTTCTGGGGATAGAACATTTCACCAGTGATTGAGAGGTGAGTTCAGCGACGGGGGGTAATTGGGTCAAAGGATCGGCTCGGTACCAAACTCCCAATTATGTATTTGAAGCATACAGAAGATGTTTAACATTCGAGTAGAATGAGTTAAATGTTCAGTTGTTGCTGGTTGCTTAAATGCTTCTAACTTCTAAAAGGGAACTAAAATTCAGGAAGTTGGGTTGTTTTGCCTTGGGCCGGAGATCAACTGCATCATCCTGAGTTTCACTTTCTGTTCCGTTGTTCTGACCTTGTTAAGCAAATCTGGGAATGGTTCACGTTACTTGTGATGGTTTATGAAACGGCGTGCCATAATCATGACACTCCACCCTGCCCATTGCACCAGTGAAACTCTGAGGCTATGAAATATTATTTATTACCTATATAATGAAAACTTATCCTATAGTTGTTTATACTGTAGATTGCACCATCGGAGTTACTTTCGGGCTGCCAAGTTGCCTGCTGCCCACTAGCAGAGCTCTCTGCATGTGTGTTTGTAGAGTTGGTAAACAATTCTATTAGTTTTACCTTGTACGAATTAGTTTGTTACCACGGTATTTTTCCTCTTTCAAAAGTCAAGGAAATAGCCTAGGTATCCCACGTGTTCTTCAGAGTTTTTAATATCACAGTTGGGTCCAAATCATGGGCATGCTTTCTCAGTCATGATACATATAAGGAGCCAGGTTTTGGATTGTTGGAGACTAGGTTTGCTCATGGAAACTGCATTTTTGCCATGAACACAGGAGATAATCAAGTATTGGAACATGTTGATGAGGACTTTTAGCAGACATGTTCATTCATTTTTCTGATATCTGGACAGAAGTCTGCAAACATTTTTGTCCATGAAAAGCAGGTGTAAAGAAGAAGCAGCTTAAAGTACCAATTTAAAGGGACTGAAGCAACCATTTTTGATTTAATTTTTTAAAACTGGAGCAATGTAAAGTGTATTCATTTATGTAACAAATGAAGGAACAGAGTCATTGCTACCAATATCAGAGAAACTGACTGTACAGAAACTTGTTCCAAGAGTTGTACAGAATAGGAGCATGGTTAAAGGTGAGATTTGTAAAGTGTCCCCCATGATACCAGTGGTCATTTTGTCATAGGTGTGCCACAGCATCTAACTGGGAGCTATGCTAAATGCAGTGTCCTTTGGCAAGTCATTTATTTATAAGAACATAAGAAATAGGACCAGGAGTAGGTCATATGGCCCCTTGAGGCTGCTCCGCCATTTAGTAAGATCATGACTGATCATCTACCTCAACTCCACTTTCCCGCCCTATCCCCATATCCCTTGATTCCCTTAGTGTCCAAAAAATTATCGATATCTGTCTTGAATATACTCAACGGCTGAGCATCTACAGCCCCCTGGGGTAGAGAATTTCAAAGAATCTCAACCCTCTGAGTGAAAAAAATTTTCATCATCTTGATCCTAAATGGCCAACCCCTTATCTCGAGACTGACTTGCTAGGGGTTGCCAAGAAACCACCCCAATTAGTTTTCCATACTTTTAAGTGATGCTAAATGGAAAAAGGGCACAATGGGGAGATCAGGCACCAGAGCCAGACTGCCAGCACCTGTCATTGTGTCACCAGCCATATCTGCTGGTCCAGGGACCTGGAGATAACTCTGGGAAACTGATTCTGCCCTTAAGCTGCATTGGTACAGTGCCAAAGCATTTGCAGAACATTGATTGCCAAAATAAATTCACATTGCCTGCTCCTGTCCTTTTGGAGTGGGAGAAGGCGGGACTCTGCATGTCCATTCAACAGGCCTGCATGAAGTGTTACTTAGTAGCCTCTTAATCAAGTAAGTTCCTACTGATTGAAAGGAACAGCCTGCCCCATCAGCTCTTTTCAGTCAGTAGAAATTGAAAACCTGCTGTACAGCTAGTTTTTAAAAAATGTTAATGACTATACTTTAAGACATAACTTGAGATTTGAGGGATATATTTGATAATATAACAGAAATCCTTAAGCAATAATACTAAAACAATTAAACAAATTCTCAGTGCTGTGTATTTTTATCTCCATCACCTGCTTGATAACTGGTTACTAACAAGTATGTGAAACCAGTTTGAGATTTTGTTGTTAATGGGTCATAAGATTTTTGTAAATTGTTTGTTTTGAGATTGCTCTGCATATATTATTTACAAGGGGCACTGATCTCCTCTATGTGCTGTTATTTGTTCATAGAAGTTACAAAACCAGAAAGTAGCATTGTTTAGTATCTAAAATATTTGGGTATTACGATTTGGCATGAACTTTATGTACTGTATTGAAGGAGGGGGGAAACTAAATTCCTTTCAGTGAATATTTTAATGGTGTGTATACTTTCTCAGTCCACTTACAAAATGGCTGCTAGCTGCTGTATAAATCTTGGATTGGAAGCACTGCACAGACAAAATAGTCACCTACTAGAGTTGTAAAACAAATGCTTGTAGTATGACTTCCCTGCAATCTCTAAATTTAATGTAAATCATGGAAAAAGCATGTATTCTGTCTAGATTTTGTTCCATTGCCTTCATTTGTACCAGTTTGAAATATTAATTGGAGAGCAATTCAGCATTAATGAAAACACTATTTTAAGTGAAATTTATTTGACCCTTTCCCCTCAACACACTTCCCATTAGCTGGCAGCATAGGTGTTTGAGGCAGCTGTCATTTATTGGTGTGCACAACAAAAACATGAGTCGTCTTGGAGCTGGGTTAAGAGGGGACCAATAGAAAAAGACTGAATTTGAACACTTAAATTCAGTTTTTTTTCCCCCTAAGTATTCAAATTCAGTCTTTTTCTATTGGTTCCTTCTTAACTCGGGTCCAAGACCATTACCAAATGAAGGCTGCAAATGCGTGCCTCTTTTTTAAATAAAAGGAGGAAATTAAGGAATTTGTATTACAGGTGGTGTGTTCTGTAGATTTTGCTAAAGCCTTTGGAGCTTACTGTTAACCTTGGTAATTGTCCTATTTCAGGCATATTTACCTTTTTTAGGTACCATATGGAAGTGATTAATGGAAACAATTCATTGTCATATGTATCCTGATAAAATAAATTGTATGGGATTTTCTTTCTTTCAGAATGAGCACTGGAGTAAGAAATATTTATGAACAATATAAGAAGTTTTATGAAGATGGTCTTTCAGGGCATGATGGAATTTGCCATGATAAAGAATTAAAAGGACTAATCAAACAGCAGTTAATAAAAAGGGGTGCTGATCTGCACATCTTCCCATGGGATGATGTGTTTGAAACTATTTTGAATTCTCTGTGCAGGACACTGAATTACACAAGTACATTAAAGTTGCTGATTGGGGCCTTTGAATTATTGGAATTGGCTGCTGTCAACCTCTTTCTGTACCCATGGAGAAAGGAGTTCAAAACAATAAACGTAAGTCCCTTACTGAACATTCATACAGTAATAAAATATTTCAGTAAATGTAACTTTAAAAGCCATATATTGTCTTGCATAGCCAATGTGTTACAACATATTGAGGAATTGAAATGTTGTAAAACAAATATGTTCAACAAAAATTTTAATGAATTGTTATTTGTATAACACTTATCTTCATTCTCATGCCCTGATTATTGCTATACCATTTATGCCATCCCAAAATCTGGGTACTCTTGATCATCCACCAATTTCCAACCTCCACTGGGGCAAGTGGTGGGATGTCTTCCCATTTTGGAAAACAATTAAGGTTCCACTATTTATAGGAGACTTAATTTCCCCCCAAAAATGTCCTAATCGTGTAACATTTTTGCTTAGACATTTTCAGGAGCTTATGTGCACTACCTAAAACCTGCAATCTGTAATGAAGACCTTGTAAGAATTTTTAAGAAAATGGGTTATAAACCAAAGGATAATCTCCAACTGGAAATTAAAGACACTCCACATTCTTTGGAGTCGATCAGGCTGGCATTTGAATTCTTTGCTACAAGAATTGAATGTGAAATCTTGTTGGAAATAGTAGGAAAGTTGGAGCACTACAAAATTTCAGTTGATGAATTGATTCGGGAAAGGAAATCGATGGAAAGCATTGACACCTGTGTAGATAAACTAAAAATGAGCCGTTCTGCTGATAGAAGCCAGAGAGAAAGCCAGCTCGAAAGAACACCGCCAACTGTTTCTAGTGGAGAAAATATTTACACAGATTTAAAAGTGAATTCTAGTGCATGGAATCAAGCTGGTTCTCCTTCCCAGAGGGAGTACAATGGAAGTGTAATCCGTTCACCGCCTCAGAGATTACCCCGGACTACTGCTAGTGACCAATACAAGGATGATGCTTATAGCAAACACATTACTGGAATTCCTGGTACGGATTGTGTTTTTTCATTGAGTCACCAGGATAGTAAATTTGAGGAGCTCCAAGATCTATCTAAAAACAGACATGACTTTAACTCTGATATTAGTAACCCAAATACAAATGGAAATATGAAAATGGTACTTTTAGAAGGAGACATCAGCAGTATTGAAAAATACGAAGAACACAGCTGCCTTGCTAATGGTGAATCTGCTCTCTACTGTTGTGAAACGTGTCGCACAGTACACACCATTATGTGTGAAACTCTTAAAACGTGTGACCATCATTCCCTTAGATTTTTTGCTGCTGATAACTCAACCTACTTGCAAAAGGCTGAAGCTTCTAACAGTGACTTAAGGAAACCATCATATGCAGACATATTAAAAACAGATCCATGCTGCAGGATTTGTAGATGTTCATCTGTGTATTTTTGTTGTAAATGTGGCGTGCATGTGTGTGTGCAATGTGGTTATAAAAATTCATTGGAATGCAAGAACTGTGGTGATAAACTTGATTACTTAAATCCTGGTAAAATCTGTCACTAGCTTAATATTCAATAGTTTAGGATGATAGAACATTTGGTTTACCAATGTTTATACATATACAAATATATAGTAATTGTATGTGATGGGTTGGGAACATTGGCTCTATTTGTAAAAACTATTACTGTAAATATTTAGCACCATTTAGTCTCTTCTGCTTACGTATGTATTGGCACATACCATTTATTGTTTGTGACCTGTTTAAGAACCTTTCGATAACTGACCAGGCATGTTAAATGGAAATAATCATGTTCTATTGTTTTCTGAACATGTGCAGTGATGTTACTGTCATTTTGTAATAGTTTAAGCTGCAGGAAGCTGAGTGAAATTCTTGATCATTGTTTAGGGTTATGCACACAGTTCAAGCAATTTTACTTGTTTTTAAAATCATTAACTCTTTAAAATCACAAACTCTGGAAAATTATCTTGAATATATTACCTGGAAAAATAAAAGCTCCTTTTTTTAAATATCAATACCTACAGTTCTTTTTTGGTTCATCAATTCTACTTTTAAATCTTAACTTCAAATGTAAATATGGATAATGTTGACTGTGGATGGAGTGCAACACTTTATATCAGATATGTACAAGAAAGCAAAATATTAGAACAGGGATGAAATATTTTTGTGATGAGAAAGTTTCTGGCTTTGGAGTTGTAAGGAAATGTACTTTTCTATATAATTGTTACCATTGGGCAAAAATTTCAATGCTTTAGACAGAAGTTCTTCTATAACTTTTTAAAGCTTGCAAAACAAAGATAAGGTGTAAAAGATTTTTCGATTTGAAATAAGTACTTTACTGCAATTTTGATATGAACTTCAATTTTAATCTATATCTACTGTTTTGGGTATTGGCATTTGTAAAATGTCTTGTCTAAATGTGTAGGCAGTCTATTACTTGGTAACTAGAATAACTTCTAAACCAGCCAAATTCAACTTTGCTGCCCTTATTCTAACTCGCACCAAGTCTAGTTCACCCATCATCCCTGTGCTCTAAGACCTACATTGGCTCTTGATCCAGCAACGCCTTGAATTTAAAATTCATTCTTGTGTTCAATTCTCTCCATAGTTTTGCCCATCCCTATCTCTAACCTCTTCCAGCCCTGCATTCCTCCAATTCTGGCCTCTTGTGCATACCTGATTTCCTTCACCCCACCAAAGGCTGTGCCTTTAGCTGGCTAGGGCTTAAGCTCCAGAACTCCCTCCCTAAACATCTCCACCTCGTCCCCTGTTTAAGACACTCCTTGAAATCTATCTTTGACCAAACTGTTGGTCACCTGTCCTAATTTCCTCCTGTGGCTCGGTGCCAAATGCTCCTGTGCAGTGCTACATAAATGCAAGTTGTTGAGCAAGTTGCTTCCTACTCTTCACACAAAATGGCACCTCTTAAATAAGGACATTACTGGGTCCTGTCAGTTTGCTGGTACAGTTGGCCTTTGGCAGCAATTTGTAAACGACTGGTACACCACTAACAGGCTCCTCCCTTTACTTTGCATTCAAGGTGAAGAATATTAGTGCTAAGCAACAGTATTTTTAATTCATTATACTTGTGTGCAACACTCCTGGGTTAGACATCACACTGGTTAAATGTAGAATAATGCTTCATCTACAGCGCCACAACTTGATTCTTGTGTCAGAGAAACACTCGTTTTCAGATTTCCACACCAGCCATCCTTCTGGGACTCTTTTGCTGTCGATTAGTGCTGGAAGTCTTTAGTTGTGTTGCAGTTCAAATTTACAATGAATTGAAGTGAGATTTATTGAATCCACCAGTTTAAAATCTTTAAAGCTGAGGGACTTCAGTCCAAGTAATTTGGGCTGAATTTGAACTGTAGTTCTACAGTTGAAAGAATCATGCTATAATCTAACGCATAATCTGTTCCCAATTTTCAAATGTCCCCATTCCTTGCACTTGCAGATTCTCTAAAACTGGCTGTCTTTTTCACATTAGGTTTTCTGCACATACCACTTCTTAAACATTTTAGTTATAGTATTCAGATGTACATCTCAACTGAGATTAAAATGAAATAAAAAGATAATGCTGGAAATACTCAGGTCAGACAGCATCTGTGGAGAGAGAAATAGAGTGAAAGGTCATTGATCTGAAACATTCATCAAAACTGGAAGAAGTTAGAGATTTAACAGTTTATAAGTACAGAGCAAGGGAAGAAAAGGGAGGGAGGGGATTAACAAAAGGGAAGGTCTACTCTAGGGCAGGAGTGATTAAATAACAAAAGGGATGTTGCAAGGCCAAAGTGGGTGGTAATGGACTAAGTGAAGAAACAAAAGATGGGTCTAGAGGAGCTGTAAATGGCAACAGCGGAATCATTACCAGCGGGGGGGGTGATTTTAAACCCCAAGAACGGATGGGTTGGGAGTTGAAAATAGTTGTTTTTTGGGTCACGACCGCAACCCAGCTTTAGTTCTGGGTTTAATGTCGGCGCGTAAAAGTACAGACTTCCCACAGGGAATGCAAAGTCTGAAAATGTGGTTGCGACCCAAAAAAACCAACTATTTTCAACTCCTACCCACACGTTCTTGGGATTTAAAATCACCCCCCTGCTGTCCAAAAAAATGGGAGCAGCAGTTATGAAGTTGTTGAAATCAATGTTGATCCTCAGAAGGTTGTAAAGTGCCTAATTGAAAGAAGAGGTGTTGTTCAAGTTTCCAATAAGCAGCATTGGAACAGTGTAAGAGGCTGGGGTCTGAGTGGGAGTGGGCTGGAGAGTTAAAACGGCAAGCAACCGGAAGTTCAGTCACACTTAGAGTGAATGGAAATGTTCAGCAAAGTAATCACCCAATTGGTGTTTGGTCTCCCCAATGTAGAGACTGCATCATGAGCAGCAGATACAGTATACAGTTGAAAGTACAAGTAAATCGCTGTTTCACCTAGGAGTGTTTGGGGCCTTGAATGGTGGGAAGGAAAGAGGAGAAAGGGTAGGTGTTGCATCTTGTGTGCTTGCACGGGAAGGTGCCGGGGAAAAGGAGTGGACGTTAGGGAGTGATGGAAAAGTGGACCAGGGTGTCACGGAGGGAACAGTCCCTTTGGAATGCTGGGAGGGGAAGATGTGTTTAGTGGTGGTATCATGCTGGAGGTGGAAGATGATTCGTTGAATGTGGTGGGGTGGAAGGTGAAGATAGGGGGGGACCCAATCATGGTTCTGGGAGGGAAGGAAAGGGGTGAGGGCAGAAGTTTGGGAAATGGGACAGAGTCTCCTGTCAGCCACAGTGGAGGGGAATCTGATTCAGGAAAAAGGAAAATATCAGAAGCACTGGTGTAGAAGGTGGCATCGTCAGAACAGATGCGACGAAGACTGGGAAAATGGAATAGAGTCCTTACAGGAAGTGGGGTGGGAGGAAGTGAAACCAAAGTAGCTGTGGGAGTTCGTGGGCTTATAGTAGATATTGGTGGATAGCCTGTCCCCAGAAATGGAGAGAGAGAAGTTGAGGAAGGGAAGAGTCGAAGATAGACCATGTGAAGGCAAGATGGGTGGAAATTGCAAGTAAAGTTGATGACATTTTCCAGTTCGGGGTAAGAACAGGAAGCCTAACCAACACAGTTATCAATGTACCAGTAAAAGAGGTTTGGGAGGGGACCTGAGTGGGACTAGAACAAAGAATGTTCTATGTATCCCACAAATAGGCAGGCATAGCTAGGACCTATGCAGGTTCCTGTAGCCCTTTATTTCTATATTCCTTTTATTTAGAGGAAGTGAGTGGAATCAAAAGGAGAATTTGTTCAATATGACAAGTTCAGCCAGGCGGAGGGGGGGTGGTGGTGGTGGTGGTGGTGGATGGGGACTGGTTGGGCCTCCTTTCAAGGAAGAAGCGGCAGGCCCGTAGGCCGTCCTGGTGGGGATGGAGGTGTAGAGGGACTGGACATCCATGGTTAAATTATTTTGTTTTATTTGTAATTTAATGTTTTGAAAAATGCCTTGTTTGTAATGAAGCCATTGGTGCATCAATGTTGATGCATTTTAGCAATGTCACTACACTAAGCAAAACACTACATACCTCTGCATTTCATTTAAAACTGCATATTAGGGTTTCCTAATTTTTGGGACAATTCATGCTGAGTTCACCATGGAGTAATCTGGAGAAGAAGCTAGGACCTCCTTCACAGGGAAGGGTGGGGGGAAGCAAAGTCATTGTCAGACTGTTTAAGTATTTCCAAGAAGCAAGTTTTAAAGCAGCGCTAGGGAAAGCTGGAAGCAAGTCAGCAAGGGATGCTAAAGAACATGGCAAGGCCCAATTAATGAAGATGCTTTAATGAATGATCCTACTTTCAAAAAAAAATAGGAAGTGGTGAGAAAATTGAATGGTGCATCGTGCATTTGTAAAGTCACAATCATACAGCACAGAAAGGGGCTATTCAGCCCATCGTGGAAGAGCTATCCACTTAGTCCCAGTCCCCTGTTCTATCCCTGTAGTCCTGCAAACTTTTCCTTTTAAGTGTATATCCAATTCCCTTTTGAAAGTTACTACTGAATTTGCTTCCACTACCCTTTCAGGTAGTGCATTCCAGAGCAGAACTCTCCCCAGGTTCTTTTGCTAATTATCTTAAATCTGTGTCCTCTTGTTATCAACCCTCCTGCTAGTGGAAATAGTTTCTCCCTATCTACTTGATCAAAACCCTTCCTAATTTTGAACACCTCCATTTAATCTCCCCTCAACCTTCCCTGCTTTAAGGAGAACAATCTCAGCTTCTCTAGTCTCTCCACATCATTCTAGTAAATCTCCATCCTCTCCAAGGCCTTGACATCCTTCCTAAAGTGTGGGCCCAGAATTGGACACAATACTCCAGCTGAGACCTAACCAGTGATTTATAAAGGTTTAGCATAACTTCCTTGCTTTTGTACTCCATGCCTCTAAAGTCAGGGATCCTGTATGCTTTTTTGAACAGCTGTATTATCTTGTCCTGCCACCTTCCAAGATTTGTGCATTTTTTTAATATAATGTTAGATAAATTAAAATGTTTCTAGTACATGTGTTCACAAAGTTAAATCCAAAATAATGAGCAAAGATTATTTCAACACTTTCCAACACATGGGGACAAAATGTGTAAAATTCAATGTGCTTTCTGGCCTGACTCTTTGTTCTAAAGAACTTTACCTATGCCAGTGCAAAATGAGATACAAATTCCATTAATATTACAATAAAACAGATGTTCTAAAAAGAACTGGAGACACAAATGCCAACAATGTAATGGTCTGGAATTGTTTTAAACTTCTGGTATCATCAGAGTATAATTTAAAAACAGAAGCACACTATCAGGATTGTAGTGAACTGTGATTATACTTGTTTTTGGCACAAATCTGGATTGGAGGTATCTGCAGCAGTATTGTGTTGGTACCATTAAATACCAAATAGAATAGGTTCCAGTGAGTTGTGATTCATAAGACATTTTTGACACTGATGTAGATCTCAAATTATGACTGGTCCATTTTTTTTCTTTTTGAACTCAGACTTTCTAAATGTACAGACGTTTCAACCAATTTCAAATACCACAAAATTAAATAAAATTTGTACAAAATTAATTTCAAGTAGCTTTAAAGTAACAAAAGACTTCAACATATTTCTGTGAGCATACAGTGGATTTATTATGGAGTTCTGATCACAGCATAGCTATGACATTATTACAGAAGATAAAATCACAACTGTTAAGCTGTTAAAACAATAGAGTAGACTTTTTATGGAACAATGATCTTGTTGGGACAAAAAGTCAAAATAGCAGAAAAAAACAAGAATATTTTGTCAAGAGTGTAAGTATCAGAAAAACATCACACTATATTTTTGAAAGGGCCCAGAGCATATGATAGTGTAGTATGCAAATTAAATGTTGGCCGATTGTTCAGTTTGAGGACTGCTTCTTGACTTTTTGTTTGTCAGGTGACTGAATAGCAAATATGTTGTATAAAACCAACTAACTGGAATCTTTTACAACAGTGACAATCTAAAGTATTTTAAGAAGAGGAAGCGTCAGATATTTTGTTTTATTTTCTGTACTAATTTAAATAAAGTGTATTCAACTACAGAAAACACAATCACACTAGTTTGATTAATTCATTGCCTTTTTCCCCTTAGACCATTGCCACTCCTGAGCATTGTTTTAGCCAAAAAGTTGTCTTGTGCTAGGTTTGTACGTTGTAATGTTCACCTCCACCCACAAAGGCGTGGGATAAAACACATCAGGAACAGCACATTCTTCCTTGTCTCTTTTGAGCATAATCTGAATGAATGCATAACAGCTGAAAAAAGAAAATGTTACAATATTTTGACATAATTTACTTATTGAAGTTTTCTATAATGTTAGGCTTGCACTATGATCTATGATAGAATTCTCTTAATTAGAATGTTACAATGCTGTAATAGCTTCACTTGTGACCGATCAAAAGTACATTTTCTGGTAAATTTAAAGTACTTAATCTATAACATGCATGAAATACTTTTGCATAGAAGTTGAGGTGTAAAACTTCAAATGTGGATTAAGAATACCAAAATTACAGTAAACAAAAAAAAAGCCAGGATTTCTCAAAAATATTTTACATTCTTAGGCCTGGCTGGATAGGGATGGATGTTCCCTTCCCTGAAGGATATTAGTGAAACAGTTTGGTCATGTTTTGCTTTTAAAGACTATTCTAATTGGCCCTTGGAAAAGCTACATTTTATTTTCATGTGCAAGGGCCTGCTCAATTGATTGTGTTGGTAGTTTTACAGTCTTGTTCCCTTGGCAATGACAAAAGATAGAGCCACCATATATATAAGGATAAGAATCAGCCCTGTACCTGAGATGGCCTTAGGCACCAGACTCATTGCATCACACTTTTAGACGTTTTTGCTGATTATCCACACTAGAAGCAGCACGCTTATTACGATGGTGGGGGAAGGTAGGCATCAGCTCTGGTTCACATGCTTCAGAGAAACAGAAAAAAGGTTCTGATTTAGTGCGATTCACTCAAGACAATTTCCCTGAAATTATCAGTTAAATTCCCTGAACAAAAACAGAAGTGAAGGCTATGTTAGAGAGTTTGGGCAAACAAAGAACCAATTTAAAAGATAATTATGATTCAGTCCTAAATCAACTTCTTAAACTGTCTATATGAGTGTCTACTTATGCAAGTGTTACAAGATATCAAAGGAAAGCAAGGAATCCCCCCTTATAACAACTCAAATTATTACTTCCCAATAAAATTTAGACAGCATTTCAAATTGTAACAAAAACACTGATATTTTAGATTTTTCTTTCTACTAATCAGCCAGGTATTTGGATAAAAGTTCTACTCTGAGCAACCATGGTTTATACAGCTGGAGTGCCACACCTTTATCACATATGGCATTGACAATGCATTCTAGGATGTTGTACTAGTTTTACAATGGTTCAATGCATCAGTGATGGAAGCGCAGCTTTGTCATGTCTCAAACTGGAGAAATTTTAGCAATTTGTTTTCCATTAGATCAATGTAAAGACTTGCTTTGGGTAGCTGCAATCTTAAAACATTTTTTTATTTATAGGGAGCGAGTGGAGAGGCAGTCAGTCATTGTTTTGGTGTTACTGCCTGGTCAGAAACTAAACAGGTCAAGTTGTTTGACTAGTCCATCATGTCTTTGAAATATTAAACTGGCATACTCATATTGGACATTGTTAATAATTTCTGTTGCAGCTAGGCATCGAGGAGAAATGACTCAGCAGTCAACCGAGTAACTGCTGTTTATAACTTATCTACTTGAGTGGTAGAAATGATTAATAGTCTGACTATTGAGAAAGAACATCTTTTATCTTTACAGGAAATGTGCCTTTTAGAAACTCAAAAAGGATTGTGTTAGAGGGATGTGTTTTCCAGTTCCATGCTTCTCACTGCATTTTCTATACAAGGTGGTCAAGGTAATGATTTGCCAGTGTCTTGGTGAAAAGTTTCAGGAAAGAACTAAGATTTTGGACTCTTATTTTCAGAATAGTTTATGTATTGTGTAAATCAATGATTATACTGCCATTTCTGCATCTGTATAAATATTCCCTACTTTTAAATAAATGTGACTTTGTTTTTGCTTGAACACAAAGGTCTGACTGGTATTTTCTATTGTTCAGTGGGCAGGAGAATGTGGTGGGCAGCTGACATATCCTCCAGTGCACAATTTCAAGGTACAAGGCTAATTGTTAGTCCTGTGGCATACTCTCTCACGCAACCATACCTGTAAAATGAATGAAAGTTTCTGATCATAGGAAAAACTGCATTTTTACTGTGGGCTTAAGTTTGAAGTGTTGGGAGATCGGACATAGCAGAATTACAGCAGTATCTATTCAATCAACTCTTCAGTAGTATATAGAAGTTATAACACAGAAACAGACCATTCAGCTCAACCAGTTTGTATTGGTAACTAATCCTAATCACATTTACCTGCTCTGTTCCCATATCCACCTAGCCAATATAATCTTGAATGTTGCCATAGTTTCTGCCTTACCCACTAACACTGGAAGTGTTTCCACATCCTCACCACTCTCCGTGTAAAGACCTTTCTCTTGCTCTCTGTTCTAAATCTCTTGCATTTAATTTTATACCTATGGCTACTCATTCTAGAACCCACAACTACTGGAAATCAGATCTGCTTCCTTCTACCCTGTCCCACTCCCTTCATAATTTTAAGCATATCTATTATATCACCTCGTAATCTGCGTTGTTCTAATAAGCAAAGCCCCAATTTTTCAAGTATATTTACATATAGTGGTTCCTCTGACTTTTTGAAGTAACTTTTTTCTTTTTCCTTGGGTTCCTTGCATCATATCTAACCTAGACAACATGCTCAGAAGCCTCCACCAATTCTGCTTTGAAGCTGTATGAAATAGTGGAGAAGCACCTGACTTCCATTTGGTGCCTTCTCATACTGATATAGCTGCAAATGACAATACAGCATGTGGAGAACTGTGCAACCAAACCACTCTGTGCTACAGTGTCTTAGTGCCACTACCCTTCAGTGAACTATTGTTTACATTATCCAACTCTAAACATGATGCAACTGTGGCCTTTAGGAACACATAAATATCCATGTACAATGAACGCGTGCAGTCCGTTTATATGCACTAGTGACAATGTAATAATAGGTTCCTGGGAAAGATCAATGTGGAACAGTTACATTGTATTTAATACTGATTTTTAAATTGTTTAACAACTTTCAATTCCCTTGCTGCTAAATTTGTCCTTTTAATACGAAGGATGATTTTGCAATAATGGAACCAACTGTGCAGCTTCTCAGATGCTGGGTTTGCGATTTTGAAAATCTGGCCAACACCAGGGGGAAGATCCATACAGGCCACCAATAGAAGTGATACTGTTGCAGAAGGCAGGCAAGGAGACAAATCATTTACTTTTAAACAGTGAAGGGAATATTTTGATTCATACATTTTAATTAGATGTAATTTATACTGCAGCAAGATCAAAATTTTATTACAATCAGCTTTTCTTTGATAAAATGAAATTGATTGTATGAGTTCCAATATGTGATGATAATTTTATTTTGTTCAAGAAAAATTGGTACATTCAGCATTCGGTGTGTATTTCTGTATGTAATGAAAATTGCAAATTATTTCTGAAATTACTTACGTAATGGTTTTTCCTTAAAATAGGAACTGTCCAGACTATCCTCTGCTGTAGCCCTTAAAACACAGAATTATATCCATCAGCACGTTGTATTGCATGCTAAATACAGAATCACAGTGCTATAAAACACAAGTACACAATTGCATTAGTTGAGAGCTACTAGACCAGTAGAGATTCTTTGTGAAATTTATGCTCCAATGAGGCGACTATCCCAATTTTCACATTTCTAGGTCTAGACTGGCTGAAAAAAAAACTGCCTCTCAAGTCAGTTTTCAGCCAAAGGCCAGCTTTTTGGAATTGGCTCCCATCTCCACTGGTGGTATCCAGGAGACAGAAGAGTTATTTTTCATTAAAAAGCTATAGAATAGATTAGGTTATGTTAAATAGAAAAAATAAAAAAGTGAATCTAAAACAAAAATTGAAACAAATAATGGGGGAATAAGTTTTTAAAATTTTAATTTAAAAAGTTTATTTTTGTAGTGAAGAGTTAATATTACTGTAATAAAAATAATCAAAGATCAGAAGCAGCATTATTACTCTATTACTGACCATATACTACAAAAATAATGCTACAGTAAAGCTCTCAACATTTGAGTAGGTTTATTACTGTAATATAAATGCTTGTTTCAACATTATGTAAGCTGAAAATTTAAAAGAAAGGCCAAATCAGCAAGTCTGGAATTTCCCTGGTGTATCCAGAAGCGTAAAGGGTAAGAATCTTTAGACTGAGGGACACCACCCACTCCCAACCTGTATTACTACCAGACCTAGGCTGGCTTTTAGAGTGCAACCTTATTTTGCTGTACTATCTCAACAGAGATAATAATAAAGTAATACATGGAAGCACTAACTTCCCCAAAGAAACTATTTCCATCATAACGAAAGCCTCTCACCATATATACAACAACAGATGTTTAAAATACCTCTTTTTTGGGTCATACATGAAGAGGAAGTTGAGAAGTCGGAGGCCTGCTTCTGACAGCCATGGAAACTTATGCTTCAGGTTATTGTAAGGCTGTTTTCTCAGAGTGTACTGACCCACTAATGGCAGCTTGGAAAAACCCTAGATCACATCATAAACAGAGGTAAATAGCTACTCAATAAAATGGGAGTAGCATCAGAAGCAGTGTGATAATATGTGTGATACCACTTATTCAGGAACTTACTATTTCGAACTGTTTCAAGGCATACCATGTAACCAAATCATTGTCACTCTTCTCCATTCAAATCTCTCAAAACTAGGCAAAAAAGAACCCATCGAACAAAAACAGAAGAACACCAAAGAAAATCTTGAATGGACTTCAACATGTGGAATGTATTTAATTCTATGTAACATGTGGAAAAATAATTGTAAAAGCTGTTAAAGAAACCCATCAGCTACATTCAAACCTGCTATCTTTGGCTCTAAGCTACAAAACTGTAGAAATGTGAAACATCACTGCATGCAACTATCACATTCCTCGTTGATGAGCACTAAAAAGCATTAAAGGTACTTGTCACTTTTAGAAATGGACCACCACATAGGTCTGCACGATGATTAAATGTGCTATCAGACTGTGATCCAGGTAGTATTCTCTATCTGCATCATAATTTGACACATCCACAAAGCACGTTTTCATGTCTACAATAGGTGTGCTCTTCTATCGGCACGGAAGGCTTAAGTAATCAATGCAAGCTCCAGAAACATAGCAGTAACCAAAGCCCAGAACAGCTAGCGGGAAGGTGCGCTCTTCAAAGCTACATGTTCTAGTTTGTTTCATCATGAGTAACTAGTTAGAGGCGATGGTCGTTGATACAAGAGGAGGATTTTGAATTGATGCTCGTATCGGAACCCATCTGGTCAACAAAGCATTGATTTTAGACTAGAGAAGGACTACTTAAAAGCTAACAAAATAAAAACAAATTTACACTTCAAGTTTCTGAGTTTCCACACTCAGAGTCATGGCCTTAGAGCATTTATTACACCTTAATAAATAGGATATATTCCGTACTTGTAGTAAGATAGCAGACCTCTGATAAGTTTACACCATGACTTACTGGCCATATATTCTCACTTGGAGTCCCTAATAACTGAACTATCAGGTCAATCTGATGAATCTCAGAGCTTCCTGGAAGCAAAGGTTTGTGAGCCAGCAGCTCTGCAAGGATACAACCCACCGCCCTGTGAATAGCAAAAAGAACAGATTATGAGAAAATCTGCAACAAGGTTTAGCAACAAAAAGTGCTGAGAAAGGCCATGTAAATAAGATACCCACCACATATCAATAGCTGTAGTTTGGGTCTTTGTTCCCAATAGTAATTCTGGTGCTCTGTACCTAAAAAATGTAAGCATGTGAGATCCAATCAGGAATTCAAAGCCCCCAAAACACATAAAACCTCAATTTTTAAAAAGTTAGTGTCAAAATATCTAACATAATTGTTTTAAATAATGTATCGCATGGGTTTTAAATAATGCAGTTACTGAGTTTTGAAAAATGAAGGGTATTGAAACATGGCACGGAATTGCAATTATTAAAGTGGCACATTTTTACAAGTCTGTAGTTTTCAAAAGACTTGAGAAATTGTCAGTTTCATCTCTATGACTCATTAATGAGTACTGATGTTATTGATATGAACGGTATAGGGAAATTGTAGCCACATGATTTTGCACAAGCACACTGGCTTTAGAAAAAAAAGTTTGCAGTTATGGATATCATTGACGTTTTCTTGGCTTGTAGTTGTGCAAACTGTTTTCAGAGATCGAGAAAGATAGGCCATTAGACCTTTAACACTGATGGCAGTATCATGCCATGTCTGAAAAGAGGCTGGGATTGGAGTGTTGAAATGGACAACGGTGTCCAGGTCTTGGGTGCAGTGTAGGAAGCATTTTAATGATCTAACTAAGTCAGGAAAAGTGCTGATTCACCTACATCCTGTGTTGTTCAACACACATGACCACCCCCCCCCCCCTGCCGCTCTGTGTTGGCATGCCTACTCCATCATATAACACCTCACACCCACTTAAGTTTCAGCAGCAACCATCCTTCACTTTCTATGCACTTCCTCAATTTATTCACCCACCACTGCCACTCACCCCAATCCTGATGCAATATCGTGTAAATGTCTGATAGTCACCCTCTGATGCATCTCTTTCATGGTCAGCCTCATCCAAAGCAATGCATTCATCGGGTGAATACATCACCTTCAGTCACTCACAGGTCTGTTGTTAGTCCCCTTGTAGAAGAGAGCGCAAAATACAAGAGAGGAGCAAAAATGGTGGTGGTCCACTACATATAGTGGAGCTGACAGATGTGCAGGAGCTGGCAATGGAAATAAGTGAGACCGTTGCACACCTATCCGTCAGAGATGGAGAGACTGGCACTCTGCAGATGGCTGGTGACAGAACTTTAACATCTTTCACACATGAATAATTAATATCGGTTTCTGTTTTCTTCCAGTGCCTTCACGCTTTAAAGAAGAATCTGCCGAAATGGAAGAAAGTGATTCCTCAGAGGATCTCATTCCTTCCGAGGGTGCACCGTCACAGGACATACAGACATGAACCAACGCAGATAATCGCACTTCGGTGGGTCTTTAGTTGGGTTGTCATCTGATGATTCACCACTCGTGTGCACAAGCAGACACTGGTGGCAGGGGCAGCTGTGGAGAGGCAGCGTTGGGGGGGTGCACTCCTCTCCAAGCTCTGCTGGATACAGATGCCAAACCCCAGGGGCCATCAGGGAGAAGGAGAATGATAGAGGTACAGTTGCGTCTTTGTGAGGTACTGGAAAATGTGCCACGTCCACTCTCCACAATAGCAGAGAGGATGGAGGAGTCCAACTCCATCGCTAATGGATTGTTGGAGCAGGTAACTGCGAGTGTGTCTGCGATGGAAAGAGTGGCAGCCTCCATTGAGCTTCAAGCACAGATCTCAAATGAGTCCATGCTCGCCATGACCATGGCAGTGCAGACTCTGAATGCAAACATGTCAGCCGCCTTAAACAGGCTTACTGATATCTTATCTGTGACCTTACAGCACATCTGCTCACCAACCTGCTGTCCAGCAGAGTGGTAGGAGTGATGTGGCCTGGCCCCGGAGAGGGATGATGGCGAAAGGGGACATGGAAGTGGGGATTTCTCTCAAGCGCTCCCACGTCTCACCCATTGCACCCCCCCCCCCCCCCCCCAAACCAGTACCTGCAATGCTGCCTCCTCTCCCGACGGCCGAGTCTGTCCCTGCACAGGTGCAGGTGGAGCAGTCTTTGGCGGGGCCCTCACTGGTTCCAAAACAGAGAGGTCATAGGCCACGAGCATCTTAGCAGTCAGGGCAGATACAAGAGCAACTTGCTACTACCTCTGCTGAAGCCACAGGAGATGCACCACGTAGAAGCATTAGAAAGAGAAAGGATAAGCAATTGTAATTCACCAAGGGTATGCACAAGGGTGTGATGAAATGTCATGTTGTTCATTTATATATTTTGTTTGTTATGGCACATTAAATTTAATCATTATCACCACTGCCACGTCTTGGTCATTATTGCGTCTCATGTGTGAATTCGCCCTTTCATTTGCTTCATCGTGAATGCCAAGACATGACAGCACCCATTGGGCGTTGGGTGCATGCCTGGTTGAAGGACTGTTTTGTGCAAAGGGGGAGGGGAGGGGGAAGAGGGAAGAGAAGGAGGGCATTGCTGGCAGTGGTTGTTCCAGGCAGCCGGAGTAGCTCAAAGTCTTCAATTTGCACATTCATTAAGAGAACCTGTTAGAGATGAGGGAATCCCTGGCAAAATGGGCAGCAATGTGTGCCGCTGCTCTGGCGATGGGTTCATAATGCTCCTCCTCTCCTTCAATGTTGCCGCCAGATGAGGATACTTAATGAATGCATTCGACCTCCTCCCCTTGTAACCCCTTCTGCTGCGCTATGTTGTGCGGGATGCAGCACACAACCATTATTGTACATAAATTCACTGGCGAGTGCTGAAGAGCTCCCCAGATCTATCCCGGCACCTGAAGCGCATCTTCAACATTTCTATGGCTTGCTCAATGACACATCTGGTGGTGAAATGGCTCTGATTGTACTGCTGCTATGATCCGTTGGTGGGGTTTCTCACAGGTGTCGTGAGCCATGTCGGCAGGCGGTATCCCTAGTCTCCAAGGAGCCAGCCCTCAAGTCCATCTGGTGTGTGGAAGAAGTCCTGTATTTTGGACTCGCGCAAAAATTAATCATGACAGCTGCCAGGGAATCTGGCACACACCTGCAGAAATCTCTTCTGGTGGTCGCACACCAGTTGTGCATTGATGGGAGTGATATCCCTTTCAGTTTATGAATTGTCCTGGCTCATGTGAAGGTCCTCAGATTGCCACGTGTGTACACAACTGATTGCACCCTGCACCCGTGGGAAGCCAGCCAGAGAGTTGAAACCGCTGCCCTCTCAGTCTGGCTGATGTCGTTGCGGGGAAGTTGACGTAGTCGGATGCCCTGGCAAACAAGCCAACTGTCACCCATTGTGTACACTTATGTGCAGATGACTGACACACCCTGGAGATGTCACCGGTGGCGCCCTGGAAGGATCCAGAGGTGAAGAAATTGAGGGTAGTGTTTACTTTAACTGCGATGGCCAATGCGTGGCCACCAGGCCCAGCTAGGAGCAGCTCTTCCTGAAGGAGGCTGCAGATGTCTGCGACCACCTGCCAACTCAATCTGATCCTGCGTAGGCACTGCTCCTTGAGAGATCCAGGAAGCTCAGCCTCTGCCTGTAGATCCTTTCATGTGGGTAGTGTCTCTTGTGACGTTGGCCCCTCCGCTCTTCTCCAGGTCCTTGTTGCGCACCTCTGTCTTGTGCTACTGCAGATCCCAGAACTGCACGACATGATGCTCTTCCTCCTCAGATGTACTGTGGAATAGATCCATCGCGCCCTCCTATCCTGATCGTGTCAGTTTGAGGAGCTCCAAAATATTGGTAAATTTGTCTGAAAACCAGAATTCTTAGTCTCAAAGAACTCACAATCTAAACACAAACATTTGCCTGAGAGAACTAAGTGCCCAGCTGCAATATCTCAACTTTTATTGAGATGTGTCAATCACTGGTTTAAAGGGCCAAATGAACTTCAGCTACAACTTGCCTCCGTTTCAGTGGCATGTTTCAGAAGCCATTGGAGACACATTCAGGAGAAATTAAATAAATTTTTGTTTCAGGATACACAAAATGTTAAGTACCTCAAGTATATAAAAGTACCTAAATTGCCTCTTTAACTATCAGCCTGCCGGCATTTCGTGGGGACAGGACTTCCGGGTTCCTGTTGCGCGCGCATCCTTACACGGCTGGGTTAAACCCGGAAGTGGACACATTGGAGCCCGTGGTCCCGCTCCAAAAAGCAACTATTTTTACTGTCCCCAACCCACCTGTTCTTAGGGGTTAAAGTAACCCCCCTGGAGTCAATTTTCAAGCATGATCTGCAATTTTTTTGGACAAATGGTTATGTAGCTCAATTAATGGAGGACAGGACTGAAACCTCAAAGCCACCAAGGGCAGGGAATGCACGATATGTGTAAAGCCCATGCATCTTTGAGGGCCCTGGGGGAATTATAAACAAAAATGTCTTTAGTTCTTTTTAAGACTCTGTTCCTGTAGGTATTACTTTCAAACTTATTAAAATGTGAGTGATTCTACTTCCAAGGATTTGCAGAACCACTCTTCATGTAGCATTGCAGTTCTGAGTTTCTGGTAACTCACTGGAAAAAAGGATAACTGCCTCCTGTCCAGAGATTTTGAATTAGATTGGGGGAGGTTACAATCCCTTACACTCTTCGCACCACCGCCCCCCTCCCCCTCAATCCAAGTGCAGCAATTTTATAATATATATGGTAGAATAACTGTGTATAGAGTTTTATATTTAGCCCACAGAGATGTTTTTAGTAATAAATGTACAGGGGTAATGAATGGAAGATAGCACGAAAGCACGTGTAGCACAATCCAAAAATGGAATCCTAGCTACACACCTAGCTTGGTATCAAATCATATCAATCATCAGAAGATAGGACCTAGAGGAATTTGCTTCAGCCAACTTACCATAGTGTAACCACTTTTGGAGTCATGGGCTTCAGAGGCACTCCATATGCACGTGCCAGCCCAAAATCCGCTGCAATGAAGAACAATACATTTGGAAGATTTAAAGTAGGAAATCTATGTACAATGGTTAGAAAGAAGAAATAACTTGTATTTATAGCACGCCTTTCACAACCTCAGGGCATCCCAAAGTGCTTCAAAGTCAAAGAATTACTTTTGAAATGTAGTCACTATTGTGGCAGCTAATATGTGCACAGCAAAGTCCCATAAACAGTAATGAGATAACTTCGCAGATAGTATGTGGGTGCAAAATGCCTAAAAAGCAGGGAGGAAAATAATGAAAAAAGAACTGACAATACAAACACTGAATTGAAAACTGCTGCTGAATTTTTAAAAGCTTATTCCAAAATGGTCCCATGCAATACAATACAAAACAAAGCACAGCCCATATTTGTCTGCAGAAGGCCCACCTTAAATTTTCAAAAATATGGAATTGATGAAAGATACTAGTGTGTAACTACAGCTGACTCAAACATTTTTACAAGGCCAAAAGCTAATGCCACCAATGAGAATAAATACAAATAGGTTACAAATCTCACCTATCTTCACACACCCTTTATCAGTCATCAGCAAGTTGGACACCTTAAGGTCTCTGCAGAAAAGAAAGGCATTTATTACCAATCTGAAGCAGTGTGTTTAAAAGCTGACAACAAATCTTTGTAATTTGTTGGCCAGCTAGTTCCTTGTTCATAATGTAACTATCTTAAATCACTTGTGCCATGCTTGTTGAGTTTGATGCTTTGATATGAGAGTAGGATACAGCTGCTACAGGATCTACTTTTTGACAAGTAACAGAACAACATAATGGCCTGGAATTTCCTGCATCAAACTTATGTGGAAATTATGCCAAAATTTAGATTGGTTTCTGTGCCAATCTTGCTGACAGGAACTTGCATCCAAATTTCCTGTAGAAATATGCTCAAACGTATTATCTTGCATTTTAACTTCTACGTTCTAAATGGCTGGACAGAGGCTTATGGTTGTTTTAGTCATGCCCTAATAAAGTTGATTAAAACTATACATTTGTTTGCTAACATTTTTATTTCATTGTATATTTCTTTAAATAATCAAACTTGCTAATAAATTAAACTTTGTTCTTCACTAATCTAAATGTTAGTACTTGATAAGTGCAACTAATTCTGACAGCCCAAATGTGAATTTTTAGAAACCCGATTTGAATAGTAGCTACAATTGGATCACACTGTTTCATACAAACACCTTTATAAACATATTCCTGAATTGGACCATCATTTATTTATTTTGATATATGCTTTCAAAATCTCTCCTACCCAATACATCAATATCTTTCAGCAAATCACATAATAACGAATAAGTAAGCCATTCTAAAGAACTCTGCAGTTGTGCTTTAGTTAATTACAAAACATAAGTGGTAGAATTAAACTTCATGACCACTTTCAAAATTACACATATGCACGAAGACAGTTCTATGGAGAATGCTCTGCATCTTGCAATTTATGTATTCAGGTAATATTCATTTAAATAAGTTGATGGTGCACTGGAGAGGAACTTGAAAAAGTAAATGGCATCATGATGGTATGCGTTGCACCTGTTTGATATAATCTAATGAAAATCAATATTGCTTAAGCTGCTTAATAAAAGGAATTCCATGCAGTTATTACAATTGAAGTGCTCAATATTTCTGTAAAGGATAAGCTGGCAAAATCTAATCTGATGTGAAAAATATATGATTTTCACACCCCCCACCCTCCAAAATCAAATTAATAGATCGTGTACCTTAGTGTAGTGGTTATTGTCTTGGACTAGCAATTTAGAGGTCATGAGCTCAAATCCCATCCTAGCAAATTGTAAAAGCTGAATTCAGTAAATCTAGTAATTTATGGGCCAGCACCACAAAAATAACCGTGAAAGCTGCTGGATTGTTGTAAAGATCTAATTGGTTCATTAGTTCCTTCAGGGAATAATCCTGCCATCTCTGGTCTGGCCTACACACTACTCCAATCCCACTAAGTGGCTGACTCTTTAGCCATACAGTTGTTAGGGTAACTAGGGATAGGCCAGTGTTGGCCACACATCCTGAGATCAAATATAAGGCAAGAAACCTTAATTGCTGTGTTGAACTTAATCTATTTTCATAAAGTCTCGGTCATTGGCTACAATTAATATTTGAATTTCATGTGCAAAGAGCAAGAGCAATTCTGTGTTGGAAAACTCCACATTCCAAGGTCTGATTATATTCCAACTTTAGAAAGCTGAAAGATAAAAGAAACCAGTCCACTTGTGAAAGTTAGTGTGTTTAGTTCTCCAGTTTCAATCAATCATTGTTTCTTTCTGTATTTTCTTGCTGCATCAGATTTATATGGCCTTTTGCAGCTCGCTCCTCTTCTACTTGTCAGTGTCAAAATGTTTTTTTTAAAATGGTAGACTGACCAAATGTTGTAAATGACTGTTTCCAGCCATCTTACATCACTGTCTGTGTTAAAAGTAACTATGGCACTTACTTTTTCAATTCACTCACCTATGGATAATGAAGTTTTCATGTAGATATCGCAGTCCCTTCAATAACTGCAGGATTATACATTTTACCTTAAGAAAAATGGAAGCAATCCAATAGTCAGTGTATAAAATTTTAGAAAGCTAAAGGAATAGTGACTGAAAAGTGCTGTCTAAAACTACGAGAATATAAAAAGAACTAAAAGTGAGAATGTGGTACTTTTATTTGAGAATAAAGTTTGCAAGCTGGGTTTTGAATTTCTTTTAACAAACAACTACTATAAAAATTCTAAAATCTTGAGACAGTTCCATGTTTACCTGAGCCTCTGAGAACGGTGACTGCATATTTTCCAGAAGACTGGCAAGGTCCTGTTCACAGTATCCCATTACCAGAAAAATACTGTGGAAAAAATGTATGAAAGAAGTGACAACTTCATCTGTCTCCTAATTATCTTCACATACTATCTTAATAGAGCCTCACATGATAATACAGGCCAATGGTGTAACAATACATTATCCTTAAGAGTATTTAAAATCATAGAGGCTTAGATCTTTAACATCCAGGTAGATAAAGGCCTTACTTTGACACCAGGATGGCACTTCTGATAATGGAGTACTCTCTCAGTACTGCACTGGAGTAACATCAGTGCAAACCAGCAATGTGCATTTGATGTGGCAAGAAATAAAATTAAGCTTCAGAGCATAAACATTTTCTGGCAATAATCTGTTGTTATAAAAGGACGGTCTTCTTGGACAGTTACCAGTTATAGAACTTACTACTAGATGATCCACTCTTTCCCTGTTAAAGGGAAGTAAAACTGAATACAGGGAAATAAAAACCAACACACAATCTGTGAATTTTGATATGAAATACTAAAGTAATAAAAGAAACATCTGCTGCAGGAAAACTGTGAGTGTGCATATATTTTTTTTTAAATGAAAATTTGTTCTAAACATTAATAACAACCTTGATCATGACAATAAAATAGTTAGTTCTCCATCCCATCCACTACTGAGTTTGCCCTGAATGAAGCAATGAGAAAATGATTCAGTTCTTCAAAGTAGCTTTTATTACTAAGTGTCTCTGACATTTTCTAAGGACAAACTTGGATTGATCCAAAAAGTTAAACAGTAATAAAGTCAACATAAACATTCTTTCCAGTTCTCTTCTAAGAGCTGTTTTTTGCTAACTGAGGGCAAGGTGGTTTTCCATTCTGTATCAAACTGGATACTAATACATGCGGTTTCTTTAAAAAGTAAAATAGGGCACACAATGGGAACAAACTCAGTATGTACCAGAGGCACAAGTACTATTTTAATAGTTTTCCCTGACTCATAGCTTAAAGTTTAAGGAATTCCAACTCTTCAAAACAATCTTTACATGGGTTAACATTGTTAATATTATATTTAGTGAGCTCTCTTGGGTCAGGTTTGTAGAAGATGTAAAGATATTTAAAACCTTCCTTGGTCATTTGAAAGAAAAACATTCAAAGAAAGTTATAATACATCTTATTGACAGTGGCAATACTGATGTTGGCCAGTTGATTTTGTATCTTGACAATACAGAAAATCATTGTCAACCTTGGAACAGAATTGCTTTGGTGTTTAATAAACAGAAAAATGTTACCAACACAGGGTAATATTCTTCAATTACAGATTTCATACCGAACCCTCCCACTGAGGCACAAGTGACCAGCCGAACACCTCTCCCATGCTGATGCAGAGATCACATCCTAGAAACCTCAGCTTTCTCACCTCCACAACCCCCAACCCTCCCCCCATCCCCAGCAAGCTAAGGCAAAATTTGAACTGGGGCACTACCCATCTCCACTGAGACACAGGCCTGGATTTTCACTCTGGAGAGCGGGAGGTGGGTAGTACTTCTGGAACAGGAAGCTCGGAAGTATGGGTTTCCTGGATGTCCAGTTGATTTTGACGTCAGGACGTCTTTTAAACTTTTTCAGCAGGTCCCCTGCCTAACAGGCAGCCAGATTGACAGGCTTGCTGCCCGTCGGACAGGAAAGCAGCCGGGAAGCGGAAACCAGGTATGTCTGACGTCGGGAGATTTGGGGCCAGACATTGTGGGGGTGGGTGGGAGGGGAAAGGTGGGGGTCAGACACATTGTGGGGCAGCTGGAAGTGGGCGGGTTGGAATCGGCTTTTACATTATTACTATTTTTACTTTCCCACCTGCCCCCAACCCACCCATCCTTGGGGGTTAAAATTACCCCCAAAGTCTCTTTTGACTCTTCCCCCTCCCCTCCCTTTGTACTTTCTCCCTTTCCCCCCACCCCCACCCCCACCCCCCCTTCTCTATCTAGGTTGGGATAGCGAAGCAAAACCCAGGCCAGAGGAGGAACAAAGCAACAACAAAAGAGACAGGTTACAGTGTGGCATTCACTCATATCCCAGAATATTATTGTTTATCTTTATTTTTTAATTACTTAATGTATATGTAACTTCTACTGCTAGCAAGTGAAAGCTAGCTCAAGTCTCACATTGTGGGTCTGATTCTGTATTGTAGGGAGGAAAGTGAGCGAGATTCTCCAAACCAAAGCAAAAGTTTGTCTGTCCTCTTTGTCAGGCAATGGTACATAAAGTAGGGGAATCTAAAAGAGGGCACAATTTTTTTCTTCTATTTAAATAAAAGAGGTCACAGATTGACACGTTAAACTGGCAACTTTTAAAAGGTAATGTTTCAAACTTCTGGCTAGTTTATAACTCACTGGTTGCAGATGATAGGAAGACACATTAGTGTTACGATTCAAATCACTGACCTGTCCAGGTGATTTCCCACCACTACTTCTTTTAGCTCCACAATATTAGGGTGCTGCAGCTTGAGGAGCAGATTAATCTCTCTCAAACTACTGATAGGGATTCCTGCAAATGAACAAAAGAAACCTAGAAGCTTGTACATGCAGTGGATTAGATTTTATTGTACCGAGTTCTATTTATGCTTATATTTCTTATTTTCTGTAACTTCCTATTTGAATTAGTGGGTCTGGACGCTTGAGAAGAGCTGTCTTTCATGCTGTTGCCTAATTGGTGGATAAATCCTAAATTAGAACATCAAGATCTGTTAATATCAGCAATTTGAGATTGTGGAAAACGGATTCAAACTTTGTGTTCTCCAAGTCTCCATGACACACAGCTGTAAGGCCCACAAAGACAAAAAGCTCGGACTCTCGTGTTAGAAAATTGTTTTCATTATTACCCTTTAATCCACATTAGCATCCCAGTTTGCAATGATGCCAGCAAGCGTGTGACGATGATGATGAGTGAACACACATCATTAGTGATAAAAATAATGCTTAATAGAATAATAAAAATCACTGCCACTTTAGGCTACCTGTTATCATTTAAAAAAGGACACTGACTATAGAAATGATCTAGGTGCTGCAACACACTATCGATCATTTCCATAAGCATCGGTTCACCATTATAACCCTTTACTGTGTTTGATATTTGTGTACCATAGAGATATGTGATTTCAATTTTATTTTGACACACACTTAAGTGCAACTAGAGGTTATTAGACTCAAGCAGCAGTTTCTTTTGTCATTTTCACAATTTAAAAAATAAAAACAATTATAACAATTTTAAAATTACACAAGGTGACACTGTTTACATTTTATCCCCATTTATTTTTCTTATTCTATATGCACCAGCAGGAACACTATACATAACTGGAGTAACTGGTAAAATAAGCTAATCATAGAATGGTTACAGCATGGAAGGAGGCCATTCAGCATGGAAGGAGGCACAAGTCAGGAGTGTGATGGAATACTCTCCACTTGCCTGGATGAGTGCAGATCCAACAACACTCAAGAAGCTCGACACCATCCAGGACAAAGCAGCCCGCTTGATTGTCACCCCATCCACCACCCTAAACATTCACTCCCTTCACCACCGGCGCATAGTGGCTGCAGTGTGTACCATCCAAAGGATGCACTGCAGCAACTCGCCAAGGCTTCTTCGACAGCACCTCCTAAACCCGCAACCTCTACCACCTAAAAGGACAAGAGCAGCAGGCACATGGGAACAACACCACCTGCACATTCCCCTCCAAGTCACACACCATCCTGACTTGGAAATATATCGCCGTTCCTTCATCGTCGCTGGGTCAAAATCCTGGAACCCCTTCCTAACAGCACTGTAGGACAACCTTCACCACATGCACTGCAGCGGTTCAGGAAGGCAGCTCACCACCATCTTCGCAAGGGCAATTAGGGATGGGCAATAAATGCTGGCCTTGCCAGCGACGCCCACATCCCATGAACGAATAAAAAAAAACCTCCACAATTTCATTCCTTACTTCCCTCAGCAACCAAGGATGCATCCCATCTGGGCCTGGTGATTTAACTACTTTAAGTACAGCTAGCCTTTCTAATACCTCCTCCTCTTCAAATTTTTAGTCCATCCAGTATCTCAACTACCTCTTCTGTTATTGTCACTTTGGCAACATCTTCTTCCTTGGTAACAGTGGTTCAAAATATACACTAGGTGTGCAATTGATTTCAGACATTATTGTTAAACAGTCCAGCAAATTTTTAAAAAATGAATTCAGTTAAGTACAGCAAGTTAGACATGCCATTGGTTTTAACTTGGATATTCCTGACTTACCATCCCTCTCTTTATCCATTCGAACCTTCTTAAGGGCAACAATTTCATCATTTTTTGTATCATGGGCTCGGTCTAAAGCAACACAAACAGTTAATGTAGAAACTACTACCTTGCAGCTTATCCATAATCAACACTAGTAAGGTCAAATCATCATACTTGAACAAAAAATGTTTGTGATCACAAGTTTGTAGGAGTCAGAGTTGAGGAATTCAACAGTGCTCATTCCATATAAAGAAACATCTCAATGCATTACATGGCAGTGGACACCCAGTTGAGATGGGAGAAGGGGGAGGTGGAGAGAATGGAAGATGATCAGGAGGAGGCTAAAACACAGTGAAGAAAATGAGTCTTAAGGAGATTCTTGAAGGCAAGTTAGGAGCTGGCGAGGTGGAGATGCTGAGGGACGGGGTTCCAGAGGGAAGAGGCAAGGTAGCTTAAGAAGCAACCATGAATGGTAGAGTGGAAAGAGTGGCGAAGGAGAAGTAGGCTTGTGTTGGAGGACAGAAGGTGCACACAGGCTGGAGATCATCATGGAAGTGGTGAAGGGTGAGGTCATGGAGACTTTTGAAATTGAAGATGCGAATTCTGTGATCTCTAGGACAACTGTCTCTAGGACAAAGGAGGCTAGTGGAATTTGGCCAGTACAAGGGTGATGTGGGTGCAAGTCTCTGTGTGGGTGAAGTTATGGGCTGTCGCATTCTGGATGACTAGTAGTCCATGAATGGTAGAAGCAGGAAGGCCAACTAGAAGAGCAATGGAGAAGCCCAGTAGCAAGGTGATAAAGGTGTGGATTAGGGTTTTGGCCGTGAAAAGGGAGAGATGGGTGGAAGTGGGCAATATTTTGAACTTGGATGAAAGCAGTCTTGGTGACAGATTGAATGTGGTAGAGGAAG
The DNA here is from genome assembly GCF_035084215.1 of Heptranchias perlo. Taxonomy (NCBI): domain Eukaryota; kingdom Metazoa; phylum Chordata; class Chondrichthyes; order Hexanchiformes; family Hexanchidae; genus Heptranchias; species Heptranchias perlo. Next base: position 48,369,628 of record NC_090340.1, read on the forward strand.
CTGAGCTCAGGGTTGAGTGCTACATCAAGGTTCTACACTTCTGGGCTAAGTTTGAGGTAGCAGCCAAGGAGGGAGATGAAGTTGAAACCAGAGATGTGCAAGTGTTTACAGAAGCCAAAGAAGATAGCTCTGTTTTTGCTAACATTAAGCTGGAAGTAGTTTTGCATCATCCAGGCCTAATGTTGGAGATAGTAGCAACAGTCATGGGGTTGATGGAGGAGGTGGCATGGTAGAGCTGGGTGACATCAGCATACATGTGAAATCTGACCTGTACTTCTGCATAATATAACATTAACATGTAAATATTGAAGAGGTCAACAATGGAACCTTGTGCTACGTCAAGAGGCAACCATGCAGATACAGGAGGAGAAACTATTTGAAACAATATAATGTCCACAGTGGAACATGTAGGAGAGCCTTGCTATGGGGGTGGACAGAGGAGAAGAGACATTTGAGGAGGGTGAAGTGGTTGACAACGTCCAAGGCAGCAGACAGATCAAGGAGAGACAGTGAACTGTAGTCACAGTCACGTCTGATGTTGGTAACTTTTACCAGAGCAGTTTTGGTGCTGTGGGCAAGGCAGAAGCCTTATTGAAAGGCTTTGAATTCTAATTTTCATACTTCATAACATTGAATACTTCCAGGCCAGGTATAGCTTGAGTCAGATACGTAGTAAAGCTCCAATAATGTGCTTAACCCCAACCTTAGGAGACCATTGCCCTACAGCACCAGTGTGAACAATTTGATTCACACAACAACCATCCTTATGGTCTTTCTAGCCTACATTTTCCAATCGGCATTATTTTAACACTTGCAGTAACACATTTATTTTAACTGACATTAAAATAATATTGATTAGAAAATCTAGACATCTGAATGACACTACCAATTTAGTCCAATGAGGCAGTTTTTGCCCTATGTGACAAAAAAAATGTATTAGCCTCCTGATTTGAATTCTTTATTACTAAAAACAGTACATACACAGTTAAGATCAGTTATTGTTAGCTGTTTTCTTCAAACTGGAGGGAATTTACAGTACAGCCTGGCTAATTTTTCAGCTCATGGAAAGGCAGAGATGCACATAGTTCTGGAAGTCCTTAGTATGTATGGTCTGGTTGCTCCCACCTGTACATTGGTGGGAACACAGACAGGTTGCCTGAATGAACATTGGTGAGGAATTGTGCTTCTATTGGTGCTTCTGTTACTATTTCCTGTTGAAATAAAATGCAGCTTTATACAGAATGGGGAAATTAGCTGATGCTGTTTGGTACAGAATCAGAAATACTTACAATTAAAAGTTTAACTTGGTGGAATAGCAATTATATGTAACAAGAGCAAAATTATTGATAATAACAAAGTAAGGGAGTTATACTGATCTTGTTAGCCCAATGAAAAAAAGAGCTTGTTAGTAAAGTAACCAATTTATTAACTGAAGTTGTTGTAAAAGTACAAGTCTAATTAGATTCTCCTCAAATGGAGTTGAATTTTAACATTTGATATAATCATATAATTCAGAAAAATGGCAATTGTCACATAGCCGGGGTGAGAGAAATGTATAAAAAGTGGCCAGTTGTAATGAGTATTTAGATTTGTAAAAGTTTGATCGGCTTTAAATACTGAGCTCAGAACTGAAACACGTTGGAGTCTCCAACCATCAGCTGTGGTTGTAAGTACTATCTTTTAAGTGTATATTCAAGTACTATTGTACGTACCGTATGCCTAATAAATCTATGAATGCTTGACCTCAACATTTTAAGAATCTTATTGATTTTGAGGGATAGAACATCTAAGCATAAATTTTAAAAATCCTCTAAAGCAAATGTAAAAGTATATTATACTAGACTTACAAACAATACCATAGGTTCCTTCACCGATGCGATTTAACTTTACAAATTCTTTCACACTTCTGCCTCTTCCCAGCTGCAGTGAAAACATTAAAAAATCCATTTCACACAAATAAGCTTCAGTCCAGAGAACTAGTATTATGGATAGAAGTATCTTCTTCTATCTTAAAAGATCCTTCCAGCAGCAAACATAGAAATTCAACCGCATGAAGCAGATATCTTAAATCGCTCAGCTCTTCCAGAAGCAAACGATATGCCACATCCTCAGACATGTCCTCAAACATCCTCAACCCAAAAGACATACATAAACAGATCACTGCCATGTACACAGCTATCATTTCCACACTGAAATACTCCACAAAAAGTCTAAAAGTGAGACCTAGAAAAATGCAAGAAAATTTGTGAATAAACTATCATAACTGCCACTTATGCAACATGTATGAACGCTAACTTGGATACAGAATATAGTGCTTCAGGTTCATGAATTCCACCCCTCCCTGTTGGGTGAATGCTGGAAAGGATACAACAAGACGAGCATGTCCCTATATATTTTTTGTTCCTGCCCCAGATCCAAGCATTTGGGCAGGGATTCGGGATACCACAAAGGCTATGACCAATACTGAGAAGCCTTGAGACCCATTACCCTGACTGTTGGGACTACTCCAGATCCACAAACTAGCACAACTGTTATTGCTAGAAACAAAAAGATGCACTTCCCCTGCTATGACAAAGCTGTACCTCCCCTCCACCATCCTCACAAACACATGGATTAAGCAACTGTGAGACACATGCCAGTCAGTGTGAGATATACTGCCTCTGCCAGGAACTGGGAAAGTACGGAGCAATTTGGACCCACTTCATAAAGGCCCACACATGTCCCCACAACACATATTTCATAGAGAGGCGCAAACTTATCCGAGGTGAAAACAGAAACAAATTACCTCTCTCTCTCTCTCTCTCTCTTGCAGGTGCAATAAACAATTAAATGTTTAGCTGCTTTCTTGTTTGGAGTTGTAAAGATCGGTTTCACAAAATAAGGATTTATTTGTAAGATGTCATATACTTTTTTCTATATGGTTATATAGTGACCATTAATAATACAATTGGAACTACTGATTTTTGCATTTTCCCTTTCACTTTGGCTAGAGTACCACACAAGTTTGATGTTTACCAAAACTCTAACACTCCCCTGCCCCCTCCTCTGGCTATTACTGATCATAATTAACTAAGTATTAGAAATAACACACAGTGTAGACAATCTCTAACCAACTAATCTATTACAGAATAAATAATATACTCTATCTCATATCCATGTACTCTTCCTAAACGTTTCAAATATAAATCTAGAACTAGATGTTATATTCAGTTTACCTCTTTTAACAGATTGTACACTAAGAAATTATTTATTCTCCTGAGAGAATTGCATACAATATACCTGCTGATTAATTTTCAATGCACGTTATTACCTAAAACATTCAATGAAGATCCCCCACTGGCCATCCGATCAACTGAATGGACCAATTTCACCTAGTGAGCTGTGAGAATCATGTGACTCTGGTGATTTGACTGATCTGTGACAACCACATGACCATTATTATTAGTCATGTGTTTGCCACTGACTAGTCCCTGCTCTCCAGTCTGCTTCCCATGTCCCAATTCTTGGCTGGGCTTCAATTTCCCCTCAATGTCCAATGCGGAACTCCCAAATTCCTTCAGTTGACAATAGTAAATCTATGGCATGTGGTCACATGCTTGAGTTAAGTCCACACCGGAACATTGGTATCTGTGGGGAGAGCAGAAGAGTTGAGCGTTTTCCAGCAGTGTCTGTTTTTGTTACTGACTCTTGATGTGCCAGATTTAGACCTGCGCTGGAATACAAACTGCCAAACAACGTTGCACATTGTCCAGAGGAGGCGGGGGTTCCCGATGGGGGTCTCTCTACAGAGGAGTCCTCCCTTGCACCATTTGGAATATGGAGTAGAGAACGTTGCATGAAGCAGTGCCCACAAACCAGCTGCTAAACCATTTTATGGACACCCAGGCTGCTTGTAATTTCTGCGGCCTGGACAGGTCCCTTTTCCACATTTATACCGAGTGTGAGAGGTTGCAGCCAATATTTAAAAAGGAGCTGCTTTTCAAGTTCTGGTTGCACTTCAGTCCCACACTCCTGATCTTTGGCCACCTGGTGAGGAGGAGCGGGCAAGTTGGAGGATCTCCTCCTGGTGCTGCTCCTGGCCCTGATCAAGGTGTCCATCTACAGGTCCAGGCTAGACACGGCCCCTGGGGGATGGTTGCTCCAGCTGCCTGCCTCTGCCTCTCATCCGTGGCATTCTCTGTGCCCGGGTGGCCCTGGAGAAGGAGCAGGAGCCGGTACGCTTGAGGCTTTCCGTGACCGGTGGGCACCGCAGGAACCTGAGTGAACAATAGGCAGGAACAATAAAACAGTCATTTAATTGTTTTTTTTAAAGTGATCTGTCGGGATGACATGGGTGGCCCCAGTGTCATGACACAAAGACACGTTTACACCCAACATTCCTCTTTAAGGAGCTTAGACTGAAAAAAAATGAACGCTGCGCATGCGCTCTCAGCAGCCGTCAGTCGGCTCGTGGACCAGGTTTACGGACAAAAAGGGGGATTTTTTTTTTTACTCCTCTCTGCCAGGCGGTTCCAGTCGGGTTTAAGGCCCCGCTACCTTGTCGTCGGGCGGCACAGTGAAGCTCCCCTCGTACTTCAGCGATTTCAGCCTGATTTGATCCTGTTCGTCATTAAAATCGCCCATGATCTCGGAGCAGCTTCGCGCCCAACCCCTTGGGAACCGCGGGTGGACAAGTGATTGCTTTCTCGGGGGTCTTCTTTTTTTTAAAAAAACCCCGCTGTGATGGCCAACCATCGCCGTCCGGTGTTCTAGGTGCATCGGCCTGACGCGGCCTCCCTGCATCAACGACGACGTTACAATAACCATTGATACCGCGGCGCACGATTTAGGGTTAGGGTTATCAGTAGTAGAAATCCGCCAATGGTCGCTTTGCAGTTTAGACTGTTTAAATCTTTTTTTTTCCCAGTTTGCTCTGGAACTCGTGGGAATTTCGTTTAAATTTTTCTCTGCCTTCTTGAGAGTGGCGCTTGAAAGACGTTTGCAATGAACTACAGTGTTCTGAGGTCATGAACAACACTATATAAATTCAATTTCTTTATCGAGCACCTTTTAATATATATATAAAAAATACCCCAAGGCCCTTGACGGACTGATGGGGAGAAGGAAAGGGAAAAATAGATTAAAGTACTGATACTGAGACAAAGTGGGATAAGGAGAGGTGATCCAAAGCTTTGTTAAAAAGATGGGTGAGAAAAATGTCACAGTGAGGCACAGCTTGAAATATTTGTCAAGGACTAGACATTTAAACTAGTGCGGTGAGCTCAATGAGATATTGATCAGTAAACGAAACACAGGGTTATTAGAACATGGAATGTTTTATTACGAGTGTAAGGAATCTTACAACACCAAGTTATAGTCCAACAGTTTTATTTGAAAATCACAAGCTTTCGGAGGCTTTCTCCTTCGTCAGGTGAGTGTGGGATTCCTTGAAATTTACTGCATATATAGTCAGAGAACAATGCCTGGTGATTACAGATAATCTTTCCAACTGCCCGTTATCAAGGCAATCAAAGGAATTGAATAGTGTTCAGACAGAGAGACATTAGATACAAGACTACTGAATATACAAACGGCCAGAACCAAAGACAGACAGAGAGAGAGAGAGAGAGAGAAACATCCGAAAGGAAGAGAAAGAGAGAGAATGACCAGTTGTATTAAAAACAGATAACTTTTTTTTTCCGCTGGTGGGGTTACGTGTAGCGTGACGAACCTGAGATCCCGGTTGAGGCCGTCCTCGTGGGTGCGGAACTTGGCTATCAATTTCTGCTCAACGATTTTGCGTTGTCGTGTGTCTCGAAGGCCGCCTTGGAGAACGCTTACCCGAAGATCAGTGGCTGAATGTCCTTGACTGCTGAAGTGTTCCCCGACTGGGAGGGAACCCTCCTGTCTGGCGATTGTTGCGCGGTGTCCGTTCATCCGTTGTCGCAGTGTCTGCATGGTCTCGCCAAATGTACCATGCTCCAGGGCATCCTTTCCTGCAACGTATGAGGTTGCATGTGGTTTTTGTGGTGGAGACTTATCATTTAAAATGGAACTGAATAATATTTGGAAGAAAAATAGGGTGATGTTATGGGATTAGAGTATATAGTTCCAGTTCAAGAAGTGGCAAAGTGCAGGTGCAATAGACAGGATGGCCTTTTTGTGATTCATGATCTTTTGTAATTTTAAAATTTCCATTTTTAACTTTATATACAAAGATTAAGTCAGATATTAAAGATAATTAGCATAGAAGTGAAAATGCCATGTTTTTCTTTGAATTCCTTAAGTGCTTATCTATATAAATCAGTGCATTCCAAAAGAGCTTTGAGATGTATCTAAGATGTGACAAGGCAATGACATACTGCAGATGTTGAAATTTTTTGAAAAAAGAGACTTGGGTCGTCAGGCAGCATCTGTAAAGAAAGGAAAATATTAATTCCATCACACTCCTGACTTGTGCCTTGTAGATGGTGGAAAGGCTTGCACATATGTTATCTCACTTGCTATAAGTTACTTTCTATATCTGTTCTGACGAGAGTTGAGCTGTTACAAAAGTGATATTCTTTACAAGTAAATTGCACACAATGAAATCTCTACCACCTAGAAGGACAAGAGCAGCAGGCACATGGGAACAACACCACCTGCACGTTCCCCTCCAAGTCTCCCACCATCCCGACTTGGAAATATATCGCCGTTCCTTCATCATCGCTGGGTCAAAATCCTGGAACTCCCTTCCTAACAGCACTGCGGGAGAACCTTCACCACACGGACTGCAGCGGTTCAAGAAGGCGGCTCACCACCACCTTCTCAAGGGCAATAGGGATGAGCAATAAATGCCGGCCTCGCCAGCGACGCCCACATCCCATGAACGAATAAAAGAAAGGTTATATAAGCTAGGACAAGGTGGCAACCGAGGAACCAGGAGAATGACCTCATGGTGACTTGCTGCAGAGGCAGAATCACCCAACTCGACCACAAGTCAGTCCACCTAAAGCTGTTAATTTTTCAGTGACACATTAAATAGAAACTGTAAACATAATCTTGCCAACCATACGGTAATCTTGGGCACTGAGCATTAGTGTTCCAAAGCAAAACCCAGCTGATTCTATGATACACTTAAACTACATTTGTTCCTATAACAGTTTAGACTTGGGTATTTTAGCTATTATTAACTATTATAATTCTCGGTGCTTAACCTTGTTTTGGTGTTATATGTGTTATCATAGATATGTTAATAAAGTGAAATAGTTGATGCATCTCTGCTTGATTTCATCTTCAATACTGTCAATTAAGAGTTAGTAGCATGTTATCTATGTTCCTGCTGTGATTGGTTTGGTTTATGTAACTGTCGCTGTTATACTTTATACTGGGTTATATAAAACAGTTAAAAGGCAAACTAAATTTAGGCATCTTAGACACCTTAAATTATCCAACCTAATGTGGAATTGAAGTAAAAGGGTTAAAGATTCATCTCTTTTGATGAATATGGTTCCTTAAATGATTTATCATTCCCCAACATTCATAGAGTTCTAGCTTGAATTGGGATGGAGGAAGAGAATGTCAGATTGAATTGAGTGGGGAGAGAGAGAAAAGAGTGCCAGCATTAACTGCAAGGATTGGAGGAAAGAGTGGGTAGTTGGTGGGACACAGTGGCCCCGATATTAGCGGGGAGGCGGGATGGCAGCAGGGGGGTGATTGGGCATGTGGGTAACCTGCCCAATAAAATCTGTCCGTTCCCCACGCGATTGCGGGTCAATTGGAGCCACTTAACATGGCTTCCAGGTTTGCCGTCCGTAAGCAGCGCAGCGGGTGGACTGCGCACCCGCATCACAGGCTGTCAGTTGGAGGAACTCTACTTAAAGGGGCAGTCCTCCAATGGCTGCTGTTGGAGCAAACACCCACACAGCACAAGGGAAAGGCTGCTCCTAGATTTAGTGATGCCACACTTCAGGTGTTACTGGATGGGGTGAGGAGGAGGAGGGCTGTCTTCTACCTGGCGGACGGGAGGAAGTGGCCTGCCTCTGCCACCAAGAAGGCCTGGCTTGAGGTGGCAGAGGAGGTCACCAGCAGCAGCAACATCTCCCGCTCCTGGATCCAGTGCAGGAAGCGCTTCAATGATCTAACTAGGTCAGCCAAATTGAGTACACTTACTCGTTCTCCTACATACCGTCTTCCACATCACCGCCCCCACGCCCCAACTCATTCTGCACTGCCAACACTGCTCTATCACATCACTCCTCGCACCCACTGAAAGCTCATTCTCAACTTACCTGCACTTCCTCACCGCCCCATTAGTCACCCCACCACTACCACTCAATCCAATCCTCATACAACGTCATGGCTCTGTCTCATACTCACCCTCTGATGCATCTCTTTCACGGTCAGCCGCACCCAAACCAATGCATTCATCGGTTGGCCACATCACCATCACTCACTCACGGGTCTGTCATTTCTCCCCTTATAGAAGTGAGCCCAGAATGCATGGGAGAGGGCGAGGACTGGAAGGGGACCGCAACAGATCGTCATCCTCACAGACGCAGAGTAGGTGGTGCTGGAGCTGAGCCGCACCATTGATGCCTGTCTGTCGGGGACACCGAGACTGGCACCTGACAAACGTGACAGAACTTTAACATTCAGTACACACGATATGAATTGATGTTAACATGCCTTGCCATCTTCAGCACCTCAGTATGCTCATCGCAACATGTCACATCTGTGATTATGCTTAATATTGCCTTCTGCTCTCTTGCAGGGCCTTCAGTGACCGCTGTGATGGCAGGGGGCGATTCCTCAGAAGACCTGCCGGCCTCTGAGGGTGCATCTGAGTGAGCTATCCACCAGCACAGATACACACACCTCGGTGAATCCTGGTCCGCAGTTAGTTGGGGTCGCATCTGGTGAGTTACCACACAAGTGAGCACGAGCCGACACTGGTGGCAGGGGCAGCTGTGGAGAGTCCGCGTCAGTGGGAGCACTCCTCTCCAGGCTCTGCTCAGCTGGACACAGATACTGAACCCTAGGGGCCATCCTTTTAAAAGGAGAATGATCAAGGGGCAGCAGCACATTTGCGAGGTGCTGGAACAGGTGCCACACGCACTCTCCACAATCGCGCAGAGGGTGGAGGAGTCCAACTCCTGCATGAGTGGAATGGTGGCACAGGTATGGGAGGGAATCTCTGAGATAGTGTCGCGGATAAGTGCGGGAACGTCTGTGATGGAGGGAAGGCTAGCCTCCGTGGAGCTTCAAGCTCCACAAATGAGTCCATTCAGGCTCTGACAACGGCCATTTGGATTCTGGGTGAACAACATTCTGACGCCTTAAATAGGCAGGCAGATACACTAGCACTGGCCTTACAAGGATTCACACATGTCCTCCAAACTGTCGTCCAGCAGAGTGGCAGGAGTGGTGTGGGCCTGGCCCGGGGAGGGATGATGGCGAAAGGGAACATAGAAGGGGGGACACTACTCAAAGCGCCCCCACGTCTCACCTGTTGCCCCCCTCTCAACCAGTACCCGCAATGCTGCCTCCTCTCCAGGTGGCCGAGTCTATCCCTGCATCGGTGCAGGTGGAGCAGTCTGTGGAGGGGCCCTTCACAGGCACCAAAACCCAGGAGTAGGCCCAAAGCATCTAATTGGTCAGGGCATGAACAAGAGTAACCTGCCACAACCTCTGCTGCAGCCACAGGGGATGCATCACGTAGTAGTAGTCGGAAGCGAAAGACGAAGGTTTTGTAAGCATGAAGGGTATGCACAAGGGTGTTTGACAGTTGTTCATGTTTTTTTTAATTTATATTAGCTTTTTGTTAAACTCACATTAAATATTGTTATTGTCACCACCACTGCCACGTCTTGGCTATGCTTGACTGGCTTCTGTAATAAGGCCCATTCATGAGGTTCACCATGAATGCTGACACTTGATAACACCCATTGGGTCACTCTTCAGTGAGTGGTATGTGTAGTTGCAGGACTATTTTGTGCAGGGAGTGGGGGGCTGGCGTGGGCGCTGCTCCATCCAGGTGGTGTGAGGACTGGACTCTTCATACTGTCTGATGTTAGGAAAACCTTTCACGTATCAGTGAGCTGCTGTTCTGCCCATGGGTTGCTCCTCCTCCTCCTCCATGTGGGTGGCAGATGTGGATGGGGCTTTCTCAAGCGGCACCCCTCTCTTTTGTGCCATGTTGTGTAGGGCACAGCACACGACTATAATGCATCCCACTCTGTCCCAGAACAATCAAGGCACCTGAAGCTCATCTTGAGCAGCCCTATAGCATGCTCAATTGTAGACCTGGTAGCGATGTGGCTGTCGTTATATCGACACTGTTGGTCAGTGATGGGGTTCCTCAGAGGTGTCATGAGCCACGTGTGCAGGGGGTATCCCTTGTCCCCGAGGAGCCAGCCCTTACGGGTGTTTGTTGCGTGGGAGGGGGTGGGATGTTGCATTCCCAGAGCATGAAGGAATCGTGGCAGCGGCCAGGATATCTGGCGCACACGTGAAGGAATCTCTTGCGGTGGTCACAAACAAACTGAATGTTGATGGAGTGATAGCCCTTCCTGTTAATGGACAGTCCTGGCTCATGTGTAGGTGCTCATATTGATATATGGGTGCAATCGATTACACCCTGCACCCATGGGATGCCAGCCACCGCATGGAATCCCACTGTCCTCTTCGTCCAGCTGAGGTCGTCCATGGGGAAGTTGATGTAGTGCGAGGCCCTGCGAAACAAGCCATTGGTGACCTGCCTTATGCACTTGTGTGCAGATGACTGAAAGACCCTGGCGATGTCCCCGGTGGCACCCTGGAATGATCTGGAGGCGAAGAAGTTGAGGGCAGTGGTGACTTTGACAGCGACAGGTAAGGAGATGCTTCTTGGCCCAGCTGGGAGCAGCTCAGCATGAAGGAGGCAGCAGATGTCTGCGACTACCTGGTGACTGACTCTGAGCCTTCGTATGCACTGCTCCTCAGAGAGGTCCAGGAAGCTGGGCCTCGGTCTGTAGAGCTTGTTGCGAGGGTAGTGTCTCCTGCGACGTCACTCTCTCTGTTGTTGCCCTCTGTGCTGTTGTGCAGGGGCCTGTGGCACAGCACTGTGTTGTGGAGCTCCACATGGCGGAGGTGGACGCCGTGCCTGGTGAGGCTGGTGATGTTGCTCTTCCTCGGATGTAGTGGTGGCAGCCATGGCGCCCCCCCCCCCCCCCCCCATCCTGATGGTGTGAGTTTGATGGGGTCCGCAAAGTAGTTAAATATGTTTGCACAGCAGAGTTTTGGGTGGAAAGTGAGAATTTTGAGTGAAAACACAAAGGTCTTGCAGCCAAAACTTTGTCTGAAGTGACAGAGTGCCCTGCTGCAGTAAATGACGTTTTCTCCCCACCTGTCAAATTAGCATTTGCATCTCCCATTGGCTGCTGGCTGAAACACGTCTGTTACGACAGTGTTTCCCACAGCACGGGAAATACGCTGAGGATGCTTCAAAATGTCTAGTCAATCAAATAGTTCAAGTACCTCAACTATCGGACAAACAATGCAAATTATCATCCCGCCGGCTTTAATTGCCGGTGGGACTCCCACATTCGGGAGGCGCGCGCGCACCCGGACACGTCACTGGGGAACCCGGAAGTCAGCACGTTAGAGCCGGGCTCCGAACCTGCTCAGCATTTCAGCGATTTTCGGAGCCCCCAACGCACCCACTCCGTTACCCGAAAATCGGCCCCAGTATCTCTGAATTGTGTTCATATGGGAATAGAGTGCCTCTGTGAACTGGGAGGGGAGAGAGGGGTTTGGGAAGTTACAGAGTGACTGTTGAAGTGATGCTCAAAGTCCAAATATCACTTAATTTTTTTCTTCTTATAAGATTAAAAATCTATTAATTGCAAAGTAAAAAAGTGTTTAAAAATTAACCAGAATGCACCACTTTTCAAAGTTTACTGTGGAAGCATGTCCCTGAACCATGATAAGTGTGGCTTATGTGGGCAAGGAGCCACATCTGGAAGCATGCACAGTTCTAAATTTACTGCCTACATGATCCCATGATCAATAAGATTATTTGTCTCTACTGGGAGAAAGAAAAGTAGTTTTAAGTGAAATAATTAATCCCCAAATGGCAAAAACAGTAATTATCAATAAAATTCAGTAAATGTTTCTTTTTAAATGTAATAAATACAAAGCCTATGTTTGTTGTAAATTCCAAAATACTAGAAAATGCACTAAATAAAGTCACAATTTTTTTTAGGGGTAGAAGGTCCCACCCCCTTCTTCTCTCCTCCCAGCAAATAAATCTTGTTCCTTCAACATTTGTAGTTCCTTTTTTGACATTTGTAGTTGTGTTTTTCTGCCCACCATCCTCCAATAAAAGTGTAGGTATGTTGGTTATATCTACTGTTTAAGATAGAAGCCTTATTTTCACATATCACATTGCTTCTAACCAAGCCTGTTCTTCAGTTGTCAACTTTTTGGAGCCTGTTGTTGGCTTCACTATTTTTTTAGGTTAGCATGTATGTAAGAAGGAAGGTGCCAGTCATGTTTTTCCTCCCTCCTATTGCTGACATCACCAGATTCCAGACAATAGTGGGGATGTTGGCTGTCAGTGAAATCTATTGCAGAGTTGGTAACGATTCAATGGGAAATACTTACAGGTGATGTGAACTACTAAAGAATGGCTTAAAATGCTGACATGATTTGCAGTCACTTTTAGCTTGTTGCACCATGCTAAAGAAATGCACTGAATGTTGAACCATCTCTCGTTTTAAAAAAAAGTTAGATGCGTTAACAAACTTGTTCTGTACTAGAATATTTGGATGTTTTATCTAAGCATTTGGCATATTAAGCAATTCATAACTAACTGAAATAAGTTTACATTATACAGACTTCACACTAGCGTTCAGGGCATTTCTCGAGCATGGTACATTCCTAAAACTCAGTTCATAGTGATTGGTAGATTCAAAGCCCTTCCTATAAGTGGACTCTGTCAGACATTTGTTGCAAGTGCAAGCAGTTTCTTGAGACTTAAAATTTAAGTTTTTGATACAATCTTCTCTCTCAGATATCTGACTACTGATCACTTCAGAGCTAAGTAATGGCTTAGGAACAAACCTCAAAAGTACCTTTTCTATGTGTGTGATTCTGTAACAATGAAACTCGTGGAAATAAAGTATGCACAACAAAGGGATGACATTTTAAGCTCATGCCCTTCAGAACTGAAAAATAAGAGGGGAGGGGAGAAAACAGAAAATATCAGTGGAATGATTGTTGCTAGATGTAGCTGATCATCTTAAATTAAAGAAACAAAGGGCCCGATGTTACCAGGGCTGCGGGTTCTCGGCGGGGGGGCTATCGGGCACGTGGGTAACGCGCCCGGCGAAATGAGTCAGCCACCCGCGCGCGATCGCAGCCTAATTGGATCCACTTATCTGGTCTTCCGGGTTCCCCACTGCTGATCTGTGCGTCGGGCGGGCTGCGCATGTGCAGTAAGATCTGTCAGCTGGAGGAGCTCTATTTAAAGGGGCAGTCCTCCACTGACAGATGCTGCAACAAATAGAAAAAATTACAGCATGGAGCAGCCCAGGGGGAAGGCTGCTCCCAGTTTAATGATGCCTCACTCCAGGTAGCAATACACGGGGTGAGGAGGAGGGGGAGGACAGAGATCTTCCCCCTGGTGGGCGGGAGGAAGCGGCCTGCCTCTGCCACCAGGAAGGCATGGCTCGAGGTGGCAGAGGAGGTCACCTGCACCACCAACATATCTCCCACCTGCATACAATGCAGGAGGCGCTCCAATGACCTCAGTAGGTCAGCCGAAGTGAGTACACTTACTCTTTCCCCTACACTCTGTCTTCCACATCACCGCCCCCACCCCACATCTCCTTCTGCACTGCCAACACTACTCTGTCACATCACCCCTCACACCCACTCAAACCTCATCCTCATCTTACCTGCACCTACTCACCTCGCCAGTACTCATCCCGCCACTACCACTCAACCCAATCCTCATACAATCTCATGGCTCGATCTCATACTCACCCTCTCATGCATCTCTTTCACGGTCAGCCTCACTCAACCTGCCACTACCTATGCTGCAGCCACAGGGCATGCATCACATATGTGCAGTAGGAAGCATAAGGCAAACGTGTCGTGAGCATGAAGGGGATGCACAAGGGTGTTTGTGGGTTTGTCACGGTTGTTACTTATATTTAATTTCTGAGCAACTCACATCACATATTATATTGGCACCACTACTGCCATGTTTTTGTGAATCTTGTCTGGTTTGTGCAATAATGCCCTTTCCTGAGGATCACTATGAAGACCCACAACTGATGACACCCATTGTGTCACTGCAGAGTGGGTGTAGGTGTATTTGCAGGGCTCTTTTGTGCAGACGGCTGAGAGACGTCGGCGATGTCCCCGGTTGCACCCTGGAAGGATGCGGAGGAGAAGTTGTTGAGGGCAGTGGTGACTTTGACAGCGACAGGTAAGAAGATGGTGCTCGGGCCAGCCGGGAGCAGCTTGGCATGAAGGAGGCTGCAGATGTCCACGACTACATGTCGAGTGACTCTGAGCCTCCTTGTGCACTGCTGCTCAGAGAGGTCCAGGAAGCAGAGCCTCGGTCTGTGGACCCGGTGGCGAGGGTAGTGCCCTCTGCGATGCATCTCTCTCTGTGGTAGCCCTCCCTCCTGCTGTACAGGTGGATGTGTCACAGCGCTTTGTTGTGGAGCTCCACGTGTCAGAGGTGGACGGCGTGGATGGCGAGGCTGGTGATGCTGTTCGCCCTCCAAGGAGGTCATGACTGCAGCTACGGCGGCCGCCATCCGGAAGATGTGCATCTGAGGGGGTCCGCAAGGTAGATACATATCTCTGGACCCTGGGGTACGTGTGCAAGTTGGTGACTTTGATTGTCAGGAGGAGGGTGGTGGAGGCCAAACTTTGTCCTAAGTGACAGAGTGGCCTCCTGCAATGAGTGAGGGTCTCCCCCCCCTAACCTGTCAAATGGACCTCTGCAGCTGCCACAGGCTGACAGCTGCAACAGGTCCATTTGAACTGGGAGTGTTTCCCCCAGTGTGGGAAACAGTCCCAGTTTGCTTTAAAATCCCACCCCTCCTCACATAATCCCTTAATCAGGTCAGTTAATGACCTGAACAAGCAAAATAAATACGTTCAAGTGGCATCCCGCTGGCTTTAATTGCCTGCGGGATTCCCACCAGCGGGGGCTGCGCGCGCACGCCGGCGCGTCAGTGGGGATCCCGGAAGTGCGCGGGTTCGAGGCGGGCTCCGGTCCCGCTCCGAGATTTCCCAATTTTCGGGGCCCCCCCGCCAGAAACGCACCCGATAGCGGGTGCTAAAATGCTGCCCAAAGTACAGGTGGGAGCAAATTCCACATCCTAACCATTGCCTGGGTAAAGAAGTTTCTCCTGAATTCTTTATTGGATTTATTAATGACTATCTTATATTTATGGCCAAGTTTTGGACTTTCCCACGAGTGGAAACATCTTCTCTACATCTACCCTATCAAACCCCTTCATAATTTTATACCTCTATTAGGTCACTCCTCAGCCTTAGAATGATAGAAAGGTTACAGTACGGAAGGAGGCCATGCAGCCCATCGAGTCTGTGCCGGCTCTATGCAACAGCAATCCAGCTGGTCCCACTCCCCCGCCCTATCCCCGTAGCCCTGCAAATTTATACTTTCAAGTACTTATCCAGTTCCCTTTTGAAGGCCATGATTGAATCTGCCTCCACCACCCCCTCGGGCAGTGCATTCCAGATCCTAACCACTGCCTCTGTAAAAAAAAGTTTTTCCTCATGTCACCTTTGGTTCTTTTGCCAATCACCTTAAATCTATGCCCTCTGGTTCTTGACCCGTCCGCCAATGGGAACAGTTTCCCTTCATGATTTTTAATACCTCTATCAAATCTCCTTGCAACCTCCTCTGTTCCAAGGAGAACAACCCCAGCTTCTCCAGTCTATCCAAGTAACTAAAGTTCCTCACCCCTGGAATCATCCTAGTAAATCTCTTCTGCACCCTCTCTAAGGCCTTCTCATTTCTAGAGAAAAGAATCCCAGCCTGTTCAGTCTTTACTGATAGTTAAAACCTCTCAGTTCTGGTACTATCCTTGTAAATCTTTTGTGCACTTCTCCAGTGCCTCTTCATCCTTTTTGTAATATGGAGACCAGAACTGTGCACAGTATTCCACACGTGGTCTAACCAAGGCTATAGTTTAACATAACTTCCTTGCTTTTCAACTCCATTCGTCTAGAAATGAACATCAGTGCTTTGTTTGCATTTTTTATGGCCCTGTTAACTTACGTTGCTACTTTTAATAATTGTGAATGTGTATCCCTAGATCCCTTTGCTTCTCAACCCACTGCGCCTCCTAATACATCGATACTGATCTGTTATTGGTAAAGTCTACAGTTAATATTTTGATTTCTATTAGTGGAAATAATTTCTGAAGTTTGAATGTGAATTTATCTCTAACCATCTTACAATTAGGATTTTATTCATGTGGAAGAATTGTTGCAGACATGCTGACATAGGCAAAGTGAAGGACAAACTGGACCTTTGTCCTGTAGCAGCAAGTCCCTTCATGGCACACCTGTAAGTTTATAGGTCAACATGTCTTTTTTTGCAAAAGTCAGATATTTATGTCATTGTTCTAGCACCAGCGATGTACAGAAATAAATTTACCTCATGAAAAATTATCATCTTTATTACAATTTTGCAAAATAAACTGGTATTGCCTTTGATACCTCTTATCAATGCAATATTTTGCAATGCAAACAAATTTGAAAAAAAATTAGAAATGTACAGCAGGTCAGTGAGCATCTGAATGAGAGACTGGTTAATGTTTTGTGTGCAACTCATCAGAAGTGACAGGCTACACAACAATGAGAATCTAATATTGTTCTCACGAGCTCCACTTACTCTTTTTTATATACAAGTTTTGCAGCCTTCACCAAGTTTTAGCATATTGGAGGCATCCATATATTGATTTTTAGATTCACACTCCTTCAATAAATGTGTATAGAGGGTTTTAGAGTTGCTATACAAGTATTACTTGAATGAGGTGAATTATACCCACTCTGATGTGGTCAAGTTTTTTACCATCAGCAACACGGATTGCATAACAGCTGAGATTGAACTTGTGTCAAGTGCACTAGTACTGACTGGGCTGGAGTCACAACTGCAGTACATTTTACTAACAATGAATTGGAAGACTGATCTCCTTATACTTGAAATTGAATTAAAAGAGGTATTAGTAATTTTAAGCTTGAAAAAGTATTGAAATATTCATATTGATGGAAAATTCATGCTCTAGCTAGAAAAAATGAGAATGTTGCTGGAAGTTTTGAGACTATAGTTACCCTGGTGCAGTAATTATCCTCCTACAAATTGTCAAACATAGAAACATAGAAAATAGGAGCAGGAGCAGGCCATTCGGCCCTTCGAGCCTGCTCCGCCATTCAATATGATCATGGCTGATCCTCTATCCCAATACCATATTCCCGCTTTCTCCCCTTGATGCCTTTTGTGTCTAGAAATCTATCTAACTCATTCTTAAATATATTCAGTGACTTGGCCTCCACAGCCTTCTGTGGTAGAGAATTCCACAGGTTCACCACCCTCTGAGTGAAGAAATTTCTCCTCATCTCAGTCCTAAATGTCCTACCCCGTATCCTGAGACTGTGACCCCTCGTTCTGGACCCCCCAGCCAGGGGAAACATCCTCCCTGCATCCAGTCTATCTAGCCCTGTCAGAATTTTATATGTTGCAATGAGATCCCCTCTCATTCTTCTAAACTCGAGTGAATACAGGCCGAGTCGACCTAATCTCTCCTCATACGACAGTCCTGCCATCCCAGGAATCAGTCTGGTGAACCTTTGCTGCATTCCCTCAGTGGCAAGTATATCCTTTCTTAGGTAAGGAGACCAAAACTGCACACAATACTCCAGGTGTGGTCTCACCAAGGCCCTGTATAACTGCAGTAAGACATCCTTGCTCCTGTACTCAAATCCTCTTGCAATGAAGGCCAACATACCATCTGCCTTCCTAAGTGCTTGCGGCACCTGCACGTTTGCTTTCAGTGACTGGTGTACAAGGACAACCCAGGTCCCTTTGTATATCAACATTCTCCAATCTATCACCATTTAAATAATATGCTGCCTTTCTGATTTTCCTTTCAAAGTGGATAACTTCACATTTATCCACATTAAACTGCATCTGCCCACTCACTCAACTTGTCTAAATTGCCTTGAAGGCTCTTTGCATCCTCCTCACAACTCATGATCCCACCTAGTTTTGTGTCGTCAGCAAACTTGGAAATATTACATTTGGTTCCCTCATCCAAATCATTGATATATATTGTGAATAGCTGGGGCCCAAGCACCGATCCCTGCGGTACCCCACTAGTCACTGCCTGCCACCCCGAAAAAGACCCATTTATTCCTACTCTCTGTTTCCTGTCTGTTAACCAATTTTCAGTCCATGCCAGTATATTACCACCAATCCCAAGTGCTTTAATTTTGCACACTAACCTCTTTTGTGGGACTTTATCAAAGGCTTTCTGAAAATCCAAATAAACCACATCCACTGGTTCTCCCTTATCTATCCTACCAGTTACATCCTCAAAAAACTCCAGTAGGTTTGTCAAACATGATTTCCCTTTCATAAATCCATGTTGACTTTGTCAAATCCCGTTGATATTTTCTAAGTGTCCTGTTATCACATCCTTTATAATAGACTCTAGCATTTTCCCTACTACTGATGTCTGTAGTTCCCTGTTTTCTCTCTCCCTCCCTTTTTAAATAGTGGGGTTACATTTGCCACCCTCCAATCTGCAGGAACTGTTCCATAATCTATAGAATTTTGGAAGATGACAACCAATGCATCCACTATTTCCATGGCTACCTCTTTTAGTACTCTGGGATGCAGATTATCAGGCTCTGAGGATTTATTGGTTTTCAGTCCCATTAATTTGTCCAGCACTATTTTTTTACTAATACTAATTTCCTTTAATTCCTCCTTCTCACTAGTCCCATGGTTCCCTAGCATTTCTGGGAAGTTATTTGTGTCCTCTTCCGTGAAGACAGAACCAAAGTATTTGTTTAATTGCTCTGCCATTTCCTTGTTCCCCATTATAAATTCTCCCGTTTCTGACTATAAGGGACCTACATTTGTCTTCACTAATTTTTTTCTTTTTCCATACTTGTAGAAGCTTTTACGATCCACTTTTATGTTCCTTGCAAGTTTACTCTCATACTCTATTTTTCCCCTCTTAATCAATCTCTTGGTCCTTTTTTGCTGAATTCTAAACTGCTCCCAATCCTCAGGCTTGCTACTTTTTCTGGCAACTTTATATGATTCCTCTTTGGATCTAGTACTGTCCTTAATTTCTTTTGTTAGCCATGGTTGGGCCGCTTTTCCTTTTGTGTTTTTGCGCCAGAAAGGAATGTATAATTGTTGCAATTCATGCATTTGTTCCTTAAATGTTAGCCATTGCCTATCCACCTTCATGCCTTTTAACGAAGCTTCCCAATCTATCATAGCCAACTCACTCCTCATACCTTCGTAGTTTCCTTTGTTTAGATTTAGTACCCTAGTTTCAGATTGGACTACTTCACTTTCCATCTTAATGAAGAATTCTATCATGTCATGGTCACTCTTCCCTAAAGGACCCCGCACAACAAGATTATTAATTAATCCCTTCTCATTGCACAATACCCAATCTAGGATAGCCTGTTCCCTTGGTTGGCTCCTCAACATACTGGTCTAAAAAACCATCTTGTACACACTCCAGGAATTCTTCCTCCACAGTATTATTGCTAATTTGGTTTGGCCAGTCTATATGTAGAGATTAAAGTCACCCATGATTACTGTTGTACCCTTGTTACATGCATCTCTAATTTCCTGTTTTATACCATCCCCTACATTATCACTACTGTTTGGAGGCCTATAGACAACTCCCACCAATGTTTTCTGCCCCTTAGTGCTTCTTAACTCCACCCAGACTGATTCTACATTTTGATTTTCTGAGCCAATATCCTTTCTCACTATTGCTCTGATTTCATCCTTTACTAACAACGCCACCTCACCTCCTTTTCCTTTTTGCCTGTCCTTCCTAAATATCAAATACCCTTGGATATTCAGCTCCCAGCCTTGGTCACCCTGCAGCCATGTCTCCATAATTGCAATTATATCATATCCGTTTACATCTATTTGCGGTGTTAATTCATCTACCTTATTACAAATGCTTCGTGAATTCAGATACATTGCCTTTAGATTTGTCTTTTTAACATTTTTAGACATCTTAACATTTTTTTGTACTATGGCCCTATTTGTCATATTACCATTTTTTCTTACCCAGACCCTATTTGTTAGTGCACTCTTTTGTTTGTACGTTATATCCCTTCCTGACACAATATGGTTATCCTTACCCCAATCACTTTCCTGCACTGCTTCTTCTCTTTTCTCTTTCGCATTTTAGATTTCTCTCCACCGGGACCGTCCCCCCCCCCCCTTATTTAGTTTAAAGCCCTATCTACCTCCCTAGTTATTTGATTCGCTCGAACTCTGGTCCTAGCATGGATCAGTTGTAGTCCGTCCCAATGGAACAACTCTTTCCCCAGTACTGGTGCCAGTGCCCCACGAATCGAAACCCACTTCTCCCACACCAATCATTGAGCCACACCTGATCTCTCCGATCTTATTTACCCTATGCCAATTTGCTCATGGCTCAGGTAATAATCTAGAGATTATTACCTTTGTGGTTCTGCTTTTTAATTTAGTCCCTAGCTGTTTAAACTCTTGCAGCAGAACCTTTTTCTTAGTCCTACCTATGTCGTTGGACCACGACAACTGAATCCTCCCCCTCCCACTCCAAGTTCTTCTCCAGCCAAAGATGGTTAGTTTAGGGCAATCTGGATTGAACAACAGTATTTCAATAGATACAAAGATACTAAGTTACAATGAATGAGTACCAATCCTAAAGCTTCAGCGTCTATTCAGTACCTTTCAAATGTATAGATAATTGTTTTATCGATTTCAATTACACATGGACACAAAATAAAGGTATCAGCTGCTTTTTGCAAACGTTTATAAAGAACTGCATTTTCAAAATACTTAATATGTTTCCACAGTCTGCAAGGAATAATTTTGTTTATAATTACAAGTTAATTTTTTTTTACAAAACTGACAATTTTAATTTTGTTTCTGATGAACTCTTGGCACTGTCTCTTTTTTAGTCTGTCTTTTATCAGATGTCTCTATGTCTGTAGATAAATTACTTTTCTCACTACCCGAGGCCGATGCAGATGTAACTACAATTGTAGGAACTGTTACGTTTCTGTTTTTCTTTCTATTCTTGTGTGTCGTGTGGCGGTTATCTAAAGAGATTAAAAAAAATAATCAAACCCCAAGCACTACAAAATAAAAGATTTAACAGAATTTCCTAATATATAAGTAAACTTGTGGCTTATGCATTCAAAAACTGCAATGACTTACTAGCCTATTATGTATTTTGTTTTCAAAGTAGTGTGACACATTTTTAACTTAAAACGTGAGGCTTCACACCTCTGATTTTATTTGCATTATTTAATTTGTAATCCATTCCTGTTTTGTCCAATGTACTGTGCTATAACCTTAAAACGACACAGATGAAAAACCAATCACTAATTACTATCCCAATATTATTTCTATTCTTATTTACCCATTTGAAAATTGGAGTTTGACAAAAAGCCACACAGCCAAAGTTCATCCCTCTTCTACTTGAACTCTTCCAGCCGAGCATTCAACTGCATTTTGAAACTTTCCTACTTGAAACATTTATTATCCTTTGCTGATTCAAGTGTGCTTTTCACTAATATACACTTACGATACCTGGTCGTGATATAATTTAAAGATTTACTTTACAATACTTTTACTTTGAATCTACAGCACAGGAACAGGCCATTCGGCCCAACTGGACTATGCCAGCGTTTATGCTCCACCCGAGCCTCCTCCCTCCCTACTTCATCTATCCCTATCAGCATATCTTTAAGAACATAAGAACATAAGAAATAGGAGCAGAAGTAGGCCAATCGGCCCTTTGAGCCTGCTTCGCCATTTAATAAGATCATAGCTGATCTGATCCTAACCTCAAATCTAAATTCATGTCCAATTTCCTGCCCGCTCCCCGTAACCCGTTCCTATCTATTCCTATCTCCCTTGTCTGCTTATCTATCTTCCCCTTATGCTATTTGGCTCAACTACTTTTTGTGGTAGCGCGTTCCACATTCTTACCACTCTTTGGATAAAGAAGTTTCTCCTGAATTCCTTATTGGATTTATTAGTGACTATTGGATATATAGTGATGACCTCTACTTTTGGACTCCTCCACAAGTGTAAACATTTTCTCTGCATCTACCCTATCAAACCCTTTCATTATCTAAAGACCTCTGTCGGGTCACCTCTCAGCCTTCTCTTTTCTAGAGAAAAGAGCCCCAGCCTGTACAGCCTTTCCTGAGAAGGATATCCTCTCAGTTATGGTATCATCCTTGTGAATCTTTTTTGCACCTTCTCCAATGCCTCTATATCCTTTTTATAATTGTGGCCCATGAAATAAAGGGGGCAGTAGCAACATGGATACAGAATTAGCTAAGTGATAGGAAAGAGAGTAGTGGTGAACAGTTGTTTTTCGGACTGGAGGGAGGTGTACAGTGGTGTTCCCCAGGGGTCGGTGCTAGGACCACTGCTTTTCTTGATATATATTCATGACTTGGGTGTACAGGGCACAATTTCAAAATTTGCAGGTGACACAAAACTTGGAAGGGTAGTAAACAGTGAGGAGGATAGTGATAGACTTCAAGAGAATATAGACAGGCTGGTGACATGGGCGGACACATGGCAGATGAAATTTAATGCAGAAAAATGCGAAGTGATACATTTTGGTAGGAAGAACGAGGAGAGGCAATATAAACTAGAGAGCACAACTCTAAAAGGGGTACAGGAACAGAGAGATCTGGGGGTATATGTGCGCAAATTGTTGGGAGTGGCAGGGCAGGTTGAGAAAGCGGTTAAAAAAGCATATGGAATCCTGGGCTTTATAAATAAAGGCATAGGGTACAAAAGTATGGAAGTCATGATGAAGCTTTATAAAACACTGGTTCGCCCAAAACTTGAGTATTGTGTCCAGTTCTGGGCACCACACTTTAGGAAGGATGTGAAGGCCTTAGAGAGGGTGCAGAAGAGATTTACTAGAATGATTCCAGGGATAAGGGACTTTAGTTACATGGATAGACTGGAGAAGCTGGGGTTGTTCTCCTTGGAACAGAGAAGGTTGCGGGGAGATTTGATAGAGGTATTCAAAATCATGAAGGGTCTAGACAGAGTAGATAGAGAGAAACTGTTCCCATTGGCGGAAGGGTCAAGAACCAGAGGACATAGATTTAAGGTGATTGGAAAGCTTTTTTACACAGCGAGTGGTTAGGATCTGGAATGCACTGCCTGAGGGGGTGGTGGAGCCAGATTCAATCGTGGCCTTCAAAAGAGAACTGGATAAGTACTTGATAGGAAAAAATTTGCAGGTCCATGGGGATAGGGCAGGGGAGTGGGACTAGCTGGATTGCTCTTGAATAGAGCCAGCGCGGACTCGATGGGCGAATGGCCTTCTTCCGTGCTGTAACCTTTCTATAATAATACGAAGGCCAGAACTGTGCACAGAACTCCAAGTGTGGTCTAATCAGGTTCTATACAAGTTTAACGTAACTTCTCTGCTTTTCAATTCTCTCTCTCTAGAAATGAACCCCAGTGCTTGATTTGCCTTTTTTATGGCCTTATTAACTGCATTGCTACTTTTTATCTGTACCCCGAGATCCCTTTGCTCCTCTACCCCATTTAGACTCTTATTATCCAAGCAATATACGGCCTCCTTATTCTTCCTACCAAAACGCACCACCTCACATTGTCTATATTGAAATTCATTTGCCAATTACACGCCTATTCTGCAAGTTTATTAATGCTTTCTTTCATTTTAACGCATTCTTCCTTGGTGTTAACATTTAGTACATCATATATTTCAAGAAGGTGCCCCTTAACTATCTTCACTCTAGATTGTGGAGATTGAACTTCATTAAACCTTTCCTCAAGGCACATTCCCCTTAAACTTGGAATAATTATTCTTGTTCTTCTCGAAACTTTCTCCAGTATTTTCATATTTTTTTTAGAACTGAACAGATTACTCTAAATGTGTCTGATCAATACAGTGTACGTACTCAACATAAGTGCAGTAAACTATTATTCTGCTATTCTGATGATAGATCCCTGCATTTTACTGGCTTTTTTAATTGTCTCACTACATTGACAAGGACAAGACCATGATGATTCCTAGGTCCTTTTCTGATTCTTCCTGTGTTAATTTTCTTCCACTCCTTATGTACTTGTGACTCATATTATTTCACTCACTCTGCAACATATTGGACAATATTAAATTTCTTTTGCTATCTGTTTGCATCTTCCACTTTTTACTGCTCTCCTATTTTTGTGCCATCTGCAAATTGAGCAGTCTTACATTTGACTTGAATATACAAGTCGTTTGTATAAATAAGAAACAATAGCAATCCAAGTACTGACCCCTGCAGGAATCCACTCAACACCTTTTCTTCCCTTCTCCCTCCACTCCACTGCACACCGCTTCAATAATACACCTTTCACTAATAAACTTTGTTTCCTATCCTTCAAACAAATGAGTATACAGTCTCATAATCTACCTTGGATGCTCAGGACTTGGTTTAATTAGTTCGTTCATGCAGAACTTTATTAAAAGTCTCTGAAGGACAAATAAACTATATCATAGTAATTACCATCTTCATCGGTTCGGTGGCATCATAAAGGACAGACTCCATGGCCTTGATTTTAACTACCTCTCTCTCCCCACCACCCCCCCCCCCACCAGCTCCGACAGGCAGGAAAGGGTCGGGGGGGGGGTGGGATTTAAAATATCAGGATCAGACAACCCGCCCCCTTCATGCCTCTTTAAATATTAAAGTGCAAGAATCAGGCCAAGGACGAGGCTTCCGCAAAAGGCAGACGGGGGGCCTAATTAACGTACCAAAGTCGCAACCTGATGACATCATCGGCGCTGCACCTTGAATTTAATAGTACGTGACAAGGAGGCACGACCTGTGGGATTCCCGGCAGCTGATCCGAGGTGGGAGCTGCCGGCTCTTTGAGCACTCCTTGTGGGCCAGAAGGAGTAGGCGTGCTTCTCCCAGACTCCTCAAGGAAGCCTTCGGCCTCCCCCAGCCTCGTTCTCCAGTGCTCTCCCCCCAGCCCTCACAATCTCTGACCTCCTCCCAGCCCGCCTGATCACAGCATCTCCCCCAAGCCCTCTCGATCACCGACCTATTCCCCTCCTCCCGATCATCGCTCGGAGCTCCCAAGTGCTGGGGACCGTCCCCTAAGGTCCCCGGCTGCAGCCTCATGCCATTAGTGTTTCCTCCAATCCACTGGCCAAACTGTCCATTTGGCCATCTGCCGGACGGGAAGTGGATTTACAATATGTTAATGAGGCCCTGCTGTTAAGATCGGTAGGGCCTCCATGTCCCTGGCCTTGCCCCCGTACCCTTGCCGGCCCGCCGTTAACATCGGGGCCCGAATGTCTGTTCAAGACATTTCTGGATGAACTACAGTGCTCCTATTGCTTTGGGGGGACTCGGTGATGGGACTTTGTGCACTCTACTCACCATCCCAAACAATGGGTTAACTGGTGGGCTATGATGGACAAGTGTGCCGACTTGTGGTGTATTGGCTTTGCACAACTTGAGAGGATCTCAAACTTAAAGTGTGGAAATATGCAGTGGGTAAGGAGCCGCTATAATCGTTTGAACGGGAATATGACATGCTTCTGAAAGGTCACTTATATAGTGTCGGGGCTAGTTAGTTGCAACTGTGAAGAATTATGGGATGCCACATTCTCCTGGAGCTTGCTTGATTGCCTTAAAGAGTTGCAGAGGAATTTCCCAGGATTCTTCCTGAATTGGCCTCAGTTTTTTTTTTCTTGCCTCTTGAGTAGGTAGCGTGGTTAGAGAGTGATTGAATTGTGTAGAAGGTTGGACCATGGTGGTCTTTTCTTCCCCCTTCTTCTATGTTCATATTAATTGGAAGATTTAAGGATTGTCAGTCCTAATTATTTATATTAATAGCTCGAACTTCTGATGGCTGCTGACTTTAGTTTCAACACAGTTCTTCAGAACGGTGCAGGTTAAGCTTGTGTCCAAACAAAAACAACTTTCAGCTATATAGCACCTTTTAATGTAGAAAAGCATCCCAAAGTGCTTCAGAGGTGCAATCAAAAATGGATGCTGAGCAAAAGGAGATTATTAGAAGGGGTCATCAAAACCTCAGTCAGAGGAAGGTCTTAAAGGAGGAGAAGCAAAGGGGTTTAGGGAAGGAATTCCAGTGTGAGGGGCTTAAGCGACAAGGCACGACCACCATTGGTGGGGTGAAGGGAGGGAGAGATGCACAAGAGGCAAGAGTCAGAGCAATGAAGAGTTCAGAGCAGGGTGGTTGTAGGGTTGGAGGAGGTAGAGATAAGGAGGGGCGAGACTCCATTTAAACACAAGTATAAGGATTTTAAATTTGAGGTGTTGGGGCACTGCAAGCCAGTGTAGGTCAGAGGGGACAGGGGTGACGGGTGAGCAGGATGTAATGTGAGATAGGATATGGGCAGCAGAGTTTTGATAAGGGTTTCGGTGGCAGATAGGCTGTAGTAGGGTTGGAAGTAGGCGATCTTTGTGATGGAGCCGATATGTGGTCAGAAGCCCGGCTTGAGGTCCAATAGGATGCCAAGGTTGCAAACCGCCTAGTTCAGCCTAAGACCGTGTCTGGAGAGTGGGATGGAATTGGTGGTAATGGTACGGAGTTTGTTGCGGGGTCTAAGATGATGGTTTCAGTCATCCTAATGTTATACTGGAGAAAATTGCAGCTCATCCAAAACTGGATATCGGACAAGCAGTGTAACAACACAGAGGCAGTGAAACATAGGAACAGGAAGAAGCCATTCAGCCCCTCGAGCCTGTTACGCCATTCAATTGATGTCTGATCTGTATTTTAACTCCATTTTGCCATCTTGGTTCCATATCCCTTGAAACCCTTATCTAACAAAAATCTATCAATCTCAGTTTTGAAATTTTCAATTGACCTAGCTTCAACAGCTTTTTGGGGAGAGTTCCAGATTTCCACTACCCTTTGCATGAAGAAATGCTTCCTGACATAACCTCTGAACAGCCTCGCTTTAATTTTAAGGTTATGCCCCCTTGTTCTGGACTCCGCCCACTAGAGGAAATAGTTTCTCTCTATCTACCCTATCAAATCCTTTAATCATCTTAAACCTCAATTATATCACCTCTCATCTTCTATACTCAAGGGAATACAAGCCTAATCTATATAACCTGGCCTCATAATTTAACCCTTTTCACCCCAGTATTATTCTGGTGAATCTGCGCTGCACCCCCTCCAAGGCCAATATATCCTTCCTGAGGTGCCGTGTCCAGAACTGAATGCAGTACTCTAGATGGGGTCTGACCAGGGCTCAGTACAACTGAAGCATAACTTCCTTCCCTTTGTATTCCAGTCCCCTTGTGATGAAGGCTAACATTCCCTCTGTGCTGTAAGATTCCATGTGTACACCCCTTAGACTTGAGGGAGCAAAGATAGGAGTCAGGGGGAACGACCAGGATAAGAGAGAATAACAGTTTTGCTAGGGAGAAGGGATTCAAAGATGAAGGTTACGCTTCATGGTTCACAGCTCCTATGCATGTAATGGAAAGGCTTCCTTCAGCTCATGTGCAAGGTCCAAGATGGATTTGTGACAAAAAGGGGAAATTATTGCAGGGAGGGAGAGGTCCAGCCTACACCAACTTACCACTCAGAGGCCTTGAAGCAGAGGCAGCCTCATATTTGGCACATGTCTTTGGAAAAACCCTTCACATGAAGACCAAAATCAGGCAATTATTGACAATTATGCCTGGTACATGGCACTGGATTTGGATGTCTGGACCTACAAGGTGACCGATATAGTGCAAGATGTCCTACATGGATCTTCCACCATGCTAATATTATATGGCGTGTGAGGAAACTTTGAGGTTTGGTATGACACCTATTAAAAGGCATTATCCGGAGGCTGGGTACAAGACCACCTATTCCTATATGCAAGTTTGGTATGTGTCCATGTTGTGGTCAAGAAGGCAGTGGCAATCATAGAAATTTACGGCACAGGAGGCCATTCAGCCCAACATGTCTGTGCCGGCCGATAAAGAGCTATCCAGCTTAATCCCAAGTACTTACTGCATATCCAAGTACTTTTTAAACATGATGAGGGTTTCTGCCTCTACCACCATTTCAGGCAGACCCCCACCGCCCTCTGGGTGAAAACATTTCTTCTCAGCTCCCCTTTAATCTTTCTACCAGTCACTTTAAATCTATGCCCCCTGGTTATTGACCTCTCTGCTAAGGGAAATAGGTCCTTCCTATCCACTCTATCAATGCCCCTCATAATTTTATACACCTCAATTAAACCTTCCTTCAGCCTCCTTTGTTCCAAAGAAAACAACCCCAGCCTATCCAATCTTTCCTTATAGCTAAAATTCTCCAGTCCTGGCCACATCCTCATAAATATCCTCTGTACCTGCTCTAGTGCAATCACATTGTTCCTGTAATGTGGTGACCAGAACTGTACGCAGTACTCATGCTGTGGCCTAACTAGTGTTTTATACAGTTCTAGCATAACCACCCTGCTCTTACACTCTATGCCTCGGCTAATAAAGGAAAGTGTCCCATATGCCTTCTTAACCACCTTATCTACCTGTCCTGCTACCTTCAGGGATTTGTGGATATGCACTCCAAGGTCCCTCTGTTCCTCTACAGCTCTCAGAATCCTCCCATTTATTGTGTATTCCCTTGCCTTGTTTGCCCTCTCCATGTGCATCACCTCACTTGTCCGGATTGAATTCCATTTGCTACTTTTCTGCCCACCTGACCAGTGCATTGATATCTTCCTGCAGTCAACAGCTTTCCTCCTCACTATCAACCACATGGCCAATTTTTGTATCATCTGCAAACTTCTTAATCATGCCCCCTACATTTAAGTCTAAATCATTAACATATACTACTAAAAGCAAGGGACCTAGTACTGAGCCCTGCAGAACCCCACTGTAAACAGTTTTCCAGTCACAAAAACACCCGTCGACCATTACCCTTTGCTTCCTGCCACTGAGCCAATTTTGGATCCAACTTGCCACTCTCCCTTGGATCCCATGGGCTTTTACTTTATTGACCAGTCTACCGTGTGGAACCTTGTCAAATGCCTTGCTAAAATCCATATAGTCTGCATCAAACATGTTACCCTCATCGATCCTCCTTGTTACCTCCTCAAAAAATTCAATCAAGTTAGTCAGACACCACCTTCCCTTAACAAATCCATGCTTACTGTCCTTGATTAATCCGTGGCTTTCTAAATGACGATTAATAGTGTCCCTCAGAATTGTTTCCAATAATTTGCCCACCACCAGGGTTAGGCTGACTGGCCTATAATTACTCGGTCTATCCCTTTCTCCCTTTTTAAACGGTACACGTCAGCAGTCCTCCAATCCTCTGGCACCACGCCTGTAGCCAGGAAAGATTGGAAAATGATGGTCCACCATTTCCTCCCTTGCTTCTCTTAACAGCCTGGGATACATTTCATCCGGGCTTGGCAATTTATCTACTTTCGAAGATGCTAAACCTCTTAATACTTCCTCTCTCACTATGTTTATCCCATCCAATATTTCACATTCCTCCTCAACTACAACGACTGCATCATCTCCCTCTTTTGTGAAGACAGATGCAAAGTATTCATTAAGAACCATACCCACATCTTCCACCTCCACACATTGGTTACCTTTTTGGTCTCTAATAGGTCCTACTCTTTCCTTAGTTATTCTCTTGTTCTTTATGTATTTATAGAACATCTTTGAGTTTTCCTTGATTTTACTTGCCAGTATTTTTTGTGCCCTCTCTTTGCTTTCCTAATTTCCTTTTTAATTTTACCCTTGCACTTTTTAACCTCCTCTAGGCTTTCTGCAGTATTGAACTCTCGGTATCTGACTTAAGCTTCCCTTTTTTGCCTTATCCTACCCTGTATGCTCCTTGATATCTAGATTTGGCAGTCCCACCCTTTTTCTTTGTAGGAACATATTTGCTCTGAACCCTCACTAACTCCCCTTTGGATGCCTCACACTGCTCTGACACTGATTTTCCTTCAAATAGCTGTTTCCAGTCCACTTTTGCTAAATCACTTCTCAGCTTAGTAAAATTTGCCTTTCCCCAATTGAGAATGTTTATTCCTGTTCCATCTTTGTTCTTTTCCATAACTATGCTAAATCTAACTGAATTATGATCACTGCCACCAGAATGGACTTCCACTGATACTTCTTTCACCTGCCCAGCTTCATTCCCTAAAACTAAATCCAGAACTGCCCCCTCTCTTGTTGGGCTTGCTCCTTACTGGCTAAAAAAGTTCTCCTGATTGCATTTTAAGAATTCTGCGCCCTCTATACCTTTTACCCTGATTGTATCCCAGTTAATATTAGGGTAGTTGAAAGCCCCTACTATTACTGCCCTACTATTTTTGTACTTATCAGAAATTTGCCTACATATTTGCTCTTCTATCTCCCTCTGACTGTTTGGGGGTCTATAGTACATTCCCAGCAGTGTGATTGCCCCTTTTTTGTTCTTTAGCTCAACACATACGGCCTCAATTGATGATCCTTCCAACATATCATCCCTCCTCACAGCTGTAATTGTTTCTTTAACCAATTATTGCCACCCCCTCCTCCTTTTTATCCCCCTCTCTATCTCATCTGTAAACCCTGTAACCAGGAACGTTGAGCTGCCATTCCTGCCCCTCTTTAAGCCATGTTTCAATAATAGCTAAGATATCATACTTCCACGCGTCTATCTGTGCCCTTAGCTCATCCGCCTTATTCCCAAGACTCCTTGCATTGGAGTATATACCATTAAGCACTTCTTTGTTGTCTATTTTCTAACCTTTGTTTCCTCTGCCGTCCAAACTCGCTTACTACTTTTCTGCCTTCCATTTCCAGCTCTGCGTCTCTCCCTTCTGAATCCATGATCAGGTTCCCATCCCCCTGCCAAGCTAGTTTAAATCCTCCCTAACAGCACTAGCAAACCTCCCAGCAAGGATATTGGTCCCGGCCCTGTTGAGGTACAACCCGTCTGGATTGTACAGGTCCCACTTCCCCCAGAACCGGTCCCAATGCCCCAGGAATCTAAAGCCCTCCCTCCTGCACCATTTCTCCAGCCACACATTCATCTGCAATATCCTCCTACTTCTATACTCAGCAATGCTGAGTTAATACAGAGGAGGACTGTGACAAAATACAGGAAGACATTAATAAACTTTTAGAATGGGCATGTAATTGGCAAATGAATTTCAATATAGATAAGTGTGAGGTGGTAGATTTTGGTAGGAAGGATAAGGAGGTCACATATTACTTGGATAATAAGGGCTCAATATTAGCACCCGCTATTGGGTGCGTTCCTGGCAGGGGGGGCTCCGAAAATCGGGGAATCCCGGAGCGGGTCGGGAGCCCGGCTCCAACCCGCCCAACTTCCGGGTTCCCCACAGACGCGCTGACGTGTGCTCACAGCCCCCACGTGTGGGACTCCCGCAGGCAATTAAAGCCGGCGGGGTGCCACTTGCCAGTATTTATTCTGCTATTTCAGGTCGTTAACAGACCTGATTAAGGGAATATTTCAGGAGGGGTGGGATTTTAGAAACAACTGGGACTGTTTCCCGTACTGGGGGAAACACTCCCACTTGAAATGGACGTGTTGCAGCTGTCAGCCTGTGGCAGCTGCAAAGGTCCATTTGACAGGTCGGGGGGGGGGGTGACCCTCACTCATTGCAGGAGGCCACTCTGTCACTTTGGACAAAGTTTGGCCTCCACCACCCTCCTCCTAACAATCAAATGCATAAACTTGCACACTTACCCCGGGGTCCAGACACATGTACCTACCTTGCGGACCCCCTCAGATGTACATCTTCCGGATGGGGGCCGCCGTAGCTGCAGTCATGACCTCCTCGGAGGGCAAACAGCATCACCAGCCTCGCCGTCCACCTCTGACACGTGGAGCTCCACAACACAGTGCTGTGACACATCCACCTGCACAGCAGGAGGGAGGGCAACCGCAGAGAGAGATGCTTCGCAGAGGGCACTACCCTCGCCACAGGGTCCACAGACCGAGGCTCAGCTTCCTGGACCTCTCTGAGCAGCAGTGCACACGGAGGCTCAGAGTCACTCAACATGTAGTCGTGGACATCTGCAGCCTCCTTCATGCTGAACTGCTCCCGGCTGGCCCGAGCACCATCTTCTTACCTGTCGCTGTCAAAGTCACCACTGCCCTCAACAACTTCTCCTCCGCATCCTTCCAGGGTGCCACCGGGGACATCGCCGACGTCTCTCAGTCATCTGCACAAAAGAGCCCTGCAAATACACCCACTCTGCAGTGACACAATGGGTGGCATCAGGTGTGGGTCTTCATTTGTGATCCTCAGGAAAGGGCATTATTGCACAAACCAGACAAGATTCACAAAGACGTGGCAGTAGTGGTGCCAATATAATATGTGATGTGAGTTGGTCAGAAATTAAATATAAGTAAAAACCATGACAAACCCTCAAACACCCTTGTGCATCCCCTTCATGCTCACGACACGTTTATCTTACGCTTCCTACTGCACATATGTGATGCATGCCCTGTGGCTGCAGCACAGGTAGTGGCAGGTTGAGTGAGGCTGACCGTGAAAGAGATGCATGAGAGGGTGAGTATGAGAAAGAGCCATGAGATTGTATGAGGATTGGGTTGAGTGGTAGTGGCGGGATGAGTACTGGCGAGGTGAGTAAGTGCAGGTAAGATGAGGATGAGCTTTGAGTGGGTGTGAGGGGTGATGTGACAGAGTAGTGTTGGCAGTGCAGAAGGAGATGTGGGGTGGGGGCGATGATGTGGCAGACAGAGTGTAGGGAAATGAGTAAGTGTACTCGCTTTGGCTGACCTACTTAGGTCATTGCAGCGCCTCCTGC
Organism: Heptranchias perlo; assembly: GCF_035084215.1. NCBI lineage: Eukaryota > Metazoa > Chordata > Chondrichthyes > Hexanchiformes > Hexanchidae > Heptranchias > Heptranchias perlo. The sequence goes on from NC_090340.1 coordinate 48,402,700, forward strand.
ACTGTATGCAGGTGCGTGATATGTTGGTGGTGCAGGTGACCTCCTCTGCCACCTCGAGCCAGGCCTTCTTGGTGGCAGAGGCAGGCCGCTTCCTCCCGCCCGCCGGGGGGAGGTTCTCTGTCCTCTCCCTCCTCTTCCTCATCCCATCCAATAATACCTGGAGTGAGGCATCATTAACTTGGGAGCAGCCTTCCCCCTGGGCTGCTCCATGCTGTACTTTTTCCTATTTCTTGCAGCATCAGTCAGTGGAGGACTGCCCCTTTAAATAAAGCTCCTCCAGCTGACAGACCTTACTGCGCATGCGCAGTCCGCCCGACGCGCAGCTCAGCAGTGGGGAACCCGGAAGACCAGGTAAGTGGATCCAATTAGGCTGCGATCGCGCGGGGGGCAGACTGATTTCACCGGGCACATTACCCACGCGCCCAGTCGCCCCCCCTCCTACCGCGAACCCGCAGCCCTCCTAATATCGAGCCCTAAGAGTCTAAATGGGGTAGGGAAGCAGAGGGATCTGGGGGTACAGATAAACAAATCACTAAAAGTAGCTATGTGGGTTAATAAGTCCATAAAAAAAGCAAACAAAGCACTGGGGTTCATTTCTAGAGGGATAGAATTGAAAAGCAGAGAAGTTATGTTAAACTTGTGTAGCATCTTGGTTATACCACACTGGAGTACTGTGAAAGGTTCCGGTCTCCATACTGTAAAAAGGATATATAGGCACTTGAGAAGGTGCAAAAAAGATTTACTAGGATGATACCAGAACTGAGAGGCTATACCTATCAGGAAAGATTGAACAGGATGGGGATCTTTTCTCTAGAAACAAGAAGACTGAGGGTTGACCTGATAGAGGTTTTTAAGATTATGAAACGGTTCGATAGGGTCGATGTAGAGATGTTTCACTTGCTGGGGAGACCAGAACTAGGGGCCATAAATATAAGATAGTCACAAATAAATCCAATTGGGAATTCAGGAGAAACTTCTTTACCCAGAGAGTGGCTAGAATGTGGAACTCGCTACCACAAGGAGTAGTTGAGCATAGATGCATTTAAACACATGATGGAGAAGGGAATAGAAAGATGTGTTAGATGAAGAGGGGTGGGAGGAGGCTCGTGTGGTGCATAAACACCGGCATGGACCTTTTGGGCCAAGTGGCCTGTTTCTGTGCTGTAAATTCTATGTAATGCACTCAAATTATGTTCAATTGTGCTGCTCAGCATGCTATTTGTAAGAAATTCCTGTTATCTCCTGGTCACCTCAAAGGATTCAAACATATGCCTATCAGTTCAAATAAACAACGATTGACTACCCTCCTGGGGGAGGGATGGGAGAGAAGTGGAGTCTTTTTGGGGTCAAGTTCACTCTAAGATGGCAACCCTAGCAAAAGAAGATTGGAACCAAGCCACTCCTCTATGGCAGACTCAATAATACAGTACTTGAGCAAGCAGGTACTTTGGGATAGTTGATGGACTTGAATGTGGGGGGCTTCAACAAGAAGTTTGCAGATGATACAAAAATTGGCCCTGTGGTTGATAGTAAGGAGGAAAGCTGTCGACTGCAGAAAGATATCAATGGACTGGTCAGTTGGGCAGAAAAGCGGCAAATGGAATTCAATCCAGAGATGTGTGAGGTAATGCATTTGGGGAGGGCAAACAAGGCAAGGGAGTACACAATAAATGGTCGGATACTGAGAGGTGTAGAGGAACAAAGGGACCTTGGAATGCATGTCCACAGATCCCTGAAGGTAGCAGGACAGGTAGATAAGGTGGTTAAAAAGGCATATGGGATACTTTCCTTTATTAGCCGAGGTATAGAATATAAGAGCAGGGAGGTTATGCTAGAACTGTATAAATCATTGGTTAGGCCATAGCTTGAGTACTGTGTACAGTTCTGGTCACCACATTACAGGAAAGATGTGATTGCACCAGAGCGGGTACAGAAGAGATTTACGAGGATGTTGCCAGGACTGAGAATTTTAGCTATAAGACAAGATTGGATAGGCTGGGGTTGTTTTCTTTGGAACAAAGGAGGCTGAGGGGAGATTTAATTGAGGTATATAAAATTATGACAGGACTAGATAGAATGGATAGGGAGGGCCTATTTCCCTTTGCAGAGGGGTCAATGACCAGGAACATAGATTTAAAGTAATTGATAGAAGGATTAGACGGGAGCTGAGGAGAAATTTTTTCACCCAGAGGGCAGAGGGAGTCTGGAATTCACTGCCTCATAGGGTGGTAGAGGCAAAAACCCGTAACTCATTTAAAAAGTACTTGGATGTGCACTTTAAGTGTCGCAACCTACAGGGTTACGGACCAAGTGCTGGAAAATGGGGTTAAGCTGGATAGCTCTTTCGGCCAGCATGGACACATTGGGCTGAATGGCCTCCTTCTGTGCCGTAATTGTCTATGATTCTATGATGATTGACCAACCGGCCTGGCTCATTAAGAGGACTTGAAAAAGGATACCTGATTTAACTCCAGATAATCCTGCAAGCTAATTCCCTAATGGTTAGGCTGGCAGGAAAGTCATCAGCGCTATGTTCTGGTAAGATGTGCGGTTTTAGCTGGTTAAACTCCAGCAGTATCCCTGTGTAAGTGTCCCTAAGCCTGTGCTAAGCTCTCTAATACTCAGGTAAATGGGATATGGTCCTATGAGCATAGAGTGCAAACAGAAACTTTACTTGCATAGAATTCTCAGCAACATTGTATGGCGATGGGGTTTCCCGGTTGATTTAAAAAACTTATTGGGAAAAACATATATTTCCATAAGAGAATGTCCCTTAAAATAATGTAATTTGTGGAAAGTCAAAATTGTACAAACAACAGAAAAGGCAAGTGCAGATAAAAGGGGAGCAGATTTTAAATTAATTTGTAATACATATAACAGAAAGAAATAAAATATTTATAGCCAACTGATTACTAACTCTTTTACTTTACCCTTCATATTTTTCGTGGTGCTGCTTGAGAGCCCCATTGAATAAGCTAAGATGACCTGGAGCCGCTTGAGTCAGAGAGCTCGCTGCTACTAACCTGCACCACCCGCTGCGGACCGGGAGGCGGCGTTTGTTGCGCGAGTGGCTACGTCACTTTCATGATGACACGCATCACGTGACAAGGAGCGCGCTCACCCACGACGGCTTCACCGGCAGCGCGATTGTTCCGTCATAAAGCATCGCGAGAGTTGGAAGCAGCGGCCGGGCCGGATCGGATCGGATCGATAGGGAAGGTTCTTGTGGGCGCTGAAGGAAGGGGGCAGATCTGGGCAATTTCCTACTGCAACTCGGAGAGCATGGACGGTACGGGAGTCCCCCGGCTCATTTATTCATTTTGTAGGGAACGGTATTAGTTTAATAATAAAGCTTTGGGTGGGGAGGAGAGGTAAACACGGCCCCACCTCTGGGATGTGAGGTGTCGGCGCTGTGTTTCCTTCTCCATTCACTTTACCTTGAAATACAGCGCCTGCTGCCCTGAGCCTCGTCCTTTTAAACATGGCTGGTTATATCTGTTATTATTGATACTAGTCTTCGAGGAGTTAACTTTCTTTGGGTTTTGGATTGTCGCCCTCTAGTTTTTAGCACCAGGCCTCCTGGAAAATGTCCAAGATGTTAGCTGGAGACACCAGCGTCAGTCTCTGCTTGTACAGTGGCCCTTAATGTCGCGGCTCGCCCCAAGGTGCTACAAGGAGAAGTAGATCCCGAGCAGGAGTGATGGGGAGGTGACTTCACAGGGGGGAGATCTGATGAGGTGAGGGGTGGTGGTTGAAAGTGCTTTCAAAGAGGTAGGGCTTAAGGAGGCATGATGTGGCGATGCCGGTGATGGACTGGGGTTGACAATTGTAAACAATTTTACAACACCAAGTTATAGTCCAGCAATTTTATTTTAAATTCACAAGCTTTCGGAGGCTACCTCCTTCCTCAGGTGAACGATGTGGAAAATGATGTTGGCTACAGTGTTTGCCTACATAACAGTGCCTATACTTCAAATGTATTTCATTGGCTGTGCAGCATTTTAGGATGCCTTGAGGAAGTGAGTCATTTTATAAATGCAAGTTATTTCTTTCTATCGCTCTCCACCATGCCTCCTTAATTGTAAACAATTTTACAACACCAAGTTATACTCGCTTCTCTGGTGTGGAGCTTGAACCCATGACTTTTTGACTGAGAGATGAGAGTGCTACCATTGAGCCCAGGCTGACTGTAAAGAACATCGTTCACCTGAGGAAGGAGGTAGCCTCCGAAAGCTTGTGAATTTAAAATAAAATTGCTGGACTATAACTTGGTGTTGTAAAATTGTTTACAATTAAGGAGGCATGGTGGAGAGCGATAGAAAGAAATAACTTGCATTTATAAAATGACTCACTTCCTCAAGGCATCCTAAAATGCTGCACAGCCAATGAAATACATTTGAAGTATAGGCACTGTTATGTAGGCAAACACTGTAGCCAATTTGCACACAGCAAGGTCCCACAGACAGAAATAAGATAGACAACCAGATAATCTGCATTTGTGGTGTTGGCTGAGGAATAAGTGTTGGACTGGACAACTCACTTTTTTTGGAAAGTGCTATTTGATCTTTTGTGCCCACCTGAGAGGGCCTTGTTTTAATGTCTCATCTGAAAGACAGCTCCTCCAACAGTACAGCACTACCTCAGTACTGCACTGCAGTGTCAGTCTGAATTATGTACTCGCTTCTCTGGTGTGGAGCTTGAACCCATGACTTTTTGACTGAGAGATGAGAGTGCTACCATTGAGCCCAGGCTGACTGTAAAGAACAGCAACATGCATTTTTATAGTGCCATTAACATAGAGAAAATGTCCCAAGGAGCTTCACAGAGGCAGAAGGGGAAAAAATGAAGAATGAGCCAAAGGAGGAGATACTGGGAAGAGTGACCAAAAACTTAGTCGAAGAGGTTGGTTTTAAAAAGGGTCTTAAAGGTGCAGAGGTGGAGGGGTTTAGGAAGGGAATTCCAAAGTGTGGGGTCTAAGTGGGGAAAGGCACGGCAGCCAGCAATGGAGTGAAAGGAGTGGGGGATGCACATACCAGAGGAATGCAGAAATTGGGGGGGCGGTGGGATGGGGGTTGTAGGGCTGGAGAAAGTCACGTAGATAGAGAGGAGTGAGGATGAAGGAATTTAAGCACAAGGATGAAAGTAGTAAATCTAAGCTGTTGGAGGACCCGGAGCCATTATAGATCCGCAGGACTAAGTGCAGGATAGGATACAAGTAGCAGTGTTTTGGGTGAGCTGAAGTTTATGGAGGATGGGAGGCCGGCCAGGAGAGTATTGGAATAGTGGAGTCTGGAGGTGACAAAGGCATCAATATGGGTTTCAGCAGCTGATGGATTGAGGTAGGGCAAAGGTAGGCGATGTTACGGAGGTGAAAGTAGGTGGTCTTTGTGATGGAGAGGATGTGGGGTTTGACACTCGGCTTGGAGTCTAATTAAATGCCATCCTGGTAGGCTTTTTGGTGGGTGCTGTTATTGGATTATGCCAAAGTCGATTTTCTGTATGTAATTTGCAATCCCAGGTGATACTCCTGACCAGACACTGTTATATCGTCTATCAACAGGGTTAACTGGCAAGTGTATTTTCCTTGGATAGCAATGCATGCATTAGAGTTCAGGAAAGAATAAGCAATCTTTTCACATTTTTGATTTTAATAATGCTAAGTTCTGCTCTGCCTGTAAGTGAGCACGGCAGAACAGTAATTCCAACCTTGGGATTCAGAGGATGATGTCATAAATTATGATAGCAAAATGTTGGCGTGCAGTTAGAGAAGAAAGGATGAACTGCTTTCAGTTTAACAAAGTAAAGTCTAATCTTTGCAGTTGGAATTCTTTCTGCACTTTGGAGAGAGGAGTCACTTCATTGTACCCTTGTGGGGCTGGGCTTGCCTGGAAACTGGACAATTTAAATGGGACCCATCGTTTTGGATCTCCCATGTTCTCATGGGCTGCCCTAATGCAAGTCCCAGGAGCGGCTCCATAGAGTAACTTGGAAATGTTTTCTTGTCGGCTAGGTTTACTTCAAACTGAGATTCCTGAACTGGGAAAAGTTAACACCAACCAAGTATGCAGCAGTGTTCAGCTTGTGCTGACTTTTCCTGGTTTGGGTTTTCCAACAACAACTTGCATTTATATAGCACCTTTTAATGTAGTAAAACGTCCCAAGGTACCTCACAGGAGCGTTATCAAACAAAATTTGACACCGAGCTACATAAGGAGATATTAGGACAGGTTTGGTCACCAGAGGTAGGTTTTAAGCAGTGTCTTAAAGGAGGAGAGCGACGTAGAGAGGCGGGGAGGTTTAAGTGAAGGAATTCCAGACCTTCAGCTCTAGGCAGCTGAAGGCAAGTTGACAAATGTGCCACTTCCTGGTTTCTGTCTGAAACCACACCCTGTAAGGCACAGGTTGAATAAAGGATATTACCAAATTGATGTAATCTGAAGTTTGTTGGAATACATGGCAAGTTCTACAGTATAATGTTTGTAGTACCTACAGTAGCATCTTTAATTTTTCAGCTGATTGCAGGGAAATTTGCTACTTGGTATATAAGACAGTATCTAACTCAGGATTCATTGGTGCAGGTAGATTCCAAATCTTTTGCTTAACACTAAAAGAACATTTAGAGTTAGTATAATGTTTAATATCAAAACATGAAGGAGAGGAATTTTTGCACACTGGGTGCTTTAAAATGACCTGCCTAGTTACTGAAGTTAAGTATTTGGAGGACTGGGTCTTGGGATCTCTGGCTTCTGGTGTAGATAATGTGCTTAGCTGTGAAAATGTAAATTTATTTGTTTTCTCTTTTTAAAACACCCAGTCACGGAAATGTGAGTAAAACAACGTGATGCTGTTAGACTAGAGCCTAAAATCCTATTTGCATGCCATAAAGATAATGGTGATCCAAAGTAGCTCTTGTGAAAGCAGAAGTTGTTTCAATTTTTGAACAACCTGTTCCAGGCCTCAAACATGTTGATGCAATAATGGTAGTGCCATGGAATCAGGTTTGTGCTTTTTCCCTTGTTGCTGTCCCCATTTTTTTCCATGTTACTGGGATTTGAGCAACACTTCCAGGACAATATTTATTGCCGGTTGTGTGGAATGGGAATCACATGTAGGACAGACTGAGTAAAGTTTATATAAAAACAGTCCAGCAGCTTTCATGGTCATTTTCTGGTGCTAACCCACAAATTACCAGATTTGTTTTGAATACTTGCTATGGTGGGATTTGAATTCATGACCTCTGGGTTGCTAGTCCAGTAATATAACTTGGGTGACCAGAGTGTTCGAGGGGTGGAGGAAACTGGTAAAGCATTGTCATTCCTCAGTGTATCATTGTAGTGGTTGCTTTTAGAGAGGGATTGATTCCTTTCTGGTCACTGGGTCAGAATCCTGGAATTCCCTACCTAACATCATTATGGGAGCATTATCACAAGGATTGCAAGCAGTTCAAGGAGAAGGCTCACCATCACCTTCTCTGAGCAATTAGAGGTGGGCAATAATTGTGGTCGTGCCAGTGTTGCCTAGATCCTGAGAAGAATTTTTTTTGAAAAGAACTGGGAACAGTTCAGTATTAAATACTATGTAGGTGGGGGCAAGGGAAAAGAGAAATGGATATTTCACATCCTCGAGAAACATACTTTCTAGTGGTCAGCTTCTGAGATGCATTAGCAAGTGGCTTGGGAGGAGGTTATCTCCTCTACTGCATTTGCTGTACCATGCAGGCAGGTCAGAGGAACTGGACAGAAAATAAATGGAAGTTGAAATAAATAATTTCAGTGAAAGGATGGAGAACAACTGGGATAAGATATATCCTTTTCACCAGATTTGTATAATGCAATAGAAGTTATTGTTTGGGAAATAGGTTTGCTGTAGAAACTATGCCTGCTTATTGCTCACAAAAAGACTAAATATTTTGAACAGTATAAATTCCGTGGGATAAATTGCTTAGTCGTGTAGTATCACCTGTAAAACCTACAAATTCTTTTGACAGAGCTTCATGATTATTTTCAAGTCTGACTAAATTAAAATGACAGTTACAATATACTAAATGTATCTGTGTTGAACTGATTCAGGTTAACACTTTCCCTTCTGAAAAACAGGTTTTTTTTTCCCTTGCATAATCAGACAAAAATAGATGCTGTGCCAAAGAAGGAGATATTAGGAGGGGTGATCAAAAACTTGGTCAAAGGGGTGGGTTTTAAGGAGGAGAGGAAGGTGGAAAGATGGTGGGAGTTCCAGAAGGTGAGGCCTAGGCAGCTGAAGGAATGGCTGCCAATATTGGGACAAAGTGAGGGATGCACAAGAGACAGAGAAAGAGGATAACATACATTATAGAGGGAGTTTTAATTTACAGCTTCTAGTGCTAGTGCTGCATATGCTCAACATTGATTTAAAAAGTCCTTTTCTTAGGTGATTTTTTTTTTCCTCCTCCAAATTTCAAAAAACAAGATGAAACAAACTTTTCTATCAGAAGAGAAACAGTTAACCTTAGGATTGCCGACTCTGGTTGGACGTATTCCTGAAGGTTTCATCTCACAACCTCCTGCCTAGCTCCGTGGTAGCATTCTTTGAGTCAGAAGGTTGTGGGTTCAAGTCCCACTCCAGAGACTTGAGCACAAACCCTAGGCTGACACTCCAATGCAGTACTGAGGGAGTGCTGCACTGTCTGAGGTGGATGAAACATTAAACTGAGGCCCCGTCTGCCCTCTCAGGTGGATGTGAAAGATCCCATGGCACTAGTCGAAGAAGAGCAGGGGAGTTTTCCCAGTATCCTAGCCAACATTTATCCCTCAACCAACATCAGTAAAACACATTGCTGTTTGTGGGAGCTTGCTGTGTGCGTGTTTGGTTGCCATGTTTCCTACAGTGACTACGGTTCAAAAATGCTTTGGGATGACCTGCAGTCATGAAAGGCGCTATATAGATACAAGTATTTCTTTCATCAACTGCCTTACCCAGTCAAACAGCCTTTTTCCCCATCGTCAATATTTTTATAACTAATAAATGAAAATGTTCAAAGAAAATTAAAAATCACACTTTTTTTAATGTCTCTGATTTCTTTCCTGGGTTGCTCGCAGAAGTGCTCAGGAGATTAATCTTTCATTCTTGGAGGCTCCTTCTTTGGAGTCCAAATTGAGATAAAGGAGGATCAAAAAGGGTACCTGCAGAGAAATCAAAACTGTCAGCAGAAATAGACTTCAGAGATGCAACAAGTCTAGACAGATTGTCCGTGTGGAGACGGGCATCAAAATGGCAATTCAATAGCCTGGCACAGTAGCATAGGCATACAAATGGGAAGATCACAGCCTGGTGATCAATGTTATTTAGTTCTGTCACCTAGGTGGGCTGTAAGTCTTCTGTCATTTGATAAAGACAAGGTGAGAAGACTGCTATTCCAAATACTTAGTCCTAGTGGTGCATATTTCCTCAGTGTAAAGAAAAGGAACCCACCAGAGAAGAAAGGGTACCCAAAGTCTCACTCACTAAATAATAATGAGCCATTGATGTTGGAGTCATCATCGAGATAATGTGGGCATTCCTGTCTAGACAGGCTGTGCGCCCAGCAGTGTGGTAACCAAGTTAAGTGACCACAATGCCGGTGCAGCTCTGAAACCCCCCCAAAACAGAAGAGGTCCTTGCGTTATTAAACAGAACAGATGTCTGATCTGCAACAGTGCTGCGACCCCATGCACTCTGGAATCTGGACTGGGACTGCTCAAATTGTTACGAGGGCTTATAATGTCATGCTAGAGAGGCTGATGATTACTGCAGAAATACAGCAATCAAATGGTACTCCAAGGTCAACAGTATCTCCCATCACACCACAAAATAATGTTCTCGCACACTTAATTGCTATTTTTGTAAAGGGTCCCGTTCATGATACGTTTTAGCTTAGAAGATGCATACACATGTCAGACACTGAAATCCTCTGTCGTCAGTTTCTTCATTTTTTTTGTCTAAAATTGAAAATCCAGTTGATTTGTAGTTGTATGAAAAGCAGGAATTTGAACTATTGTGGATAAATAGGTTTTATGTAGACAGCTTTCCCCTTCAAATGTGAAGATTGAGAAAAGTCATAGTTGAAAGAAGTAATTTAATGCAGCAAGTGGTTTATTGCTCAGACACCAGCATTTTCAGTCCTTGGACAGTAAATCGGCAAGTGTAGAATTTCATGGTATTTGGCACAGGAAAGCAGGTGCACTATTCTTGGGGCAGTACAAATATTATATATTTATATATAATGCAATTGTGCTGTAAATGTTTGATATTTGTGATAGCAAGTGCACTAAGTGTCAATAACTGGTAATCATATTTAACTTTCTTGTTCTTTACAGATACTTTGTTTCAGTTAAGGGTAAGTACTAAAATTCTGTCTAATTTGTTTTTTCTGTTGTAATTTTAAAAATGAATCAAATGTCCATTTTCATATCTCTTAAATTGGCCATGATGTGATTGGAATACAGTGATGCAGTAGGCTTTTTTTTTTACTATATATAATGCTACTTGTCGTCAACCTATCTGCAGCAACAGGATCGATTACTTCATCCTCTCCTCCTTGGCCCACCTCTGTGGGCCCACACACCCTCTGTTCCACTCCTATGTAGCCAGCACATCTACAGCAACAGCATCTCCTTCCGCTTCCATGTAGTCACTTTGATTACCCCAAGCTCTGTTGTTGCCCCCTTTCCAGCCCCTTTTCTTCATTTATACGTTGCTTCTTGGCAATGTTACTGTAGGCATTGAGTCAATCTCCACAAGTATATTGATAATGCTAGCCTGTATCATCTTCACCCTCAACTTCATATCACATCTGTACTGTCAAGATGCTTATCTAACATTGAGCCATGGATATCCTGCTTGTCCATCACCCTGCCTCCATTGAATTCAGAACCCCTGTCCTTGTTTACAAATTCCTCCATGGCCTCGCCCCGCCTCACCGCTGCAGCCTCCACCATCCCATAACCATCCGTTCTCCAACTCTGCTGTCCTGTGCACCGCCCCTCTCTCTTTCCCACCTCCATCGGTAGCGCAGCCTTGGCTGTCAAGGCCCCACGTTGCAGTTTGTTCCCTAAGACATTTCACCCTGCAGCTTATTTTCCCACCTTTTTTGAGTCTTCTCAAAACCTATTTTTTTCAACAGCACTGACAGTCATCTCTTAATTCTTCTTTGGCTCAGTTAGTAACAGTTTCTACCTCCTGAGTCAGAAGGTCGTAAATTCAAGCCCCACTTCAGGACTTGGGTACATAATCTAGACAGATATTTCATGGCAATACTGAGGGAGCGCTGCATTATTGGAGGTACCATCTTTTGGATGAGACATAAATTAAAGCCCTGTCTGCCTGTTTGAGGAGGTGATAAAAGATCCTATGGCATTATTTAAAGACTAGCAGGGTATGTTTTATTCCGGGGATGTAGCTAATACTAGCAAAGCCACATTTTTTGCTCATCTGTAGTTTCCCTGAGAAGGTGGGCTACTTTCTTGAACCCCCGCCACCCCCAAAAAGAACCCTTTAGGTGATGGTGCCCCCTCAACGGTGTTGGGTAGGGAATTACAAGATTTTGATCCTGATCTTGTAGCCATGAGTTTGATATGGCTGGCCCGGTTGAACATCTTGACAGTTACTATTGACCAGAAGCTTATGATAGGGGACTTGATAAGGTGATGCTGTTGAAGGTCAGGGTGAGGTGGTTGGGCTTTTTCTTGTAGACAATCATTGTCCGGTATTTATGTGATACATATGTTACCATTTCTGCCATTCCTCAGCCCAAACCTGGATGTTGTCCAGGTCTTGCTGCAGGCTCTCTTGGTGCTTTGGTCAATGTTCCTCCCTCAATCAGTAACACCAAACAAAACAGATGACTGGTCTTTCATTGATTTACTGTTTGTGGGACTGTGTTGTCATTGGTTGCTATATTTGCCTACAGAACTGTGATTGCACTTCAGTAGTAATGAATTGGCTCAAGTACTTTGAGATGTTCCAATGATGTGATATAAATGCAAGTTTGTCTTTTTTGTAGCAGGGTGATGGGTGGATTAATGGGTTTAAAGAAACTATCTCTTTACCCCCCTCCTTCATCCAAGAGCAACTCCGATAGTTAACATTTGGTCCTCTCTTTAATTAAAATGATCATACTGTTTTCTACGCCACTTGCTATGCCCCATTTGCAAGATTTAGTACCGTTCCTGGGTGAGTGATGTGGATGAGAGTGATCCTATTCTGTATCGTCACTGCAGCTGACTTCGGAGAACACAATCCTTCAGGGTTCACCATATCAGGGTAGCACTATCGCCTGTGAATCAGGAGGTCAGGGGTTCGTCCCACTCCAGAAAATCTAGGCTGACACTCCAATGGAGTGCTGCACTGTTGGAGGTGCCGTCTTTCAGATGAGATGTTAAACCAAGGCCCTGCCGGCCCTCTCAGTTGGGCGTAAAGGATCCCAAGGCACTATTTTAAAGAGCAGGGGAGTTCCTCCTGATGTCCCGGCCAATATTTATCCCTCAACCAACATCATTAAAACAGATTATCTGGTCATTATAACATTGCTGTTTGTGGGACCTTGCAGTGCGCAAATTGGCTGCCGCATTTCCTACATTACAACAGTGACTACACTTTAAAAGTACTTAATTGATTGTAAAGCACTTTGGGATGTCCTGAAGTCATGAAAGGTGCTACATAAATGCTAGTCTTTTTCTTTTTTATCAGCTTATGCTAACAATCTCATGACTTCATTCGGTTCTAGAATTTATTGTTTGTTTTATGCAGCTGGCTAAACTGATCAGAAATTTGTTATATTTCAGGATGCATCTCCTTGGTAATGTATTCTTTAAATGAATACTGCTCCTCCTTTTAGGTTTTTTTTAATCTGTTCTACTTACTGTGGAGATAAAAAATTAAAATTCCAGCCCTGTGGACTATTCATATAGATGCCAGATTAACTTTAAAACTCCCATTTGGAGTGGCTCAGGATCTACAGCTCAAGATGGTTGGAATCCCATGAGGCACTCAGTTCAAATCTGTATTGGCATTGATTTGGACTCTGAATGCAACCTGGAGAATTTCCCCAGACTTGAATTTGTCTACCAAGTACCAAAATGAGGAATAACATTAACAATCTGTAATGTTGATTATTAATAAAATATTCTATTCTGGCTATCGGGTTGCAGGTTTAATTCTTGGTCTCGCTGAGTTAGCTGGTCTTGGACAGAAAAGCCAGTGCGGTGGGGTACTACTGTTGGCTTCATGTGCCTAGGCTATGGAAAGAAAAATGCCAGGGCTTCTCATCTGGATCATTATCCAGTAATTCCATCTCCTCTTCCTGCCACTGGAAAGTTCGTGTATGTGCATGGTCTCAGGCTCAACTGTGATGTTGCCCATGGTTAAGTCTGTTGACACTCATTGTTCAGGGTCATACATGAAAAGTGGTCACTTGGATAACCTGTGGGACCATGCCCAAAAAACTGTGGCAAGGAGGATTATTTACTGGAAAAGGACAGGAATCGCTTTGCTCTTCATTTTTGCCCTATATGCAGAAAGTTACTTATTTTTTAAGTAAAAATCTTTTACAGTTTACATCAAAACAGCTGGAGAGATTGGCCAAGAAGGCAGAAAAGGACTCTAAATCTGAACAAGCTAAAGTGAAGAAGGTTAGCGCTCGCTTTACATATATTGTATACATAATTGAAGTTACCCCAGCTAAAACCAACTTAATTAATTACATTCTTTTTAATATTGTTTTAATGTACCAGATGGAATGCGTGTAATGGACTGGATAGCATTTTCTTGCTCCATTTGTTTTATCACTTGTTGGTTAGATCCGATTCTGTAACTAGTAGATGGTTGGGAGCAGGGCAGAACTGTCAAAGATAATGACATCTTTAAAGTCTATTTCACAAATATGCAAATAATTGTCAATAATGTTTAAGTGTTACACTCAATTGTATAGTATTTAATGGTGTCACAGGAAAGGCCCATGAAAGCTCACTCGTTTTAACCCCTGCAGCTTTGTTTTTGCTTTTACTTAAATTCTACATTTGTCATTTTTATTATGTTTTACAAGTGATGCGTATTTTGTTAGCGTCTGCACAGTTTCATTTGTGAGTATATTTCCAGTTTTAAGCAGTAAAACCAGAAGGTGAAATATTAGTATGGTAACCACCTTCCGGCTTTTTTCAAAGGCTCTTCAACAAAAAAACATTGAAGGAGCAAAGATCTATGCAGAAAATGCAATCAGAAAGAAAAATGAAGGTCTGAACTGGTTACGGACAGCTTCCCGAGTTGATGCAGTGGCATCGAAGGTGCAGACGGCAATTACGATGAAAGGGGTAAGGAATAGCTGGCAGTGCGTTGGTTTTCTAAAAGAATTCGTTACCATCCTCCATATGCCGGCTTTGATATTAATAGATGCCTATGTGCCACAGATATGCAAATAGTGCCGATGGGACCTCGAGTGCACTAAGCAGTTGCCCCTCCTGCTCAATGTGCCTCTACAATATAACACTAATTTTGAGTTCAAGAAAATTCTCCTCCAGTTCCCTCACACTATGAAATAAGCCTATTATTATATTTAAACTTATTTCAGAGCACAAGGATCGCTCTGCCTGCCAGTACTGCTTCTTGGATTTGTCTCGTGGTATCAGGAAGGAGCAGCAACAAGATAATATGTTAAAATTTTGCTGAAGCAAAGGCACTTGGACTGGGCAGGAGGTGAAGACGGCACAAAGGTCATAGAGTCATAGTCATACAGCACGGATAGAGGCCCTTCGGCCCATCGTGTCCGCGCCGGCCATCAGCCCTGTCTACTCTAATCCCATATTCCAGCATTTGGTCCGTAGCCTTGTATGCTATGGCATTTCAAGTGCTCATCCAAATGCTTCTTGAATGTTGTGAGGGTTCCTGCCTTCACAACCCTTTCAGGCAGTGAGTTCCAGACTCCAACCACCCTCTGGGTGAAAAAGTTCTTTCTCAAATCCCCTCTAAACCTCCCGCCTTTTACCTTGAATCTATGTCCCCTTGTTATAGAACCCTCAACAAAGGGAAAAAGCTCCTCAGTATCCATCCTATCTGTGCCCCTCATAATTTTGTACACCTCAATCATGTCCCCCCTCAGCCTCCTCTGCTCCAAGGAAAACAAACCCAATCTTCCCAGTCTCTCTTCATAGCTGAAGCGCTCCAGCCCTGGTAACATCCTGGTGAATCTCCTCTGCACCCTCTCCAAAGCGATCACATCCTTCCTGTAGTGTGGCGACCAGAACTGCACACAGTACTCCAGCTGTGGCCTAACCAGTGTTTTATACAGCTCCATCATAACCTCCTTGCTCTTATATTCTATGCCTCGGCTAATAAAGGCAAGTATCCCATATGCCTTCTTTACCACCTTATCTACCTGTTCCGCCGCCTTCAGGGATCTGTGAACTTGCACACCAAGATCCCTCTGACCCTCTGTCTTGCCTAGGGTCCTCCCATTCATTGTGTATTCCCTTGCCTTGTTAGTCCCTCCAAAGTGCATCACCTCGCACTTTTCCGGGTTAAATTCCATTTGCCACTGTTCCGCCCATCTGACCAACCCATCTATATCGTCCTGCAGACTGAGGCTATCCTCCTCGCTATTTACCACCCTACCAATCTTTGTATCATCAGCGAACTTACTGATCATACCTTTTACATTCATATCCAAGTCATTAATGTAGACCACAAACAGCAAGGGACCCAGCACCGATCCCTGTGGTACCCCACTGGCCACAGGCTTCCAGTCACAAAAACAACCTTCGACCATCACCCTCTGCCTTCTGCCACTAAGCCAGTTTTGTATCCAAAGTGCCAAGGCACCCTGGATTCCATGGGCTCGTACCTTCTTGACCAGTCTCCTGTGGGGGACTTTATCGAAGGCCTTACTGAAATCCATGTATACCACATCCACTGCGTTACCCTCATCCACACGCCTAGTCACCCCCTCAAAAAATTCAATCAAATTAGTCAGACATGATCTTCCCTTGACAAAGCCATGTTGACTATCCCTGATTAATCCTTGCTTCTCCAAGTGGAGACTAATTTTGTCCTTCAGAATTTTTTCCAATAATTTTCCTACCACTGATGTTAGGCTCACTGGCCTGTAGTTCCCCGGTTTTTCCCTACTCCCCTTCTTGAATAATGGTATTACATTAGCGGTTCTCCAGTCCTCTGGCACATCCCCTGTGGCCAGAGAGGTTCTGAATATATGTGTCAGAGCCCCCGCAATCTCCTCCTTTGCCTCACACAGTAGCCTGGGATACATTTCGTCCGGGCCTGGGGATTTATCCATTTTTAGGCCTGCTAAAACCGCCAATACCTCCTCCCGCTCGATGTTAATATGTTCGAGTATATCACAGTCCCCCTGCCGTATTTCTATGTCTACATCGTCCTTCTCCATAGTGAAAACAGATGCAAAAAATTCATTTAGAACCCCTCCTACATCTGCCGGCTCCACACACACATTGCCATTTTTGTCCCTAATGGGCCCTATTTTTTCCCTAGTCATCATCTTACCCTTAATATACTTATAAAACATCTTAGGATTTTCCTTTATTTTTCTCGCCAGTGTTATTTCATGGCCCCTCCTTGATCTCCTAATTTCTTTTTTAAGTATCCCCCTGCACTTTTTGTACTCCTCTAGGGCTTCCTCCGTCTTTAGCCTTTTGTATCTGCCAAAAGCCCTCCTTTTTTTCCTAATCCATTCTCGTATATCCCCTGACATCCAAGGTTCCCTGGAGTTCTTGGAACCACCCTTGACCTTTACGGGAACATGTTGCCATTGTATGGTCTCAATCTCCCTTCTGAAAGACTCCCATTGCTCCGATGCGGATTTTCCTACAAGCAGCTGATCCCAGTCCATTTTGGCCAGATCCTGCCTTATCCTATTAAAATCGGCCTTCCCCCAATTTAGAACCTTTATTTCCGGCCCCTCCCTGTCCTTTTCCATGACCACCTTAAATCTCACCGAATTATGATCACTGTCACCAAAGTGCTCACCTACTAGCACTTCTTCCACTTGGCCGGCCACATTCCCTAGAATTAGGTCCAGTACCGCCCCCTCTCTTGTAGGACTTTCTACATGCTGGCTCAAAAAGCTCTCCTGGATGCACGTTAAGAATTTTGTACCCTCTAAGCCTTTTACACTCTGAGTATCCCAGTTAATATTGGGGAAGTTGAAATCCCCCACGATTATTACCCTATTATTTGCACAATTTTCTGAGATTTGCCTACATATCTGTTCCTCGATCTCCCCCTGACTGTTTGTGGGCCTATAGTACACTCCCATCAAAGTGCTTGCCCCCTTTTTGTTTTTAAGCTCCACCCATATGGCCTCATTAGAGGAACCTGCTAATATATCATCCCTCCTTATGGCAGTAATTGATTCTTTAATTAATATTGCGACCCCCCCCCTCCTCTTATACCTCCCCCTCTGTCTCGCCTGAAGATTCTGTACCCCGGAATATTGAGCTGCCAGTCTTGCCCCTCCCTCAACCATGTCTCTGTGACAGCAACAATATCATACTCCCATGTGTTTATCAACACCTTCAGTTCATCCACCTTATTCGCAAGACTCCTTGCATTAAAATAGATGCCATCCAGCCTTGCCCTTACATATTTGCCCTGTCTTCCAAGCTGACTTGTTTTTTTCTCTGTATTTGGCTGCACATCACCCCCTATTGTAGCTCCACTCTGTATCCCATCCCCCTGCCAAGTTAGTTTAAACCCCCCCCAACAGTGCTAGCAAACCTCCCCGCAAGGATATTTGTCCCGCTCTGGTTCAGGTGCAACCCGTCCGACTTGTACAAGTTCCACCTTCCCCAGAAGCAGGCCCAGTGATCCAGGAAACTGAAACCCTCCCTCCTGCACCAACTCTTTAGCCACGCATTCATCTGTTCTATCCTCCTATTTCTATACTCACTAGCCCGTGGCACTGGGAGTAATCCAGAGATTACAACCTTTGAGGTCCTGCTCTTTAATCTGCTACCTAGCTCCCTAAATTCTTGATGCAGGACCTCATCTCCCTTCCTACCTATGTCGTTGGTCCCAATGTGGACCACGACCTCTGCCTGCTCACCCTCCCCCTTGAGAATGCCCTGTAGCCGCTCAGTGACATCCATGACCCTGGCACCAGGGAGGCAACAAACCATCCTGGAGTCACGTTTACGGCCACAGAAACGCCTGTCTGTTCCCCTTACGATAGAATCCCCTACCACTATAGCTCTTCCACTCTTTTTCCTCCCAGCCTGTGCAGCAGAGCTACCCCTGGTGCCAGGAAGTTGGCTGCTGCTGCCTTCCCCTGATAAGTCATCCCCCTCAACAATATCCAAAGCGGTATATTTGTTTGAGAGGGGGATGGCCACAGGGGACCCCTGCACTGCCTGCCTGCTCTTCTTACTCTGCCTGGTGGTCACCCAATTACTTCCTGCCTGTACAACCTTTACCTGCGGTGTGACCATCTCACTAAACGTGCTATCCACGACGTTCTCAGCATCGCGAATGCTCCATAATGAATCCATCCGCAGCTCCAGTGCCGCAATGCGGTTTGTCAGTAGCTGCAGCTGGATACATTTCCCGCACACATGGTCGTCAGGGACACCGGAAGGGTCCCTGATTTCCCACATAGAGCAGGAAGAGCATAACACGGGGCTGGGCTGTCCTGACATGACTTACCCTTTAACTAATTAATTCAAATTAAATGAATCCCACCAATTTCACTTCAATTAAAAAGGTATACTCAAGGGCCCTTGCTGAACAGCAGTCCCCCACTACACAACAGAGACCAGAGAATCCACAAACTCTAACCTTAGACAAATTCAGCAGGAAAATACTCACCAGCCAATCACTTACCTCTTCCTTGGTGACGTCCCACTTGGATTACTTTTTGCTTCTTATTTATCTTAGGTCCAGGAGTTAAGTCCCTGTGATGTCGCACAGTAGTGGTCTCTTGGTGCAGGTCTGCTGCTGCTTTTATTCCACAATCTCTGTCTTCTACTCTCAGGTCCACTACCGCTCTGCAGGAAAAGCAAGGCAAAGCAGCACCTCCTTCCCCCACTTCACCAAACTCCCACACTTACCGAACTCTCAGCACACTGTCCTCGGAGACAGAAATATAGATTGAGAAAATGAGATGTGGCGTGGAATTGAGATTTGTTGGTGTAATCATTGTTACTATGCTGTCTCTGTTTGTGCACCACAGATTCTAGATCACTCTCCCAAGAGGTTATAGTTGATTAATATTTAATTGTGGGAAAATTAAAGCCAATGATGTGCACTTAAGTTGGGTGGGTAGGATAGACTTCTGGACATGTGCAACTTGTTGAGCACTTGATTCATAATTGAGGCCCGGGTAACCAAACCCATATTAGTTTCTGAGGCTAATCAATTTTTAAACAGACTTAGGAGTTTTTTTCTGATATCTAGGTTACAAAGAATATGGCGCGTGTTACGCAAGGACTGGATAAAGCACTGAAATCCATGGACCTACAAAAAATTTCTGCTGTAATGGACAAATTTGAACAACAGGTTCAGAACCTTGACGTCCACACTTCAGTAAGTACTTCAAATGTAACTTTTACATAGTTGGAAGACTAAGGTGAAATGTGTGTGTCTCTTTTCGGATCTTCCGTTACTCTTAAAATATGTCACATTTCCCATAAATGTTACTGTTCATTGTACGTTAACCTGTTGTAATATTTCTCATGTCTCCCTTTTTTTTTTGTCTGTCCCTATTGTTAAATGTAAAATTTTGCTTAATTTATAGCTACTATTTTACTCAGAGGCATGTGTATACTTTTAGGTGATGGAGGACTCTATGAGCTCTGCAATGACACTGACCACTCCTCAGGAACAGGTTGATAGTCTCATTGTGCAGATTGCAGAGGAGAATGGTTTGGAAATCATGGACCAACTGAACCAGCTCCCAGATGGTGCAGCATCCCTTGGTGAATCCTCTGTTCGTGACCAGGACAAGCAGGACCAGCTTTCAAAAAGGTGGGAGCTGTGGGGCACTTGCATTTTAAATTATTTTTATATAACATTGAAGATAAATTGTAGACTTTGGGCAACATTCTTACTGTAGTGGCCCTGGGAAAAGTAATGCAACAAAACTGCACCAAAACTTTTATGGGCGATGTTGAGTGAGTTTGAATGGGCATTTCCTATGATGCTATGAACTATTTTATATAATTGAAGTGTCACTATTAAATCTGTATTATTAACTTTGCTATGTCCTGCCACATTCCACTGAGAAATTCTATGTAACCCTATTCCTGTGATGGGAATGCTGGCTTAATAGAATTTCTCAAAGGAATGTGATGGTGATTGGTACAGCTGCAGTTCTATTTTCTAGCCACTGGGTGGCCTGACAATTCCTGGTTTCTTAAACTCAACTATTTTGTTAAAGGTGAGTATTAACTTCTTATTTCTTTTATGTAGTTTGCTGTTTTCCTTCCTCCCCCCCCCCCCCCCCCCTGCTCCCCGGCCACTCTTTTACCCCATAGAATAATCAGACCTGCCACCTCATCCCCACCTCCTGTTCCTTGGTCTGCAGACCGTTCTTGGGCCGTTTTCTCGTCTGCACTCCGTACCCACTATCTGGCACTCGTGCTCTGTGCTCACAGTCTACTTGCTGTACAGCCCAGGGAGAGCCACGTTCCCCTTTTCTACTGTCTGCCGTAAGCGTCCCCTGATTCCACAGCTACATCTCAAGTTGTTGTGGCCGATATCTGAATAGAATAGAAGTCTCTTTAGTTTTTTTTGTTTAATCTTATAAAGTGCAATAGGATTCAAGTAGTAACTGGATTTGCTTTATAGATGTGTTTAGCTCCTTGTAAACATGGTTTAGTATTTACTGAATATGCTGTTGATCTCATGGCAGAATATCAATTCTCGATGACCTTTTCATAATTTCTTTAGTATTGAAGGATTGTTCAGTTTGATCCTGTCTATGGTGACTAATTAGAATGTCAGCTCTCCATTGGATTGTAGGTCTGTGACTGTTGCTCCACCACACTTGAGTTTATTAGAGTTGTTGAGTTTTGGGAAATCTCCAGAACGAGAGAAAGAAGGAAACTTTACAAAACCTCCATACAAACACATTGTTCTACACATCCTGTATCATAAATAATGAGCATGTTAACAAAATAATTTCTTTTAGATCCTGGCATTGGAATTTTTAAAGACCTGACAGGAACCATTACTTCATCCAGTGTTCTTTTGATAATTTCAGCATTTAAATGCAGTACAAAAGCTGAAATAAAAGGAGATCATTCACTCAGCAATGAATCTGATTCATGCTGGTTTACCTTTTACTTTGTACGAGTAGGCCTGTACAAGCCTATAAAACTATTGTACCTCCCAGTAATAAAGGTATTCCACTCAAACTTGTCTAACAGTGGAGTGCAGAATGGCCATGTACAATAGTAGTCATTTTCCATCCATTACGTCACATTTTTTAATTGGCTTACACTTTGATTCAAATTTAATGTACACTTTTTTTAAAAAGTGTGAAAATTATAAAAGGGCATTTTGACTTCTAACTGACCTGAGTATCTGCCAAAGAGCAATTGCTTCGAACTGACCTCAAGAAGGCACAGCAATTGGATTTTGGGGCATTAAAGAGACCCCGTGTTGCACACAGCTTCACTCTAGCAGCAGAATAATGCCTTGTGCATTACATGTTGTAATATGCTTTTGTCCTTTTATAAAAATGCCTGACCTAACTGTGAGCAGTGCCATGGGAGAACTGCTAGGTTATATAAATTGAGAACGTCGACCATATTCCAGATGTTGCTTTGTATAACACACCGACAAATCACAACTGTACAATCTTTCTTTCTTTTTTTAAAAAAAATTGTATGGAAAAGAAACCCAGCAGCTTTTCTGACCGCTATAACCTGGAGAAATTGTTAAGATGACGAGGAACTAAGCAGTTTCCAATCTAGAGAAACGGCCAACAACAATAACTTACTTCTAATTAACCTCCGGATCTATTTAGACTACTTCCCACACAAGGAGTAGCTGTCCAGTGGCCTTAAAGGGACAGGCCAGATTAATAGTTAAATATTACAATTATACTCCAAAGCACCTGTGAGCAATGCCACAGATTATATGCCTTGGGCTTAGCACATGACCATGACACTTGTGTAATGCTTTGAGACCAATGCACATTGTGTATCATACTTACCTTGATAGGTTCATATGTCATTAATAAAACAGCAACAAATCTCAACATTATTTTTCTTTTTTTAAAAAAAAAGCAAGCTAGTCGTTTTCTGCTGTTCTGACCTTGGTAATGTAGTCTCTCCTCAAAGGCAAGAATTACAGATTTATAAACAGCTGCCAATCTACAGAAAGTTCCAACAATTAATCTCTAATTGTCCTCAGGGTGTGCCAACTTACACCACTTCTCCATGCAAATTCCTTAAAGGGACTGGGCAGGTTACACACAACTTCATCTTGGACCACAGGCTATCCATTTGCAATGCCATGGGAGATCAATTAGTGTTAATAAAACTGTGATCTAATAGCAATAATGAATAAGTTGTATGCATTCCTGCTTTCAGCTTTGGCAGTAATTATTTCAGCACTTTTTTTGCTTTGTGGTAAAGTGATCACTGAGGTGGTATTAATGTACAATGATCCCACCCCCACAAACAAAATAGAGGATGACATTTTTATTTGTTGTAAGTCATAATCTAGAGCTTTGTTTTAAAATTAAAGATTACAATGTGAATAAGTATTTTTTAATTATTACTGAAGCTCTTGTGACCTTTCAATGTTTTTCAGGTTGGCTGCTCTGAGGAATTGAAGGTGGGGTTGGCATCTAATCCTGAACACCTGTGTATAATCCTGCATCATCTTTTGTACAATGTTACAGTGACACTTAAATGTACAATCTGTATAATGCCCAAAAACATTTACTTTCACTTATTAGTTTGATTGGCTGCTTTCACTCTTAAACCATTATGAAAGCTGGTCTCAATTAAAAAGAATTTGTATATTAAAGGATGAGCTTTTAAGGGATGTGCAGCTATTAAAATCTTAATCTCTATTATTGAATTTAAAATAAAGTGATTATTTTCTGGCAGGAAAGCCCTAAATGCTTTTACAGTAATATGATGTACAGATGCGTAGTTGATTTTCAAGCGTGCTTCAGATCTGTAGTGAAAATACTATACTTGGCTGCATGCTTGTAGTCTTAGCACAGGCCCACAAGACTTGGATATTTTAAAGACTACATTATCAACATGCACAGAACCAGTGACCATCTGAAGTTTTATTGCATGTTTTAGAAAATGCTGCAAGGATTTTATTTTTCAGACTTGATTTTGAGAATTTTGCAAACTTCTTGATGGGGAGAAGAAAGGATTAAAAATTCTTTTGTATATATCTTCTGAAGTGAATTTGTCCTGCAGAATGTGTGCACTCTTCCTGTAGACTGTTATTTCCAGTAAAATGTTCTGATGTCTTTTGTGCATGGGCAATAGACTCAAAGACCAGGAGATAAAGTAAAGAGAATCTTTCTGCTGTAAAGAATAGGGCGGTGGGGCTGCTTTAGTTAGGTATGCTTGGTTGATATCTTTTTATATCTTTAGAACATACATAAACAATTGGTTGGTTGTCTCCTGTGAATAGACCTGAAGCCCAAGAAACATTTATGGGGCAGGTTTATTTTCAGCCATTGCTCTGTTAACCAAACAAGAACACTAACACAGTTAAGAATTTGAACAAAATCTGGCCTTTTTATAAGTGCCTCTTGTCAATGCCTGTCCTGTTCTTCTCAAAATGCTGATATGTTAACAATGTATGACTTGTAGAAATACCAGTCATGGAAATACATACTGATTACAATTAACTGTACTTTCTAGAATGTTTGTTACCACAAGTAGCAGGAATATGCGCATCTTGGGATACAAGATATTATACAGCATAAATTATTTGCATGTACCTTTTAAATTGTAACTTGAATATGTGCAGTTCAGACTTGGAGGGACTAGATCATTCAAGAGGGGGAAAAAATATTGTGCCAATCTGGATGTGTTCAACATGGCAACAGCCATGGCGTCCCAAGTTTTGTAATGGTGCTTTTGGAAATCAAGTCTTCAAAAGTTTAAACTTTTTTAATGCAAGATGATGTAGCCCCTTCTAATATTCTCTTTCCTTGTGTGAAACCTGCCATTGAAAAAGGTAGTGCTTTCATCCCATCAGAATAGTGTGTGTGTGTGTGTTGTGAACAAGCCACCATATTCTCTGGTTAAGGTGCTTCACTCCTACATGTAAAGTCTTGTCAGAAATGCCTAAATATTTGTGTTATCTACAATGTAGCTTTGATTTTAAGTTGGTAGTCTATAATCAATTCAACAGATGCCCTAAATTCATCCAGTTGTGCCTCAACTGTTTCAGTAACCTTTTTAGATTAAGGACATAATCAAATTGCAACACAACCAAGTCCATTCCAACAATTGATTTTTGTCTTGTGTTAGTAAAAACTATTGAGACAAAATCAAGTGGTAAAATTATCACTTGTTCTAGAACCCATAGCGGTCTATCTGCTAATTTATTTTTGAAGACTAACACTTTCTATGTTAATACAGTGCACTCTACATGTTTGTCAGCAGTTTTCTGCTCCTCAATCTTCAACAATTTAGGATAAATGCATTTGGGCAGGAATTCTTTCCAAAACAGGCTATAGTTTTGCTAAGGTGCAGTTTTGAAACTGGTAACCAAATCGGGTAAAATAACCAGGAAATTGACTCTGCTTAATCATCAAACTTGTTAAAAATATAATTGTATCAAAACAATAACACCACACAGTTTTGGAACTTTGAAGCATTTACTTTGCTGGTCAAGCTATAATTGGTTCTTCTATTGGCTTAATACAAATAATGCCTTTAAATTATTTTGTTACAGTCCTGTTCCAGTGGTGCCTGAATGATGATTACCTGCTGTTATAATATAAACTAGAATAATATTAACATGTTCATGGACCATGAAGATCAGGGCTGCCTCCTGAAAAGCATGTTGAGCTAAACTACCTAAAATGTGGGAAATGCTTTAATAATACTCATTCTATAATTCATTCTTGCACTATAAGTATTGTAATGGTAAGTTTGCTCTTTCGACTTTTCCAAACATTTAAGTAGGTACCTGGTTCATTTTAGATATATTCTTTTGATATAATTATATTCTGTTGTGTGGATGAGTTTAATATGTTGGTTGTTTTGGGCTCTGATTTTTTTTGATGGATTAATTTGATTATTTATGTGAAAATTAAAATGGAAGTTGACAGTTCAAAATTTGTTTTGTCTTAATATGTTTATATTTTGAAATAAAGAGTTTAAATCCTATCTGCTGTTGCCTGTTTTTATTAGGATGTTGGAGGAATGGAGGGTAACAGCACGCTGCCACTAGGAGGAGCATATGTAACATTCTTGGACAGCTTCAACAAATTTTGAGCATGACCGCTGTAGTCCAACAGCAGCTTGTATTTATATAGCCCATTTAACGTAGTAAAACATCGCAAGGCGCTTCACAGGAATGATTATCAAACAAAATTTGACAGATACATGAGATATTATTAGGACAAATGACCAAAAGCTTGGTCAAAGAGGTAGGTTTTAAGGACCATCTTAAAGGTGGAGAGGTTTAGGGAGGGAATGCCAGAGCTTAGGGCCTAGGCAGCTGAAGGCACAGCCGCTAATGGTGGAGCAATTAAAATCAGGGATGCGCCAGAGAATTTGAGGAGAGCAGAGATTGCGTGGGGTTGTAGGGTTGGAGGAGGTTACAGGGATAAGGAGGGGCGAGGCCATGGAGAAATTTGAAAACAAGGATGAGAATTTTATAATCGAGGCATTCCTGGACTAGGAGTCGATGTAGGTCAGCGAGGACAGGGGTGATGGATGAACAGGACTTGGTACGAGTTAGGATACGGGCAGCAGAGTTTTGGATGAGCTCAAATTTATGGAGGGTGGAAGATGGGAGCCCGGCCAGGAGGGCATTGGAATAATCAAGTTTAGAGGTAAAGGCATTGGTGAGGGTTTCAGCAGCAGATAAGTTGAGGCAGGGATAGAGAGGGGCGATGTTACAGCGATGGAAGTAGGCGGTCTTGGTGATGGAGCGGTTAAGTGGGTGGAAGCTCATCTCCGGGTCAAATAGGACGCCATGGTTGCGAATGGTCTGGTTCAGCCTCAGACGGTAGCCAGGGAGAGGGGAGGAGTCGGTGGTTAGGGAATGGAATTTGTGATGGGGACCGAAGACCATGGCTTCGGTCTTCCCAATGTTGGAGGAAATTTTTGCTCACCCAGTAATCTGACAAGCAGTGTGATAAATCAGACAGTGGAGGGGTCGAGAGAGGTGGTGGTGAGGTAGAACTAGGTGTTGTCAGCAGACTTGTGGAACCTGATCTATTTTCAGATGATGTCGCCAAGGGGCAGCATGTAGATAAGAAATTGGAGGGAGCCAAAGGATAGATCCTTGGGGGACTCCAGAGGTAGCGGTGTGGGAGTGGGAAGCCATTGCAGGTGATTCTCTGGCTGTGCCTGGATAGATAAGAACGAAATCAGATGAGTGCAGTCCCACCCAGCTGGCTGAAGGAGAGGTATTGGAGGAGGATGATGCGATCAACCGTGTCGAACACTGCAGACAGATTGAGAAGGATGAGGAGGGAGAGTTTATCGATGTCACAGTCACAAAGGGTGTCACTTGTGACTTTGATAAAGGCCATTTCAGTATTGTGGCAGGGGCGGAAACCTGATTGGAGGGATTCGAACATGGAGTTGCAGGAAAGATGGCCATGGATTTGGGAGGTGACAACACGTCCAAGGACTTTGGAGAGGAAATGGAGGTTGGAGATAGGGTGGTAGTTTACAAGGACCAGGGTCAAGGGTGGGTTTTTTGAGAGGGGTGATCACAGCAGATTTAAAAGGGAGGGGGACAGTACCTGAGGAGAGGGAACCATAACCATATCAGCTAACATGGGGTCTTAGGGAAGTTGGGTGGTCAGCAGTTTGGTGGGAATAGGATTGAGGTGAGTCTCATGGTCAAGATGAGCTCAGAGAAGACTTGAGGGGTGATAGGAGAGAAATGCAAGTTCAGGGCTAGGGCAGGGGGAACCGTAGGGAAAGTTTGACCTGGTGGCTTAGGGGAAGAAGGAAAGAGGCAGAGGCAGCTGAACGCATGGTCTCAATCTTAGTAACAAAGTAGTCAATGAGGTCCTCACACTTGTTGGAGGTGAGAGTGGACTAGTCCAGGCATCAACATAAAAGATAATTGATTATAGGAATCATGGATCACAGCCAATACATGTATTACTGAATAAAAGTCTGAAATTTGCCTGAGTGCTATTTTGCCAAGATTGCTTTTTCCATTAAGAACATCACTAGTGACTCTAATTTATACATCGACACTTTATATATTTGTCTCCACCTCCTTAAGACTCATGCTGAGTTTCATTTTGTAGGCTGCAACAGCCCTCTAGTTACTTTGCAGAATGTCGTTATGTTGGTTTTATTAGGCTATTTGGCCATGAAATTGGAGGCACAAGTTCCAGCCTGTCCTTGCCCAATTTTCTCACAATCTCTTTTCAGAAATGGGTTACTGGATATTAAACAGAAGTGGGAACAATTGATGATTTCCCTTTGTATGTTAAACACTAGTTGTAATGATATCCTACAAATTTCAAGCAGTTCTTGCAGCCTACAAATTGAAATGAAGCACTTTACTCAAAGATTAATATTGATTTTTTTTTGGCATGTTCAAGCAAAGGCACAGCTATACATTTTAATTTCTCATATTGCATTTAACACAATGTTTTCATCTTTCAAAATGAAATTGCACTTCCATATTACATTTTTAGGTCATTACTGAACATGTGCAAATATTGAACAAGTGTATGGTTTATCATCAAATACTGTATTGGTTTTCTTGTTAAATAAAATGCATGTTCCTCCCCTTGCAATTCCAACATTTTGATTCCTTCCATACATGCATTCCTCTCAGTTTGGTAGGCTTAGTGCTAAACGACAGTGGTATAGCTGGACGTCATTTTCCTGTCCATTAGTTTCAGATAATGTGACATAATAATTTGCGTACAAACCCTTATACAAAGCATGTACTTAATTACTGCAAAATAACAACTGTCCTTTTATTGCTTCAATGATAACTAGTGTGCTGACCTGATGAAATTGGGATTGTATCAGTGGCCTTGAATCAAATATCCATGTTACAGTTCCCTCTGTCAAAATCCTGTTATACCAATAAACAAAATCACCTATACTCTGACAGGTTCAAGCTTGTACCATGTTGAGTTATAATAGAGTAAAGGTTCTGTACAAGCTTATAATGTTGGACATATTTGTTGACCCAAGTGATTGTCTTAATCAAAGCATAGTGATTTATTTGCACAATATAAAGTATAGCGCAATAAGAATGGCGTTTTACTACAGGTACCACTCTCAAACTAGTATCTATGGAACGTGATGTGCAGTCATCGTGCTGCCAATGATGCCTTTCACTCTGCATGGTGACGATGGTTGCCGGTCAATTAAATGTTAATGTTCAAATAGAGTGTGTGGAGGTATCCCCTCCCTTCTAACATTCAAATTCAAGCTTAGAAAAGCTCTGGGCCATCCACTGTACAGCCTGCTAATATTTTAATCTAGCTTTGCAATGGGCTGGGAGTTATACTGTGCAAGGTGTAGAGGCCAAGTGGTGGGATAGTGCTCTTTCACCTCCCAGCTTTAAAGCAATTGGGGGTTCTGTAACAATATGCATCTGAAAGTGCTTAATGTTCATAGAAAAGTAAGAATTTGATAACATGGTAATTTATTAGCTAGTTTTGTTTTAATTCCTAGTTCTCTGAGTGGCCAGGAATTTGTCAACAAATCTTGAAAAACTAAACGGCAGACTAATTATTTCAGATTTGTGGACAGAAAATAGCTGCTTCTAATCACATGGTGTCAAATCAAATTAGCTAATTCTGTGACTTCATAAACTTCAGATGCTGAGAATTCAGACAGAACAAGTCAATATGCTGAAAAATATCAGTTTCATTTAAATAGGCTAGAAAAATGCCATTTTTCTTTGACTAGATTCAATTTAGTTAGTTTGAAATACAACATAAATTCATTTCATAGAAATACTCGGGACAGTAATTGTGGATCAACTTGTGGTTGAACTACAAGAACTATCTAGTCATGGTGCTTTGTAAACTTCTCCCTAAAATCATTTAAGTTGGTTAATGCTGAAGTGCCTTGCATAAGATTGCTTTAAAAGAGCACTGCACTTAGGATTCCTGAATGTAGTAACAGTAATCATTTGAATTGTTTGGCTCTTTCAAATACATAACCAGATTATTAACAATAAAGATACTACTTTAAAATCTATATTCATGCTTGTTAGATCTGAGGCAAGTGCGGTTTGTGAAAGCAGAATCTTGAAAATTGTTTCTGGAGTAAAGACACAGCTTAATCGGCTGATAACTTTCGTGGTTCAATGCTTTGTGGCTCATTTCGGGTTGTGAAATATTTTGGCTTTTTTAAAAAAAAAACTTTTCAATAGGTTAATTTCATCCGGTTTATATGCAACCAAAGCTAGGAGTTCAGTGGAACGTTCGTGTGTGACACTTGTGGCCAGTCACAGCTGAGGCCTTTGAGTGGAAAACATCAAAGAAGCTGGTTAGTATTCACAATTTCTTATTTTAAGTGTTCCTATGCTTATTGTAAACAGTCAGAATCTCGAATTTCGTTTTCATTCAATTATTAAGACTAGTTTGGAAGTAATCGTCCTCTGAGCAGGAATTTAGACATCTTTACAACCGTATTCCTTTAATGTTTAATGCAAGTAAGTGTAGGCAAAAATACGGGATTGCCAAGATCTGAAAATTTGATAGGATTATGTTAAGAATATTAAGAAGTTCAACAAGACTTTGCAAGATTGTTGAAAGTGGATATCTGGCTTACAAAATCTTGCTGTAAACAAGATATTCATATAAAGTCGTTCTTAAAAATAAGAGCTTTCAACTTTGAAATTGGTGGCACAAAGTGGGGCAGAAAAAATCTACCCATTGGACTGTTGTATTACTGTTGCGGTATTCCAATTGTATGATTGTGGACAGAAAGCAAAACTATCATTGTATATTGGAGTATGCCTTTACTTAGAACGTTCCGGTTTGTGCTTTGCTTTCCGCCACATTAGGTCAGCAATACAGTGCGTGAAAACCGAATAACCTATAGCTTGATGGCGCTCTCAGTAGAGTGGACGTGTGGCCGTATAAAAAGTGAAAGGGTTGGGGTAGTGCGGGCACTGAGTGCAGTGTCCGCGCCCTGTATCGCCGTGCAATCGCTGTTCAGTAACAATAAAAGGGAAAGTCCAAAGCAGAAATTCAAGGTAAGAAGTATTGTTGATTACAGTATAATCAAACATTGGTTGTGACTCAGTTTAATGGAAACTAAAAAAATATATATTGTATATTGCAAATCAAAATTTTTTGGCATTTTTAAAATTCGTACGGTGGAAATTATATAATCTATACCAACCGCAGCAATTCAGCACTTTAAACTACTGCAAATCGCAGGAAATAACCGATATTGATCAGATCTTGGACTACTGTTTGTGTGTCTGGTTAGAAAGTAACTGCGCATGTCCTAACCTGTTGCACTTTTGACGTGCGCTGCTTTCTGTGAAAGATCAAAATGTACCGGGACCAAAACTGGTAACCGAAAGCCGCTTTGTTTACTTTGGGCGCATTCAACTACAATGGTTGCACCAAGGGTACAGGTATAGTGTAAAAGCCCAGTGAGGACTTGGCCAGACACCAGGGCCAACTGGAGTGAGACTCCCTGGAAGAAGGAATTTTCCTTCACTTCAGAGTCGGTCTGGTTTCAACTGCACGAACTTCAAGTCTGCATGAAGTCGAAACCGCATCGCATCAGCGCTAAATTTGTAGAAGTTGATCTTCATTTTCCAGCGTAAATCATGTCTTGCACACATCTGTTTCGAACTTGCTGTGTTTCTGGGCTCAGTTTATTTTAAAATAAATCTTGGGCAAGACTAACGACTCAGATTCTGCCATCACTCGGAATCGGGGGTGGTGATAGAATTTTGCTGGTGACAGAAACAGCAGCTCTTAAAGGCCCGTAGCAACATAACAGATGGAGAATTTTGTACCGGAAGTTGTTGCAATCACCAGAGCTGCTTTTAATTGCTAATAAGGAACAGGACCTGCATAGAACCATAGAAAAGATACAGCACAGAAGGGGGCCATTTGGCCCATCGTGTCAGTGCCAGCTCGAAGAACAACCAGGTGCCCATTCTAATCCCACCTTCCAGCACCCGGTCCGTAGCCCTGCAGCTTACTGCATTTTAGGTGCAGGTCCAGGTACTTTTTCAAAGAGTTGAGGGTCCCTGCCTCTACCACCAATTCAGGCAGCGAATTCCATACACCCACCGCCCTCTGGGTAAAAAAGTTTTTCCTCATATCCCCTCTAATCCTTCTGCCAATTAGTTTAAATCTATGCCCTCTAGTTCTTGAACTCTCCGCTAGAGGAAACAGGTACTTCATGTCGACTCTATCTGGGCCCCTCATAATTTTGTGCATCTCAATCAAGTCACCCCTCAGCCTCCACTGCTCCAAGGAAAACAACCCCAGCCTATACAATCTCTCCTCATAGCTGCAATTTTCAAGCCCTGGCAACATTCTTGTAAATCTTCTCTGCACTCTCTCCAGAGCAATTACTGTAATGTGGTGACCAGAACTGCGCACAATACTCCAGCTGTGGCCTTACCAGCGTTTTATACAGTTCCATCAATACATCCCTGCTTTTGTATTCTATACCTTGGCTAATAACGGAAAGCATTCCGTATGCCTTCTTCACAACCTTATCTACCTGTACAGCCACCTTCAGGGACCTGTGCACATGCACTCCAAGGTCTCTCACTTCCTCTACCCCTCTCAATATATTCCCGTTCACTGCGTATTCCCTTTTACTGTTTGCCCTCCCTAAGTGCATTACCTCACACTTCTCCGGGTTGAACTCCATTTGCCACTTTTCCGCCCACTCCACCAACCCATTGATATCTTCTTGGAGTCTACAGCTATCCTCTTCACTATCAACTATGCATGTGTTTCGTTTGTTAATGTGTACAAGGTATTATTTACATTGCATTGAATTTCCACATCATGGGCTGTAAAAATATCTATGCAATAAGATTTTTTTTACGGATTTTATTTTACGGATTTTATAAATAGGTCAAATTCCACAATGGCTGCAAAGGACACTCATTCGAAATGGACCAGGCATGCACAGAATTGGAGACACTGGGCTCGATGTTAGCAGGGCTGCGGGTTCGCGGCAGGGGGGGGCTATCGGGCGCGTGGGTAACGCGCCCGGTGAAATTAGTCTGCCACCGGCGCGATCGCAGCCCAATTGGAACCACTTACCTGCTCTTCCGGGTTCCCCACTGCTGATCTGCGCGTCGGGCGGGCTATGCATGCGCAGTAAGATCTGTCAGTTGGAGGAGCTCTATTTAAAGGGGCAGTCCTCCACTGACAGATGCTGCAACAAATAGAAAAAATTACAGCATGGAGCAGCCCAGGGGGAAGGCTGCTCCCAGTTTAATGATGCCTCACTCCAGGTATCAATATATGGGGTGAGGAGGAGGGGGAGGACAGAGATCTTCCCCCCGGCGGGCGGGAGGAAGCGGCCTGCCTCTGCCACCAAGAAGGCCTGGCTCGAGGTGGCAGAGGAGGTCACCTGCACCACCAACATATCGCCCACCTGCATACAATGCAGGAGGCGCTCCAATGACCTCAGTAGATCAGCCGAAGTGAGTACACTTACTCTTTCCCCTACACTCCGTCTGCCACATCACCGCCCCCACCCCACACCTCCTTCTGCACTGCCAACACTACTCTGTCACATCACCCCTCATACCCACTCAAACCTCATCCTCATCTTACCTGCACTGACTCACCTCGCCAGTACTCATCCCACCACTACCACTCAACCCAATCCTCATACAATCTCATGGCTCTATCTCATACTCACCCTCTCGTGCATCTCTTTCACGGTCAGCCTCACTCAACCTGCCACTACCTGTGCTGCAGCCACAGGGCATGCATCACATATGTGCAGTAGGCAGCGTAAGGCAAACGTGTCGTGAGCATGAAGGGGATGCACAAGGGTGTTTGAGGGTTTGTCATGGTTGTTACTTATATTGCATTTCTGACCAACTCACATTACATATATTGGCACCACTACTGCCATGTCTTTGCGAATCTTGTCTGGTTTGTGCAATAATGCCCTTTCCTGAGGATCACTATGAAGACCCACAACTGATGACACCCATTGTGTCACTGCAGAGTGGGTGTAGGTGTATTTGCAGGGCTCTTTTGTGCAGACGACTGAGAGACGTCGGCGATGTCCCCGGTGGCACCCTGGAAGGATGCGGAGGAGAAGTTGTTGAGGGCAGTGGTGACTTTGACAGCGACAGGTAAGAAGATGGTGCTCAGGCCAGCCAGGAGCAGCTTGGCATGAAGGAGGCTGCAGATGTCCACGACTACATGTCGAGTGACTCTGAGCCTCCTTGTGCACTGCTGCTCAGAGAGGTCCAGGAAGCTGAGCCTCAGTCTGTGGACCCTGTGGCGAGGGTTGTACCCTCTGCGACGCATCTCTCTCTGCAGTAGCCCTCCCTCCTGCTGTGCAGGTGGATGTGTCACAGCACTCTGTTGTGGAGCTCCACGTGTCAGAGGTGGACGGCGTGGATGGCGAGGCTGGTGATGCTGTTCGCCCTCCGAGGAGGTCATGACTGCAGCTACGGTGGCCCCCATCCGGAAGATGTACATCTGAGGGGGTCCGCAAGGTAGGTACATGTCTCTGGACCCCGGGGTAAGTGTGCAAGTTGGTGACTTTGATTGTCAGGAGGATGTTGGTGGAGGCCAAACTTTGTCCCAAGTGACAGAGTGGCCTCCTGCAATGAGTGAGGGTCTCCCCCCCGTCAAATGGACCTTTGCAGCTGCCACAGGCTGACAGCTGCAACAGGTCCATTTGAACTGGGAGTGTTTCCCCCAGTATGGGAAACAGTCCCAGTTTGCTATAAAATCACACCCCTCCTCACATAATCCCTTAATTAGGTCAGTTAATGACCTGAACAAGCAAAGCAAATAGCTTCAAGTGGAACCCCGCTGGCTTTAATTGCCTGCGGGATTCCCACCAGCGGGGGCTGCGCGCGCACGCCAGCGTGTCAGTGGGGAACCCAGAAGTGGGCGGGTTGGAGTCGGGCTCCCGACCCACTCCGGGATTCTCCGATTTTCGGGGGCTCCCGCCAGGAACGCACCCGATAGCGGGTGCTAAAATGATGCCCACTGTCTACAACCATTGGTTTGATGGGTTGTCACTGCTGCATAGTTTCACTTTTGAAAATGGTATGTTACTATAGAACACCATTAACCTGTTTCCATTTGTGAAAATGATAAATATCAGGACAATTATGGACATTCTCACTGTCCGTTAGTTTAATTAGGTATGCGGGGCTTCATTAAACACATAATCTGCGTGCAAGATCTAGATGGATAGTCTTCAAAAAATGTTTGTCAATGGCCCAGTGGAGGAATGGTTCATGTTTGTCAGGTAAAGCTAAATTGTGGCTTTACAGAGATTTCAATAAGCTGGATTTGAAAACTGTTAAAAATCAGATCAACTCAATATAGTCTCATGAATGTTATTTTGTTTTCATCAAATGTTTTGTCACTAATCTTTTATCCCTATCTCTGTGTAATAGTGTAACAACCTCTATATTAAAGAAATGGCTAGAAACATATTCAGTGCAGGTTTTTATTTTAGTTGTTCAGAGATATTTCTGATATATTTAAAATTGAATGTCACTTCTGTGTAGTTTATACTGCTGTAATAATGAGAGCAGTGATGGTAGTTAATGTGATGTTACAATAGCAGCAATAGATCAATACATGTACTGCTCTGGGTAGTCTGATAGTAGCACATGGTGAGAAGGAGATCTGATTTATGTCATATTACAAGTGAAGTGAAAATACAGAACTGTAGTCCCATAGAATTAAAAAGTGAAATTCTCAGAGTGACACGGGAAAAATACAAGCCTCACTGTCGGCTGCCATTGGTCCATTATGGCTATCTTTGTTCCCTTTTTCCTAATGAGAGCCACCCAGTGTCCCATAGCTCAGCACCCATGGATATATAACCAGAAAGAAGTCAATGCCTTTAGATGGGAGGGATGCAAATTTGGCAAGAAAAAGAGATATTTTAGCTGTGGTCCTCTGCCTATTGTGCAGATGTGTCCAACAGCCTTAGTGTTCTGTTTTCTTTACTGTGTCCCATGCATGTGAAGGAAATTATCCTTAATTATTCTATTATGTGTGAGGTCATTGCCTTGCTGACACCCCATTGTGAAACTGGCACCAACACAAAAGCCCCACAGAAATGGATGCCAATTGCTTACTCTTAATGGGAGTATAGAATGCTGCATGGAATTAAATCAAGCAGTGACATAAGTACCAGTAGCAGGAAAACAAATACATTTTTAACTCCAAATATTTTAGCACTCTGTATATATTCATCAGCATTCAATTGTACTAGGATGAGTCCTAGTCATTTCCAAACCTGAATTGATGCAGATTGGTACTACCATTTGGATGCAGGACAATTTGTGACTAATTGAGGTAGTGCAAGTGCAGCAGATCACAGAACCTAAAGTTGTACGATAGAAAGTGGATGAATATTACAAAGTTCAGATTCTGAGTTTCCAAGACTAGAGTTGGGAATTGAAAATTAATTTCTACTAACCGGAGTGATTACTGGCTTTTATATTCTTAAATCTAGGTGAGGTATTCTACAGAAGTAAGTACCTCTGCAGTGACACTTACAAGAATAACATAGAAGCCAATAGGATTGTGGTGTCAGAGTTCGGCACAATGGCTTACTCAGATCCGTGCAAGAATATTTTTTCCCAGTAAGCATGAAAGGAAGTACTGATGTTTCCTAGTTATTTTACTATCAAAAAAATACTATACCATAGAATTGTAGAAGTTTGCAACACAGAAGGTGGCCATTAGGTCCATTGTGCCTGTGCCAGCTCTTTGTAGAGCAATCTTTTTTTTATTCGTTCATGGGATGTGGGCGTCGCTGGCGAGGCCGGCATTTATTGCCCATCCCTAATTGCCCTTGAGAAGGTGGTGGTGAGCCGCCTTCTTGAACCGCTGCAGTCCGTCTGGTGACGGTTCTCCCACAGTGCTGTTAGGAAGGGAGTTCCAGGATTTTAAAACGAGTCCTACTGCCCCATGCCCTGCTAATAGCCTTGTACCTTTCCCTGCTTCAAATATTTATCCCATTTTCCCTTAAAAGAAGCAATGGCCTCTGCTTCAATCACTCCCTGTGGCAAAGCAGTCCATACTCGCAACAGCCTTCTGGTAAAGAAATTTCTCCTAACCCTCTCTCACGGTCTTAGCGATAATTCTGCTGTGAGCCTGTGCTGTCTCTCCTCTGACTTCTTTCAACAACCTATGTGCACACCATCAGGGTCCAGTGACTTATCCACTTTGAGTTCTACTAAGTTTATCAGAACCAATTCCTTTAGTACAGTTAACTCTATCAATTGTTCCATTGTACCTTGACTCAAAATGGATAACAATTGAATTAAAAGTAAGCAAGTAACATGCCTTTGTTTTTATTTTACAGGGCATTTTCCTATCTCTCACATGCTATTCCTGATTTCACTGATAACTGTTTGATTAATATAATTAA
Organism: Heptranchias perlo; assembly: GCF_035084215.1. Taxonomy (NCBI): domain Eukaryota; kingdom Metazoa; phylum Chordata; class Chondrichthyes; order Hexanchiformes; family Hexanchidae; genus Heptranchias; species Heptranchias perlo. The sequence continues at coordinate 48,439,479 of NC_090340.1, forward strand.
ATATGGTGAGGATTACTATGCTTCATCAGAGGTCAACTATATCAGAAGAATAGACCCTACATCTCTTGATACATTGGAGAAGGTAAGATTGATTAAAAGAAACTCTGTTGGAGGGATTCTGATTTATATCTCTATAAACTGTTGTGTTTACACTTAAATGGTTACCAATGTTTAACTGACATATATTCAACAGTTATGATATCATTTTAGATATCTTTAGGTTGCAACAATTGGCCAGGAATGCTTCTGTTTTAAACTTCCTCCTGAATTAAAGTTTATTGTCTCACTTGCATTACATACCATTTTCTGGAAGGGAGGATGATTAGGCTACCCACTCCCAAGCCTCTACTAATATCACTTGAATGAGCGAATAGCAGGTGTACAAGATCTGCTTGATGTGACTCATCCCTTTGATTGTCTCACCCGACATGTGGGGAAGGGCCTAGATTTTACTTCATAGTGGTACAAACATATTAAAGCCTTGAAATAATGTACAGGAATGGGAGAAAACCATTGGAGTCCTTCTGAAAGGTCCCAAAGTTCAAGCACTGTTTTATATTCCTGAGCCCCTTCAGAAAAACTGAGTTTCATGGTACAGTACCTTTTACAGCATCAGTGTCCAGCATCACTGCGGCACTATTTTTGGGAGTGGAATTTTTATAAATGGTTTTAATTTTTAATTCTCTATGTGCTTTCTAATATTTATGAATTGAACTTTTGCTAAAATCATTTTCTTAAGTGCAAATTAATAAAAAAAAGTGTGTGTTTTAAAGTGGTAAATGACACTGGATGATCAAAGGTGGCTTATTTTACTTTTGGTACATTTTAAATAGATTGACTACACAAAATATGTTGCTCTGAACCTGGCAACATCTCATCCACATTATGATGGAAATGGAAACACTTATAACATGGACACCTCTATTGCTGGGAAAGGCAAAACAAAGTACCTGATTGTGAAGATACCAAATACTAAGCCAGGTAACTGCACTGATCAAGTTTTATCATCTGGTGAAGTCTGAAAGATTGGTTTTGGTTTTAGTTTGTATGTATGGTTCAGTGTTATGTTATTTGATATTTCCTTTAAGCAAAAGTTTTTGTCAGCTTGTTTTTTAAGAAATAAATTATTTCTTGAAGAAGTAGCTCCTGATGGGGTAAGGGATCATTGACAAGGTGTGGGAGCCCTGGCTTATTTCCTCTCCCTCCCCCCCGCTCCTTTCAGGTCAGAGGCACGGAAGCCAATGTAGTGCCTCTCACTGTGTTGCAGCAGAGATCGACTGACAGTAGAAACTGGATATCGGATCAGAGATTGTTATAGTACAGTACCACATCACATGGTTTATTTGCTGACTCAGCTATCTGCTTCGTTATTTTTTACGCTTTTTGTTATTACATGTTCAAAATGTTGTGAAGTGTTCAACTTTAGCAAAATATTGCTATTTAAATTACAATTTATTTTTTTACACAAGGGTGAGAAAATACAAGAAACATTGAGAAGAAAATGTTACTCTGGTTAAAAAATACTTTTTGACTAAAATAGATTATTTCAAAGTAGTGTGTATAAGCGATTCCACAACCAACAGATCAGATCAAAGCTCTGCAGTCCTGCCACATCCAGTCGTGAATGGTGGTGGGCAATTAAACAACTAACGGGAGGAGGAGGCTCTGCAAACATCCCCATCCTCAATGATGGCGGAGTCCAGCACGTGAGTGCAAAAGACAAGGCTGAAGCGTTTGCAACCATCTTCAACCAGATGTGCCGAGTGGATGATCCATCTCGGCCTCCTCCCGATATCCCCACCATCACAGAAGCCAGTCTTCAGCCAATTCGATTCACTCCACGTGATATCAAGAAACGGCTGAGTGGTCTGGATACAGCAAAGGCTATGGGCAAAGACAACATCCCAGCTGTAGTGCTGAAGACTTGTGCTTCAGAACTAGCTGCGCCTCTAGCCAAGCTGTTCCAGTACAGCTACAACACTGGCATCTACTCGACAATGTGGAAAATTGCCCAGATAGGTCCTGTCCACAAAAAGCAGGACAAATCCAATCCGGCCAATTACCGCCCCATCAGTCTACTCTCAATCATCAGCAAAGTGATGTCGTCGACAGTGCTATCAAGCGGCACTTACTCACCAATAACCTGCTCACCGATGCTCAGTTTGGGTTCTGCCAGGACCACTCGGCTCCAGACCTCATTACAGCCTTGGTCCAAACATAGACAAAAGAGCTGAATTCCAGAGGTGAGTTGAGAGTGACTGCCTTTGACATCAAGGCAGCATTTGACCGAGTGTGGCACTAAGGAGCCCTAGTAAAATTGAAGTCAATGGGAATCAGGGGGAAAACTCTCCAGTGGCTGGAGTCATACCTAGCACAAAGGAAGATGGTAGTGGTTGTTGGAGGCCAATCATCTCAGCCCCAGGACATTGCTGCAGGAGTTCCTCAAGGCAGTGTCCTAGGCCCAACCATCTTCAACTGCTTCATCAATGACCTTCCCTCCATCATAAGGTCAGAAATGGGGATGTTCGCTGATGATTGCACAGTGTTCAGTTCCATTCGCAACCCCTCAAATAATGAAGCAGTCCGAGCCCGCATGCAGCAAGACCTGGACAACATCCAGGCTTGGGCTGATAAGTGGCAAGTAATATTTGCGCCAGACAAGTGCCAGGCAATGACCATCTCCAACAAGAAAGAGTCTATCCACCTCCCCTTGACATTCAACGGCATTACCATCGCCGAATCCCCCACCATCAACATCCTGGGGGTCACCATTGACCAGAAACTTAACTGGACCAGCCATATAAATACTGTGGCTACAAGAGCAGGTCAGAGGCTGGGTATTCTGCGGCGAGTGACTCACCTCCTGACTCCCCAAAGCCTTTCCACCATCGACAAGGCACAAGTCAGGAGTGTGATGGAATACTCTCCACTTGCCTGGATGAGTGCAGCTCCAACAACACTCAAGGAGCTCGACACCATCCAGGACAAAGCAGCCACTTGATTGGCACCCCATCCACCACCCTAAACATTCACTCCCTTCACCACCGGCGCACTGTGGCTGCAGTGTGTACCATCCACAAGATGCACTGCAGCAACTTGCCAAGGCTTCTTCGACAGCACCTCCCAAACCCGTGACCTCTACCACCTAGAAGGACAAGAGCAGCAGGCACTTGGGAACAACACCACCTGCACGTTCCCCTCCAAGTCACACACCATCCTGACTTGGAAATATATCGCCGTTCCTTCATCGTCGCTGGGTCAAAATCCTGGAACTCCCTTCCTAACAGCACTGTGGGAGAACCGTCACCACACGGACTGCAGCGGTTCAAGAAGGCGGCTCACCACCACCTTCTCAAGGGCAATTAGGGATGGGCAATAAATGCCGGCCTCGCCAGCACGCCCACATCCCATGAACGAATAAAAAAAAAATAAAGAACTTGCATTTATATAGAGCCTTCTAACATCCTTAGCACATCTCACTGTGTTATACAACCAACGGATTACTTCTGCAGTGCAATCACTGTTGTTATGCAGGCAAATGCAGGAGCCAATTGTGTGCATTGCAAGGTTCCACAAACAGTAAAGAAATGACCAAATAATCCATTTTTTGGTGCTGAAAGTTCAAGCAGGAATGTTGACCAGGACATCTCACTGCTCAGTGACATGGGGGTCTAGAAATTGGGTCATGCTTGAACTGGGGCATGTTCCTGGTGCTGTACAGATTGCACACACTTAATGAGGCCGATGGCAGGCCCATGGAAAATTGGTCCGCCAGTCTCATTAGGATAGAAACAGTGAGCTGAGGGCACCATTCGCGGTTCCAGAGGCAGCTTGCCAGTTGTGGGTGGGGGGCGGAGTTAATGATGGGGGGGACGGTGGTGTAGCTGGATTGGTTGGCTCAGAGGCCAGCCAAAATCTTCAGGAGAGGTAGGAGGCAATCAGAAGGTGGGTGAGCGGTGGCCTGCAGCATCCTGCAGATTTAATGTGGAGCTGGGAGAAGCTTTCCTGATCCTCCTGGCTCCACAATACAGTAAGTAAAAAAACTTCAAACTTACCTTTCAGGTGACAGCCTCCAGCAGTCACTGATGCTGCAGTCATTCTCAGTCTAATTTTGCAAAGGGGCCTGAAACGGGCATTGCGTATGCAATGGGCTTAACGTCAGTAGCAGGCACACGCCCTAAACGTCTATGGTGCAGTCCTAACCATTATGGCTGGTGGCGCACCTCCGGCACGGAATGAGCTCACGCACACCGTCCGTCATATTGGACCCTTCAGAGAAATCCAATTTCTGGGCCGGGATCTTTTACATCAATCTGAGTAGGCCTTTGGGTTTCACTTCAACGTCTGATTTGAAAGACAGCACCTGCAACAATGTAGCACTCTTGCAATTTTACACTGAAGTGTCAGCATAGATTATGCGGTCACCTCTGAAGTGGGTTTGAATCTGGAACATTTTGACTCAGATGTGAGAGGGCTATCAACCTGAGTCAAGCTGGCACTTTTATAGAAACTGCACCAGAACACATCAGCAGTAAATGACAGCCACACATTTTGGTTCAATGTTAACAATTTCTATAACTCGATTAAAATTCTGACAGATACTAAACTAGGGGAAGATACAAATTTGAATTCAAAGCACCCAAAAATCAGATGGTCAAGTACCGAAGTCCAAAACAAAATGGAGCAGTCTCGAGTGGGGACTTCCTAGATGGACAGGACAATCAGTTGGATGCATTAGTGCTCCCAGGGCCGCATTAAGAATTCCTGGGGCTCTGGGCACCAAGAACATTCGGGCCCCCTGCGCGTACAACTCTGCCCCCGTTCTACCCCTCTTCCCCCTCCCCGCCCCAGCGCATTAAAACATAAACTGTAATAAAATAACTAAACGATTAAATATCCAACCTTGTGAAGTTCTTCCACATCTTCCTACCCCACTGTGAGGCTCCATCAGCATCGTCTACTGTTCCTGCTCTACTCACTGACTTCTTCAGCATCTTCCTGCCCTGTTCCGAGGCTCTGATGGCATCTTCTACTCTTCCCGCTCTGCTCACAGGCTTCTTCGACCTGTCTTTCTGTCGCTGGGACCAGGTGCAGGCTGCAAGGTGCAGGTGCGACTACAGTCAGGTAACTAAACTACTCTCCCCACAGCGCTCAAATTCCAGTCACCACCTGCCATGCATTGCAATATAATAAATGATAAAATTCTATAGCCTATGCACTTGCTGCTGTCTCTCAGTCACCTCTTGCTGCCCTCTTACCCTTAGAAGCAGACACTTTGTGTAGAAATACCCTCGTAAAATTTCCTTTTTGTTTTCTTGCCAATTTTTTTCTCCTGAAGGTGCTGACTCTTTGCTGGGGTATGACTTCTGTCTCTGATGCATCTCCCATGAAGTCACAATTCACATGTGAGCCTTGGGGGTCAGTTTTGACAAGGTGCCACAAGGGCATTCCCAACAGGGATTGCTAGATAGTGATCAGGAGGAGGAAGCCTGGCTGATTATTGTCCCCCCCAATCCAAGGGAACTGCAACCAATTGTAACCCCCCCCCCCACTACTGCCCCAGCTGAGAGCAGTCATCTCAGCACAGACCAAAAATCAAACCTTCCAGGTCTCTGTGGTTCAGCTACTCACTGACTAAAGCCACTCAGTCATTGGAACAGCCATCATGAAATTCCACCCTAGTAATAATATAAATAGGGCTGGGATTTGGGGCAGCAAGTACACAGCTTCAAATTTGAATAAGAGAAATTCAACTAAGTTTGTTAAGAAGTACTTTCCCCTTACTGGACTTTTCTATGAACTTCCATTACTTTGCATGGTTGCAAAGTGCCATATTAGTTTTTAAAATCTTTATTTTCTGCAATTTTGTAACTATTGTTTCTTTATTTTGAAACAAACAGATGACAAGAAGAACTCATGCTTTAAAAATTGTGAAATATTCTGTTCCATTGCTTGTCGCTCGCTGCTCAGTCCCAGTTACTACCATAGTTTTGGTATGACCGAAAACTACATTGTCTTCATAGAACAGCCATTTAAACTGGATATATTTAAAATGGCTACAGCCTACTTCAAAGGAGTGAACTGGGCCAGCTGTCTGTGTTGGTACCCAGGTGAAAAGGTAGTCTTTCTTTTACATTTAACCAATCTAAACTCTAAACAAAGTGCATGGGTATTGTATGGATGCAACATACTCTCGATACTCATCAATATGCAATAACTGGGTTCAATTCAGGCCAGTAACCCAATGCTTCATTTTTGTCACAGGGTTTTTAACATCCACCTAAACAGGCAGATGTGACCTCAATTTAATGTCTCATCCATAGGACTGTACCACCGACAATACAGCAGTCCGCTAGTATTAAACTGGCTTAGATTATTAGCTCAAATTTCAGTTGTAAGAATCGAATTCACAATCTTGTGACTCAGAGGCAAAGGTGCTGCCAATTGAGGGACACTAGAAAGCATTCCCATTTATATTTCTTGAATTCACTATACTATCAATTCTATGTTTTTCAGACATATATTCTTATCATAGACAGAAAAACAAAGAAGGCTTTACCCACGAAGTTCTTCACGGATGCGTTAGTGGTTTATCATCATGTCAGTGCGTATGAGGAAGACAGTCATGTTGTCTTCGATATTATTGCATATGAAGACAACAGTTTGTATGAACTGTTCTATTTAGCAAACATGAAGCTGGATGACAATGAATTTGAAATGCACTGCAAAAATTTCACTCTTCCATGTTGCAAAAGATTTGTAATTCCATTGGAGCATGACAAGGTAAAACTTCAGCCATTTTGCTACAATAAAATAGGATTGTATAAAGGGCTCAATGGTAGAACTGGGAGATCAATCTGTTTGAAAGACATGGGGCATGATTTTAACTCTGAAGAACAGGTTGGTGGGGGGGGGCAGCAAAAATTTTTAAAGTTTGGAGCAGGAACGAGTCCCAGCTCCAACATGCCAAAAAATGAGTTTCACCCAGATGCATCTGGGTGCGCACACGCTTCAGAAACCCGGAAGTCCCGCCGGCAATTAAATCCAGCGGGATGACATTGAAAGGGGGAATTAACATCGTTAAGTACTTAAATCAATTAAATTTATGGGGATTGAGGCAGACAAACGATTCTAACTCCGCCTGAATGTGTCTCCAGTGGCCTCTGAAATGTGCCATGGAAACAGAGGCGAGTTGCAGCCAGCAGCCGGACATTTAATCCGGTGATTGACAAATGGGGATTAAGAGTGAGTTTTTGCAGCAGAGCAAGCAGTTCTCTCAGACAAACACTTGGCTGGGAGTTCGTAGTGTTTAGACTCAGATTTCTTTGTTCACACTCAGAATTCTTCTGTTCAGACATATTTGTCTGCATTTTGGACCCCTTCAAACTGACACCATCAGGATGGGGGGGCGCAATGGATGTATTCAGCATTACATCTGAGGACGAGGCACATCACCATCCACACCAGGCACAGCGTGCAGTTCTGGGAGTTGGAGCTCCACAAGACAGAGGTGCGCCACAGAGTCTTGCAGAAGAGCAGAGAGGAGAACAACGGAGGGCCCGACATCGCAGGAGGCACTAGCCATGTGAGAGGGTCTAAAGGCAGAGGCTGAGCTTCCTGGACCTCTCTGAGGAGCAGTGTCTACAAAGGCTAAGTTTGAGTAGCCAGGTGGTCACAGACATCTGCAGGCTCCTTCATGCAGAGCTGCTCTCGACAGGACCTGGTGGTCAAGCATTGCCCATCGCAGTTAAAGTCACCACTACCCTCAACTACCTTCCAGGGCGCTACCAGTGACAGCACCAGGATCTCTCGGTCGTCTGCCCGTAAGTGTATATGACGGGTCACAGATGGCTTGTTTGCCAGGGCATTCCACTATGTCAACTTCCCCATTGACAACATCAGCCAGACTGAGAGGGCAGTGGGTCTCCACTCTCTGGCTGGCTTCCCACGGGTACAGGGCGCAATTGATTGCACACACATGGCAATCCGAGCACCTCCACATGAACCAGGAATGTTCATCAATAGAAAAGGATATCACTCTATCAGTGCGCAGCTGGTTTGCGACCAAGAGGTTTCTACAGGCATGTGCCAAATTCTCTAAATATTCCCAAACTAAATATTCCAGAGTACATGACATTTAGTAAAGACAGGCAGAATGGAAAAAGAGGGGGTGTAGCCCTAATAATAAAGGATGACATAAGGACAGTGGTGAGAAAGGATCTTGGCTCGGAAGATCAGGAAGTAGAATAAATATGGGTGGAAATTAGAAATAACAAGGGGCAGAAAACACTGGTAAGAGTAGTTTATAGGCCCCCTAATAGTAACAATACCGTTGAACAGAGTATTAATCACAAAATAATAGGAGCTTGTAACAAAGGAAATGCAGTCATCAATGGGCCTATACTCTCTGGAGTTTAGAAGAATGAGAGGTGATCTCATTGAAACATATAAGATTATGAGGGACTTGACAGGGTAGATGCTGAGAGATTGTTTCCCCTGGCTAGAGAGTATAGAACTAGGGGGTATAGTCGCAGGATAAGGGGTCGGCCATTCAAGACTGAGATGAGGAGGAATTTCTTCACGCAGAGGGTTGTGAACCTTTGGAATTCTTTACCCCTTGGGGCTGTGGATGCTGAGTCATTGAATAAATTCAAGGCTGAGATGGATAGATCGGGTGGGAAACCTGGAGAAAAAAATCGCACGGTCAGGTCAGGAAAAGTGAGTACAGTTACTGATTGACCTGCATTCTGTCGTGAACATTATCTCCCTCACATTGCCCTGCGAAGCCCACTCCATCACATCACTCCTCACACCCACTTAAGGCTCAGTGTCAAGTTACCTTCACCTTCTGTGCACTTCTTCACCCCCCAATTTGTGCACCCACCTCTCCCACTCACCCCAATCCTGATCCAATGTAATCCATCTGTCTGATAGTCACCCTCTGATGCATTTGCTTCATTGTCATCCTGACTCAAAGCAACGTATCCATCGGGTGACCACTTCACCCTCACTCACTCACAAGAATCCTGCTTATTTTCCAGGCATCATTTCTGGCAGGCCTCCAGACTGTTAGAGAAGCTATTAAGTGAGATTGTGTTTGGGTTCCATCTTCTACTGAGGACTCCATTTTGTGATTAAAATGATGTGGAGATGCCGGTGATGGACTGGGGTTGACAATTGTAAACAATTTTACAACACCAAGTTATAGTCCAGCAATTTTATTTTAAATTAAAATAAAATTGCTGGACTATAACTTGGTGTTGTAAAATTGTTTACAATTGTGATTAAAAGGTAGTGGGGTAAAAATTCGCTTGGGCCCGATTTTGGGCCCAGACTCTGCTGTGATTCACAGTGCGCGCTCGAAGCAAGAGGTCCGAGGATCGATAGAACTGTGAGGGCTAAGGGGAGAAAATAGGAGGAAAAATCTGTTTTAAATGTTTGTTACTTTTATAGAACACAGAGTTGGGTACAAACATTGTCAGACTTGAACACACAACAGCATATGCACTGAAGGAGAAAGATGGATATGTGTACTGCAAGCCTGAAGTGTTATTTGAAGGTAACTTAAATAAAAGTTAATATTCTGTTGTTCTAAAATATTATGTATTGTGTAATTATGAACTTTTAACTTGTTGCAAATAAGAGCTAAATAGTGCTAAAAAAAAACCCTTGATCCTCCTTAATAACCAAGAGTTTACTAACATCATAACAGATGGGATGTTATAATGAAAAGTTATCAGAATTAACAACCACCAGAAATAATAGAAAGAAAGGCAACAATATAAAAATGTATAATTTAAAGAAGAAAATCAGCAGGCAGTTATGGAGCAGCATTGTGGGTACAAAACAGCCTACCCCAGCTCTTCCAGCACAAAGATACATAAAAAGAGAGAGTAGCATGAAACACAAATAACATAAAATTTAGACATGGCAGTTCATCTGTATGTTCAAAGATACAGCATTATTATTAAGGGTTTATTTGTTAAATAGCTCAACCATAAAAATATATTCGAAATAATATCACAACATATTTCTTTGTTTTCCAGGAATAGAACTTCCTCGAATAAATTATGATTACAATGGCAAAAAGTACAGATACATTTAAGCATCTAAATTTGAGTGGCGACCAGTTCCAACAAAGGTAGAATATTAAATATATATGTGAGTTGGACAAGGCGTAAGTGGAGAATGCAAGTGACCTGTATTGAGTTACTTGTGGTTTCCTCATAAATGGCTACTATTTTTCTTTTTACAAATTGGATCATTTTGAGTTGATCCGTGCCTTTAAATATGTAAATGATCCATTAAGTTTTCTATTAGGTGATGAATGACCAACTGCAAGCACTGCAACAAAGGTCGGCCTTTACTTACCTGTCTCAACAGGGTCCTAGGTGATCTACATGTGGTGGTTTCCCTGGCAGTCTAATTGGAGAGGGTTCATTAGTCCTTATGGGAGAGCTGTATGTTTTTTTGGAAGTTGATTGTCCATTATTTGTGAATGTTGGTGTTGGTAATCTAATCAGTTCTGGGGTGGTGGAAGAATCTGCATTCAATCCCTGGCATCATAGAGTGAGTATACATATTCTTTTGCCTTGGCAGCACATTCAAGGATGCTTCTGTGTTCCATAGCAATCTAGAGAGACTATTGGATTAGATATTCAAAATAAGCTTCATAGATATCTGAATTTTGACACTTCAAAGCAGAATCCCAAAGAGTACAATATTTTTGCCACTAGATAATACTATTGTTTGGTCTGGCTATCATTATAAAAGGTACAGGGGGTGATTTCTGTCCTTCAGTGTAAAATAGCCAGGGTCTCAAATCTTCTCCAGTACATGCGTTTTGCACACACTCTATCTCCCACCACACCTCCCCAGCCCACCGGAAACTGGTCGACCCCCAAATGTAAATACAATGAATCTGTAATCTTTTCTGAGACAAAACTCTATTGCCTTAAAATGCTTGCTAATATATGAGGAATTCTGTTTAGAGGTTAATATTGGTATTGCTTTCTTATACCGTTTCATTTTAAGGGTGTTCATTTTCTTTTTGGGAGCTAAACCTTTAACCTGCACTGCTCATGTTACCATTCTGTGTGTCTATGTATCAGGTGTTAGAAAAATGTGACTAGACTATATGTTTGTGTGCAGATTTCATCCAGTCAATTTACTCTGTACCAGCACTGCTGGGGTTGGGGCCTGAATTTTCTTTCCTATGTTGCTGAAGATTTTTTTTTGCAGTACGGTTTATTAATCTGATATGGAAATTGACTGTCCTATTAAGGATAAATTTCTACTGCATGCTGTTGTAAAAAGAAAAATAAATCTTTTTCCAGATAATTAAATGTGACATTCAGATCAAAAGCCACCTTGAGTGGATGGAAGAACAATGCTGGCCAGCCGAGCCAGTGTTCGTCAAAGCTCCAGAAGCCAAAGACGAAGATGATGGTAAGTGCTCCTTAACCTAAAGCAACTGAACAATGGCAGCAGTTAATGTGAATATTGGAGAGGGTCCGGAGAAGTTTAAAGCGACGAGCTTTGGGGAAAAGCTAGAAAAGCTCAAACTCTACAGTCTATAAAGAAGGTGGATGGGGGAGGGGGTGAGCTCATCCAGGTACACAAAATATTAAATGGTATACTTAAAGTACATCCAGTATATTGCTTCAAATTAAACCAGGAAAATAGGACCAGAGGCCAGAAATTTGCATTGATGAATAATGAATTTTAAACAGATACCAGGAAGAACTTGGAATATTCTGTGGGCAGGGTAGTAATTAAAGGCAGAAACATAAGGGACATTCAAAATATGACTGGATATTGGGAGAGTTAAAGAGGGTGATTTTCAATTGGTGGCCACCCATTTCTCTTGAAAAACTGTCTACCAGCAGTCGAATATCTGGTGGGGATCTTGTGCCCGCCTGAATCAAGTTTCGGCAAGCCTTTGAATGGGCACACAGCACTCCTGTCCAAAACAGGCGGGAGGCTGTTTAAAGATGCAAACAGGCTTCAACACTTGTTGTGGGAATCTGAATGCAACTTCCAAGGAGAAATGGCTGAGGCATACACAGCGCATGCCAGTCCCACTTTCACCAGGCGTTGAGAGGTCTAACCAGCGGTCCTAAGAGAAACTGCTGGAGGCCTCTCCCAAAAGGTACGTTATTTTGTTTTTATTAAAATATTTTTGTGGGGCTGGGAGGAGCCACATAACTCTTCTGGCCCACTGCCCTCCCCCCCACCCCACCCCTGGAATCCGACTCCCTTACCTGCCGACTGTGTGGTAGTTAGCCGATTTTCCTCCTCAACAAATCGATGAGCTGCAGTAAAGTGCCCGTTTGGTGCCAGCAGCTCACTGAAAATAAATGTTAAGGAGGCCCTAACCTGAAATTGGTTCGGGTTTCCCAACTGCCTTGTTGGTGGGTGCCCCAGGCGCACCTCCAATATCGTGCCCATTCAGAACCAAACCCAAACATCTCGCACAAAGTTTCCCAATGGATAAGTTGAATGGTCTTTTCTTGGCTGAAATAACATTTCTCACACTTTCATCCCAATGGCTTCTTATGTGTTTACACCAACAATCAATCAAATGTCACTCCATTATTTAAGAAGGGAGGGAGGGAGAAACCAGGTAATTACAGAATTGTCAGTTCAACATCAAGTGTGGGGAAGTTACTGGAGTCTATCATCAGATACAGAGTGACTGAGCACTTGGACAAGTATCAACTGATCAAAGAGAGTCAGCATGGATTTGTGAAAGGTAGGTTATATCTGACCAATCTAGTTGAATTTTTTGAGGAGGTTACTAGAATGGTGGATAGGGGATTGTTTATGGATATTGTCTATATCGACTTCCAGAAGGCGTTTGATAAGATTCTGCACAAGAGATCATTGGCAAAATTGAGAGTGCACAGAATTGTAGGGAACCTTATGTTATGGGTTGGTAATTGGTTGGGAGGTAGGAGACAGAGAGTAGGGACAAAGGGTTCGTTCTCTGATTGGTGGGATGTGATAAGCGGTGTTCCTCAGGGATCTGTACTGGGGTCTCAGCTTTTCACCACTTATATTAATGACTTGAATGAAGGAATATGGAGTTGTATATCCAAGTTTTCAGATGACACTAAGTTAGGAGGCACAGGAAGTTGTGTTGATGGGAGCAAGAAGTTAGAAAAATAAATAGAGAGACAAAGTGAGTGGGCAAAACTATGGTAGATGGAGTGCAATGTGGGGAAGTGTGAGGTCATCCATTGTGGATCTCGGAAAGACAAATCAGAATATTTTCGTAATGGCGAGAGACTAGGAGCTGTGGAAGATCAAAGGGATTTAGGTGTCCATGTAGACAAATCACTAAAAGCTAGTGCATAGGTACAAAAAGAATCAAAAGGCTAATGGATTGTTGGCCTTTATCGCTAGAGAGTTGGAATTCAAAAGTGAGGAAGTGATGTTTCTGTTGTACGTAGTGTTGGTCAGACCCCATCTGGAGTATTACTCAGAAAAGATATGTTGGTCTTGGAAGGGGGTACAATGCAGATTCACCAGAATGATACTAGGGCTTAAAGAGTTAAATTATGAGGTCAGATTGCACAAACTTGGTTTGTGTTCCTTGAGTTTAGACAGTTGTGGTGTGATCTAATCGAGGCATTTAAAATGATTTAGAGATTCAATAGGGTAGATACAGAGTAACTATTTCTTCTGATGGGGTAATCCAGAACAAGGGGGAACAATCTGAAAATTAGAGCTAGGCCATTCAGGAGTGAAATTAGGAAACACTTTTTTACGCAATAGGTAGTGGAAATCTGAAACTCGCTGCCCCCAAAATCTGTGGACATTGGGTCAATTTGAATTTTAAAGACTGAGATTGATAGATTTTTATTGGGTGAGAGTATCAAGGAATATGGAACAAATGTGGGTAAATGGAGTTGAGGTGTAGATCAGCCATGATCTAATTGAATGGCGGAACAGGTTTGAGGGACTACTTCTGTTCCTATGACCCCTGACTGCTTATTTCTCTCTCTTATGCGAGCTCGATGTCATTGGGCTAGGCCAGCACTGAGGTCAGACAGAAACATTGACTGCAGTGAGGTTATAAAAGTTTTATTTTAAAGTTTAAGGTTACAGAGATTGCTAGAACAGCCCTTTGCCCTGGCTGTGGCCTATGATGATTGACCTACAGTTAATTCTGGGCTATGTATATTGAGGCCTAATGTTTAACATTTTCTCACTTTTAGAAATTGAGTCCTTGATGTTACTATTACCTTACCAGGTAATTTTCAATTCTATTTCAGTCAGTCTGCACCCTCCAACCAGTGTGTCATTTGGCTCACCTATTTTTAAGATGCATCCACATCTTCTTACAGCCAGTTATGATTGTTTTTACTTTATTACTTGAATACCTGATCAATGATCACGCATGTTGTCTGAGTTAAAGCATCCTGTTTACTCTATATTTGGTAAGTTAGAATTACATTCACAGGTTGTGGTCATGCAAAGGTCTGGGATTCATAATCATAATTGCAGAGGGCAATAAGATCAGCAAAACAAGTGGAATTTAGTTATGAGTTAGTTTGTTGTCAATATCAGCTAAAGTCTAGATTAAGAACATAAGAAAAAGGAGCAGCAGTAGGCCATACGGCCCCTCGAGCCTGCTCTGTCATTCAGTAAGATCATGGCAGATCTTTTACCCCAACTCCACTTTCCCGCCCGATCCCTTGATTTTGTTTGCATTCAAAAAATCTATTGATCTCAGTCTTCAATATACTCAACGACTGAGCATCCACAGCCCCCTGGGGTAGAGGATTCCAAAGATTCTCAACCCTCTGAGTGAAGACATTTTGCCTCATCTTGGTCCTAAATGGCTGACCCCTTATCTTGAGACTATGGGGGGGGGAAAAAATTGGATAGGGCCTATTATTGGGTGGGAGTATCGCAATCCACTATTACCCCGTGCCCAATGACTCCTGCGCAGGCAGGACGAGACTTTCATGCGGCCTGAGGACTTACCTTCAAACAGCGTTCCAAATCTGCTTTGACACGAGGATTCCATGCAATTTGCACTTTTCACCAGCAGGAGGAGCCCCAATCTCTTAAAAGCAAGCTTTCTCTTAAAGGTAGCCAGTACCTGTTATTTGCTGAAAATAACAGTCTGCTGTCTGCACGGAGTCTGAACGGAGATCAGACATCGCACATGCACATCCTGTCCCTATGTTTACAAACTGATGAGTTTTGTTAAAACATTGAATAAAGGTTGTGCACTACTAAATCCCACATCCTCCAGTTTTCATGCCAGACCTCGCCAATCTGCCGATCGGAGTTGGTACCAGGCTTGCGAGAGTGCGTAACCAAGGTCCTCTGCTGATGCACTAGAGGCCTTGGTGCAACAGGTGGACAGAAAGAGGGACATCCTATATCCGCAGGTGGTGGTGGGGGAGGGGGGTGGGCAAGAGGCCCTCCAGACATATACCCAAAAGACAGTGAGAGGCAATGGGAGATGCAGTCAATGCCAGGAGCACAGCATCATGAACATGGACGCAGTGTAGGAAGAAGTTCAATGGTTTGACATGAGTGGTCAAGGTGAGTGAGGTCAACTGTCAAGTGGCATCTCCTACCAACTACACCACTAGCCGCATCCACTCCTCCATGCACTACAACCCCCATCCCCCACATACCAACAAACGCTTTCCATCAGTACTCAACTCTTCCAATCAGATGCTGCCTCTCACCCTTACACATTACCACTGTTGCAAACCGCCCACCCACAACTCACAGGCCACAAACACTGGCAGCTATTCAACCATAACAGGCACATCACCCAGACACACGTCCCGCTTTCTTGTAGGAGAAGGTGGCACATATCAGGAGGTAACAAGTGGCAGTGGCATTTAGCCCCTCGAGCCCGATCCCCCATTCAATGAGATCATGGTTAATCTGTGACCTAACTCCATATACCCGCCTTAGCCCCATATCCCTTAAAACCCTTGGTTCACAGAAATCTATCAATCTCAGATTCAGAATTCACAATTGAGCTAGCATCAACTGCTGTTTGCAGACAAGCGTTCCAAACTTCTTCCACCCTTTGCGTGTAGAATCATTTCCTAACTTCACTCCTGCACATCCAGGCTCTAAATGTAAGGCTACATCCCCTAGTCCTAGTATTCAAGTATAGGAGACCTCCAAAAACAGTTACAACTGTCTTGGTAGCCAGAAGCAATAATCCAGCCACTATCTTGTAAATCCTGCATGGTCCCTTTAAATAGCGCTGTTGGGAGTCCTCCACGCACTCTAAGACACGTTCAGATGATCGGGGTTAAGACTGTGCATTGAGTTGAGCGCTAAATGCTAAAATGTTGTCTACCACTTTAAATCAGCATTGCACACTGATTGTATCCATTTTCTCCTTACTTTACATGCTTCTGGCGCATGCACGAACTCCTATACCAAGATGGTGTCCGGCGCATGTCACGCTGGAAATGTGCGTGCGCAGCCAAGATGCCATCTTGGGTGTTGGAGAGGCCATGTAGCGCCGAAACAATGGACGCTACGCGGCCTAATTTAGCGCCGTATGACCCCTCATTCTAGACCTTAAATAATATTAATTATACCAGATTACAGGTGCATTTACACTGCAACTATAGTCCTGGTACAAAGTAATTGAGTTCACACTAATGCTTCAATTATAATGTGAATGCAGCATGAATCCAGATTCATGACAGGAGAGTGGGATAAGATTCCTCTTCGCTTTGGAGTCAGTTCGGCTTTAATATCCAATTTACACTGCACAAATTTAGTGTCAGTGTGCAACTGAAACCACTTTGCACTGACACTAAACTTGAAGTAAATATAAATTTTTAAAAGATTACTAAATATGGAGAAAGTTTAAGCTCATGTTTGAAATTTATTTTTTCAGGTGTCCTGCTTTCTTCCATCGTGTCTACTGATGCCAAGAAATCTTCATTTTTACTTGTACTTGATGCAAAAAATTTCAAAGAACTGGGCCGTGCATCAGTTACCGCTGATTTATACCTTGATCTGCATGGCATATTCATTCCTGAAAAGGAGCTGAGTACAAAAAAATAAAAATATATGGGGGGGAAATTTTAACCCCACAAACGGGTGGGTTGGGGGCAGGTGGGAAGGTAAAAGTTCTAAAAAACTAAAACCCGCCCCCAACACGCCCACTTCCGGTTTTAACGGAGGTGGGTCGTGGAGTGGGCAACCAACCCGCTCTTAGGAGGCGGGTCGGTCAGTGAATGCTTTTAAGGCGGCTGTGGGCCTCCATTTTGACAGCTTTTTTATTTTTAACTGCTGGGGGCCGGGATTCCCGGGCCTTCTGCTTCACACCACATAAGAGGAGGTGAGAAGGCCAGGATCAGCAGGTAAGTGCCTTTATTGCACTGCTTGTGGGCCAGGAGGAGCAGGAGTACTTTCTCCAGGCCCAACAAGCCTACATGCCGCAATCCCACACACTTGATCGGACTCCCCCCTCCCCCCCTCGGCCATGCCCGACCCTCCCGCCAAGTCTGACCCCGCCATGTCCCCAGGTGGCTCTCACACCACGCTCTTACTCTCTTTTCTATGAATTTCAGTGCACATTTAAGCCTGTGTAGTGAAGCAATCAAGAGAAGTGTCTTATTTATTTCATCCTGAATTAAGTAATTTTGTGATCAAAGTACAAAGCATTGAGCAAGGTTAAAGATCAAAAAAGACTTCACATAATCATGGACATGTGGACTAGACTCACAGGGAAAGTAGTTGATTTGAGTTCAATTAGTACATTTAAAATAGAGCTGGATTGATATTTGTTAAGAAAGAGGATTAAAGGTTATAGCAATATTAAAATACTACAACTTTTTTAGGGGAAGGAATTTAGTAGTAGGGGATCAACAGCTAGTATAGAGAGGAAGTCTATTATAGAATAATTATACATAGACTCTGGGTGGAGTGAGCTTGATGGGCTGAATAGTCTTGCTGTAGTTTTTCTTTTCTTAAAGTGGTATTATTGACATTTTAAACTCTCTTAATGATTCTTTTTTAATATTGTTGGAATAAATATTATACATCAATATAATCAATACCTTCAAAATAAATCTAAAATTCATGATTGAAATTGCACACGGTTATGGAGTTGAACTAACCAGTATAGGTTTAATCTGGAAGATGAGGCTTAGTCTGAAGTGTGAGGCTGCAACAATTTAAGGATCCCCAATGATAAAAAGATACAGAGTAAAATTAGATAAAAGAGACAAAACGCAGAAATGAAAAGATTTTGAAAAAGTCATGAAATAAAGTGCAAAAGAATCTAAATGCAATGGAAAGTGGATAGCAAAGTAAGCAGAGGGGGAGGAAAAATTTTTTAAAAATGTTAGATTATCTACTTGCAGTATCTTGTTCCTCTATCATTTGAACATAGTTTGATTTCCTCAAACAAATGACCAGGCTCATACCAGTAATTATACTGGTGCTGCTAAGTGCAGTGTAAAAAATTGTACAAGAGGTAGTTCAGAACATCTGTGAGGATGGCTCTTGTGTAACTATGGATATGGTTCAAGGTCATATTTCATGGGCATGTGCAAAACCCATCAAATGAAGTGGAATGTAATTATAACCAGGCGCATAAATGTACGAGGTGTGTTATTGAAGGTACATTTGGAAAGCTGAAACAAAGTTGAAGATGTCTGGATTAATTCAAAGTTGCCTTATACAACGACCTAGTGAAGTGTGCAAAATGTTCGCAGTGTGCTATATATTGCATCACGGATAGTGTAGAGGGATCTGCAACTTCAATTTCATGAGGGATGTATGTACAATGCAAACTGAGGAAGAGAAACTTAAACCATCTCCCCCTGGTGATGTCCTGATGCTGCCTTAACCAAGTGATTGAAAACCAGTTCATATAAAGAATGACGGGCTAAATTTTATGAAAGTGACTGACATTTTTGTATTGTGTTCACTATTTTATGATTTTATTCAAATATCATGAGTTATATGGATCAACAATAGGCTATTGCAATCATATAAAAATGTACAAAGTGTCCAAGTAGCCGATATAGAAAAGAAATCATTTGAGACATTTCATTTACTGGACAGAATATGTATATTTTGAGATTCTAGAGACTTTACAAATGATTGAGACAAATGAGAAATAAAGTACCAAATCATTTATTTACAAACCCAAAGTGTGTGTAATTAATGCTTGTGCTGTGTTTGTTTCCCCTATTATGCTACAACAATTTTTCTGCAAATGTCTGCTGCTAGAGAATTGTGAGTCCCCTCTCCCTCCCCCCACCCAGGCTTGCAGAGTGTCATTGACACCATTATGTCTGCCAATGAGTTGGAGGTGGGGCGGGACTGATGGCAGGACTTACAGCAAACATGTATTTTACAGCAAGTTTCGCAAACAGCAAAACAAACAAAGTTTATTTACTCAGCAAACAGCAAAGCAAACTAAATCTATTTACAGAGTCTATTTAAAAAGAGTCTCTTCGAACTGCAGCAAACAAAATTTATGACAGAAACTGCAGCAACTTCTCCCAATAAAAGCACGGTATTTTCTCCAGCAAAACGCAGTGAGTGCAGGATAGTTACATAAGACAAATTATGTGCGTAAAATCAATCCCAGTCACTTACAGCAGTGCGGCCTCCAGGCGTGATTAATGGGGGAATTACTCAATCATCTCCATTCTGGTCGGGAATAGTGGTGTCACTATATGCAGGCCCCAGCTTGCACCAGTGGAGAAAAGAATTCTATCTAATAGTCGCTCTGTTTGAGGAGTGGGATAACAGGTGCAGCACCAATAGCTTAACCTCAGAGAGGATCCATATATTCAGGTTCATAAAATTGTTCCTTTGTCCAATGGCACTTACCTGGGACTTTAATCATTTGAAAATTAAACTTTGAAGAACTTCTTTGTGGTTTGCAGTAACCAAAGTGAATTGCTGCCAACAATTGGAGTAAGAGAACAGTAACACCGATAACCTAATGAGATAAATTAGCACATCCGGTGGCTGGAATGCAATCGTTATTCTTCATTTTGTGTAATCAAAACCTATAACCTTTATTATAAAAATTCCTACATTGTTGCTGACCTAGAATTAATGCTGACTAATATAAGCTCTGGTTTAAGTGTGACTTCTAACAACACATTCTTATTTTTATATAATTTGACAGATAGGGGTAGAAATTGGACCCTTTTGTGGCTGTTCATTTTTAAAGTTGTGAAGATTATTCAGTGCTCTATGGAATAAAATACTGACAAATATGATTACAAATCATTAGATTGAACATTACTGCCTGGAGTAAGTGTGCTAAGTAATTTGTGGTATGTACTGAGCAGATTTCAAAGCATCAAGGAATTAAAGAAAAAATTAATAGTGCAACATGAAAGTAAGATAAGACAATGAAAAACAGTAATGATGCTACACTATAATGCCATGTTGTCCAGCAAGTAAAAATATGTAGTTCATAGTTTAAAATGCAGAAAGTCAAGTAATGTATATTCCCTCCCTAAACCTTCCTGTCTCCCCACCTCTCCTCCTTTATGACCCTCCTCAAAACTTAACTCTTTGACCAAGCGTTTAGTTGCCTATCCCAATATCTCCTCCTTTGGTGCAGTGTCAGTTTTTGTCTTATTGCCTTCCTGTGAAATGCCTTGTGACGTTTTCCTACGTTAAAATCACCATTTAATGCAAGTTGTTGTATGTAACAGCATAACTATAATCTGATTCTTGTGAGTATTGTTTAATTAGAATTGTGAAATCCTTATTAAGGTCACTGTATAAGAGGATCTTAACTAACATGATTTCATTCATTATCCTAATTCTAATCTAACCATGATATTTCACTGAAATAATTGGACCTTTAAGTTTAAACTAAATGCCCCTCAGATTGCGTGACTGTCAGCACTTGTGCAATTACTGTGGAATTTGGATGTGTCCTGTTCGAAAGTCTAGCCAAAGTCAATGGAACAACACCAAGGATCCTGACTGAAATTCAAACACAAACACAGCTTTACAACACATAGGCTCTGGAAGAGGATAACAGGGTAATCATTACGAGCACATGAAGTGTTTCATTGGTAAACTCATTGGGCGCTAAATTGGACCGTGTAGCGTCCGTTGTTTCAGCTCTGCACGACCTCTCCGACATCCAAGATGGCGTCTTGGCTGCACACGCACATTTCCAGCGTGATATGCGCCGGACGCCATCTTGGTATAGGAGTTAGCGCAGGTGCAGATAACGAACGTCGGCTGAATGTAAAGTAAGGAGAAAATGGAAACAATCAGTGTGCAACGCTGATTTAAAGTGATAGACAACATTTTGGCACTTAATGCTCAACTCAACGCACAGTCTTAATCCCGAGTGCCTGAAGGACCCCCACCAGCGTTATTTAAAGGGACCATGCAGGATTTACAGGTTAGTGGCTGGATTATTACTTCTGACTGCCGAGACATTTGTAACTGTTTTTGGAGGTCTCCTATACTTGAATACTAGGATGCGGGGACATAGCCTAACATTTAGAGCCAGGACATGCAGGAGTGAAGTTAGGAAATGCTTCTACACGCAAAGGGTGGGAGAAGTTTGGAACGCTCTTCTGCAAAAGGCAGTTGATGCTAGCTCATTTGTGAATTCTAAATCTGAGATTGATAGATTTCTGTGAACCAAGGGTATGGGGCTAAGGCGAGTATATGGAGTTAGGTCACAGATCAACCATGATCTCATTGAATGGCAGAACAGGCTTGAGGGGCTACAGGCCACTGCCACTTGCTGCCTTCTGATATGCTCCATCTTCTCCTCCAAGAAAGCAGGACATGTGTCTGGGTGATGTGCCTGTCATGGTTGAATAGCTGCCAGTGTGTGTGGCCTGTAAGTTGTGGGTGGATGGCTTGCAACAGTGGTAATGTGTAAGGATGAAAGGAAACATCTGATTGGAAGAGTTGAGTACTGATGGAAAGAGTTTGTTGATATGTGGGTGATGGGGGGTGTAGTGTGTGGTGTAGTTGGTAGGAGGAGCCACATGACAGTTGACCTCACTCACCTTGACCACTCATGTCAATACATTGAACTTCTTCCTGCACTGCATCCACGTTAATGATGCTGTGCGCCTGGCATTGACCTCGTCCCCTGTTGCCTCCCACTGCCTTTTGGGTATATGTCTGGAGGGCATCTTGCCCCCCTCCCCTCCCACGGATGTCCTTCCTTCTAGCCACCTGTTGCACCAAGGCCTCTAGTGCATCAGCAGAGAACCTTGGTGCACGCACTCTCTCAGGCCTGGTATCAACTCAGATTGGCAGATTGGAGGATGTGGGATTTAGTGGTGCCCAACCTTTATTCAATGTTTTAACATAACTCATCAGTGTGTAAACATAGGGATGGGACCTGCATCTGTGTTTTATGTGTGCGATGTCTGATCTCCATGCAGACAGCAGACTGTTATTTTCAGCAGATAACAGGTACCAGCTACCTTTAAGAGATTTCTAACAATCAGTCTGCCTTTAAGAGATTGGAGCTCCCTCTGCTGGTGGAAAGTGCAAATTGCATGGAATCCAATGCTGATTCTCAACTCAAATTGCAGGTGAGTCCTCAGGTCTGACGAAAGTCTCATCCTACCTGTGCAGAGGCCATTGGGTGCGGGGTATTAGGGCATTGCGCTACCCTCGCCCAAAAACGGCCCTTATCCAATTTTTCCCCCAAAGTCTTTGCTCTTTCGCAAGACACTTCAGCAAAAATATCACAAATCAATGTAGACTTACATGTGACTGGATGTGGCAAGAATAGGAAGTGAAAGCAAGATACCAGTGGGTCTTACTTTGTAGAAAAAAAAAGCAGCCCAGCTTCAATTGCTAGATACAAGAAATTGATACTTGCATCAAATCATGCTCTTGTTATTCTATTTTTTTTTCTTTCCGCTCCCTTTGCTGTGGTATGATTTACTTTGATATGGTTCATAATTCAAGATCAAATTAGCATCTGGAAATGCATAGGTTAATCAAGGACAGCCAGTGTGCATTTGTTAAAGACAAACCATGTTTTACAAATTTAATAGGGCTTTTTGTAGAAGTGACCAATTGGATAAAGAACATGCAGTAGATGTAGTTTAACTTGGAAAAGTGCATGTGGGCAGATCAAATGCTGAATATAGTTACACCCTATAGGGAACATATTTAAAGCCAGTGGTGAAAGATAGAGATTTTGATGATTTGGTATATCACTGTTAAGGATCATAACCAATGCCATGAAGCTACAGCTAAAGCAAATACGTTCCAGGTTGTATTCACAGGATAATTCACTATAAAACAAAGCATACCATTTTGTCCTTGGACTAGACCATGGTTAGGCTTCAGTTAGAATACTGTGTCCAGTTTTGGTCTCTTCATATGGTGGGGGATATTGAGGCTCTGGAAAGGGTGCAGAAGAAGGCCACTGGATAATAACTAGTTTAGAATACCTTAGTTACCCAGATTGGCTCAAAGAGCAGGTTCTGTATACTTTTGAAAAGCATAGACTCAGAGGCAATTTGATCGAAGTTTATAAAATAACAAAGGGACTAGATTATGTTTATGTGGACCAATTATTTCAACTGAAAAGGCTAGGGAGGACATGGGGTCACACTCACAAGTTATGTAAGGGCAGAACCAGATTGGATGTTAGGCAGTTCTTCGTTTCCCAGAGAACAGGAGACCTGGGGAACAGGTTGCCGGCTTGTGTGGTGAATGCTGATTTGCTGTGTTCCTTCAAGACAGAGCTGGACCTGTTTCTAGCTGGGGCGGAGATCACCTTGTACAAGAGGTAGGTATCCCATAATATAAATCTGGGTCTATGTGATCTCCTGTACTAGTTTTAATCACCTAACGCGGGTCGGAGAGAAATTTTCCAGATTTTTTTCCATAATTGGCCCAGGTTTTTATCTCGCAGGAGATTACAAGGTTCCGTATGAATTAGGAGTGTTTGTATCAGATGCATAAGGAATGTATTTTGCATATGGAATTTCAGAAAGCATTCAATACAATGTCTCAC
The DNA here is from genome assembly GCF_035084215.1 of Heptranchias perlo. Lineage (NCBI taxonomy): Eukaryota > Metazoa > Chordata > Chondrichthyes > Hexanchiformes > Hexanchidae > Heptranchias > Heptranchias perlo. Next base: position 48,463,483 of record NC_090340.1, read on the forward strand.
AGGAGCCTTGTTACAAAAATTCAGGCATCTGGTAGGAGGAAATGTAGCAGCATGGATAGACAGTTAGTTGATGGACAGGAAACAAAAGATTAGGGTTAAAGGGGTGTTGCTCAGATTGGAGAAGAGTTGAAGGTGGTGTATCCCAGGAGTCAATGTGGGTCACTTTTATAGATATATATATATATATATATAAGATGATTCAAACTTGAACAGTATCAGCTATCAAAATTTGTGACAACACAAAAGTAGGAAGTTTGGCAAACAGTGAGCAGACTAAAAGCCTTAAGAAGTACATAGACAGAAAGGGCAGGCAGATGTCATGTGCAATTTAATGTGGAGAAGTGTGAGATAATATATTTTAATTGAAAATCAAGGAATGGGAGCATACAACAGAAATATGCTGGATAAACAGAAACCTAGGAATTCAAATACATTATTCCGTGAAAGTGTGAGTGTGGGTAAGATAGCGCCTTGCTGACCTCAAGATGTCTCAAAACACTTCACAGCCAATGAAGTGCTTTTGAAGTGTAGTCACTGTGGTGATGTGGGGAAACATGGCAGCCAATTTGCACACAGCAAGATCCCACAAAGAGCAATGAGATAAATGACCAGATAATCTCTTTTAGCAATGTTGGTTGAGGGATAAATGTTGGTCAGGACAACAGGAGAACTTCCCTGCCCACCTGTGTTGGGGCACTTTATTTTAGTGCCTGTAGTAAAGGTGCTAAATTTAAAGTTAAGATAAGGCACTAAAACCGCTGCAAGTTGCCATCTACCTTTCACTCTCTTTGTTCAACTGCATGCTAAGAATAAACAATTATAAATGTAGATTTGATTTGAAAAAATAAAGGCGTTATTTTAACCTAACTTCCCCGGGGGGAAACTGACACGATCAGATCTACGCCTGTTTTATCCACTGCTCGATTTTACTTTCAATGTAAAACGGGCGGCCGATGTGATCGCATCAATTTCCCACTGGGCGAGTTTGGTTAATATTATCCCCAAGATTGTAATTGTACATAGTGTGTGCTCCATGTTATAGAACAGCGGGAGAACATAAGATAATTTAACATCGAGGAGGTCTCTGGTTCCAGGTTTTGCAGAAAGAAATTAGCAGCAAAATATTTTTTGTAATTTATTTTCCTGTTTAAGCATTTAACCTAAATGTTTTCTGTTGCTTTAATCCTATTTAGAAAAAGCACATTCAACATATCCATGTGACAGATCACGTGAATAAGATTACTCCCTCTTTTCTTTTTTAATTGTAATGTAATCTCTAACATATTAATATCTAATTCTCACAGTTTGGATCATTCAAACAGACTTCAAACAGGATGGTTAATCAATCTTTCTGGTTGTAACACTCACCTGACAATATGACAAATTGTATAGCTACTAACTAGGATGACCGCTGAATCTTTTATCTGCTTTTAGCAGACATGTGCAACACTGTAGTTTGGATAGCAAACCAGCATTAATGACGCTCACTTTCAGCCAACTCAGAAAGGGAACCTTTCATACTTGAATTTAATTTCCATTTAACAAAAAGACAGCCTTTATTGTTTCTCAAAGCGATTAATTTTATACGTGCAAATGTTGGACTTGCGCCTAATTCATTTCCTAATTCATACGGACACTTATGCATGTCAATGATTTTTTTTCCCCTGTGATTTATTAATCAAAACAACACAGCAATGTATGAAGCTCCTATCCCTTAAGGTCTGCTGCATAAAGCTTCTACTCAAAATATGAAATTATATAAACAAGGTAAACCCAGAGTACAGTTTAAAATTTAGTCAGAAAGTAAGACCAGAGGATATACATTTTAGGGAATAAAAATCTTGCAATGCCAAAAAAAAAATCAGGCCAAACAGCAACAAAAATACAGATAAATAAATATACTACATACAGCTTTAAGAAGCCTACTGACACAGGCCAGGCCACCCACACACTGCAATGTTGACAAACAGTTGTGTACTTAAACTAGCGGACTCCTCCACCCGAGCGGCCAGCTGTAGCATGCTGCTTGATGTGGCCCCCATAATACTGCAGCGATGCTCAATGTTTGGGAAGCAATCTTCTTTTAAAAACTGGTCTCATGAAATCCAGATCCTTAGCTGACCTGATCAGCTGATTTTTTATTAGTGATGCTCTCTTTGTACTTGTAGATGTTCTAGTGGCATTGCACGTATCTGATACCACCCCATTGGGCTGTACAACGAAGAGGCCCAACAGACTGCAATTGCCAA